>NW_026692321.1:1200000-1800000 GCF_021218885.2 Marmota monax | reverse complement strand
AATATAGTACTTGAGCTACTGTCTAAAGAGTAAGAGCTTCCCCAAAGGAGGAATATTCGAAGACACAGGTGAGGGCTCTGTACACACTGTCCCCCGGACTTCAAATGTCATCTGCACACCCCAGCTTGTTTTATCTGTGCTTTGTGCTTCTGACCAACTGGGGAGAGGGAGCCAGTTTATTTGCATACTGAAAGACTCCAGAGAGGACCCTGCCAGGAAAACAGGGAAGAAAATGGGGAGCCCAGTTCAGAAGAGGCCCGGGAACAGCCTCAGCTGGGGCAGAGTGCTCGGAAGGGATTTTACTGTGAAGAGCGGTGAAGAGACATTGAGGTTCCCTGGGTGCCACCGTGGGAATGAGCCGAGGATACTGTGAGAAGGAGCTGGCCCCTGAATGTAAGAGGGGCCAGGGAGAAACGGCCAGCTTAGTCAGGACGTTACAATGGAGAAGAAAACATCAACAGTAGAGTTGAGTGAGGTTCGGAACACAGCTGAACGCTTGTTTTGGAGTAGGATAGGAGAGAGTAACAAGTAGGAATATTACAACCATCCTCCCGGATGCCTGTACAACTGGGAGATACCGCCTCCTTTGTGAACCCACAGAAAGAGCAGGTTTGGGGAGATGAGGAGGTCCAGATAGGTGTGAGAAGACCAGGTTTGGAGACATTAGAAGATCCATAAGACACGCGTTGAGTTTGAGCCATGCTCGAGATACGGTGACAATCTGCATGGACAGCTCTGGACATCGGGGGAACGCTCTGGGCTGCATACCTGTTGAGCCAGGGGTCATAGACAGCACTGTACCTGTCAGTGGAGATCAGTGTCAAGCAGTAGGGACTGTCAGAACCTCCACTCTACCCCGTCCCTCCACTAACCACCGAGCTCCTTGAAACTAGGGATCAAGTCACATTCATCTCCAGACACTCAACTTCTAGGACACTGCCTATCACTGCTGAATAGTAAATTACTGAAAGAACGACCTAAGAGGACAGCAGGTCATACCAAGCACTTCACAAACACCTCGGTCCTCAGAACAACGCCACGTGCAAAATGGCGCTAACTTGACCATTTTTTTTTCCCCTATGAGGAAATAGGCAGCAAGCAGAGACGTATCTCGCCCAGGACTGACAGCAGGAGATGGCCAAATGGACCCCCAAGTACTGTCTGCGCGGCAGCAGCCTCCAGGCTCCAGTCCCTGCCTCCAGGTCTCTGTCATGGCTGGAGGAAGAACCAGGGTCAGGTGTTCCTCAGAATGAGCTGCCTCTCCAGCACTCAGCAAGGGAAGGCCAGGCCAGTTAGCCAGGTCCAGCGGGGCCACTGCAGCCACAGTCTATTGAACAGAAAGTCCACTTGTTCTTGGTGAAGTAACAAGCAGGTTCTGATTTCACCTGAACAGCCTCAAAGGAGGATCAGCAGGTTTTAGGGTGCTGACAGACAAGGGGCTGGCGGACTTTCCTCAAGGTTCTCTGCCCCCAGGGACTTGAATCCATGTTGGTGTGAAGGAAGGTTTGAGAGGAGGCAGAGAGGGAGAGGAAGGGGGAACCCTCATCTTCCTCTTCATTCTGATTAGAGTTTCACTTCTCAGGGATCCTCGATAAGTCGCTGGGTTGATGGTACCTCTCACTCATTACTTTTCCCCGTGGGCTGTTGTACTGAGCCTTCGGTGAGGTACATTCACTGGCAGACGGTAAAGTCAGACGCACCGTGAGGAAAAGCCACATCTGGTTCTGCGTGTCTAGCAAACTCAGTCCTTATTAACTCAGGGTCCTCCCGAACTTCTTCACACTCTTCTCCTCTGCTCCTTCAGATGCCCGCTGTGGTCGGGCTACGACTCTTGTAAAGTAGCGGAGGGGGCATCTGGCCTCCAGGGGACACTCAATAGCTGAGAGGTGTGTTTATTATGATGTTCAAGGAATTGGGCCTCTTGGAAATTGTACAGTGGGATGCATCATTTTTCTGTCTCAAAACCTTCACACCTGAAGATGCTACAAGCAGATGCTATCACTGCTTTTGCAGTAAGAATCTGGATAAAAGACCTTCATTAGAGATGATCATCACATGTGAGGACAAATGGTGAACTGAACACGTGTAGCCATATTTGTTCCCGCCCATTCCTTCTCTAAAATGGCATGTAAAAGGGTCTTTTAAAAGCCAGAAACCCACAACAATAGGGTGAGCCAGAGAAACAGCAGCTTCACATTTAGGAAAGCCAGTGGACAGGAAGTAAGTGAATGAGCTGATCCAAGACGCAAGAAAGCCGCATCCTCACTGGGCTCCAGAAGCCAAGACCCAACCTGATGGACTCCTCAGAAAATTCAGCCATCGCAGCGCCTGGCCTCTCTGTCCACCTGTGATCAGAGACAGGAAAACCTTCCTCTCCAAAGAGGATAAAAAAGATCTTTGGATGGCAGATGGCAGGCTCTGTGCTGCGACCTCCTGAGTGCTGCAGGCAGCCCAGCCCTCTGCGCACCTGGGAAGATGTACACTCCAGACAGAAGAGTCTCGTTCTCCTCCCCAGATCTGGCTAACCCAAGAAACAGAATCTAGAAATACTGAGAGCAGGTGGCCCCTAATCAATGTCCCAGCCGCATCCCACTATGAAGAAGCCACCGGGCATCCAGTGTATACACTCAGGGTCTTGATACTCTGCTTTCACATATGCATGCCACAGTCTGGCTGGGCACAAATCACGAGCCACTCAAGCAGGAACAAACTTCATTTCCGAACTCCACCAGCACACTCCCCGGGGAACTCTCCCGAACACCACCCATGTGGCTCCTCTAGGAACACACCACACACCAACCGGAACTCCCTCCCCTGGGCCGTGCGCGCACTCACTCTCGGAACCCCGCAAGAACTCAACGGGAACTCCAAAGTAGCGGGCGCCCGAGGCAGCAAGAGCCATCCTATTACCGGACAGTAAAGGTCTAATATACAATTGAATACACAACCTGTTAGAGTCTGTAAACAAGTCTGGATGGCGCCTGGCATTTTGCCAGAGGGAGTGGTTTGTGAAGTAACGCCAGGGAGCCATTAAGTGTGGGGATTCCTTATTGGTTGACTGCTGTATCTAGTTTATGCTAATTAAGATAAGCTGTGTGTAATGTATAAATACCTCTGTTGTCCTACAATAAATGGCTCTCACTCCTGCTGTATCAATCTACACAAGTTGTTTGTCACCCCCGGTTATTCTGCCGCAGTCCGACTGCAGCAAAATAACCGGGGGGTGACAGATACAGCAGTCAACCAATAAGGAATCTCCACACTTAATGGCTCCCTGGAGTTACTTCACAAACCCAACAACCTGTTTCAATCCAACATCATCTTAATGGCTCGCCTCTCAACCATACTTCTGGTAAAATGCCAGGGGCCATTCCGACTCGCTGTGGCTCTCAACACCTGCACAGAGGCTGAGGATGCTTGAGGAAATCCTCCACTGTGAAGGATCCCAAAGCACAGAGAAGGGCTGGAGTGGAGCCACTGCCTGTGATCCCGGCTCCTCTGAAGGCTGAGGCAGAACTGCAAGTTCAAGGCCAGCCTGGGCGACATGATCAGACCCTCTCTCACAATTTTAAAAATTGAGAAAGTTCTGAGGATGTGGCTCAGTGGTAGAGCGCACCCCTGGGTTCCATCCCCAGTAACCCCCAAAATGCAACTTACAAAAAAAAAAAGAATATGCAAGAAAAAATAAAGAGCAAGGACAGAGTTCTCCCAGATAAAATGTGTTACTGCAGAAATAAAAACTGACAAGAGAAATAGAAGATAAAGCTAAATAGAAAAGTGGGAAGTGGAAGAACAATGTTGTTCAATGAGATGGAAACAGGAAAGAAAAGAAAAATATCAGCACCACACAAGAGACGTGATGGTCCAGAACCCGGAGCAGAGTGCGGAGCGCAGGGAATCTGGAAAGTTGCTCAACACAGGTCTCCGACTGCAAGACCAAGTGTCCAGACAGAGGCCCCTTTGTGCCCACCGGGGGACAGGGGTGTGGCAGAGCCCCAGGGAGGACGCGTGTGCTTGGCCCTCTGCTCCTCTTTCCCCCTCCCCCTGCCTCAGTGCACTGCAGGGAGAAACTTCTCCTCTGACCTGGACCTGGCCACCTGACTTGCAGTGCAGAGGAGCACGGCTGGACTGGACCTCACCCACGTTGGAGCAGGGGCTCAGTGTGGGCTGCGCTGCTTCTCCCTCTGCCTGCTGCCAGGGACCCTGAGAAGGTCGTGCTGCAGTGAGCTCATGCTCCTTCAGCCCGGGTCCCAGCAGAGAAACGCTATGCCTGAATTTGACTCTAAAGATGCAGAGAACGGTGGGTATTTGACCTGCAGACTCACGAAGTGTAAAAGTCAGTGATACTTTAGGGCCATTTGTTAGGCAGCACTACTGCAACAACAAAAAAAAAATTTCATTAATATGAAACTTTAGAATGCAATGATAAAGTCAAAATGAAAAGTAAAAAGATCCTAAAAGAGTTCACAGAATAAAAAGTTCATGTACACATTACTTTAGATTTCTCCTAAGGAATTTAGAATCTAAGATTAAAACAATAAATAACACTTTCAAGTTTCAATAGGAAAATTATCTCCTATCTAGATTTTGCATGATCAAAGGCGTTTTCTGACATGCTGGGTCTCCACAAATTTCTCTCTCATACCCTCGGCCTCGGGAGGTTGATGGAGAAAGCAGAAGGCAGGTGGGGGGTGGATTAAAACAGAAAGCGGAATATAGAGAGAGGAATCCCACAGGGGAGGAGAGGAAGGGCTCTCAAGGTCAAAGGTAGAGGAAGACCCCAAGGTCTGGAGATCCAAGGGAGAGCCACTGTGCCTGGACACGGAGGTCCCCTGCCCGGAAGCAGCTGCGAGACCAGGTTGGGCAAGTTAAGGTGCTGTCACCAGGCCTTTGGCACAGCGCCATACCCTTAACCTGATGAAGCAACTAGAAAATATTTCCAACCAAATGCAGAAGACGTTGAGTAAGAAGACAAGACATGACTCAGACAGCAGGAATCTGATCTCCAGAGGGGACTCCCTGGATGACCGTGATGGGGAATCCCACAGTGACAGCTGTAACGTTGGACTGGGTGCTGCAGAGCCACAGGAGAAGAGTGGGGGCTGCCCAGAGGGTCTTCAGGAGAGGTAGCACGGACCACCACCAGGATCCAATACAACGTGCCTGCAGGGCAAAGGGCCGAGAGAGGAAGGCCCAGGAAGAGGAGCAACAGGAACGAAAACCTAGACAATGAACCAGACAATCACCAGCCTTGGGAGGACGCTGACCACGAGGACCACGGTGCCCATGGCCCTTCCTTGGGAGGACAGGGAAAGCCCGCCAGGGGTGGCAGTGTGAGCGACTCAGTGCTCGTCTGCCGTGAGGCAGATCACGCCTCAGATTGGAGAGCCAAGATGACGGACATACGGACTCTTTAAAAGCCCAGAAAAGCAAAAGCAGTTAAGGTGGTTGCTCCCAGCCAGGGAGGACTGCAAAGCTGTTGGCTGCGAGGTGAGGAACTGCCGCACTTCATCATGAGACCTCCAGCAGTACCAGCAAAATGTGACTCTTCATTATAACAATGAGAAATAAAAGTCTCCAAGATCCACCATCAAAAGACACAGGTAACCCCGGGGCACTCAGGGTGGAAACGTCCCTTGTGGGTGCTCCATCGCTTGTTCCCATTGGTCCACTGTCTCACGGTGAGTCACAAATGGGTTTGGTGCTGGAATCGGCTCCTCCACAGCAAGCGGGCAGGGTCTTCTGTTTGGTTACCTCTCAGACTTCTCGGGGGTAATGGTAGGACGGGGTCCCTGCCTGGGAAGCCCATGTTCATGGTCGGTTTTGGAGTGGCCACCCCAAGGACACAAGGTCATGGTTTTCACCTACGGATTGAGACATTCAGTTTCACGGGGCCTCAGAAATCCCCAGTAATCCCCAACAGCTGCCTCGCGAATGCATCACGAGTCCTTGGTTAATCTCTCGTGCAGCAATCGCCATCCAGCACCTGCTGCTTCCTCGGGCACTAGCCTGCATGTTGGGACTGTCACAGGGAGAGTTGACTTGGTTGCGAAGCAAGAGCACGTTCAGAATCAGTCTGAGTGAGGACCGGGGAATGCCTTGAAATCGGTGTCACCCGTTCAATTAACAAGATGACTTCGCGCCTGCTGTCTCATCGGGTTCTCACCAGGGGAGCCTGGGGAGGGTGGATTTGCCCACTTCCTTGAGAGCTGAGAGAACTGAACCACAGGAAAACTGAGTGACCTTGTGAAGTTCCTAGAGCTCACCCAGGCAGATCTGAGGCCTTGACTCTTTGGCTTCTGAGGCCAAGCTTAGGAGTTACTCGGTGCCACAGCGCTGCCTCCGAAGATGGCTGGCCCACGCTCCCCACTCAGAGCAGGCAGCAGAGCAGCCGTGGCCCCACAACCAGCAGATTCTGAGTCTCGCTGTCTAGTGGCTGCAGCACCTCGGTTCCCACAAGCTGTGCCCGTGGGTAGTGGGTATGCTCAGTGACCTCCCAGAATCAACTGCAAATGCTGTCACACTGCACGCGGCCCTTCACAACCCCTCCCAAGCTCAGGGACAGCAGCAGGGCTGGACTTTCGGCTTCCGCATTCCTTCCCGAGGAACTTGGCATGACGGGACGGGAACATCTGTGAGCCACGCTGGAGCCTGGCTGCTGGGGCGAGACGCACGTCACACCCTGGATGACTGGACGCCTCGGTTTAACATCCCCTGGAAGCTACAAGTTCAGGTCCCTGGAATCCGGCAGCTGTCCATGAGTTCAGAGGTGGGCACCGCTCTGCCTTGGGCTGTCCCCCGAGAGTTGAGATACGGAGGCTGGACAGACGGTGCTCTCAGCCAATTCAGTGGGCTGTGGGCTGGAAGACACAGAAAGGGTTTCTCACGTCCACACAGACTGACAGGAAGGAGAGGACAGTGAGAAGGAAGAGCTCACTCACCCACTTGTGGTTGGTGTTCCAAGCCTGCAGCTGGAGAGTCTCCGTTTATCTTTATGGTCTCCCATGACAGATGCACACGCCGCCTTCACGACACGTAGAGTAAAGGACAGTCATGTTCACCGTAGGCTTGCTGGGCGTCTTTCTTTTATGCTGAATAGAAAGCTACACAAGGGCAAGGATTGTGTCTCCCGTACCGCCCTTGCACGTGACGTGAGGTGTGCTTGGTGCCTGCCCCATGAACGATACTCAATAACCAACTTCTCAGTGAGCAAAATGACTAAGAATGACTGTGTGTTTATTCTTTCTGGTGAAAATGTACCTTTTCAAGCCTCGGGATTTTGAATCTAATTATTAGAACTATGAATTAAATATTTCAGTGACATTGAGTTGGTTTGCTAGAAGACAACATAATATGGTGATTAATGAGGTCACTGACTTTGCATGCTTCAACACTTAATTTTCAATTGATTAAAAGTCTAATTTTGTTCTCTGAGTGCTGGAGGTCTTTGTGTGCATGCTGAGCTACATGTCGATTGGTGCCATACCTGTGTGCGTGGCTCAGTCCTGCGGCCCGACGCAGATCACCTGGAAGGCCGAACAGCATCTCTCAAAGGCTGCTTCCCTTCCTCCCTCGCCCAGGCTGGTCTCCTCGTCCATTTAGTTCTCACAGCTGTTTTGAGGGTAGACATTGCTCCCCTGAATCCCAGGAGAGCAGCTTCTAACAACCTAAAATTCCCTTGTTCCACATTCATCAAACTTCAGCAGCCAAACTGGCCTCAGCTACATCTCAATTTTCACAAAATGACAATAAGTTAGAGGTGCCCAAGGGAGGCCCTGGTGACCCCAGTCAGATCCCACCTGGCATCTCAGAGTGAAATCTCAGTTGCCAGGAGATGGACGATCCCTCCTAGAAGGAATGCCAGCAAGAGGCCCTGGGAATTCCTCTGGCCCTGTGTCTGGAATGCCCCCCACCGGCCACACCTCTGTGCACAGACTGAACTGATGCAGCACAGTGACAGTGACAGGTGACGAGATGTGCTCCTTAGCATGACCAGAACCAGCACTGCCCCAATACCCACCCAGGGAAGATGCAACATTTCCACAGGGACAGGTGATCTCCTGGGGGCCGTGGTCTTGCTG
Source organism: Marmota monax (assembly GCF_021218885.2). Taxonomy (NCBI): domain Eukaryota; kingdom Metazoa; phylum Chordata; class Mammalia; order Rodentia; family Sciuridae; genus Marmota; species Marmota monax. The sequence continues at coordinate 1,791,919 of NW_026692321.1, read as the reverse complement.
TGGGGGTCCTGCAACAGGACTGTTACTGGGGATAAACCGTGGGAGAGCGGAAGGGAAAGAGGCTAGAAAAGAAAGGATTCCCAAGAGGACAGGAGCTGCGTTCTGGTCATGAGAGATCTACTTAACCTTCTGGACTTTCCTCTCACCTCAGCTCAGCTCAGCACTTGGAGACGCCACTGTGCCGCAGAATCAGGGAGAGAGGTCAGCTCCAGCAAGACACAACACTTGCTCTCCAGGAGCACCGACCCAGCAGAGCACACTGGACAGCAAATGGACCCACAAAACCGAGAGGTCAGTGCCAACTGGAGGGAAGAAGACTGTGGAGGATACAACTGGGCCAGGCCCTGGAGGGGAGGGACAGTGGGCCCCAAACCACTCTGCTTGTTTCTTAATCACTTCAAAATAGTTCCCAAGCCCCTCTGTGCCCAGACTGAGGTGGTGAGAACCTAAAAGGACAAAGGGACAGTGCTACTGTCACAAGAAGGGCATTCATAGTCAGATGACGAACAGAACAAAAACAAACTTCCAAAGCTCCAAAGACGAGAGCAGGCACAATGCTGGCTCTCAGGGATGTGGGGCTCATCTCTTGCTCCGCAGTGCTGGCAGCTGGAAGTTTGCTGGGGCCCCTTTGGCTGTGGCTCTCAACATCTCCCCCTCTCTGTTTAAACAACAAGCATGTGGCTTAGGGACCGTGCCTGTTAGGCAGTCCAATTCAACATATGGTCCTTACCCGTCATCGGATGAACTGACCTCTAGGCGTCAGCCTCCTGTCTTAGGTTGGTACCACTGCAATTGGATCATACCCGTCACTGACTACCGGTCCAGCATACAGCCATACTTGTGGATAGGCCTTTGCACCTGTGGGGGGGTGAGGTTCTTTGCCTCACCTCTGTTGGCCCCCAAATTTTAGACCATCACTAGTAGAGGAGGATGCAAAATGCCATGACATTAAGCCAATTGAGGGCCCCTTTGAAAAATTGTACCACTGGTGACATCATCAGCAAAAATACTCCAGCACTACCACAATTCGCTGTACCAACAGATAGTTCACAATGCATACAGGTGAGCTCACAATGTGTCCAGGCAAGTTCTGCAAGCAGTTCAGTGATGGCTATTGTAGAAGCTGTAGATTGGTTTTATCTTTGACTTCACCAGCACTGGGATGAAGATAGGAATTCTGGCAATAATGGCTAAAGAAAAAATTATGTAACATTCCAGAAGGCACTAAAAGAAAACAATTTTCTTAACAATTTACATTGTCTTCACCGGCACTGGGATGAAGATAGGAATTCTGGCAATAATGGCTAAAGAAAAAATTATGTAACACTACAGAAGGCACTAAAAGAAAACAATTTTCTTAACAATTTACATTATCTTTAAGAGAATTATTAGATATAATGAAAAGGAAAGGTGAAAGTAAACAAACAGATCTGTTAACCTTCTTTTTTGTTTACATATTAAAACAATCCTCAACAGTTGTTTACCCAATTTAAATTAAACCATATAAATCACGTGAAAAAAAAATATTTGGATCCATTTTATCATGAGCGCTCATCATATATGATATATGGACATACATACATTCAAACATATAACACAAAACACAAGTGTGCACACATAATATAATACATACAACACATAACATTATAGTAAAGGCCTTATAACTTTTTACAGGTGAAATCTCCATTGCAATGTTTAAAAACTCTATAGTCAAAAAATAGAACTGATCAGCAAAACATTAACCTAGGTCTGTATGAGCTCAAAAAACAAAATAGAACTTCATGATATGGCAAAGGGCAATAATAAAATAGATATTGAAAAAAGCATCCTGGTTCTGTTGCAGATGTAAGAATAGCCAAACTGGAGTTTTGGATATCAGTTGTTATGGATTTGAGCCAAATCATCTTCTTTTTGGTCTGTAGAAATCGCTTTAGTTAATCTTTCTGGAATCCAAATCGGCTGCTGTTCTCCCTGTGGAAACACATAAACAGACCCCCGACTCCAGACAATCACTGGGTCAGGACCTTGGTTAATCTCTCTGGAATCCAAATCGGCTGCTGTTCTCCCTGTGGAAACACACAAACAGACCCTCGACTCCAGACAATTACTGGGTCAGGACCTTTCCATTGTCCTGTTAGAATATCCTTCCAAAGTACCTTGGGCTTATGTACATTTTTTGGACACATATGCCTTTCCGCAGCACTAAGTCCTGATGAATCCAAATTTAAAAAGTTTAGAGTAAAAAGGGTTATTTTAAGTTTATCTTTGGGGAATATATACCCCTTCCCAATTCCTTCTTTTTGCTTTAATAAGTACATTTTAATAGTTTGATGAGCTCTTTCAACTATGCCTTGTCCCTGTGGATTGTATGGGATTCCTGTTATATGAGTAATGCCAAATGTTGAGCAAAATTGTTTAAAAGAGGTAGAAGTATAAGCAGGGGCATTATCTGTTTTTAACTGTTTTGGAACACCCACAGTGGCAAAATTTTGTAAGCAATGAGCTATAACATCTTTAGTTTTTTCTCCGGCATGAAGGGAGCCCATCAAAAATCCAGAAGAAGTATCAACTGTAACATGCAAATATTTTAATTTTCCAAATTCTGGCAAGTGTGTGACGTCCATCTGCCAAATATGGTTAGGTATCAATCCTCTAGGATTGACTCCAAGATTAACTTGTGGTAAAAAGGTCACACAATTTTGACATTGTTTTATTATTTGTCTAGCTTGTTCCTTAGTTATTTTAAAACGCTTTTGTAAAGTATTAGCATTGACATGGAACTTTTTATGAAAATTTATAGCTTCTTCTAGTGTAGAGAAAATATGTATGTCATGTGTAGTTTTATCTGCTAAATCATTGCCCAAACTAAGGGCTCCAGGCAATCCTGTATGTGCCCTGATATGTCCTATAAAGAATGGATCTTTTCTGTCCCAGATTAGACTTTGTATAGTGGAAAGCAAAGAGAAAACAGTAGAAGAAGGGGAAATCCTACCAGCATCTTCAAGAGATACTATAGCATTAACTACATACTGACTATCAGAAAATAAATTAAATACAGAATCTTTAAACATCACAAAAGCTTGTAAAACTGCATTAAGCTCTACCTTTTGAGCTGATTGTTTGGGTACTAAAAATGTAAAAGTTTGATCAGGGGTAACTACTGCTGCTGTACCATTATTTGACCCATCAGTGAATATATTTGGAGCATTCATGATAGGTGTTTTTCTTGTCATTTTTGGAAAAATTACAGGATGCAATGACCAAAAAGACAATAAAGGATTAGATGGTAAGTGCCAGATCTCCAGGCAAGTCATGGCGGGAAGGGGTTTCCATCCCCATGTGATGAAATAAAGTGCCCAAGTTTTCCAAGACCTGGAGGAGTTCATGGCTGTTTCCGTGTTCCCAGAGTGCTGTGGACAGACCTGCAGTGTCCAGGGCTCTGTGCTGCCTGGTCCCGCCCAGCCTGCAGCCTGGACCCTACCAGACCTCTGGGCATCAGAATCCCTTGTCTCCATCCCTTCTCAGCCCCACCTACCCTCAGGGACATTGCACCAAGCTCATCTTTCAAATGAGCAAATCGAGTCTCAGAGTCCTTAAGTAAAAGTTCCAGTGTCAGGTACATATTTAGTGGCAGAATCAGGATTCAAATGCGGCATTTCACGAAAGCGCATCGGTCAACCCTCTGCTGTCTGTGGAGAACTTAGCACATCAGCCATGACCTCACCTCAGCGTGGGAAGCCCCCTGTGGTCATGGCCTCCTCGGGGCCCTGTCTCCAGGCAGCACCCAGGGTTTGAGGCCAGGGGCAGCTGTCTGCACACCGGTTCCACTGGGCCCAGCCGTTGCCATCTTGGTGCTGACTTGGATTAGCGGCCAACATTTGGATGGAGGCTCCTCCTGAGGCAAAAGGCTGTGGCAGCAGAAGTCCAGCTCCCCTGGCAACGGTCTGCCCCTTCAGAATCCTGACCCTCTGCATTACCTTATGTCCTGCCCACCGGGTCCCTTTTTCTGATCTTGCAGCCCTGGGAAGCATTGTGATTGTCACCCTGGTGTCTGGTCTGCTCTCCAAGAGCAGCAGCAGTCAGAGAGGTCGTGCAATCCCAGGGGCGAGTCTGGGTCCCTAAGCATGTGACAGATGTCTGAAAATACTGTGCAGGGAGGAGGGACCTGGGGTAAGTCACAGCAGCAGAGGCACTGAATGAGCAGGAGGGAGGCCGGTCTGTGAAGTTGGATCCTTAAATACACCTGAGTGGAGCACGGACCAGGGGACCAGCAGCCTGCTCCACGTGTCTGAGGAGTTCTCTCCCCTCCAGGAGCAAGGGGCTCACTACCCGCCAAAGCACCTTCTCCGTTTATGGGCAATTAGCGTGTCATAAACGCTGGCACTTCTGGATGGGGGTGAGGGTGAGCATCTTCCCCCCTGGAATATTCTCAGCTGTCATGGGATAAATGCTTCTTCTTTCTCCTAAAAGGAGAAACATGGGGAGGCTCAGAGAGGTTCGGTGACCGGGGGAAGCCCAGCAAGGAGTGCAGGCAGGAGCAGGAGGCGTCTAAAGCTGCGGCCTTGGGCCTGTGGCTGCCTCAGGGATTTACTGGGTTCCAGGGTGTTGATCTCTTATTGACCAATTCGCATTAGAGTGGTGACTCCTCGAAATGGTTTATTGGGTCACTTTCAGGGACACCGATTCCAAGGAGGGCTCCTGGGGTGTGGCTCAGTTCTGGGGTGTGGCCTACCATACGATGCCCAGGTTCCGTGCTGGCACTTCATATAAGCAGCTCTGGCCCACCCTTGCTGCCCACGAGAGCTGTGCCCCAAGAAGTGGGGTTTAGGAACTTGGGGTGTGCCTGCAGCAGTGACTCACATCCCAGCTCACAGGATCCCACCCCCTGCCACCCCTAACAGGACCTGTGCCTGCGGCAGTGACACTCTCTCTGCAGCAGCAGGGTTCCTGTCCTGTGCAGGAGGGGACTATGGCTCATCACCCCAGGGAGACTCAGCGCCATGCAGCTGCGAGACCCTCACCTGGTGAAATTCACCTCATCACCTGCTCTTTAAAATGGCCACTGAGACTCCAGAGGGCTGGGAGTAAGGGACAGGGGAGGGAGTGGCGCGGTGCAGCTCCGGCATCCCAGATGAGGAGAAGCAGTCTGTCTGAGAGGATCCACAAAGCCACAAAGCCCTGCACCCTGCGTCACCACCTGCAGGCCTTCGCTCTGAGTGGGGAGCTCCAGGCACTCACCCCAGGGTGCTGCCTCAGCAGGGTGCAGACACCACAAGCTGGACCCAGGATGGGCCTGGGAGAGGGCAACCTCACAGCTGGATACGACTAGAAGCCTCCGTTTCTGTCATGTAATAATCACAAATGTTTTAGGGTTGTGGTGAGGAGGGAAAATGTACTAAAGTCTAGTTCTGCCTGACAATAATGGAGACCTAATAAATGGCAAATGCACCCTACCACGAAATGCAGCCCTCTGAGGCCCATTTGGAAAAACTCAGAGAAGAGTCACATTTGGATTTTTTAAAAAGTGAAGAAAAATTATAGAAGCCAAACAGCGCTATTTTATGAGAGTATATATAATATGATCACATTCCAGGTAACTGCTAGAGGGTAAGTATTGTGGTTTAGATACGAGGTGTCCCCCAAAACTCAAGTGTGAAGCAATTCAAGAAAGTTTAGAGGTGAAGTGACTGGTCATGAGAGCCTTAACTAATGGGTTGTTAACCCACTCGACTGGATCAGCTGGTGGTAACTGCAGGCAGGGAGAGTGTGGCTGGAGGAGGAGGGTCACTGGGGTGTGTCTTGGGCTTTCCTATTTTGTTCCTGGTGAGGAACACTCTCTCTGTTTCCCAGTGGTCACGTCCTGAGCTGCTTTGCTCTTCCATGATGAGCCGCTCTCCTCCACTTCTGCCATGATGATCTTCACCTTGGGCCTGGAGCAAGGGAGTCAGCTGTCTATGGACTGAGACTTCTGAAATTGTGAGCCCCCCAAATAAACCTTTCCTCTGCTGAGGACTCAGTAAGAACTGAAAAGCTGACTACAACAGTGAGACTTGTCGATATGCAGGTGTCATGTGTCTATTATTTTAGTGATTTCTTTATATTTTCCTTTTCTCAAAAGGAATCCAATTAATCAAAATCTTCATCTTTTTTTTCAAAATAGGACAAAACCCATAGAACAGTTTGCTTAGCCTCTCCTCTCTTCCACCATGCCATACTCCAAGTTTGTCATTTTATGTGATTAACACTTTGAAAATAAGCGTAAGCTGGAACTCGGTCACATATTCCAACATAGGTTGGTGCCTTTATTGTCACCACTGCTCTGGTCTCTGTCTTCCTCTGCACCCATTAATAGGCACCTACTGACGTCTGTGAATAGTGATGGTTCCAACTCTGTCACTTCCTCCCCACTCCCAGCTGAGAGTGTGGCTAACCATAGAACCCTAGCTTGGATTTTCCCCCTTATCATTGCCTTGAAATTATTATGCTACTTTCTTCTTATTTGTCATTGCTCATAAAAATTCTGCTTTCTTTGAGGGTAATCTGTCTTGTCTCTCTGATTCTTAATAATGTTTCTTTTCATTTTACTAATGTAGTGTGAGCTTCTTGTTTATTATGTATCATACTTGGGACTGATAGCAATTTTTCAGTCTTAGGGAACTTTATTCAATTGAGGAAAATTCAAAGACTTTATTAATATTATCCTTCTAACAATCATTCTGCTTCCTTTTATCAGGTATATTCAAATTTTTCTCATTTCACCCAACATTTCTCTAAATGTGTCTTTCATATGTCAACCTCCTTACTTTTTTCTGATGGTTTTTTTGGTTACTTTCCTTAGATTTATCTTCCAATTCACTGAGTCTTTTTTTAGCTATGTTTGGTACACTATTTATTTCATCCTTTCAATGTTTTAATTTTAAATTCAACAATCATTATTAATTAACAAAATTCCTGTTGAATTATTTTCCAGATCCTTAATGTTATATATTCATTTTCTGCTTTTTATAATTTATTTTGCTCTTTTTATCCTTTTAACTTTTTTAATACACTTTTTAAAAATCTAGATTATTAAAAATTAGATCATTATTATGTATATTTATTGGGTAAAAATTCTCTCTATATTTTACAGAGTTTTTGCTTGTGAGTCCAGTTTCAGTGGAAGTCATTTTCCACGGGAGTCTGCATATGCACTGGGTTATAGAGACACCCATATCCATAAATTTGGTGTTGGCTTCTGCCCCACTCCTGTGGAATTATACTGACTCCATATAGTTTCATAGATTAGGTTTTCAGCTTGTTCCCAGTCCAATTTGAAATGCAAATTCAAACTGTATGTGGTGCTGAGGCACATGTTTATTGTTTAGATATATCTCATGTGACCACATCTTTCTGTTCTCTTTTTTGGATAACTAAGGCCCCGGGAAAGGAATGAACTAAGAGATGGATTTCACACTCCATTTCACTTTAAGTGACAGAATCACCCTGGGAGCCACATGCAGAGAGTCTAGCATCACGACCAAGGTTTTTGGCTTCAACCCTTTATCTGGGCATAGGCACTTACACCCTGTTGTCATGACTGGGTTACACCATTAACATGGACTGAACACATTTGTGTCTTTCCACATGTCAGAATTTGTTAACAACAGTAAATTCGACCTCATCAGCCTTAAGTTACTGAGTACTCATGGTCATATGGGTAGCCCTGAGCAGGACAGTTGCAAGTTCTTTATTCCAGTCTGATCTTAATTACTAATATCTGTAACACTCACGTCACATGCCTTACTTCACACAATGATGACATACAGTTAACAGGAAGGCTAAGAAAAAGTCAAGGGGGCCTCAGGGTTCCAAGAGGCCTTGCCAAGAACAAAGGAAGAGAGCACCCGGCGATAGTGGCATATTCTTGTCATCCCAGTGGCTCAGGAGGCTGGGGCAGGAAGATCACAAGTTCAAAGCCAGCCTTAATAACTTACCAAGGCCTTAAGAAACTTAGAAGACCCTGTTGCAAAATAAAATATATACAGGACTGGGGATGTGGCTCAGTAGTTAAGTGATCCTGGGTTCAACTCTGACACCAAAAAAACAAAACAAAACAAAAAACGCAGAAAGCAAACAGAAATGCAAAGGCAAAGAGTCATGCTCATGGTCAGATAAGGTCTTTAGCAACCAGTTTTCAGGGTGCCAGCTTCAAGTGAGCCGTGCATCGTCCTGTGCTGGAGAAACTGCAGAGCAAAAGGTTGAAGACAGAGAATTAAAAGTTAATCACTAGCAATTTCCCTGGGTAAGGCTGCTGTGTCCAGGTGATGGGGTCCCTGGGATGCCATGTCCAGTCTTGGGATTCTCCTTCTTTTATGGGCCTTAGATTAGGGGGTTAATTCTGGTGAGATTGACAAGCTCCTGCATGTGATACTTTGGATATGATTTGATATGCTTAAGTATCCATGGAGTCCTATTGGAATTTGATAAGTAAACTTTTATTGGCACAAATTAATATTCAACTTGTGGCTGTGGTTGTGCTGGGGAGATGGTGGCATCTTACTTCTACAAAGTTTAGAGTCAGTCTACCTTGTCATTTGTACACAAAGTGGAGTAAGCCATGGTAACTTCTACTTTATAAAATGAAATAACTAAGGGTGGGCTCAGCCTGAAAACTGCTGCTCTATACATCAGGTTGAGACTCCGAGCAGGACACAGCCTGCTCTAGTTCCCTTTCTCTTGAATACAAACTGAACTTGGGACTTGATTTGCCCAATAGATGTTGGAAATGAGAGTGGGCCAGCTCTCGCCCACCCTCCCAGAGCCCCGGGGATTCCACCTGAGCTCTATTAGGAGCAGGTGGCCCTGTCTTAAAGATGCTGTAGCTGGGCTATACGGCTACAGTGGTGGAGACCACGATGAGTGTGTTCTGCAAGACCACAGGCACCGGGGTGTCACAGTCCCTGCTGATATGAAGCAGCCACGTGTGTGAACTCAATACTGGGTGGAGCAGGGAACACCAGCTAAGCCCAGTGAGCCATGAAACTGCCACGAGCAACCAACCACTGTCAACTTAAATGGCCAACTTTCAGGGTGGTTCCTTGTGCGATAACTGATATCAGAGAATCCTATGGGCCCGGAGGCTTCGACGCCCTCAGCCTTTCCAGACAGCCTCCTGTGGGTTTCCCGTGGACTCACGGGGGTCATTTGGTGACCTCGCAGATGCTCACGGCCCTGTGTTGTTGCTGTGGCTGTGGGTCCTCACACCTTTCTCCTCCTGCCCAAGAGTTGGGCAAGCTTCTCTCTGACCCGGCGTCACCTTGCACTTCTGCATGATCAGTGTGTACCTGTCAGGGGGCCAGAGAGTCCTCTGTTCACGCTGGCCCAGTTCTCACCCCAGGGACTCCAAACCTCTGCACTGAGAAAGCAATCTAACGGGGACCTGCTCATGAGCCCCCCTATGGGAGTGTCTCTGGGCTCCTGGGCCTCAGCCTGGCATGCTCCCCACCTCTCCAGAGTTGTATGGACCCTGTTCCCACCAAAATGAGACCCTCCCAGCAAAAACACTTTGTCCCTCTGTTCCCTCCACCTCCCATTTCCCTAATGAAGTTCACCCAAACCCTTTTAATAAGTCAGCCCCTGTTTTTCTGAAAGACGCGCCTCATTCCTGCACTCGACTTTGCAGTTTGGGTCATTTCCTTGATTCTCAATACCTGGCTTCCTTGACAGCAGGGATGTGTTCATCACTCCTCCCCAGTGTCCAGCAGGTGGAGAGCAGGTGCCCACACAGAGGTGTTTTATGAATGAAGGTGCAGACCAATTAACTGTCATTCGAGGCAGAGGGCCACAGGCATCCAAAGTGATAAAACAGCAGTCTGTGGCCTTCGCAGGAGCCTGGTGGGAGGGACGGTGGAACAGCTGTCAGAGAAGTGGACTCAGTTCTGGGCTTTGAAGGGAGGAGGAGAGTGAGGGGTGCAGCTAGAGGGGAGCTCCTAGGTGGCCACCATACAGCACATGTGTGCATAGGCCGGGGCTTGGACGGGGAGTGGGATAACAGGGAAAGGCCCCAAAAGACCGCAGGATGGCTGGAAAAGCAGCCAGGAGTGGGACTCAGGCTGGAGAACCACCTAGTCCAGGTGGGGCTTGGCTTCTCACACCTGTGTTGCCAGCTGGGAGACCCAGCCCCTCCATCTCCAAGTGCAACACGCACGCCCATTCTTATCTGTCACCTCCATCACCCCACCCGAGTCGGTGCCATCTGAGCAGGGTGCAGACGTGCTGTGCTTGAGGAGGTAAATACACCCAGGGAAATGCCCACCACACAAATCCAGTGCACAATATCTCATCCATGGGCCATTTGTTGGGATTTTTAGAGAGTAAGCCGGGATGAGAGGCCAGAGACCGTACACACGATCCCACATGGAAGTCACCGTGACAGCGGCTGGCAGCAGGGAAGCCACATGCGTGGTGTCTCCGCCTGCACCAGGGCTGCCTGACAGGCCACAGTGCCTCCTGCACTGCACAGCTGGCACCTGCTGTACGGGGTCCGCAGAGCTGCTCTCCTCAGAGCCAGGTCTTAGGAGAAGTTGGACTCCAGTGGTCCCTGGGGTCCTGCCATGCGGGCAGTCAAAACTGCCTTCAGACCAAGAGTCAGTCCAGACGCTCAGGAGCCTAGAGGGACTTCCTGAGGACTCTGAACTGTGCCCTGGAACCCCAAGCCAGGGGTGGGTACCTCTCTACTCTTCCGTCTTTAATGCATGAAAATTTTTAAAGTGTATTGGCTCTAATATGCCGTCCAAAATGTGAGCTCTCCTACAAAAAAATTTATAAATTGGAAAATAAACCTGGGTTGATTTCACACTTCTCATTTCTAGTAATCTCTTTTATAACCTTTGGTTAAAAGTTTTTTGCCACAAAACCAGAAATATTTCAGATATTTAGTTATAAAACTAAATATCATGGACCTGTGTAGCCTGCACTCAGACCAACAAATAAAATGGGACTGGTCAAGCTGAGGCACATTGTCCAGGTCAAGCGAGAAGCCACGTGACCGCTGCGTGTTGATCGTGGACATTGCTCCCCCATTTCTGTGGGAGCTCGTGCTGAGTTAGTTACGGCATGGCCGAGTGCAGCACAGTGCCTGACGTCCAAGTCCAACAGGTAGCTGTGGATCGAATGGAAACCGCGTAAGCACAGAGCACAGGATACATGTGAACAGAAGAGTTTGAAAATAAAACAGAATCACAGCTCCCTTCTTTCTCTAGTTCTCCAAAACTCCTCAGATGAGATTTCAGTACGTCTCAGGAATGGGAAGGGTCCTGGGATGGAGCGTACTGGGCCCTTGCAGTCTGTCTTGTGAGCTCTGTGGACTTGACGTCGTTGGCGTCCAGTTAAATGGGAACGCAGGAGACAGGATCGGTGCTCTCCAAGGCTCCTTCCAGCTAGCATGACAAGAGGTTTTCAATATCAGATCCCTTTCATTGAGAAGGTTAAAAATCTCTCTTCTACCCAAGCTTATGTTCTGAGACCTACTGGGAGGAAACAGAGAGATGCTCAGTCACAAACTTTGTCCTCGTCCACTGTGTTCCCCTTCATGAACATCATTAAATCTCTAGGTGACGTTGAAAACACACTGGGCGTAAACATGCTCACAGATACCACAGAGTCACTCTCCACGCACGTCTGAGTGTGCAGCAGCACAAGCTTGGAGACGAGGTGACCTTCAAGGACCGAGTCAGATGTGGGACTGGCTCCACAATGCAGACCGTCCTTGCCCTGGACATACGAGCCCCACAAAGAGGTACAAGGCAACTTCCTGACCACTCCTCAAGCACGCACCAGGAGGACCTTTCAGGACCACTCCAGCCATCTGTGGGCTTCAGGCACTGCTCAAAGGAGTGTCACTGTCCTACCTGAGCATTTACAGGACTTTCTCTTTCACTCTGACCTGCGCTCGACCGTCACTTTACAGAACATAATATTCCTCTTAGGGACTGGAACCCACAGGGAAAATGCTTAAGTACTCGGATTTCAGACTTTGTCAACGACTGGAAAGATGAAAGGAGGAAAACAAAGTCACGGAGGAGAACAAAGAGCACTCAGGGAGGCTCAGATTGGCCCACAGGGCAAGGTTCTCCCCAACGTTGAAACAGGATCTGCCATGGCGGTGGCCATTCTGCAGGGCACGGCCATCTGCAGGGCACCGGTTGGAATCCTGTGCGTCTCACTCTCCCTGCAAGGTAAAGGCACAAAGCAAGAAAATCTTGCTCAACCGGAAATGCAGATAATTGAAACCCCAAATAAGCTGTTTAGGGAAGGTTCTCTATTTCAGAAGGAGAAGCAAGCTATAAGGTAAAGGCAGTTATGGGTGCTGGCTGGGATCAAAGCCTGTCCCCACCCCTTCCACCAGCACGGCCTGTGATGTCCTGACACTGCCCTGTAGGGGGACGCCAGGCCTCTTCAGGTCCTTAACTCTGTCTGAAGACTTAGCTGCAATCTTTGCATTCACCTTATTCATGGAGAAACATCAATTTGCAGAAAATTTTCTCCCAGGGTCAAAGCACTTAATGCTCACTGTTGTGTCCTGATTTATCCTCAAAATTCAGAATTCCCAAATCCTCTCCTTTCCCCAGCACCTTCATTCCAACTCTGTGTGTACCAGAGGTAAGAAGAAATGAGGACAGAAGTAACATGACCAGTGACGAGGAAATGATGTCTCACCTTGGCTGGGAAACCCTGCCCTGGCACTAAGCCTGGTGTCTGCTGTCTGGACTCGGGGCGGGGGGTAGGCTGTGCACTCAGGGAATTCCTGAATGAGTCTGTGAAGGTACCTGTGAGCCTCAGTTCTTCCCTGGCCACACAGGGGTAATAATACTCATCTGACATAGTTTGGGTAATTATGAGAATCAAAATGGTATTTCAGTAGCTTTTGCTTGACACAAATCACTAAGCATGGCATAGGAATTGAAGATTATGATCAGATGACAAGGGGCTGCATCCAAGTCCATCTGACTCCTCATCATTCACAGAAAGGCGTTTTCTTCACTGTTAGGGTCAAGCAAGGACCATGAAGAGTGCCCCACACAAGCTCATGACCTTGCAGACTGTGACCCAAAGTGGGGCACTGTCACGCAGGTACAAAAAGGATCTCGGGTCTCAGGCACTGTCCTCAAATGCCGACTCTCAAAGTGTGCTGGAGCACTGCTGGTCACAAGGGTTCAGCAGCCCAGTGGCCTGGGCACCTGGATCGCCCAGAAGCAGATCCTCTGCAGAGCTGCTGAGTCAGAACTTTGGGTGAGGCCTATAAATCTTCGGTCTCTCCAGAAATTTCCTGCGCATGCTAAAGTCTGAGCCACAAAAACCCAAGTTTGCAAAGGGCCAAGCTTCAGGGGACAGGACTAGCTAGGGCTCTAGGAGCCTGCCTCTTCCTGCCCCTCCACTCCAGGAGGAACTTCACCTTCTAGGGAACAAAGAGACTCCTCTGAAGTGTGTAAAGCATGAAGTTAAGAAAACAAAGCATCAGAGAGGTCTTCCAACTTCTCTAAATCAGACTTGCTCAGCATCAGGACCAAAGCAGGCTGGGACCCCTGAGCCCCAGTCCTGGGGAGGTTCTAGGAAACTGAACTCCCCCAAATTAAGCCCCGAAGGGAAACTGCAGTGCCACTGGGATGTTCCAGGCCAGGACACTGCTGTGCAGGCCGACTGGGGGGGTCAGCCTCTTCCCCCAGTGGCAAAGGCCAGGCCACTTACTGCCCATGAACCTTTCCCACTTTGCCTCAGAAAGGGACGTGACCATGGGGCACATTGACAATGAAATGACACAGGTAGCCCTCCCACACGACATGTAAATGAGTTTTATGGTGAAAAGAGGAACAGAGTGTGCAAAGCCCCTGTCCACACTGGCTCTCACCACAACTCCACATTAATGATCTGTTCCTCTGAGCAATGGTTAATAAAAGCATGCATGCAAGAGTAAGATTAAATAAAGACACACAAAAAGGGTTTGGCAAACTGAAGGCACTCAGACTGCAATCATTGGTTTTGTTAAATTTTTATCAATACAGAAATGAACAGAAAGGGCAGAGTGTCCAGCCACACAGGACTATTACAGGAACCCAGGAGAACTAGCTGGGTCCCAGTGAGAAGGAGGCGGGCCAAGACGCCTATCAAACGCCCAGTAAAATACGATCTCTAGGTCTTCCATGGAGTGTGAATGAGGCTGAGTTTGGCTGGGGACCGCTCATGCCGCGTGTCCCTGAGGCAGCACTAGTGAGAGAAGCACTGACATCCAGGAAAGGAGGCAGGACTGGTGGGGTGTAGGTATGTTTTCACATACAGAAAGCCCTTCACAAGTTTCTACATCATTTTAGAATATCACTTCTTCCATAAACTGTGATGAAGTCTAAGGGAAGAAAATTAAATTGTCTCTTTAGATATTTAATGATTTACATATATGATGAAAGTTTGCAAAGCTGTTATGGTAAATTCTGCACGTCCATAAACTCAACAGTGCAAAAAAAATAATAAAAATGTGGATCTAAGGTCTTTTAGGAGATTGCAAACATGCAGATTTCTGACCACCTCTGCTCAGTGTCCTGGGCTCCACACGTGGTCATCAGGTGGAGGGGACATCATCCTTTATGGTTTGGACATGAGGTGTCCCCAAAAGCTCCCATTAATGCAGGAATGTTCAGAGGTAAAATGACAGAGCTCTGAGAGCTGTGGCAATCAGTCCATCCTAGTTGAACAGATTAACAGGGTGGTAACTCTGGGCAGGTGGGGCTGGTTGGAGAAGCTGAGTCACAGGGCAGTGCCACGGAAGGGTCTGTCCTTCCTGAGCCCCTCCCCATCTCTGTTTCCTGGCCACCACAAAGCGAGCAGTGCTTCCCCACAGCACAGTTCCTCCGTGACGCTGGGCCTCACCTTGAGTCCAGTTGAGGTGCCCTACCACGGGCCGAAGCTGGTCTGTCAGGTATTTGGGTCGCAAAAAGGAAAAGCTCATCCAGTCAGCCAACATCTCTGGTCCATACACCTCCTCTGTGGATGTGGGGTTTTACTGGAAGAGCCCTCTTTCAGGAAAGGGCCGACTCCTTCCTCACCTTGGCCTCCATTACCTCCGTCAGCCACTCTGCCCCGGCAGGATGAGGGTGGGGTGAAATGCATTTAGGGCACCGAGTGAAGTTCCCACCCTCCCTCATAACCTCACAGTTTGTAAGACAAAGGGCTCACAGAAGACCTTGAGCCCTGTGCATAGAAGCTGTGGCTGCAGGGTGCCTGGCCTGCACGCTATCCCCATCTCCACTTTCTCTCCCATCTCACCAGTGACACCTGAAAAGGAATGGCCTCTCTCTGTGAGCCGGTCACACCTCCTCTGATGGCCATGGATCCATCCCCCACACATACACACGCGATTTCTATACTAGTTGGGACAGGTACGGATTTCAAAAAGAATCTTTAGAATGGCTTTTTCTAAATCTACAGGTTCCATGCAATTCTCATCAAAATACCAGAACTAGACAAAACAGTCCTAAAATGTATATGGAAGAATAAAAGACCCAGAATAGTCAGTCACCCTGGGCAACAAGAGCTAGCTGGAGGTACCAGGAAGCTGATGTCAAAGTGTACATAGAGCAATAGCAACAAAACCAGAATGGTTTCAGCATAAAACAGACATGAAGGTCCATGGCGTCGACAAGAAGACACAGGCAAACCCACTTAGTAACAGTCATCTCATCTTTGACAAAGGCACCAAAAGCATACATTAGACAAACGGTAACCTTTTTAACAACTGGTGCTTGAAAACTGGATATCCATATGTAGAGGAATGGACGGAATGGACTAGGGGTCTCTCTCTCTCTCTCTCTCTCTCTCTCTCTCTCGCTCTCCCTCTCCCTCTCCCTCTCCCTCTCCCTCTCCCTCTCTCAAAAGTCAATTAAATGTGGATCAAAAACCTAGAAATTAGACCAGAAATGGTGAAGCTGCTAGAAGGAATCCTAGGGGCCACAGTCCAACATACTGGCCCAGGCACAGACTTACTTAATAAAACCCCCAGCGTTCAAGAATTAAAACAGAGAAACAGTATGGTTTCAGCAGAGGAGAGCGAACACGAGGAGAAACCACAAGTGGGAAAAAATCTTTGCCAGTTGCTACTCTGAGAAGAGATTAACATTCAGAATATAGAAAGAACCCAAAAAATCTAACACTGAATATATTAATGACCCAATCAATAAATGGGCAGAAGATCTAAAGAGATATTTCTCAAAAGAAAGAAATACAAATGGCCAAAAAACATATGAAAAAATGTTCAATATCTTTAGCAATCAGGGAGTTACAAATCAAAACCATACTGAGATTTCATCTCGCCCTAGTTAGAGTGTGAATCCCCAAGAACAGAGATGCAAATAACAATTGCTGGGGAGAAGTCGGGGAAAACATACACATTGTTAGTTGGACTATGAATTAGTACCACCAGTTTGGAAAGAATATGGAGATTCCACAAGAGACTAGGAATGCAGCCATCATGAGCCCCAGTTATGGCATCCCCTTTTATCTATCCAAAAGAACTAAAATCAGCACACTGTACTGATGCACTCACACCAGTGTTGCTCAATTCACAATAACAAAGCTCTGGAACTAATTAAACTAGATGCTCATCAATCGATGAATGGATAGGAAAATGTGGTATACATACACAATGGAGTTCTACTTAGCCATAAAGAAGAATGAAATTGTGTCATTTGGTGGTAAATTATGGAACTTGAGAACATCATGCTACGTGAAAAAAAAAAAAAAAACAGACTCAGAAAGTCAAGGGTTGAATGTTTTTTCTCATATGCAGAAGCTGGAAGAAAAAAAAGAATAAGAAAAGGGAATCCATCAAAAACAGAAGAGAGATCAGTAGAGTAAAGGCCAGTGACTCAGGGGAGGGCAGGGGAGGAAAAGGGAAGAACCAGGGAATGAGGTTGATCAAATCATCTACATGTACATGCATGAATATGGCACACGCATCCACTTTTATATAGGACAATAATGTACCAACTAAAAGTAAATAAATAGAAGAAAGATCAGTAGAGTAAAGGAAGGGGATCATGGAGGAGGGGAGGGAAAGCAGGTATTGGGGACTGAAAGGTGGAAAACTGTTCTATGTGTTCATGGATATGTGAAAATGAACCCCACTAGTATATGTACAACTAATGCACTAATTTTTTAAGAGCAGTTTTAAAAAAAAAAAAAAAGAATAGAGCTACAACCAAAAAGAAAAAGAAGAACGCTTTCTGCTACTTCAAGCAGTGCTTATGGCAGACTGCTTTACGTCACCACCAGGTAGAACCGTCGTTTTTAACATTCCACAGAACTGTCTAAACTCTCTATTTTTAAGATTAAGAGCTGTCAGTCCTCAGGTAGTCTCTGTCATCCTCCCTTCATTTCTGCTTAACCACCTTCCATGCAGCATTTTCCACAGTGCTGAGGATGAGCTAGGGCCGCAGCACACTAGTGCTAGGGTGTCACCACTCAGGTGAACCCCAGGCATCCTAGGAGATTTCATGGACTTTTCAAATGTAGATTCTTAGCAGGCAGCAAGGCTGTTATTCACTAAGAGACTCTATTCTGCAACTAGATTTCTAGATCAAAATTCAGTTTATTAGAAAGAATCAGTACTTATTAATTGAGGAAATAGTTAATAAGCACCTATCATGTACTGAAGAAATTGAAATTAGTAATTTCTATATGATAAGAACAATCAGCCGCTGGATGTGGTGGTGCACACCACTAATTCCAGCAACTCGGCAGGCTGAGGCAAGAGGATCTCAAGTTCAAATCCAGTCTCAGTAACTTAACAAGGCTCTAAGCAACTCAGCAAGATCCTGTCTCAAAATAAAAACCAAAAAAGGGCTGTTGATGTGGCTCAGTGGCTAAGTACCCCTGGGTTAAATTCTTGGTGCAAAAAAAATAAAATTAAAAAAAAAAACAAAGAAAAGAAAAGAAAAAGAACAATAATTAGCATCCCTTGGGAAATAATCAATACTGAAATGGTAAAACCAATCTTCTTACATTTGCACAACATTTAAGCATTTTGATTTCCTTTTCCAACATTCATTTTATTTGAAAACATAATTTTTGGATCCAAGGAGAGGCTAAATTGCTGCCCTGCTGTCAAAATAGGTCTTAAATATGACTCTGATCTTCAAATTTGTATCTGTGTGCAATGCTACAAATAACCACTATTAGACAACTACTGTGTGCTTATGTCTCTCTTAAGAATGGATATCCCAAATGTGACTATGCCGTGTCCTGCCTGAGTCTTGCTCACCAAGGGCTCAACAAGGACAGAGGCGTCATGGAGCAGCAAGAGGACTGAACACCTAAGACTGGATCCCTGTTCTCCAAGAACCTTGCACCTCTGAGTCTCGGTTCCCCTAGAACACAAGATGAGGCTAAGAAGAGCCCTACGAGGCGACTTGGTGACTTAGACTAGCTTTCTCTTGAACTTATGTGGTCCTGAGACACTGAAGCACTCCACAAACTTTGTTGAGATTTCCTGAAGTCCAGCAGATGTCAGGAATTTCTTGCCCAGTGCAGTCCAGGTGGTGCCTGGTGACCGCAGAAGGCTTGGGGACAACTGTGGCATGTGCAGTCTGGAGCCCTGGCTCAGGTTCCACCTCTCCTACTAGACAGAAAACAAATCATGTCATTTGAATCTGGCAAAAACCTCCTTGTGGTGCTCTTCGAGTTGCAGGGAAAAGATTAAGCAAGAGAAAATATTCCCAAAAGAAACCCAGTGATGGAAGTACCCTGCCAGATGGAAGACAAGCCCACCTCTCCTCCACACAGGCCTGGGGAAACGTCCACACCCAGAGATCCTGCTGCTCAATTTATGTGGAATACATTAGAAATAGCAAGAAGTAGCTATTATTGTGTCATAATGATTCTGAACTAGTAGTCGAAGTATCACCCCCAAGAGAAAGGAATATCAATGTGTTTGGGGTCTTTCCAGGACGTGGAAAGTAGATCAGTGTTCAAAAATTAGACAAAGGGAGGCATATGTTACCTTGATGCAAAAACTGTCAAGGAAAAAAAAAGGCTAGAAGAGGGGAGTTTGCAGGCCCCAACTCAAAGAAATGATACATGTTTAAGGAGATAATTACCTCAGTTTGATCATTACACATCAGACGCATGCATTATCACAATGAACCCCATAAATTTGCATAATTGTTACATAATAATTTCTAAAAAGACTAAAAAAGATCATCCAATAGATTTATCCAATAATAGATTGCACTGCTTTTTTTCTAAACAATCTTATTTTTTTTATTTACTTTTTATGTGGGGCTGAGGATTGAGCCCACTGCCTCCTGTATGCTAGGCAGGTGCTCTATCACCGAGCCCCGACCCCAGCCAGCCCTACACTGCTTTCAGAAGTGAAGAGATCCCCATTTACAGAGACTGCTCCAGGAGGTAACTGGAAACTTCCCTGCTGGATGCTGGGGAGCTTCCTAATGCTTTCGGTAAGATGAAGGCTCTGCGCTAGTTGACATAATTGCAGGAATCATTTATTATCCACCAAGCTATTACCATAGCAAGAAAAGATTTGCATTGATGTACATTTCACCGTTGCTGTCATTATTACTGTAACTGTTTTGAGTGAATAGTGATTCTGGAAAGAGCAATTTGGGTTCTCTGATCTAAAAAGTGCAGGCAAGAGTCGCTCAACCATGCTGAAATTGCAGAAAAAAATGGGGGCCTCTGGTCCACTCCCTGATTTTTTCTTGAGAACAGGCAGCTGGATGTCCTGTTCTGGGAAAATGCAGAGGAAGATTCTGATTCAAAAAAGGGTGAAGAGAAACAGAACACTCCTGTTTTCATTCCTCTACCTACTCACTCAGCTTCACTCACATATCATCTAAAGGAAAAATTTTCCTGAAAAACAACAACAAAAACCATTGTTCTCAAGAAGAAAAAACAGAGCTACCCAAAAGCCCTTGTCCAGGAGGAAGGAAGCTGGCCGAGACTGACGTCACCTCTTCCCACGGCGTGGCCCTTGTATCATGGCCCTTTGTCCTTGCCTTCCCCTGTCCCACCAGGTCAGGTGCACAGCCCAGCAGCCCCAGCCCTCTCTCTGTGCTCCTCCACCCCCACTCCTCCCCCGCAGTGCCACACCCCTGGCTTCTCTGCGCCTGCCTCCTGTGCACCTGTAGGTGACCCTGCCCCCAGAACTTCCTCCTTGGGCATTTCTTGGGGCGCTCCTTTGGTTCTCCTCTTCCCCGTCACCTCTGAGGGGGTACGAGAGGCTTCACTTCTGTGCTTTCCTCTCCACCCGGGATCCTTTCTCACACGTTCTTATCCACTTTGCGCTATTCATGTTTTTGCCTGTCTTGCTTGCACCCCTACCTCCCCACCTGAGCGCCACCTGCCCCTCAACATCTGCAGCACCCCTCAGACTCAGCCCCCTGGGGCTTGGGACTCTTCCCTCCATCCTCCCTCTATTTGAGCCTTTCTTCCCCTGTCCCCTCATCTACGTGACGAGCTCCAGCCTCCGGGCACTGTTGCCCAGTTGTCTGTGGCGCTCACTCCTCTACCGCGAAGGCCCCGAGGCCTCCTGGACCGTCCTCCCACGTCTGGGCCACCCACACCGAGGGAGTGATGGGAGGGAGCTCAGGAGGAGAGGTGCTTCCCACCACTCCCAGCTCCCTCCCCCACTGGCTTGGGAGAAAGGTGGCAGAGACCCGTTGGGGGGTCTCAGACCTAGCGCGCGCTCGGGCTGGTTTTGACTGGAGCTTGGTTACAGCTCCTGCTGAACTATCTCCAATCTCTGTGCAAAAGCCCAAGGACCGAAAGGGACAGAAAGTGGAGTGGCAAGCCCTCTGTCCTGTTTATGATCTGGGAGACCTTCCTCCGAACTTGGAAGAGGAAGGAGAGGGAGAGAGCCCCCCTGGTCCCCTGAATCAGATCCAGAATATTCATCTAAAAAAATATCAAGAACAACACTTCCTTGTTACTTTCGATCTTTCTGTCTGTGTTGAGACAACTGAACCCAAGAGAGAGTGTGCGGCTTCTCATTTGGAGACTCGCGGTTTTGAAGTGATGGAGCACTGAGGCCACAGCACACTCGCCCTCGGTCACAGGGGCTGTTGTCTTTCTCATGCCCACTCAGGCTCCACCAGAAGGCACCAGGCAGGGCGAAGTGGTGCTGTGCTGAGTTCTCCAAGGTGCAGCAGCACATGCAAAGACAAACTGCACATTTAGCTGTGGTTAGAGAAAAATTAGGAAAACAAAGGGCACGTTAGTACTGGATCTCTGGGAGTATGAGCTCATTTCCTTTTTTCTTTGTGGTACATTTTTAACAATTTTCATTAATGAGCATTGTATTACTTTCAAGGTGAGAAAATGTATATAAAATGAATAAACAGAAAACCACTAAAAACACACTCAAAAAAAAAATGAGAGGATGCCAATATGCAAACCTGAAACTTGAAAACCCAAAACTTTCAATGTGATTCAAGTCCAGATCCTTGCAGACCTTCCCCTGCCTTGTGTCCTCCCGTACCGCCTAGGAAGCGGTGCCCCTGCCCATAGCTGCCCGTCTCTCCAAGTAGATAAGATTTACCACCACGGTGGAGGGGGGAGGGAGGAACACGTTAGGAGATATTGATCGCAATTAACTGGGCCACTGATTGCTGTGTGACTGCAGGTGAGCCTCTGCGATTTAGAAAATGGGGTGAGACTCTGAAAGATTAATGGCGGTTGTCAATATGATGGCGGACTTGGGCCCAGAGGGTCACATAACTCCATTTTTCCCACTTTGAAAGTAAAATTATCAGGGAACAGGGAGAGACATTATGAGAACGAAGAGAGTGATCAATGCCACTGATCATATTCCCATCCTTAATCACCTTGGCTGAGCCCAGAAAACCAAACAAAGCTCCTTTTATTGATGTTCTAAAGTGCAAGGCCTCCGTGTCTTTTGCAATTAAATATAATTGCAAGATTCTGTTTGCTTCCTGCTTGATGCTCTTCTTTCTGGCTCCTGTTGATGGAGGCACGGCTCGTACTCCCTCACTGCGTTCCTTTTACAAAAGGCTTTCTTGTGGACTTGGAGGAATGGAAGTAGCATCTGCCACAGTCACCAGGGGAAGGCCCTGGGGAGTGTCCTCCCGTGTCCCTTCATGTTCCCTCGTTTGTGCACAGTGAGCAATGCGGAGTCATCTGGACAGGCTTCATTTCTCCTGGGAATCAGAACAGAACCAGGAAGTGGAAGAAGACCTGGAGCATCTCCTGCCAACACTGGCTAATAAGGCAAACCTCGCGCTTCCCGGAGCTCAGCAGATGGTGGAAAAAATCAAGATGCTGTTAGCAACAATGCCACCAAAAGTCTGGACTGGAAGACAGAACCCAGGCAAAGGAACCCAGCAGCAGGAAGTCTCGGAAGGTGGGGTCTCTGGCCAGTGAAGAACTCAGCCTAACTTGAGTCAGATCGTCTGAGGCTCCATGACAGATCTCTGCAGCAGGAGTGTGAGCTCCCCAAATCAATGTGTGTTCTCAGGAACTATGGTGCCTCGTCAATCATCATTTGCATGACAGATTTGTGCTAATAAATCTACCTTGAAGAGAGGAGAGAAAGGAAACTGATGAACAATAAACCACAGTTCTAAGCTGGAGGGAGAAAAACATGAAACCCTGGTTTCTATGGACACACAAATTTGTGCGGCTGCAGTCAAAACAAAAGCGTTTTCCCCCCAAGAAGGCCATGGGCGCAGGTCGGCAAGGAGAAACCTGGCGGGAGGAAACTTTGGGACAAGAGCCTGCGAGGCACTCGTGCGGGGAAGACAGGAGAAACCCAGGGTGGGAGAGACCAATGTTGTTTGCTTGGCTCAGATTTTTCTCAATCACTTTTCCTAAAAGGTTAAAAACAGAGCAAGTTTATGTAGTGGGTTGGACGGAAAAGGAATAATGGGTTACTCAACCAACTAGAACTTTCCTCTGGACTCCCAGGGATGTTCCTATCAAGTCTGCATTAAGAAGCCAAGTGGACAGATGAGTTGACGGCATTAAAAGCATCTTCCTAGTTTATCGACCTCACTCCCTGCTTCGCAGAATAAAAGTTCATACTTTTCTGCAAAACATTTCACTCCAATGCACAGAAAAATAGACAGTGAAGTGTGGGTGGGTTAGACAGACACGCCGGCTCCGGAACTTCGTGTCTTCATTTCTGCCTACCATTCTGTGTTGGTCAGCTCCTTCTCACTGTGACAAAACAGCTGAGAAAATAGACATAAAGGACAGGTTTACTTCGGCTCATGGTTCCAGAGGTTTCACTCCATGGTCCTTTGGATTCAAAATTGCTTTTAGGCCAGTGGAGAAGCAAAGCATCATGGCCGGAATCACATTGTGCACCAACACTGCTCAGCTCCTGGCAGCCAGGAAACCAAGAGAGAGCAGGAAGAGGCTGAGGACAAGACAGGCCCTTCAGGAGGACTTCACTGTTCTACTTCCTCCAACGAGGCCCCACCCTAAAGTTCCCACCTCCCCGTAGCCCCTTGGGCTATGGATCCATGAAGGGGTTCCTCTATCAAGAGGTCAGAGCCCACATGACCCAATCATCAGCCAGTGTCCCAACCTCTGGACACGGCTGCACTGGGGACCAGGCCTTCATCCCGTGAGCTCTTGGGAGCATTCAGATGCAAGCTGTAGCGCACACAGTGTGCGGCTCGTTTCCTGGCATCTGTGTGGGATAGCACTGACCACTTCACAGGATATTGTGCAGATGAGTCGATATGACACAGGTGTCGGGGTTAATGTTAGGTATCATCTTGACTCGACTAAGGGACACTCACACTCAGACAGCTAGAAAGCATTATGCCTGGGCATGCCTGTGCAGATATTTCCAGAAGGCACAGGCTTTCAGATCAGGACACTAAGAAAGATCAGCCCTCACCCAGTGCGGGTGGACACCATCCAATCAGCTGATGGCCTCAGGAGGACAAAAGGCTGAGCTCCGTGAATCCCTCCTGCCCTCCCTCTCCCCCTCTCCTGCCCTCCCTCTCCCCCTCTCCTGCTTGCTCTCCCGTTTCCTGGACTCCCTTCTTCCCTTCTCCTTGGACACCAAAGCTCCCAGTTGTCCAGCCGTGGATCGTCCACTTCTATCTGAGAGTGCACAGGATTCTCCTGGCTCTGGGCAGCTGGGCTTGGACTGAGCCACAGAACCACCTCCTGCTTCTCCAGCCTGCAGATGCCCATCTTGGGACTTCTCAGGCTTGAAACTCTATGAATCAATCCCAAAGAACCCCTCTCATCCACCCGTCGACTTACCCACCTGCCTATCTTATTGTTCCCTATCTCTGGAAACCCTGATTCATACAGTGGACTATTATTTTCTTTTATGTACAGGAAACAACAGCAGCACAGAGCTCAGTACCAGACACACACCTTGTTCTCAGTAATGTTCACTTTTACCTGCAAATATTTTTAAAGTCATAGAAGTGGGAGGCCCTAAAATCCCTGTCCCAACACCTGCTTTGTGTATGGTGAAAAGACGCATTGAAGGCTCCAGAGGCTTGATTAGGCTTGATTAAGCTATTGGTGCCGGGAGAGGAGAGGAGGGACTCTAGATTTTTAGTGAAGCTCTGCCCACACCAGAACTTTCTAATAAAATGAAGTCGATGACCCTTTTCTGTTTACCCAAAAAAAAACTTGCTGATAGCTAAACATTTGAAGAGTTCAAAAATGAAAGCTCATAAAAATGCCAGAAGTTCTGCCACTAGAAACAAACCCTGTTAATTCTTTGGCCTGGGGACGCAGCTTATCCAGAACCAGTCCCCACCTATGTGTAGGGGAAAAGGTGACTGTCACACGCAGCCAAAGAGCCACACAAAATCCTCTCTGCTTAGCAGCCGGCTGTCTTCCATCTTGCCCCTTGTGACAAGGCACCTCTTCCCCACAGACAGATGAGAGCTAGGCCACCGCTGGTTCCCTGCTCCGCTGGCCAGATGTCGTGCTAAACTGGAGTTGGTAAAGTTTCTGCCTGAACTATGATTTTGCGACATGGTGGGAAATGTGCATTCAGACCACTGCCCAAATGTTGAAGTTGCTTGGCCTTGTTAAGAGCCAAGTTTACAGTGAGAATGTTTGCCGAGAAGGAATCTCCTGATGAATGGGAAAGCATGCCTTCTCTCTGGGTATGTGGACTGTTAATTGACCTCCATCCATATTATAAAGCAAGGCCCTGTATTGTCATGTTTACCTGAAGAGACTTGCGCCTGGTTTTAGGAAATCATAGCGCAGGTCCCATAGGAAACACAACCATTTTTGTATGAGGTATGTGTGAACCCTCATACAAACAAACAAACGTATGTGTGAGGCTTCGATATGAGCATGTGTGCAGGAGTGACGTGTGTGTGCACACAGGATATGTCACCTGCACCTAGGTGTGCTGAGTGACAGAGAGGGCAGCATTTGATCTGCCTACAGAAGAAGGTGCTGAGAACTGGTCTGTGGCACTTCCTGTGGCTAAAATGTATCCAGAAAGTGGCAATTCTCCACAGAAGTTGACACCTCTAGCTTTTAACACGGGCCAGGCACTGTGTGCAATGTTCCTGACCACAAGATTCTCTTAGCTCCCTGCGGATCATTCTAAGAAGCACGTGAGACGTGGACCTCTCGGATCTCTCCCGGTAGGATTCAGCAGTTCTCAGATGGTCTGGCTCTTTCTTCACCTGTCCTTATGTGATTCTGCCCACCCTCCAAGAGGCAGAACCTCGAAGGAGGACAGTAGCAAGATGTACTTGCAGAGAGAATTTCACCCGGTGGTCCTCCACTAGAAATCAAACCCCATCAGCCCCCGCGCCACAAATCCCCAGCCTTCTCCTCTTCCCCCTTCACTACTGTCGGGGAGAAGAAAGACCCAGAGCATTTGAGAACTGCTGAATCCTACCGGGTCAGATCCGAGAGGTCCACGTCTCACGCGCCTCTTAGAATAAACTGCAGTTCAGAGAGCACTGGAGGGGAGACTGCAGGGAAGGTTTGTGCCTGCCCGGGCAGTGCCTAGGGGGTCCACACCAAGGAGCGCCCTCCTCCAACACCCTGTTCCTCAATGCAAAATTATTCTCAGTGTTTTTCATGTGAAAATCAGCAAAAATCATGGTGTTCTGGGCTCACCCTTTACTTTTAAAACAATGATCTAAACAGGAGAATGGGTTTTAACTTTAACAGTGAACACAATCAGTCAAAGATTTGAGTGTTTAAAGACAAGAGGAGTAAGTACCCCAGGGACAGGGTGTGCCACTGGACCTGGACAGTACCCCGGGGACAGGATCTGCCACCTGCACCTGGACAGTATCCCAGGGATGGGGTGGACCACTGCACCTGGACAGTATCCCAGTGACAGCGTGTGCCACCTGCACCTGGGGAGTAACCCAGGGACAGGGTGACCACTGGACCTGGACCTGGACAGTACCCTGGGGACAGGGTGCACCACCTGCACCTAGACAGTATCCCAGGGATGGGGTGACCACTGCACCTGGACAGTATCCCGAGGGTGGGGTGCACCAGCTGCTCCTCCAGGGAATTGATTCCCAGCCACCCTGAACCTGCTCAGAATGAAGGCACAAGTACCGCTGGCAGGAGGCGGAGCCCAGGGATCCCCAGGGCTGACCGCTGCCCCATAGCCAACAACATTTCTCAATGCCATTGCTGCTTTATTTGTGGGGAGCAGGAAGGGGGCCCTACTTTTCTGCTGCCAACAAAAACACAAAAGGGAAAAGCATTTCTTTGGGATTCTCAGCACTAACCAGCCATTCTCCAGCTGTGGGGACAGTGAAGTCTCTTAATATCCACTTCACTATCTCAGTGCTGGGAATTTGTGACATCCCAAGGTCTCACACCAGTGTGCTCAGAAGACAGACCAGGAACCTGGGAGTGCCTGACTTCACTCCCACATGCGGCTCTGCAGAAGCCCTGCAGGCACCTGGTGAGGGCAGAGTGCAGCAGAGGAGATGCCACCAAGCCCAAATGAATGAGGTTTGAAAGATCAGACCCAGGATGAGAGAAGGATAGGACCTGGGGAAGTCACCACTGGATGGAGACCCAGTGATCTTTTGCAAGATTTTCTAGAAGAAGAGTATCTATTATTTTACTAATGAGGTTCTTTGGGCAATCACAAACACTTTAAATGTCTTTCCCTCAATGCCTCACTTTCTGTGATTCACTGGTCCTTCCAAGGAAAGCAGTAAAGCCAATGAGACTCTTGTTTGCTAAAAAATAAATGCCTGTCCATGGCAGAGAATGGTTTTACTCCTACACCCCCAGAGCTCGCTCTCTCTCAGCTGGGGGGGCATCACCCCAGTCGCCAGAAAGACTTGGCCAGGCGTGGTTCACATATCCCTCTGCGACAGCCCCATCCCAAATTGCAGATGTAGAAGCTGCATTTGAAATAGTGTGTGCTGCACTATTTCATGCTGATTATTTTTTATTTCTACATTGTCCGTATTTGCCAAAAGGCTTCTTTGCTTAATTAGGGAAACTAGTTTGGGGAATAAAATTGCAGGAACCAACAAAAAATAATTGCATCTGAGATGCGGGGTTTTAGCTAAATCGTTGCTCATCCCCTTCTCCAGCTTCTTACCTCCAACAGCCCCCTGCCAATATGTGTCCACTGGGAAAAATATTTTAAAAGACAGCAGGTAATTAAGATGTTTTTTGGCATTGAGTAAAAGTTCCACATGATTTTTCATAGTACAATGGGTTTGGAAGCATTCCCATGTGGGATAAGATCATCCACAACCGTCAAGAAAACTTGACAATCAAGTTAAAATTGAGAAGACAAACACAGCATCTTAAAGTGGCAAAGAACCTCAAAACCAGCCAGTGTGCACCCACCATTGCTGATGTGAGCAAACTGAGGCGTGGAGGGATGAGCAGACTGGCCCAAAGCAGGTCAGCGCCAGAGGACAGCGGACAGCCGGAGGCCCTGGCTCCAGGGGCAGCCACCATTGTGTTTTGTTGAAGAATAAAATCTGCTTGTTTCATTTCACAGTCACAAAATACAGATAGATACAGACGTATATTTAAAATGTACGTGCTGCCAGACACCATGGCTCACGTTTGAATCCCAGCGACTTGGGAAGCTGAGGCAGGAAGGTCACAAGTTGGAGGCCAGCCTCAACAACTTAGCAAGACCTTAAGCAACTTAGCAAGACTGTCTCAAAATAAAAAAATAAAAAGGCTGGAGATGTGGCTCAGTAGTAAAGCGCCCCTGGGTTCAGTCCTGGTACCTGCATAAATACATAAGTACATACCTACATTATCTACATAGAATGTACTTGTTTAAGAAAAGCATTTAAATTATGAGCATATTTATACTTATAAAGTCGTTATGCAAGTAATAGAATACAATAAAATTAACACAATAGTAAACTAGTCTGATAATAAATTTTTAAAAACTCAAAAGTAGAGAATGAGGGAGGCTGGGGTTTCGGCACAGCGGTAGAGCGCTTGCCTTGCATGTGCAAGGCCCTGGGTTCCATCCCAAGCACCACACATAAATAAATAAAATACAGTTATTGTGTCCAACTACAACTACAAAAAAATAAATATTTAAAAAAAAAAAGTGGAGAACAAGGTAGGGAAGGAGAAGCAACGGAAGGTGTGGTATTGACCGACGCCCGTGTGCTCAAGTACTCTGCAAGCACAGACCCTCCGCCAGCCTCGGTCTGTTACCAAGTAGCTCAGGACAGGGAGAGCAGTGTGAAGCCCAGGCTCACGCCAGGCAGACACGCCCATCACCAGCTGCACAAGCCAGCGCACCTGACGGGAAACGAAGCCATAGAGCGCACAAACTCCTAGGAAAGAGGCTCACTCCTGTAACTGTCTGTGCTGAGGAGACACATGCTGATTTCTAACAGGTCGGATCTGGTTCAGGCATTCAGTGGGCACCTACTGTGTGCAGGTGCTAAGTCTGGGAGGCAGTCACCTGGAGAGGGGGAACTTAAAGACATTTGGACCATGTGCCCCCCAAGAAGAGGCAGTGTACTGCTCGAGTCTGGAAGTACTACTGGGGGAGGCAGCAGCCCCCAGTGAGAATTCAGGGGAGTGAAGGAGGCCATTCCCACTTCTTCTCCAAGAAGAGCGAAAAGTACAGGGTCTGCAAAATGGAGAAACTCGGGAGGTGGAACAAGAGGCAAGGATCGAGAGACAGCAGGCTGGTGAACAGGCCGGGGTGGGGTGTGAGGGTGTCGTGGCGGTGAGTGGGTCAAGTTGGGGAAACGACAAGACAGCTTTTAATAGAGGAGGTTGGTACAAGTTGACACTGAAAGCGTTCAGGCAGGATAGGGTCACACTGTACTTAGGATGGTTTCAATAGGAATGGAAAGAAAAGAGGTTTTTTAATTTAAGGATTTGTTGATGATTGGAGGCATTAAAGAAGCTCTGCTTCATCTGACCTGAGAGATTAGCTGTTGGTGTGGCCAACTGAGATAGTAAAGGAGAAAGAAAGAAAGGAAGGAAGGAAGGAAGGAAGGAAGGAAGGAAGGAAGAAAGGTTTGCAGCTTAATTTCAAGAGTAGTGACTAAATCGTGTCAAACAGCAATACATAGGATTCACTGTGGTATAAGGTTTGCAGTTGATACATTCTGTTCATTTACTATAAGCAACTATTATTATCGGTAGTGGTAGGGTTAGTTACCAAAGGTAACCTTCTACTGCACACCCCATTCACCTTGGGTGATGGTTTAGTCCCAGCTCAGGAGCTGAGTTCAAAAAGATGACAATGATGATTCGCTGAGAAGAGTCAACTCCTGAGTCCCGAGTTCTTTCCAGTCCCACCCCCCTCAATACTGTAAAATGTAGTGGAATCAGGGTTCATGAGAACCATCTGTATCTGTGTGATGTGACTCAGGAAGTCCCTGTCAAGGCCTGGTCCCAGGGCTGGGGATGTGGCCCAGTGGTAGGGCACTTGCTTAGTGTGTGCAAAGCCCTGGGTTCCATTCCAGCACTGTAAAGAATAATAAAACAGTAAAGACCCAGTCCAGACGGACCACCTCATTTTTCATACCCTAGGTCTCTGAGTCACAGATCTGTAGAAGGAAAGATGACCCCAGATGTCCCCACAGTTCTCCAAGAATTTCTATAATTAAACTTCAGAGTTTTCCGGAAGACTCCTGGGTATCACCGGGGCTGTGTGCTCCAGCTGTCCCACGGGGCCGCCATCTTTTCCTCTCCTCCTCTGGTCCCTGGTGATGATTTTTACCCAAGCCTCAGGAGGTCTGGAGCATCCACATGCTTCTAGAAAACTGTTCCCAAAGCCCCTGGTCCTCTCCTGGCCCTGTCAGTGTCACCCTGCTGGGTGGCTTCTGCTGAGCCTCAGTGACTGTGATCTTAGCCCACACCTCCCCGGCCATCAGTCCTCTCTCTGCTCTCCTTCTGCCCACTCCTTCTCGACACGTGGAAAACACCGCCTGGCACTCTGGGATTTTGCAGAGAAGCCTATTGGTCACTTATGCTTCCTTGGCCAGGGTTTACCAGGACAGTGAGCTTGGGGAAGGCCACTGACTCGTGCAAAGCTGACCAGTGCTTAGATCTAGGTCACACACCCACCTCCCTCTTCACTTGCATGAGCTGTTTCTCGCTTGCCCAGTCCACCTTCAGAGCCCACAGCCGGGACTGTCCGCTCCCTTGGACCTGAATTCTAAGTCTGCTCTTGCTCAGACTGGGAGTGCTTTGCTCAAACACCTTGCAGGGTTATCATGACCACCATTAAATCAAAACCCCTCTCCACACTCTGACCTCTCCTTCAGGCTTTCTGGGTCACTTCCCACCCACTATCACTTCTCTGTGAGTTGACGGGGTGCTTTCCTGACGCCATCTCCCCTTAGGAAGTAAACCCCAGGAAGGCGGGGCTGTGCCCCACAGAGCCACCCAGGCGGGAAGAGTGCTGCAAACAGCAGGGCACCACAGACCTCGCTGGATTAAGGCACTAAGGCAGAGGAAGGGAGCCCCTCAGGTGACCAGCACCTGCCGTTCCCGCAGAGCATCTCCAAGGGCACAGCTGACTCCGGGGCATTTGGTCCCCTCCCATAAAGCCTGTTGGGTGCCCAACTTGCCTTACCCCCAACCACAGCATGAGAATTAGAAAAGTCCAGGCTGATGCCAAGTCCCACAGGTCTGGGTAAGTGTTTGGCAGGGTGGTGGCTGGAGTTCAGGTCTTTCAAATGCTGTGGGGGCTTCACTTAGTTCCAATAATCCTGCCCTTGTCAAAGTCAGGCAGCTGAGTGATCCCAGGTGGTACCCCAGGGTGGCCGAGCACACGGGGTGCATCCACCACTCCACACTGTCTCCCAAGAGGAATCGGACACCTCAGCCCAGAGCCGCTGGAGTCAACGGTGTTCTCCAGAAAACACCCTGACCGAACACTCAGGAAACACGAGGTAACAGGAGGTGTTACTTGGAGTGAGTTGTTTTTGATGGCACCCCAGTTGCCTGTTTATCACCATATTAAATATTGTTTACTACTAATATGGAATACTAAGACCCACGATAGGGAAGCTGCAGCCACACACAGGGTTGCCAAGATGTGTTCTGTTTAGGTTTTAATTTCCTGAATAAATCCCCAGGTATAAAATCTGACTTTCCCAAGCGGCTCTGCCTCTGCCTGGGACAGCATCCGTGGCCAGCTCCTGCCAGATAACTTTCACAGCCAGACCTTGTCCAAGGGAATGTGGGAGGCACGCTATTAAGAATAGTCTTGACGCTGTGTTGATTTTTACTTTGCCGACTTCACATAAATTGCCTCTATCCTTTGGAAGAGGAGGGTTAGATCTTTCTAGCAGGCTACGGTACGAGTGCTTAGTACAGATTGTTCAGTATTTTAATGTATAGGGCGGTCACCTGGGATAAAAGGTTGTGTATTTTCTCCCTGGACTTCATTCATTCCAGGACAACTTAGGATACAAGATGTTACATCTCAATTGTATTCTTCTCCGGAAACCTGTTAATAATGTTTTTTTCAAAAATGTCATGGTATATAGGCTTATATGGTCTTTTTATAGTTTGCTGTAAAAGATTTTAGTCATCTCTTCAATCTTCTTTCTGCTTTCCCCACTTCTAATGTCAAGGTTTAAAAGTTACTTCTGAGAGCCGAAGGAAAAGGCACGGGTGGGGGTGAAAGCCAGGAGAATCAGTGCCGTAAATAGAGATGACTGCTGGGCTGAGCCCCCCGGAGCTGTGTGCTTCTGTGTGCCTGGCTGAGCGAGGAGGACAGGGTCCCCTGCCCATGCACCCTCAGGAAGGGGTGTTGGCTCTGCATGGTGTAGGACACCGGACTGACTCTCACCAAGCCAGTTAGGCTCTGCCTGCGTGGTGTGAGACCTGCACAGCAAGGAAGGCAAACACCATCGCCAGAGCTCCCTTGGCACCATCTAGAGATGCACCAGGGCAGACCCGCCATGTTGCCAGCAGCCCCACCCATGCTCAGCAGCCATCAAAGTCCAAATAGGTCATGCAGGGCCGTGGGGTCAAGGAGGTCACGTCACGTGAGAGGCTCCATCCGCATGCCACAAGGGTGGTGCTGACGTTCACACTGGTGCCGTGTGCACAGGCTCCTGCCTCCTCCACCTGTGAGCACCTGGGCCCTCCAAGTGGGTGGCCATGGTTTGTCAATCATGCTGCTGCTTCATGAGTAAGTGAGCTGCCCACTTCACAGATGTGGAGAGAGAGCTAGGGTCACTACACAACGCATCAAACAGGACAGGCAAGGAGCACAGTGGAAACTTATCCCCAGGACGGGTCCCGGGAGAGCTGTGTGGGTGCGTGGAAAACCAGAGCTCTGCGAGGTCTTGCTGAGCTCCAAAGTAGTCCCTGTTTCCCACATAAAGGAATTGGGTCTGAGGCTTCTGAGCTTATGCATCTGACTAAGGAGAGGGCTCCAGCCAAGCCTGGGGCAAGACCAGTGCCTCCCTGCCCCGTACAAGCCAGGGTGTCTGCAGAGTGGCCACGTCACAGGAAACTGTCTCAGATGCCTTTATTCACATCGCAAAGCCATGGCCTGCATCTAGCAGGAAACACTTGGTAAAAATAAATGATACGTGCAAGAGTGGGGGAAAAATGATGAATACAAAGGAAAATGAAACAGGGGAAAGGGTCACCAAAGCCTTTCTCAAGTAAAATAAGATGTTAGCCAAAGTATTTCCCTCTCCTCGCTCCAGTCCCCTGAAACAAGTAAGCAGCCACAACAAGATTCCACCTCCCTCTTACACCATACCTAGCCTTCCACACCCGCGTGTTTTACACACAAGAAACAGAAACAGTGGGCCAGAGCCGTGAACGTTAGCCAGTGGCACAATGTGTGGACTACACAGGGCAGATTCTCACTCTGTGCCTTTGTAGGAACAGGTATGAGGAATTAGCTGCTGTCCCTTCCACTCTGTGATCCCCCTTCCACCTGCTCAGCCAAATTTCAAAATCTGATGCAAAGGAGTGTGATCCCTGCCATGGGTGCCTCTCCAGCTCCTGTACAGTCGTTTCACCCTTGAGAGTCTTCAGGAGTCTCTCCTCCCTCTGCCAATGTCAAGTTGGCACCTCCTCTATGGAGAAACGGCATCAGTGTTAGCTAGTCTCTGGGAACATGCTCCTCCTGCCTCATTTGACTTCTGCAAGTCTCTAGAATGACTTCTCGGGAGCACACACTGAATCCTGTCGCCCTCCTCCCTAGGATCCTCCTGAAGCCTCCGCAGTCTCCAGAAGCACCCAGTGCTTTAGAGCCTGGGCAGAGACTGCACTAAAGGAAAGCCCCTGTCCTGTTTTAAGTTATATATTAAAGATTCAGAGCAGACACTATGAGCCAGCCTGCCTGATTTCAAATCTTGGTCCTCTTGCTTACAGACTACGAGGCTATGAAGAAATATTCTCACCTCCCTGGGTCGAGGGGCTGATAGGAGTGCATGGTTCCGGAGTTGCTCCAAGGGTGGGTGGATCCAAACCCAGCTCACATTTAGCAGGGCATCAGTGTTAGTGTTTGTAGCCACGAAGCTCAGAGCACTTTCCTGGGCGGGGGGGGGGGGGGGGCGGGAGTGCATTGACCCCGAGGCCTCATCTGCCTGCTGATAGGCATTTCCATCTCTGCGATCCCGCTAGAGCTTTGTGGAGAGCCTGGGATTATGCAGGGCCATGGACATGGGAACGGGCCATGGACATGGGCTCTGTTCATGCGCTCAAACCCATTCTGCTTGGTCCCTGGAAGCCCGACCACCTGCTTTGTTGACCCTTTCCCTGGCTGGAGCCCTGGCTGCGGCTCAGCCCCACCAAGTGCTGGCTTCCCTTCGCCGTCTTCTGCACTGGTGGTCCTCTCCAGGAGCAGCTGTGCCCAGGGAGGCTGGGAGGTGACAAGCCTCTGGTCACAAAGGAGCCCTCAGCTAGAGTTTAGCCAAAGTCTTTCTGACTCAAGGACTCATTGTCCTTGTGTAAAGCCAAGGTGCAAAGTGGGAGCAGAAGGAAAGGTTGAGCTCATTGTTTACATCCCTCAGCAGCGAGGAGAACAAAATGGAAACTGCCGTCTCCGTGAACTGCCCAGCTCTCTGGAGAAATTCCTCCAAGACTGTCCCACTCTGAGTCACTGGCCTTCCCCGGGCACCTGCACGCGGCTGCAAATCTCTCCTTCCCCTGCTCTGGACAGTGAACCCCTGGCCATCCTTCCAACCCTTTGGCAAACATCCTCCGCTTTGGCAGAAGTGTTCAAGGTTCTTTCTAAAGAATGATTTCCGTCCTTCACCTAGACTTCCCTCTGAGATTCCAGGTAGCCCAAGCAAAAGGAAATGTCCACCCTTGCAAGGCTGTGGCTGCCCAGACAAAACCAGTGAGACCTGAGAGCGGTGCCTCATGTCTGCAGGGCCAGGCTTCCCCACGCCTGCGCCCAGCACTGGCCAGAGGAAACGCAGGGTCTTTGTGCCCCTTTTGTTCTTGATTATGACAAAATAAAATCCAGGACTCTGGATGCTCCTGAGATTACAGGTTATCGCTCCTTTCTTTGTGTTACTGCTCAGGGCAATTCCAAATTTGCACTTCTCGCAGTGGTAGACCGTGGAGTGTGGGAATTGTGACTCCCCTACCGCCCCCAGGCCCAGCTGACCCCTTCCTCCCTGCTCCAGCCTTGCCCTGCACCCTATAGAGCAGCCAGAGGAGGCTCTATGCTGGATGCTTCTGTGATGCTTACCGGAGATCATACAGGGAGACCGTCAGGCCTCCGTGAATGTCACGTCCTTCCCTTCTCTCCAGCCACGTACAGGTGCTGTCCACGGTCCCCAGATTGCTCTAGCATTGCTGCTGCTCAGGGCAAAGGTGGTTTTGCCCTTTAAAAGCCCTAATAGAAAAGAGTCTTCCTAGGCAGGATAGAGGGGGATTCCTGCCCTGCAAGGGCCCTGGGGCCCTCTTCCCATACAGGGGCGGGTTCTGCTGCACACTAGCAGCCTCAACTTGACAGTTCAGGAGCAGCTGATGGCTTCCTTTACCCCAGGGCTCCCATCCCGCTACTGAGCCTCAGGTCGCAGGAAAACAGCCTGGGGAAAACAAAAGGTCGTCTTCAATTTAATACGTGTCCCCCGCAGTCCAGCCGAGAAGTCCAGCCAAGAAGTCGCACCCCGGCTGAAAGGATGAGAATAATCGCCTTGGTGTCTTTATGCAGCACAGGACAATTCACACGGAAGCTCCCGCTTAGTTCCCAAGATGACCTGTGAGTCAGGCAGGAGAACTGTAGCTGTCTCCACCTCAGCAAGGAGAAAACTGAAGCCCCAAGGATTTAAGTCACTTGTTCAAGGTGACCCACAAGACAGCGAGAGGGCTAGAGGGAGCACATAGGTTCTGTAATAGTTCCTGTCTGTTTGCTTTTAGTTACACAACACTGAAATGAAAACAACTCTCATCCCTGTTGAAATGGAATTATTTTCTAAAAATCCCTTATAGTAGCAATGGTTACCTTTTGGGTGTCGACCTTGTCTCCACTCCATAGCACACTTTAGAAAGTGACTACTCCGCGTACCATAAAGCGGGATGCTGAACCTCTGAGAAGGACCTGCCGAAGTCCCAGACCAGCCACCAGACAGCTCAGACCACAGAGGAGCAACTACAGCCCTTACTGCTCACCAAGCCCCTGCCATGCAGGGGGCAGTGACCAAGACCCAGGTGCACAGGCCTTGGGCATCAGACAGCTGCCAGCCACCTTAGCCAAGCAAGACTCCAAGCAGGTCTGTTTTCTCGTGTTTAAGAGGATGATGTCTCTCCTAACTGCCCCAGGGGTTTATCTAAAGGGCTAAATAACTGCAGTCAACAAACATTTCCACAATAGTATTTTTCACTATGTGCTAGTCTCTGTTCTGGACACAACTGTGGAAGACTCTGCCCTCCTCAAGTTTATGTTGTAACAGAGCAAACTGGGTAAACCCCATAGCAATCTCATGGACAGGAGAAAGGGGGAACCCCCCAGCGTCTGCGTCGGCAGTGGGTGGAGCGCGTGGTGCATGCGGTGGAACAGGAGCCTCAAGGGGAGCGAACCCCGACACACGGCACTACATAGAGCAGCCCCAGGACGTCATGCTGAGTGAAACGCTGTCCAAGGAGACGACTCAGGTGGGACACCCTGTGAGCAGCCCAGTTCCTAGAGGCAGAGAGTGGACTGATGGACACAGGGCTGGGGACAAGAGTGAGGGCAGTGTGGTGGGTGTCAGGTTCCACTTGGCAGGATGTGAAGGGTTCTGCAGAAGGCCAAGAGCAAGGTGCACGTGCTTAATGTCACCGAACCACCACCTCAACATGGTGATGGGACGAATGTTACGTCACATATGTCTGACCACAATAAAGTGAGCTGCAACGCACTCAGACGCAGTATCCCCTCCCCTGGACAGGCCAGCACCGTCGCCCTCCTCACTGCCTCTCCCAGTCCTGACCCTTACTCAAGGCCCCGCCGAAAGGTCACCACCTCTGTGCGCCTTCCCCAGCCCAGCTAAAGGCTTCTGTTCTTAACGAGGGTTACCAAAGCCGTGCTCCTGGCCCCGGTCCCTTCTCATGGCCCTGGCTGGAGAGCATCACCTTGCTGAGCCTTCCCGAGGCAGAATCC
Organism: Marmota monax; assembly: GCF_021218885.2. Taxonomy (NCBI): domain Eukaryota; kingdom Metazoa; phylum Chordata; class Mammalia; order Rodentia; family Sciuridae; genus Marmota; species Marmota monax. The sequence continues at coordinate 1,754,853 of NW_026692321.1, read as the reverse complement.
GTGTCTGCAGCTGGTTCCGCCGACAGCCCCGCCCCAGGTCTGCCCACAGAGGGTCCTGGCTGCTGAGGGCGTGTGGGAAATGAGCAGACACAGTTGTCACCACGTCTCTGTTATGCACAGAGTCTTCAAGCGTCCAGCGGGATTGCCTCGCTCAGCAAAGCCCCCCACCTGACCGGGACCTGAGGTCCACAGAGCTTTCCTTCAAAGCTGGACGGGAGAGGCAAACAGCCACCTTCAAAGGAGTGCTCCCAGAGGACTCAGGCTGGCTTTGCCTCAGCCAGGGTCGGCCGCTCTGCAGAGCTGTACCGTGATCCCACCCCACGACGGGCGGGAGTTGAAGGAGTGTCCCCAGTGTTCACGTACAAGGCGATGCGGAGCCAGGGCTTGGATCAGGGCCCCTGCGGATGACCTTGCCTGCTGTCCCACATCGCCTTCTCTGCACATGGACACCGGCAGTGAAACCGACAAAGGCTCTCTGTGCCACCCACTTGGCCTCAGCCTCATCCCAGGGGCCTTCTTTGAAACGTGAGGTTAGTACTGGGCAGAAGAACACGTGGAGGGAGTTGGAGAATATTGGACCCAAAGTTCTGAGTGCCCCGCGTGTGAATCACACTGCATCTCCACCCTGAGGAAGGCAGGCTGAGGCCAGGACAGTCTACGGTCAGGTACTCTCACTTTCCAGTGCCTCATTTTGTGCAAATGGCAGCTACCTCAATCAAATTCCTTCAATCTATGAAGAAGGGCTGGGGTTGTGGCTCAGAGGTAGCGTGCTCTCCTGGCATGCATGAGGAACTGGGCCTGATCCTCAGCACCATATAAAAATAAAGATATGGGGCTGGGGATGTGGCTCAAGCGGTAGCGCGCTCGCCTGGAATGCGTGCGGCCCGGGTTCGATCCTCAGCACCACATACAGACAAAGATGTTGTGTCCGCCAAATACTAAAAAAAAAAAAAAATATTAAAAAAAAATTCTTTAAAAAAAAAATAAAAATAAAGATATTGTGTCCACCCCTAAAACAAAAATAAATAAATAAATGTCAAAACTTTTTAAAAAAGATATCTTAAACTATCCAGGAACTAAAAACTTCCTAAAATGACTGATCCTTGGGATTAAAAGTTCTAAGAGTTAAGTGTGCAAAATGCCTGGTTTTAAGAGGGCCGGTTGACATGGGAGTCAAAGTCAAGATGCCAAGTGGGGAGCAGTTCAAACTCTGGAGGAGGGGCCACCAAACAGGAGTGACACACAGTGAGGACAGCAGAAGCTTCCATTGGCAGAGAGGCAGCACCGTCCACAGCTGGGGACATGCCAGCCAGCCAACAGCAGGGCTGCTGTGCCAGCTGCATGAGGCACCAAGCTTCATGAAGGTGACAGCCCTACAGGACAGGCGTGCCTTGTCCTGACTCAGCCATCAGTGTATGGAACACATGGGATATGCCTCCCGGAGCGGCAGCTTCAGCCCCCGGCCAAAGGCCGTCACTTGTCCTGAAGCAGAGTGAGAAGGCTTCCCGGCAGGGTGGGCTCTTGATCCTGATTTTCTAAGACCAGACCAGACACTGTGGTTCTGTTGGGAAACCCTCAGCAAATTCACAGTCTGGGCTTCGTCACGGTTTCAGACTCCGTGCAAGCCTTTCCCCCAGTCCCTTCTGGATTCCACAAAATGCATTCATGAATTGTGAATTAATTACCAACATTAATTGGGTACAACACTGATGGTGCCAGTCCCTGTCCTGGTTTCTGGAGTTAGGGAAGTCAAGGCAACACACAGAAACACATGCAGACATGAATGGGAAAGAGCAAAAAAAGTAAAGTCATGCAGGAAATTTGGGTTGGATCATGCTGGAAAATGGAAGCAAACCAGGCATGGTGGACAAGCTGCAATCCTTCCCAATACCTCAGGAGGCTGAGCAGGAGGATCCAAGTTCAGGGCCGGCCTGGGAATCTAAGGGAAACCTTATCTTAAAATAAAAAATAAAAAGGGCAGGGGTACAGCTCAGTGGTAGAGAACCCCTGGGTCCGATTCCCAGTACTGAGGGGAAAAAACAGCCAAGACACGCCCATCGGGCACCGTGGTACCCCCCTGTATCCAGCTTCTCCAGAGACCCAGGCAGGAAGAAGCAGCTCAAGGCCAGCTGCAGCAACCTCTCAAGAGCCTGTCTCAACTAAGGGCTGGTGGGTAGCTCCCTGGTAGAGACTCCCCCAGAGAGGGCATCAACGGGGGAAAAGCTCTAAGGGAAGCCTCGTTGAGTCCTGTGAGGTCAGGGACTCCCTTGGAGGAAGGGGGTGGGACATCTGAACCCCTGGGAGATGAGCCCAGGGCAGCTGGGGGGAGTTGAGACATCCCCAGATGGGCCTGGCAGCAGGACGGAAGAGGAGACCAGTGAGAGGGGGCAGGCACACGAGGACGGCCTGGTGGATGGGGGGTCGGAGACACGGGGCACAGGAGCAGGCCTGGGGGCCTGGGGGCCTCACGGGGCTTACTTGTTGGGGAGGGAAATGGGGTCCAGGCAGAAGAGGGACTCCCTGGGATCTGTGTTTCTCCCTTGCTGGTCACTTCCAACCTCGTGGGGCTGGGGCCCACGCCTGGGCTCCACACAGGCAGGAAGTAATGGTGGCCTGAGCCAGCATGGTGGTCAAGTCTCAAAGACCACATGGACATGAAGCCCCAGGGCTTCCCCACAGACCAAGTGAGACGGGCAGTTTCCAGTTCCCTGTGGTTTGAGCAGCTCTGAGGATTAAAGCCCCGATTCCCTGAGATGGGAAAGATGGCAGAAGGTGGGGGCAAAGGAGAGAGAGTTGGAACTTGGTGTTAGACATGGCAAGTAGGAGGGGTCTCTTGGAAATTGAAGGCAGATATCAGGTCAGCAAATGACCTCCAAAAACTGGACCTCAGGGGAGATGAGCTGCAGATGTGAGCACAGGTGTTTTCAACAGACGGACAACATTTAGATCCACGAGACAGGTGATACTGCCACAGGATCAGGTCAAAATAGAGGAGAAGACATCCAACGCTGAGCTTTGGTCACTCTGTTGCTAGAGACACAGAGGAAGAAACAGAGGACCCTAAGGGGAAGTGTCCACTGACTTGGAAGCTAAACCAAGAGAGCATGGTGCTGGGCACCAGGTGTGAGAGCACCCCCGGAGCAGGAGTGGCCCGAGGGCCTGTCAGTGCCACTGTGAGCCAACAGGGGGACCAGCAGCCCGGGCCGTCACGGCTCCGCAGGTAGGGCAGCGTGGGATGGTGGTCCATGGGAGAGGAGCATGAGTCAGGGTGGAACATCACAGCTCCTCAGGGAGCTTGGCATTGCATGTAAATGTCGATATGGGGAGCGGGCGGCGCAGGGGAGCCGGGAGCCCAGGGGAGCAGGGAGCCCAGGGGAGTGGGCAGCACAGGGGAGTGGGCAGCCCAGGGGAGGGGGCAGCACAGGGGTGTCGCATTTGCTCAATCATCAGCTGAAGGGGGGAGAAGTAGCAGCACGTGTGTGAGGGTGGGAGCGCTCAGTAGAGACAGAGATGCTGATGACGCCCAGCTGGACCAGTGCTGCACAGCTCTGCTGTGGCCCAAGGAACCCAGAGGTGCCCGTCCTGGCAGGAGGAGGCAGCGTGGCCATCTGTACCGTGTTTTCACAATTGCTCTGGTCCTCCTAGCAATCAGGACACAAGACGGCCGGCTTGTGGATCCTCAGCACCAGGGAGGTGCCGAAGCTTGGGGGGAAGGGAAGAGGTGGAATAGATCCCGAAGAGGATAGCGAAGGCCTCAGTGAACAACGTGGCTGCTGCTGCCCACAGAGAGGAAAGCTCACACACTTCCAGATTCAGATTCACACACTTCCAGATTCAGATTCCAGATCCAGTGGCTGTCCTCAGTATGAGCCAGTGAATTTTGACCAGGCAAAGAGGCATCCAAGAAAAAACGTGAAGTCTGTGAAGTTACCAAGAACCAGAGGGGGATGAAGGCAGGTGGAGCCTTTCACACCTTTCACACAGACAGTAACCTCATTTGGGGGCCGGCTTGTGCGCCTGCAGTGTGCATTCATTATGGAAACCACGACCTGTTTATAAGGAACAGCCATCTCCTAGTAAATGGCACTGAAGAAGGTCCACGGGATGCGCCCTTCCTGGCCAGGCCGAGGTCAGACCAGGTCTGTTGCTCCAGTGCTGCCTGGCACAAACCATCGGTCATCTGAGGCTGGGGCTCCCTGGGATGACCCCAGGTGGCCGGCCATCTGGATACCCCAGCACTCAGGCTTGGGCACCGAGAGTCTTCAGGAAACCTTCATCGAGGGCCAGATTAGGATCCTTCTTCACTCTCTGAGAGACTAAATAGGAGCCCCTGGAGGGTCCTGACTCCACAGACACTAAGAGGCTCTCAGGGTCGCCTGTCTCTCAGGAGCACCCTGGAGGAGAGCCCAAGCCAGCTGCAGCGGGGCCACTCAGGTGGAGTCCCCTGCACTCCTCAGACTCAGAGCTTCGCACCAGGCTGCAACCTTCCAGTCTTGAAAAGCCCTTTCTTTTAAGAAAAGGTAACAGCGGTTTCTTAATTTCCTGACGTAGCAAGAGGAGGTGTCGGCCTTCCGCCAGGCCCCAGCTCCTCTGTGAAACGGGACAGCTCAGTGAACTGCACTGAGCTAGGACCAGCCAGCGCACCCCAGAGCCTGCTTGAAAAGCTGTTGCCCAAACACAGCTCAGCCCTTCCAAGGCCCCTCAGGTCAGGCTTGCTCCCAGAGCTGCAGGGCCCAGGGACACCCTTGGCTTTTGAACTTTAAGGAGGTCAGGTCACTTTCCATAAAAATACTCAGTTCTTTGAAATTCTCTTTTCTCAAAGGTGCAAAGAGGGCACCTTCACTGGCTTGCAAAGACACCTGCAAAGCTGACCCTTGAGCCTTTGCCTTTTCTTTTTCAGGTGTGTTATGAAAGTTTGTTAAGTTAGTTGCAAAATATGCTGATTTTCTGCATTTAAATAACTTTAAGGTTGGCCTAAGGTGAGGTGTGCTTAGAATCCAATTGCACCTGTCTCCCTGAGACAAAACCGAGTTTCACTGAGAGAAGGGGCCGAGGTGGAGGAGGAGGAGGAGGAGGAGGAGGAGGAGGAGGAGGAGGAGGAGGCTGCAAGGGCAGCGCAGAGTTTTATTATTTATCTCAGAGAGGAAGGTCAGGAAGGTTAAGTAACTCACCGAAGTTCGCCCAGCTACTCAGCGGCCAAGGTTTCAAACCAACAAAATAAAGAAAGCTACACTTGTCAGAGGGCTTTTCTGGTGACCCACTGACACAAATCCATCTTGCAGTGTCCCGTTCCCGGGGTATTTTGGTCTACCTCAGTTACTTGTTTTCCTCTTAAGCAAATGGAATTACCAAGCACTGTAGGGACAGAAGAGTCTCAAATGTCAAATTCAAATTTCAAAAGGAAAAGAACCACTTTTCCTTTTGAAATCGTCCCTTGGATTTTGTTGTGTCCAAAATTCCACAACCTAGGTTTTAAATGCAGATAAGTATCTGTGCGTATGTCTTCTCTGCTTAGCTTTCTGTAACACCTGGGCTTTAGGGAGGAGTAAGATCAGTTCTTTATAGGCACCATGTCCAACTGGCCCCAGAATTCCACCCACCATGCAGTGGTCTCAGTGCTCACCGCACTCCTCGTGGCACCCAACTCCTGTTCTTGAGCAACTTTGCCTGAAAATAGCTTGAAGAATCTGGAGAGTTTTCTCCCTGTCCTTCGCTGTCATTTTGTAACCACCTGACACCACAGCCTGGTTTCTGAACCAGGTGAGCACCTCGCACAGAGACCAGGAGAGGGACCCACCCAGACCTCCTTCTCTCCTCAGGTAACAACTACTGCGACCCACACATCACAGAGGAGAAGCCCAGGCTCTGAAAGGCTCTCTGCACACCCTGGATAGCAGCCAAGACCTGCAGAAGAATCCTGGCCCAGGCACTGCCCAAGTCCATGCTCAGCACCCTGGACACAGGTACTTTCCCCTGGAATCTGGTCTCCTCAGGGGCTCTGACAGCCCATCCCCGGCTTGTCCAAGCCTCCTTAGTTCCCTGGCGCACCCCCAACGAGGGTGTGCATGTATTTAGACAGTTCAGCATGAGCCAGAGACAGACCTTGGCCTGAGCCTGGCACGGGGTGGCCCTTCATAAACCCTCAAATGAATCAAAGATAGCGGGTGCTGCACAGACGGTACCACCAGGAGTGAATTCTGTAATATGAATCATTTGTCTTGTTGTTAATTGTAGGACATAACGTTCAAGTGCATGTCTGGCTATTTTTGAGAAATAACAGGCAAGTTGAGGAGCGGAACAGCTTTGTGATCTGCGGAGGACGGGAACAAACTCTTCCACTCTGGGGGCCAGGGGACAGGCGCAGGTTCACGGAACAATGGGCCTCCCTGGGCCTGTCCACATACCTAGAGGCTAGCCGCTGGGGAGCCCCACGTCTTGGCAGCGGGTGGACAGCCTGCAGTTGCCTCCACCTGACCCAAGCTGATGTACTGCCCCTGCCGGGCCGCAGCCGCTGTCCACCCAGGGCCCTTCTCACCGCGCTAGAAAGCAGGGCCGGGCAGCTGGATGCCGAGGTGAGCCAGCCCTCCCTCCCGATTCCCCTGCGGCCCCGGGGCAGGCCGGGGTCCCGAAGCCCTACGCGGAGTGACGGAGGGAGGGACTTCCCAGCAGGTCATTGGAGGTGCTGCGCATGCGCGTGCGGACTAGCCCGGGAGGGCTCCATCTGAATTGCTCAGACTCCCAGGCCCCATCTGCGGGCTCTGCACCCTGCGGGCAAAGCGGCTTGTGTTTTAGGCTTCACAAGACATAAAACTGGGAAGACAAACACCTGTGCTCGCTCCCCTGACCCCAGGCCCCAGGTTGCTTATGGCCTCGCCTCCCTGCGGTTCCCTGGGGAAATGAGCCTGTCACTCTCTTACCATTCAGGCAGACACTCCGAGTCCCTCATTCACTTAGAGGCGGGTGTTTAGTGGCCTGGGCAAGGGGAGGAGTGGAGTCATTTAAAGAGTCAAGGAACCCAGGGAAGGTAACATGAGCGCAGACGTGGCCATGTGTAGTTTGGCTGTGGACAAATCCAAGCCGAGAGGGTGACCCACAATCGTTAGCATGGGTCTGGGCCCTGGGGACAGCGAGGGCCGGTGGGGAACAGCCGTGGCTGGACCAAGGAAAGCTACTGATACAGACTGAGCAGAAAACGGAGTTGGAAAAGGAGCCTGCGAGGAAAGAACTGGATAACAGGAGCCTAACAGGAGAATTGGCCCGATGATTGGAGCATCCAAAAAGGAAGACATTCAGATGCCCTTGGGTTTAGGTTCACAGAAGCCTCCCAACCTGGGAGAGAACAGTCCCCGCACAGGACAGAACCCAAGGGTCAGGTGGAAGCTGGGACACGGGGTGGACCCAGGAGAGGAGGGAGGATGATTGTTTTTACCTTCATGTTTATGGCAGGAAGGAGCCACCTGCAGAGAAAGGCTGAATTTTAGGAAAGGAGCGGTGACAATCCCGGGGCATCAGGACAAGTGGATTTGGACCCAGGTGAAGGAAGGAGCCAGACAGGAGCCCTCCACTTCCAGAGGACGGTCAGCCATGGGTGCCTGCCCCGGAGGCCCGCTCTCAGGCTTGGGCCTGCAGATGGGCAGAAATGCTGCCCTGTGGTTTCCAAGGTTCTTGACGTAGCTAGGATTCTCTGTTGACAGACTGGAGCCCAGTGGTCAGCTGTACCGGTGGGCAGACTGGGGGATAGTTTGTAAGTTTCCAGGGGAGTACAGAGGAGGAAGCCGTTCAGTGTGGTCAGGGAGAGCCAGCTATAGACCAGCCCCTTCCTGTCTGCCCTGGAGTAGGAGCCAGACTCTCCACTGAGTCAGGGGTTCTGTGGACTTTCTTTTTAATAAATAAAAAGCCAAATTCTCCACAGTACCATAATCTATCAGGTCACGAAGGTTGCTTTCCGTCCCGTCTCCCACCCTTATTTGCATGAAAAGGAATATAAAATGCTTGTGGACTAGCATTGAGTTTTGAAACAGGTTAAAGTCTCTCTCAATTCTTTTAAAAGAAAAATCAGTGAGATTTTTGAAGCCCCTTAATAACATATATTGAAAAGTCCAGTGCTTGACTCATCTTGGCCTCTAATTAGGCCAACTCTCCTGAAGTGATTTACATTCCAATTGTTCTACATGCATTAGTTTTGCATTAGCTAGCGAACTGCACTTTTACTCACCTTATCTCAGATGTGTATCTCAGATGTTGCTGGGAAAGGGACTCACCAGAACTGAGCTGGGGGCTGTGGTGCGGCCCAGGGTGGAGCACTTAGCTAGCATGCCTGAGGCCTTCTGCAGAACTTACCCCCAGGGCTTCCTGCCTGCCAGGCCACCTCTCTATTGCTGAGCCACACCCCACCTCTGAGTGTTTCTTAATAATACAAAGTCTTAATATCTCTTCTTAAATATTGAATGCTAAGTTGTGTTGGAATAGTACTCAAAAACACCCCACGATGTATGAGTTGTTTTTTTTTTTTTTTTAAAAAGAAACAGTAATCACACACCCTTCCAAAGTAGCTCCTGTGAATGTCAGTGTCCCAACTGGAAGAGAGTGAGCTCCGCAGCTACAGGAAGACTTGGGGCGGGTTCTGCAGAGGCCACTGCCCTCAGGGTCCTCACTGCTGTTTCTACAGCAGCAGGACGCCTCCTTTAACTCGCCTCATTTAATCTTCCAAGTGACCGTGACAATCAAGAATGATGCTGCCCCCTTTTGCAGAGGTGACCCAGATATTTATTCTCACTCTTTGGCATCCAGTGGATTGCAGCCTTACAGGAAGCCTTCTTGGATGCCCTGCCTCCCCGACTGATCTCCTCCCTCTCGCAACACTGGGCCCACCTCTGCTCTCCTTTATCCACCCTGATTGGAAATTAAACAGATGTCGGCAGGTATTGTTTTTCAGCCTGTAAGCTTCTGCTGGACTCGTTACACCATAGGATTTGTGAGTAAATGAATGAACAAACGAATGAATGTAGTTATGTAGGAATAAACAGAATTCAGTGAAAATACGAATTTCATAAAGCTTCCTTTAGCGGTAAATCACTAGAGCCCACTGCAGCCATGGCTGGTCTGAGGATGGTTGAAGAGCACCAGAGGGGGGGGACAGCGGGTTCCGCCCTCTGGAGGCACTTGCAGTGACAAGATCCATGCCTAGTACTGGAATTGGAATCAGGGTCTTCTTATTTTTATTTTGAGACAGCATCTCACTAGCTTGCAGAAACTGGCCTTGAACTTGCCATTCGCCTGCTGTAGCCTCCAGAGTAGCTGGGATGACAGGAGTGCACTCCATCTGTGCCCAGACCCTGGCTACTTTTATAAAGTGACTTGAGAAAGCAAAGAAGTTTCTTGGAGTCCCTGGATCCAGCTGATCATTTCATTTGGATATTGCTTCCTCCTCTGGCTACAAGTCGGTAAGCCATGTCTTCTCTGAACATTGGTCAATTACGCAATGCCAACAGAATGACGTGACAAAAATGAGGCATTAACTAGAGCAGACCTCAAAACACCACTGTATCCCTCGAGAAGGCAGCAATGTGGCATGTATACTTTCAAAATGAGATTCAAGGGCCTTACATCTTCCTCCTGACACTGGTTATCCGGTCAACCAAATGCCCTATTCTCCTGATTTCCTGAATTTGAGGAAGTTGGCCCTAAGATATTCAGAGCGTCTGTTTGGCAAGTGTGACAGTGCTACACGGTTGATCCTTTAGGTCTGAGTGGCATCTCCAAATTCTTGCACACAAGGTGAGTGTGAACTGACCCTCAAACTCCTCTCCTCCTCCTTTGTGTTAGGAAAATCGCCACTCTGGTTGTCAGAGCAAAGACTCAGAATCCGGACTTGCAGAAGTCCCTCCCTGGGGCACCTCCTGCCTGCGGAAGGCACTCCTGGATTTTCAGCAAGGAAATGGAGTGTCCACTGTGGCCAGGGCCACACCCAGGGAGGCAGCAAGTGAGAATGATAACACGATATCAGGTGCTCCAATTTCCAGGGGCAGCATCCTGTCTCTTCTCAGGGACTGCACAATTTCATGGTGAAGGAGGCTGTTTGTGCCATGGTGGCCAGGAGGTGAAGAAAAAGAGAAGTGCCTGGGTTTGCAGTAGCCTTCAATGGCACACCACAGATGACCTGACTTCTTACCACAAGACCACGCCTCCTAAAGGTTCCACTACCCCCCATGAGTGCCATAGGCAGTCGACCAAGTCTTTATGGACCTTTGGGGGACAGTAGAGATTCCAGCCATGACCGCAGCCATCTTGATGACCAGCTCACCTGTCAGGGTGTCCCAGGGCTTGTGTTCAAGTACCCCTTGTTTTATTTCATAACGGCCCCAAAGCACAACAGCAGGGATGCCCACGACTTCACAGTCTGGGGTTATAATTGTTCTATCATTTGATCCTTGATCATAAGATATGCACCTTCAAGACAATAGTGTGGTTCCAGGACTCAGTACCACCTAGAGTTTCTGGCTCCCCCGGAGGTCTTGCGAATGCACCACTGTGGGTAAGGGGGCACTGTTCTCCTCCATAGGTTCCCTATGCCTCCCGGTGCCTATCAGGAATTCACTCCCTCTCCTTGGAGCGCAGGGTGCTGGAAGGCTGAGATCCAGGTGTGAGCAGGGTTGGTTTCTTCAGAGGATGTGAGGGACCATCTGCTCCAGGCCTCTGGTGGCTGCTGCTATCTCTGGTGACTCTTAGCTTTTAGCAGCAGTGTCCTGACCCTAGCCTTCATTGGCATGTCATTTACCCTGTGGGCATCCTGCCCACATTTCCCCTGTTGTAAGCACACCAGCTGCGTGGCTTAGGGGCTTCCCCAAAACCTCATCTTAACTTGACCACCTTCAAAGACCGTGTTTCCAATTAAGGTCACTCCACAGGTCCTGGGAGTATGGACTGAACCGTGTCTCCTGGGGGGACATATTGGGACCCAAAAATCCTCCTTCGCTGTGTCACACTGCCGCCATCCTTCTAGGCAGAGCCCCAGATGACTCGATCCTGACTTGTGCGGGTGTCCCGCTTGCTCACGGGAGATCAGGTGAGCTCTTTGGGGTTTCTTGCTCCACTCTGTGTGCTCTGGAAAGCAGGGACAGGCTGCATGTGTGCTGGGCCCCACACAGAACTCGGGCAGGTATGCACTAGGAAAGTGGCCGTCAAACGGACGTGCCCTTCAGAGTCTTCTAACCTGCCCACCTGTTGTGTTGCCGCACCTCCGGACTGTCCACCGCACAGAGCAGGACGTGGGCACTGTAGGAAGCCTGAAGAGAAGGACCTGCACTGTGACAGACTTGTGAGGGCACGGGATTGCCTGTGGCTTGAGCTGGCAGAGTTTATGGAGCGAATGAGTGGAGCCCTCCGGACCACGGCTGCCGTTTCCACAGGAAGTAGCCCAGGTGACTTGCTCATTTCCCCCAAGTCCACTCTCCTCCCAGACAGGAACGCCTTTCCCCAAATTCTCTTAGAGCTCTCTGATTCCCAGAGCTCAGAGGTGGGGCTTTTCTAGATATCTTTGTGTTGCTAATCTCTTGACCCTTTAAGTGAATCTTCAGTAAACATTTTTAACATTTAAACAAAAATAGCAAGCCTCCCTAACTAATGTGAGGCCAGCCCTCGGTGAAAGCAAGGGGTTCGCTGGGGAGAAAAGGCTTCCGGGCTTCAGTGAGCAAGTTGTGGGCTTTCAACAACCTCTGGTCTCAAGTTTCAAGGTGGGTTTCCTGAGAGTTTAGGGCAAACATCCTGTACTTTATCCTGGGGCTGCTCCTTCTAATTGACAAAGACAACACACAGGAAGCCAGTGCTTTCTTTATCTGGCCCAGGAAGATGCCACAAATGTGCACCTCCAGCCACCACAGCCCCTCTGAGTCGCCAAGGCTGCAGTTCCTACCTAACCTGCCTCCTTTTGTGAACCTTCTCCTCCTGGGGAAGATAGGGCTGCAGCTGGGAAGGGGAAATGGAATTATGCCCCCCCCTCCAGTTCTTAAATGACAGCTTCATTGCCATGTAACACCCAGAGCATAACATTCACCTTTTCAAAATATACTATGGGTGGTTTTTAACTTAGCCCAGTATGCATACAGGCGTCTTCACTGTCTGATTTTAGAACATTTTCATCACCCAAAAAGAAACCCTGCACCCTTTAGCTGTCACTCCCCATCCCTGTCCCTGGCACCCATCAATCTCTTTTCTGTTTCTGTGGATAAAGGAAGATTAACTTGAGATAGTCTCAGCAAACTATGAAAAAACACAAACACCCAACAGGAATTTAATTAATTTTCTAAGGAAACTCATCTATGCTACTAAAGAAAAATTATGACTTTTTATCAGGACGGGTGAATTTATTTAAGCGCTATTCCCAAGAGAGAATAGACAGAGGTGGAAGAAAGCTGAGATTTGCACTCTTGAGTCTCTTCCCATGTGATCTGGCCTCAGGAAACTGAAACTCTGGAGGTTGGTCCTTAGGCAAGACAGTTTCCCTGGAGCACCACAGATTAGCAGCAGATTCTGCTGGGGCACCAGTCCAGGCGGATCAATCTTCCTAGTGAAGACAGTGCTGGAGGGCCCGCCCCTGCAGGGGTGAACTGGAGGGCAGGACCTGCAGGCCAGCGTCCCTGAGCATCCGCGGCCCTGCACAGTGATGGATGAGAGAAGTAGCCGAATATGTGTTCCACGGTGACGGCCTCAAAGTGCAGAGATGGTGGCCTGATGCTGCAGACACACCCACCCTTGCATTCAGTACTTATTGACGGTACCCATGAAAAGCACACTTGCAACAAAGCTGTGTGAAGAAAATTACAGGCAGATATGGACACTGTCCTCTGGGACTGCTATCACTGTGAGATTCACAAAGAGGTGGAAGAGAAGGCAGGTCCACCACCAGGCACAGAAGAGGAAACCATATGTGCAGGAAGCTCAAGTCCTGGGAGGAGTCAGATGCAAGGGAGGAAGCATTGGCCACCAGCCCTCCAGCTGTAGGAAATGCCCTCCCCAGCAGACATGCATGCTCTGGCCCCTGTACACACAGTCACATGCAGAAACACACACAATCACATGCCCAGACTCACATATGCACACACACCTATAAACATAGTCACACACACAATCATGTGCACATACCACACAGATGCTTGCACACCCACACACCTGCACAGTCACTCACCATACTCAGTCACAAGCACACCTATACACACATGTACACGGTTATACACAGTCATGTATACACACTGTGTACACACACTCATACAGTCACACACACCACCTACTCAGGCAGCAGTCACACATACACACACTCAGAGCAAAGGGAGCCCCCGTGACTGAGCACCACTCCTGGTATGGTTTCTAGTACTAGTGCCATGTTCGTGGTTCCCCTGTGCTGCCGTGGCCTAACAGATGGGACTGTCACAGTCCCCTTTCTCCCAAGAAGCAGCATCTTCAGACATAGCACACCAAGAGCCCAGAGGCTTCACTGAGGAGAAGCATCACCCGTTGACTTGAGAACAGCGGCTGCTGCGTGGTGAGGAGTGAAGGGCGTCCACAGGGCAGCACAGCAGGAGAAGGCAGGCTCAGGAGGAGGGAGGCCGGGCTGGGACAGCCAGGCAGGGCAGCGGCACGGAGCCCTGCCTGAGGCGTGCGGGCCCAGAAGCCAGGTGCCCAACCCAGCGAGATTAGGTAGGAATCCATTTCCCAGGGGGTGCAGGAGGGATGAAAGGCTGCCTGGGCCCCTGCAGGACACAGCAGCCGTCCCTCCCCTAGTGAGCCCCCCCCCAGGTCCTGCCTGTCCATCACAGGCACAGGAGCAAGAAAGGGAAGGCCATGGGCAGGCCAAAGACCCAGAGGGGGACTGCAGAGGACGGGAACGCGCGTCACCCCTCGTCCTGTGCAGCCAAGTTGGGAAGAGTGCAGCGAGCCCTGGGGAGAGAAAGACCACTCAGCCTGGGGTCACAGGTGGATCTAAGAAGACATAAGTGGGCAGGTCGGAGCACTTACAATGACCCAGCCTCGGGAGGCAGCTCCGAACAGGCACCTTCACGCCAAGCCCTTGGCCAGGTTGGTTGAGAGCAGGAGGTATGGAGCCCAAGGCCTGGGTTTGAATTCTGGTTCTGATACTCACTAGCGCTGTGACTTGAGTTAATTGACCTCTCTGTGCCTCCATTTTCTCATCTGTGGTGAGGATTAAAAACACAAATCCTTGGGAAGGAGGAGAGCAGTACCTGGCATCAGCGAGTCTTAGGAATAGTGAGCTCATCACTGCTGAGTGTCACGTCAATCAATGCCTAGGTCCCCTGGCTCAGAGCCGAAGCCCCCACAGGCTGTTCAGAGGCTCCTGGTAGATCTGCTCACGGGAGCTGGGAGCAAACAGAACTGCAGGTCACAGCAGCGGCAAGGCTGAGGTGCAGCAGCCACACCAGCCTCCCAGAGGACCAGCCATCCCGCCTTGCTTCATCCCTCATAAATGACCAACATCCATGGTCAGTATAGTGCTGGACACTGCAGGTGGCAACAAGACGATCATGATGACTTCTGGGCCAGTGGAATTTTATAGGGGACCTTATATACAACCATGAGTGTAAAAAGACCAAAACAACGTAATCGTTTATGGAAGAACAAAATTACCACCTATCATGTATTCTTCCCCTAAAGGCTAACTGGAACCTAATCAAGTTCAGTTAGATGTGACTTCCAGTTTATAGGTGCTCCTGTTCAAAGGCTATGCAGGGGACTAGAGACTGAAGTCAGCAATAATGTTCCGGAACATTCTAGAGGATGCTGGCCTGTTCTCTTCCCTGAGCTGATGCCCTAGGAGAAGAGCTGTTTTAGGTTGAAGGAGGCCGTGGACTTACCCAGGCTGGACTCTCCATGCTGGGTGGGGTGTTGCTTGGCAGAGACTCTCAGGAACTTCATGGCAACACAAGCCCCCCACCCACCCACCCTGTGTCATAGACTCATTCCGCTCGCTTGATCACCATGTGTGTGCAATTTACTTTAAGAAACTGAACATGAGTGCTAGAATACAAACCAAGTACTCGGGAAAGGAGATGGTACAAGTGCGGGGGAGTTCTGGGGGCACAGGAGAAGATCAGGAGATGGACAGCGCTGGAGCAGCACACCTGCACGGGAGGCAGACTGGGCCTGGCGGTGAGCGGAGTCAGGGCTGCGTGCAGGGCCCAGTCAGGGTGTGTGCCGGGCGCTGGGCTGTGGCCGATGGTCTTTCTGGGTGAGAAGTCTAATTGTGACTGAATGCAGCTCAAGAGACATTTACTCAGCCAGGATTCCATGTTGTGTGTGTGCAAAATATTTAGGACATGCCTGCTTGACAGAACAATTAAAATACTGACAGGACCTCGATGTGTTTACTTATTGCAGTACTGGGGTTGAACCACGGCTGCTTTACCACAGGCTACACCCTACACCCCTTTACCTACACCCCCAGCCCCTTCTATTTTTTTTTGTTTCAGGCAGGATCTCACTAAGTGGCCCAGATTGGTCTTGAATTTGTGATCTTCCTACCTCTGTCCCCGGAATAGCTGGGATTACAGGTGTGCACCACCACCCGAGGACTCCAAAATATTATTTCTGTTTAACAAAAGCATTTCTTCAAAGAGAAACTTCAACATTTCTTCTTCCAAGAGATGAGGCCAATGGCTTAGCACTGGTCAGCAGGACTCTGGTTCAGAATGTCTGACTTAGACCCCTGCTGTCACTCAGGGGTTCAGTCGCCCTGGGTGACTTCCTCACTCTCCCTCGCCTCAGTTTACTCCTGCAACCGTGACAGCAGCGCCTGTGTCACCCGGCTGCCATGAGCATCGGATGGCTTAGGGCACACTAGACCAGCACCTGGCACACTGTCTAGGGCATTTGTGAAGCCTGGGATGTAACAGTGGTGACACTGTGTCCCAGCCAGCGTCAACTCCTCCACATGCCCCAGGGATGGACAGTTCCCAGCGCCTGGCTCTGGATTCTGGACCTACACCTCATTTCTATTTTTTCTTAATGCTAACTTAGGCTTTCTAAATGTGCTGCAATTAATAACCATCACTTCTACAAGGAAAGTAGAGCAGTGAAACCATAGCAGGTCTCTAAGGAATCACATCTTTGTTTATAGAGTATTTAAAAGTTTAGGAAAATTAAAACAGCGGCCTTTGTTCCCATTGAACCAGTGCCGGTGAATTACAGTTCCAAGGTCTCAGAGGGGACTGTCTCCCAGTGGCCAGAGCTTTCTCCTTTTCTTTCTTTGCAAGGAAATATAGTCCCTTGTAGATACTGGCCAGAGGGAGACTTGGGATCCTGAAGTCTTCCCCAGGAGTGTGGATCCCTGAGGAGGGGGACCAGCCCCAGGCCCCACACAGGCTGCTTTCTTATGCAAGCGTCCTCTCCTCCACCGCAGCCCCGACAAAGCCAGAGGGCGGAGCCGCCTTGCCCAGAGGGCCTCCCGGCCAATTCAAATGCAGAGTCCCTTCCCAGGGTTAGAATGCCTTGGAAAGGTGGGGAAAGTGCTAGAGGCCATCAGGTAGCAGAGGCTGAGTTCAGCACCTCCAGATCCTGGGGATATCCTCCTAAGATGGCAGTTTTCCTTTCTGGGTCTTTTGTCTTGTGTTTTGCGGTGCTGGAAATGGATCCCCGGGTCTGCAGCTAGGCAAGCACTCTGCCGCTGAGTCCCCCCTGAGCCCGGCTCTCTTATGGGGCCCTTTCTGCCTCACAAGCCATCTTACCTTCTAAGGTTGCTTCCCTCCAAGGGGAGAAGCTGGGGCTCAGCTCCTGAGTGGCCGCTGACGTGTCAGGGTGGGGACACCCCTTGGAGGTGTCACATTGTACAGCAGGCTCTGCTGGAAGGAGGACTGGACACCCCCCACAGCCGCCTTTCTCACGGGGCCTCTGCTGACCTCAGTTTTGCTGAGTGATATTTTTTCCCCCAAAACTGCTGCTTCCCATTTCTACATTCCCTGATAGATGCTCCTTGCCTGAGCGGGAATCCTCTGGATGCTCATGGTGGAAGGGGCATGGATGGTTCTAGACTGTGGGAATATCCGCATGGTAGCCACCAGCCCGATGGCCCAGGAGTGAAGCAGGACCCACAAGGCCCCCCACCCAATGCCCAGGAGGCTCACTGTCATTATCGGATGCGGATGAGATGCAGCAGCACTTTATTCTTTGAGTTATGAAAAGCCTGGTCCTGTCCGAATCCTCATGGACCAGGAGGAGACGGAGGCCTTTTCTTTGGGCAACTCTCTTCTTTCACAAGTTGTTAATGTGCACATTGTACATTAATATGACCCAGATCTGTCTTCCTAGATGCAGGGCCTCAGCTCAGACACCCATACAGAGTGGGGTCGCAGCCCCACAGCTATGGGATCCAAGTGAGGCCCAGGGCCACAGCCAGGGAGCCGTGGACAGGAGCATGCCCCAGGGCTCCCCCAGCTTCAACACAGAGCACCTCACACACACACATGCACACACAGACACACACACACGCACACACTCATGCACACACAACCCACCCCTTCATTCCACTCACCACATCAACAGCAACACTTTTCAAAAGTAGTGATGGCATTTGTTGCTAACGTTCAGGCCGGAACCCGCTGGACTATGTACAGTGCAGGTGGACGGCGGGAAGGATTTACGAGGGCCTGATACACTGGACTCATGATGCGGACATCTGCTGCCACCAGTCATCCCAGCGGCCTCACGGGAAGCACCAGAGACACCCAGATTAAGGAGATAGGGCTGCTCCTCCAAGAAGCAGTTTAAACAGGGGTTGTGAACCCAGCCATCAACAAAGGCACTTGTGTAAACACACACACTGGAGTGACAAATGGCATTGCAGGGAACAAAGTCCAAGAGCTCACTCTCCCTCTGAAGGGCAAAGAGGTGGCCACAGGCCAGCAGCAAGCCTGACCGCTGTCCTCTTGATTTAAGGTTGGGATATCATGGCAGGCGGCCTGCAGGAAGCCCCAGTGTGGAGCACAGGGTGGCAGGAGGCTGGGCAGGTCCCAGACTTGCACCTGTCATTCAGAACAGAGCAGTACCCATGGGCCCCAGCAAGCCAGCTCCTGTCCCCCCAGGCCCGGCAGTGCGGAGCCAGCACTCAATCGCGGTGGCAGGCAGCACATCCTCAGCACAAGCAACCCCTCAGCTGAGTGCAAGGTGTTCTCCCCAGTGCTGACCCCCTTGGGTGGACTCCTTCACGGATCCGGGTAAGCAGGGCTCCTGGGTGTCTCCCAGCTGAATTGGCCAAGCAACAAGACAGGGAAAATCAGGGGTTTGGGCCCGCAGAACAGGACTACAGCAGCCTCGCTGACCAGCTGAATTCCCTCAAGCTAATTAGTCAGTCTCTGTTCCTTGGTTTCCTAAACTGTGATGCAGAGATATTCCTATCACAGCAAGGAAAGGGTGTGTGCTTGAAGAGAGAGAATGTGCACACAGAACCTTAAGACACGACTAGTCTGTAAACAGATATGAAGACAGAGTCTAAAGACGTTAGAGTCTAATAAACGTCTACATGACTTATCTAATAAATGTAATATGTAGTTACATATTATATCTCACATCTAATAAACATGTATCTAATAAATGCAGTAATATATTTAAATCTAATTTTCATCTGACTTTTAGAAATCTAATAATTTATTTTAGAGTGAAAATTGTCCTGAATTCTATCTAATAATGTCACCTTTAACATATATTTTCTTGCTGGGTTTATCAAATGCTATATAAATTCCATGAGAAGGGACCGTGAAACAATGGTGGGATTAAAGGAATATGTTTTGGGAAGTGATTCTATTCCATATGCCATAAACATAGAGCACCATGTCTATTTGACTTCAATTATGGTTTGTGGACCAGCGATTGAAAATATTTATGATAGAAATTTTCAAATATATTCAAAAATAGAGCAGAATGAACCTTACGTTCCCATCACCTGGCTTTAATAACCAATACTCCAGGGCCACCCCAGTTGCGTCAATAGCTCACCCACTGGGGTGTGGGAAGCCGATCCCAGATGCCACATCAAGCCAGAGGTCTGTAAGCTGTCCTGCTCAGGCCTTCAGAGCTCTGTGGCCGGCGGCTTGCACGAGTTAGCTAACATGGCATTTTGCTTGTGCAGTACAGATCTGAGGTGACTCAGTGTCCTGTCCTTCTGAGAGATGGGTCTCTGGTAGGGCCGGTAATGAGGACGACTCTTCATGTGGTGTCTTTCTCAGCCTGCGACTGTCGATGCCCCACACTTTCAAGGAAAGTAAGTCCCCTGTGGGCGAGATATGTTGCTCCATCTTAGGCAGCTGGTAAGTGAATGCACAAGGACATGACTTTTTTTTGGCGTGGTAGGGGGTACTGGGGATTGAACTCGGGAGCACTTGACCACTGAACCATGTCCCCAGCCCTATTTTGTATTTTACTTAGAGACAGGGTCTCACTGAGTTGCCTCGCAGTTGCTGAGGCTGATTTTAGTTCTGGTGGAACCCAAGTCTGCTGTGGTCACACTGGAACACACGATTGCCATTGTGCCTTTCCTGCTGAAACCTAGCAAGGCACAAGCTTCTTCCCATGGCCACCAGCCTGGTAAGGGTGATGCGGAGCAGAAATGGTGCCAGCAGAGGGCTGGCACTCCACACTTTCAGAGGGAGTACCCACAGTCTTCCCTTCTCGCGCATCTGGGAACAGTGCGCGGCCTGGGTGACTGGACAGAGACAAGAACTTTTCCCCAATCCCCCTGGGGTTGGGGGGGCTACCACCAGCATGGCGGCCCAGGGCTTCCAGCCTGCAGAACTGTGATGCGGACATCAGAAAATGCCAGCCTGGCCCCACGTACCTGACTGGGGACTTTGTATCCCTTTTCTACCAAAGCCAACCCTTCACTGTAATCTGCAGAAAGCCTTGAACTAAATAAACTTGCATCTGACTAAACTGCCCCTGCCTGTGGAATATTAAACTTCAACTGCTTGGCCACCCAGGAGGCTGATACAGACCGATACTGCCTCGCATTGTGGAAAACAAAGCTATAATGTTTAAGTAAAAACAAGTGGCTGAACTTTCAAATTTAAGAAAATGCTAAACTGCCTTCCAAAATGTCTTCCATTTTTCATTCCCATCAACAATAAATGTGCATTCTTGTTGCTTTAAATCCTTGTCAGCATTTAGTGTCCCCCGTGTCCTGCATCTGGGCCATTCTGATGGGTGTGCAGAGGTGCCTTGTTGTTGTTTCAATTTGAATATCCTTGGAGAAGTATGACGTGGAGTATCTTTTCGTGTGCTTATTTGATATCTGTACATTCTTCTGGTCAGGTGAATGCTGAAGTTTGGTGCCCAATTTTGCTAATTTGGGTTGATTGTTTTCTTATTGTGGATTTTATAGGTTCGTTGAATATTTTGAATAAAAACTGTATCTTTAAAAAAAAGTGGCCTATATAATCTCACTTGCTCACCAGTATTATATGATACGGGTTTTAATTCATCTTTTCACTTTGTGAAACAGACTCTACCTACATCATGTACTAATTGACCGCTTCTCAATGAACAGGTGCGGCCTGTGATTGAGGGCTGGGTGGGCTTCCTGGGCGGGGACGGAGGGCGGCCCCAGGATTAGTCTCAGCAATGCCTTGTGGGCGGTGAGGGGTGGGCTTTTCTGGAGTCCGGCCCCCCGCCCCCCCCCCCTAGGTAGGCGGAGGTGTTGGCCTTGTGACCTGCATCCTGGAGAGTGTGGAAGAGTGGCCTGGCCTCCAGGGGGGACAAGTGGTGCAGACCAGCAAAAAGCAGCTGTTGTTTCAGCTCCTGCTGTCTGGGAATAGCGGCCCAGGCTGACTGAACCCCAACTCCCCTGATGGAAAGAAACGGAGGAGGTCTGACTCCGTCGGCTTCCCCTGCAGACTGCAGCCGACACTGTGGCACCTGACAGGGGGAGCTGCCCCTTCACACCATGGGAACTAAAGTTTAAGGGCAAAAAGTCTGAATACACATAATATGCTACAAAAAGTGGCCGCCCTTTTCACCTGGGAAAGCCCTGAGTCAGGATGGGGAGGACACTGTGGCTCCCGTCACCTCAGCCTGAGGCCTGACTCACTCGGGCAATTCCCCAAAGCTTCCTCCCGAGGGAAGCCTGTCCTGCAGGTAGGTGTCATCCTGGGCTGAAAGTGCACTGAAGAGGCGGAAGCGCCCCCCCCCCCCAACACACACACACACTGAGCTAGTGGCCCCTTAGGCCATCTCCTGGGGGACAATCCTGGTGTTTGGGACTGTCCCCATGGACTCATCTTTGGGTGGCAGCTCTTCCAAGCCTGGAAACTTTGCAAGAAGGCAGGGTCCTGCGGTCAGCCAGGGAGCACAGAGGCAGCAGTGTCCCCCGTGTGGCCCTGAACGCTGCTCTCTCCACACGCTCAGCCTCTGGTTGTCGGCCTCTTGGCTTCTCGTCCCGTGATCCCACTGCAGTCATGGATGTGTGCCTGAGACACACCCCACCTCCACAGGCCTGGAGGAAGGTGGTCTCAGGCCAGATGCGGGCGTTTATGATGCAGATAAAGCCTAGGGACAGAGGCGAGCCATCAGTACTAGGGCCACTGGAGCAGGTCCCAAGCACAGCAGCTTAGGAGCCAAATCCTGTGGCCTCTCAGTTCTGGGGGTGGAAGGGCAAGATCCAGGTACCAGCAGGAGTGGTTCTTCCCAGGGCTTAAGACAGCTCTGTCGGCCTCTCTCCCTCTGGTGATTTGCTGGTGTTGGTGGCCCTGGGCCTGGGGAAGCTTCCCTGCCTCAGTCTTCACCCCCACATGGGTTTTTTTCCTGTCCCGTGCCCTGTTTTAAGAACACTGGCCACATTGAATTAGGGCTATTAGGGCCACCCCACTCCAGTGTGAACTCATTTTACCTGGTCACATCAGCAAGGACCCTATTTCCAGATAGGGTCATACTCTGAGGTACTTGGGGTTAGGAGTTAAAAAGATGAATTATATTAGTAGAGGAGACTGTGCCCAGGTCCGTCACCTTTGGTGGTTGATGTACGCGGTAATGCGTATGTGTGCAAATACACCTCCTTCATCCGGCTTGTTGGGTGTGAAGAGTTTCATCTCACTGAATTTTCCAGCAATTTCCTATTGTCTTTGTGGTTCTATGTACCTTTTAAATTAAGGGAAAACATTTTAGATAGAGATCTTAGTAAATACATAAAGCAATTTCTTGTTTTCTCCCTCACGCCCCTAGTGGAGACTACACCCAGGGGGGGCTCTACCACCAACCTACATCCCAGTCCTTTCTAGTTTTTGAGACAGGGTCTTACTAAGTTGCTGGGACTGGCCTCAACTTTGTGATCCTCCTGTCTCAGCCTGCAGAGCTGGGATTACATTTGTGTGCCCCCACACATAGTTGTAGTTGTTTGTTCAGAGTACAGAGCTCTCTGTGTAGTCAGAGTCTGAGAGATTGACATTATACTGCTCGTCTTTACATTCTCACTTTCTAGCACAGCATCTCCCTTACCGTGAGGGTTTAATGAAAGCATCTGGAATTGAATATAATTGAATGACCAATATTTTGTTATTTGCAGGGTGCAGAACTGTCCTTGCCACCCTTATCTGTGCTGCCTCGGGATCTTTGCATATCCCACTCCCTCTCCCTGGGCCCTTCTCCCGCTCTCTTCAGGGCTGTCACCCAGCAGAGGAGCCTTCCCTGCCCTTCTGGAGTGGAAACCCGTCTTTCCCAGGCAGACCTTCTCTGCAGTTCCTGTCCATCTCCGTGCTCTTGGCCTACTGATGGGCATTTGTCTGTTTGTATCTCCTCATCGACTTTCCTGAAAAGAGCTTTGTCATTTGTGTTCACGTCTGTTTCCCCAGGACTCAGTGGAGATCTGTTAGGAGAAGGTCCACAATGAAGACTGTGACTGGCGGACAGGTAGGACTCCAACTCTTCCAGTGTTCAGTAGGTCACTGAGGCAGCTCTGGAGAAGTCTTTGTAACTCGTGGTGGGACAGAGGGCACCACCTGTCTAACAGGCAGCGGCTGGCCAGCAGTGGGTGGCAGAATACCATACCCCACCTCCCTCTCAACTTCCTGGTTACAGACCTGGCTCAGGCTGCAGGAGGAGCTCCCGGAGGGAAGCATTAGTGAAGCAATCCTCTGTCTGAATCCGCCTTCCAGGTTGAATCTGTTTTGTTGTCTAGAAGCAATTCCGTCCCTAGACATGTGAAAACACAGATTCTTGACCGAAAGGTGTGCAGCCAATTATTTCCTGCAAAGGGCAAGTTCATGGTTTCTAAAGACACTAAAGCTGGGGAGTATAGGGTCCAGGGGCCAGAGGCCTGCACCCCAGGCAGGGTAGCCTCACGTTCACAGCTGTGCCCAACTTTCTTAGCGCTGCTTGCAAAGGGGGTGGCAGAGACTCAGAGCCTTTCAGGGTCTCTCCAGGACTGTGGGAGGCAGAACTGGGACTGAGAAAGGCATTTTACCGACATGGAGTTGGCCCAGCCTGGAGGTCCCTTCCCAGCCCCGGTGGGATCACACCTCGGTCTTCTTGTCATATGGGTAGCGTGAGCGTTCTTTGGAGCCATTTAGTAAAGACTTTCTACTCAAATTAACTGTAAATTCTGCTCACCCGTTTTTACTGCTTCTTCTTGATCTCCCCAGTGGGCATCATGCAGAATGTCTGTGGTTCAAGGAAAGGTAGGAAAGTTAGTTAGGTAAGCCCAGCTTTGATGATGCAGGTGCTGTGCCTTCTGGGGCTCCCAGCGACAGACGCTGGCAAGCAGCACAGAGACCTCTGGTAGAAATCTCATGGAGGAGACACTAGACAGGTCTGTAGAAACTTCTCTCCACGCCTTCCCCAGGGGAGAGATCAATTACATCATAGTATAGATGTATGGCTGATCTTTTGAAGTCATTCTTGAAAGAATTGTAGCATCAAAAGTCTATGGTATTAGCTGAAGAAAAGTAAGGAGTGCAAAACAATATTTAGTATGCTGCAAATTTTGCACACTGCTATGTGCTGTGTGTGTGTTGTGTTTAGAGAGCACAGAACTGTCAGTGTTTCTTGGTGGTTGAGGCGGAGTCTGGTATTGTGTGTGCTGTTTGTTTTCCGTCTTACGATTCCCCATGTTCCAAAATTCTCTATAATGGACGTACATAAATACACAAAAATGCATTTGCTTGAATTCTGTTTCCCTCCTTCAAAGACAACTCAAATGATACATTGGTTCCATAGGAGACTTCTGATTTTAGTTAAACTGGTCTGGACCACACAGAAAGATGAGCCTCCAAATTCTTTTTACACATGATACTGACACATAATCACTGACTCAAGAACCCAGGAAGCGGTATCGTGTTTCGCGTGACCACGTGTGTGGGTTTGCATGTGTGGTGTACACACAGACATAAACATACACATGCGACTTCTCTGTCATCTCACTCCTCCCAGCGTCAGGGCCCCTTCTGCCTTCGGAGCACCTCTGCTGTCGGAGCACAGGGCACAGGGTGGGCAAAGCCTGCCTGTGGCTGCAGAAGCTGAAGGAAGGCCAGGCTCTGGCCAGTGGGAGGTGCACTCCTGAGTGTGCGATCAATAGTGTGGAGGGACGGGCCCCTGTGACAGTGGGTGGCAGTGGCAGCCCTGTTGGTGGGTCACAGCTGGGTGCTGGAAGTGCTGCAGAGGGCTCCAAGTGCTCACACTGGCCCCAGAGGCCATCTTTTTTGTTTGGTTGTTTGTTTTGTGTTTTGGTACCAGGATTGAACCCAGGACCACTTACCCACTGAGCCACATCTCCAGCCACCCCCCCCACCTTTTAATGTTTATTTTGAGACAGGGTCTTGCTAAGTTGCTTAGGGCCTTGCTTATTTGCTGAGGCTGACTGTGAACTTGCCGTCCTCCGCCTCAGCCTCTTGAGCTGCTGGGATTACAGGCCTGAGCTACTGCACCCAGCTCCCAGAGGCCATCTTTGGCCCAGGGGCAATTGGTTGGCTGGGTTTCCCTTCAGGTTCTGATGCTCAGCAAACCTGTCTTCCTTCCCTAGGGTCCTGACAGACTGGGGCGTGTGCTACCTGAGGGTGCATTCAGTACATTTCCAAACAGGACCTTGAGGCGCACAGGAGCTCCCAGTTCAGACCACAGGAAAAGCCTCTGGCTAGAGGCTGAGGATGGA
This sequence comes from Marmota monax, assembly GCF_021218885.2. Taxonomy (NCBI): domain Eukaryota; kingdom Metazoa; phylum Chordata; class Mammalia; order Rodentia; family Sciuridae; genus Marmota; species Marmota monax. The sequence continues at coordinate 1,729,721 of NW_026692321.1, read as the reverse complement.
GGGAGCCTCCTGCTGAGGAAGCCCAAGTCTGTCAGTGAGCTCGCTACCAGGTCAAGAAGCGGAATAGTAGCAGATATTTCATTAGCATTTTGAATCTTGCTAATGGGAAAGCCAACTCTTTCCAAAGCAGCAAGAGTCACGCTCTGCACAGACCATTCCTCGAAGCTCTGTACTAGTTCTTCGTACTCCTGTGGAGTAAACGGAAAAACCTGCCAGGGGTTCCGTGGGCATCCAGGACATTTCATGCTCCCTGCAAGCCATCACGCTTTCTTACCACTGTTCGCCTGGTTATGCATTCAGGGCTAATACGTATAATGTGTGATTCAGGGTAAACACTTTTATACCCTCAAACATTCATCACGCCCAATGATAAAAAATGTCCACATTCCTTCTCTCGCTTTTCCATGTACATTATTGTTGTAGTCACCTGACTGTGGCATTGGATACCAGTCCTGTTGAGCCCTATCTAACTGCAATTCAGGGCCCACTGCCCCTTCTTCCCATCCCCCTCCTCCTAGAGAGAAAGTTCTAAAAGGAGAGTTGACCCATTCACAGTAGGCATGTTCTCCTTAGGGCGTGTGGAGTGGTGGTGTGGCCCGGTAGCAGGGTGGGCACTCTAGAACTGGAAGGTCTTGTGGGAGGTCACACACTCTAGTGTGGGCAGGACAAACACCATAGAACTGGGAGATCTTCTGGACTGGAGGAGATCTAGACCTGGGGCAGGTCATGGGCAGGACGCAGGCCCTAGACAGGAGAAGGTATCATGTTGGGGACACATGCCCCAGACCTGGGAAGGTGTCATGTGCAGCACACACACTCCAGATCTGGCCAAGTGAAGTCAGATGTGGCATCTCTGTATCTGCAGTGCTGCCTTAGGAGGGTCATTCTGTAAACTTAGGTAATGTAGTTTTTCAAAGGTGGGAAAATAGCTGATGTTCAGACACCAAAGGACTTCACAAATTGTAGCTATTGTGGTTGTTCGCATCCCTGGCCCAAGACAAGTCTGAAGAGCCTGTGACCATGTCTCTCATGGTGTTATGGTTTGGAGGTGAGGTATCCCCCAAGAGCTCACGTGTGAGACCATGCAAGAAGATTCAGAGAAATGATTGGGTTGTAAGAGTCTTAACACAATCAGTGAATTAACCCCTGATAAGCATTAACTGAGCGCTAACTGAAATGGCGGGTGGGGCCGGAGGAGGTGGGAAATGGGACGTGGCTTTGGGTAGATATTTGTGAATGGTGAGTGAAGTCTCTCTCTGCTTCCAATTCACCATGTGAGCTGCTTCCCTCTGCCACCCTCTCCCGCCGTAATGCCCTGCCTCACCGCAAGTCCCATTTGAGAAAAAGGTTTGTGACCAGGTAAAAGAAACCTCGGGTGTTATAGTCAGAATTTCTTACGTCGTTACATCAGGTCCAAGAAGTATTGGAAGTGTTTGCATGAACTGATTTGGACAGAATCCCACATTGTTCTGGGACGGTGCCTTTCATATTTTTATCATTATTCTGGTAACAGGTCTCTGCCTTTTTGTGATGGTTCATTTAATGTGTCCGCTGGCTGGCCTGCTGCCCAGATATCCAGTCAAACATTACTCTGGATATTTCTGAGAAAGTGTTTTGGGATGAGTTATATTTGATCCAGGAGATTCTGAGTGAAACACATTGTCCCCGTCAAGGGGGGTGAGCCTCACTCCATCAGGGGAGTCCCGAAAAGAACACAGATGCCTTCGCCCCGCCAGGAAGAGGGGATCCTGTCAGACGCCTTTGGAAGCCTGAGCCTGGGCACTTAGAGGCTCCACAGCAGGGTCCCTTCAGTCCTTGGCCACGTGGCACCGTCTCTGGGCACATGCTGTAGGGGAAGGGCCTTCACACGTTGCTCCTCCAGGGTTCTGTGGCCAGTTAACCGGCCCTGTGCCTGGCCAGATTCTCACGTGCTCTCTGTTGGACAAAATGTCCTGCTGCCCTTGGACTTGGGCATGAGCATCTGACCTCGGCTCTGCTGAAGGTCAGGTCTAGTTCAAGTCCATGCCCAGCAGCACCCTCAGGCAACTGCACTGGACGTCTCTCTCTCTCTCTTTTTTTTGGGGGGGGTAATACTGGGGATGAAACCCTGGGCCTCAAGCACGCTTGGCAAGTGCTTGTGCTCCACCACTGAGCTGCTCCCACCCGTGCTTGGTTTTTCTTTTCGTGGTGCTGGGATCGAACCCAGGGCCTTGTGCATGCGAGGCAAGCCCTCTGCCAACTGAGCCACCTCCCCAGCCCTGTGCTTGGCTTTTCATTCTCTTCTCTTCTGAGCTATGTAAACAGCCCAGCCGCTGTCCCATCATATCTCCTCAGCAGGACTGATGATTCTGATGTGCAGACTCACCTCCCCGTCATCCCTCTTATGTGTCTGTATTGACATCCAATCAATAATCATTTCTATTTAGGATGAGACAATTCCCTTCATTACACAGGGACCAGGTTTATGGTTGTTGTTTTTTTTAATCTGTTCTCTGGAATCCCATGGGACATGCCACTTTTGTTTCATTCTTTGCCATCTTTTGCTGAACATGCTGCCCTCCTGCTTTACTGTGTAGAATCACGCACCCAGCACCTCCTCTGTCCACGTGGTGCCTCCACTTCTTCCCTTTTAGGAACTGGTTGGAGAGGTTTACATCACGCCCGTTTTAGTGGAGTTGGAGTCAGTAGGCCTCAAGAAGCTTTTAATATGTTAATTAATCAAGCAGTTTGCTAGTCTCCTTCAGCAAATCTGGTCATTGAAATCTTAGGCACGCGCTCTGGAGGTATATGTTACTGCTAAACTTACATGTCAGTGGTTGCTGCGATTGCTCAATGTTAAGGAGAGAAAATCTCCCTGGATGCTGGGAGCATGTGTGCTACCACCTGGCACCAGAGCTATCTGTCCCCCCACAGGCCATCTTGCACAATTCTGAGGATGCCGGCAAACTTTTGGGAGACCATGGCACCTGAGAGCACAACTCCTCAACGCAGACAGGTGTCTGCAGTCTTGGATGAGTCCTCTCATGGGTGATTTCTAGGAAACTGATGGCAGGCCAACGTTTGGGGGTGGTTGAATTAGTTTTTCTAAAATCACAGTATACTTAAGATAATTTCTAAGTCTTACTTACATTCCTGTTTCCCTGTGCTCTTGGGATGGACAGGATGCTGAAAACTGCCTTTAATACCTAGCCAGTCTTACCTGGAGGAGACTCCCAAGTGACCAACCATTGCTGGTATGCTATGGACGGCTGGAGCCAGCGTGGGTTACTCCACACCCATGAGATGTTGTCTCTGCTTTTCCCGCTGCAGGTTTTAGAGATCTGACCACCACATAGGCAGAGGACATCTTTTGAGTGTTGTCACAAGGGGAAGCTATGCTTGCAAGCCAGCTCAGGAAGGCTCTTCTCAGCCTCCTGGGCCTGGCTTTCTTGTCCCCAAAATCAAAGGCGCTTTCCTGTGTCACCGGCTGGGCAAGGACACAAGGGTGATCCTGTGGAAAGCACCTTGAGTGGGGTGTGTTGGGAAAGTGACTGGGCCACAGCTTTTCAGTTGAATGCAGAACATCTCAGAGAAATAGTTGACGGGTTTCATACTTGCCTGCGTTCTTCAATAGACCATGACGAACTCAATTTAAGCTCTTTCTGATGACTTAGCATCACTATTATAACACTGGTTTTTGCAATATGATATAATAGTAATGCACGGGGGACCACTGGAGGAGAGATGTTTATCTTTTCACTAAATGATCCCAGACTTTGACTTTTTATAGCTTCCTTGTTAATCTTTTCTTGTTTTTTTGGCCGTTTGCTTTACATCCTCAACTCACCCCTCTGAGCAGGTCACTTCTGATATTCTAAAGTGTAAAATCAAAAAAATACTAACTGTTGGGGGCAAAAGAGGAATAAGCAATCTTCAAAGGCCTCTTCATCTTAACAATTCCATTCACAGAGTCAAGAGAAAATTGGTCTGAGGGGCAGGAAGGTCACAAGGCACCTGGACAGCCAGGCTGAGGTCCTCAAGGACACCAGGGTCCCTAAATACCTGAGGTCCAATGTAATGTGAGAGTCTCCAAAATATTCTGAAATCTGGGCTTGGTGTGCACCTCTAATCCTGGAAACTCTGGGAGGCTGAGGCAGGAGGATTACAAGGTTAAGAGCAGCCTCAGCAACCTAGTGAGACGCTGTCTCAAAATAAAAAATAAAAAGGACTGGGGTGGAGCTTAGTGACAAAGTACTTCTGGATTCCATCCTCAGTGCAAAACAAAACCAAACCCCAAACCCTGAATCTTAGGTGGGTAAATGTGATGTCCTATTTGCAACTAAAATTTTTCCACATTTCTTTTTCTCTCTCTTTTTTAAACTCTGTAGTTTTACTCAATGGGGCAAAAGAAACACTGATCCAGTCAATCACAGTTTTTAAAAAGGGGCTTATTATGGTTTTGGTTTGGCCACATTTAAGAGAAAAGATGAGTAAGTGTGGCTAACCCAAAGGTGGCCCTGGATGGGTGCTCAGGGGCTCCAGGCTGTGGGTGGCCGGTCAGGGGCTCTGGAATCCCCTTTTCTCGTCCCTGAGAGCATCACGTGCCTATCCCAGCGGGGGGGGGGGGCGGGCAGGGGCACAGGGACAGCCCCTGCCCAGGACGTGGCCGGTGCTGAGGGCTTTCCCGGAGGAAGGCTGGCAGGGACGCCACCCCAGCTCACCCCTCTCTCTGAAACGGAGTGTCCTCCCGTCTGGTTTACTGCCTTTCACACCCACAGGAGGTTCCCTGGAAGAGCGGGGAGGCCAACGAGCCGCTGGGCCGCCTGCTGCCAGGGAAGCCCCAGGGCGCTCCGCTGCGGCAGAGGGCCTCCCGGGGCCTCCCTCTGGGAACCTCAAAGGACTTCTGCGGGCTGTTTCCCGTCGCAGACCTTCCCAGGACAGCTTCCAGCGAGCCCCCCAGCAGGACTTCCCCAAGGCCTCCCAACCCGACTCAGGCCAAGAGCAGGCCCCTGGGACCTGGGGGTCCGACCCTGAAGCCCGTTCAGCTCTGGAGCCGGAAGACTTGGGGCTCCCAGCAAGCCTGCCTTCCCCAGCCGCCACCAGGGCCCTGGGCGTCAGGGGACCTCGGTCCAGCTGGCAAAGTGGGTGGGCACCTTGGGCACAGGTGACAGAACCCCTAGCCCTGCCGCTCAGTTCCCCAGACCACACGTGGCCCTGGCAGCACGTCCTCCCTCCTGTCCTTCTCCAAGTCCCCAATGCACCACTTTCTGTGTGCTTATACGGGCCCTGACCAGGGGCAAACTCAGCTCGCCCAACCACTCCTTGGCTGAAGGACTGACGTTTCAGTGGAAGGAAAGCACTTCCTGATGAGAACATCATCCTCGCTCAGATGCGGTGGCCCTGTGACTCCCTGGCACTTGGTAGAGGGGCCATCACTGGGGCCCTCTCCCTCCTGCATTTGCTGGAAAAAGTAGGTCAATCGGTGCAGGTGTTTTTAAAAATCCTTATCAGTGATATTTCAACCAGAACTGCCAATAAATTTAATTACTGAATTAAAAAACCCCACGTCAGTGTGTGGTGGCCCTGGGAGTGGTTGACTTGATGTCCTGATGTGTTAACTTCAAGGAACTTTGTTTACTAGATGAAACTTTGACAGGGTTTATTTTGTTTCCTTTGAAATATAATTAATAAAATCCTACCAAGGAAGGAAGACATCCTAAAAATATTCAAAATGAAGTGAAACTACTGAAGTAAAAAATACTTTATATAATTGTTGGAAAGAGTTGCCATACATAGGTCTGATCCTCTCTTTGGCTTGTAGCGGAAATCGATATAACCAAGAACCTCAGAGTGGTCTGTGTTAGTTGTGCACTACGAAATTTGTTACAATACAACACAATCGTTTCTACAAAACCAAATTTAATATACAACAAACACTCACCATGTAAACACATCTTTCAAAAAATTCTGATAATTCCAAGGATCACTTACAGGCTTTCATAAAAGCATTTTATATCAAGAATCTCAATACAGAATGATTTCTATGTCAAAATACATTTACACTGTAAATTGTTTAGAGAGAAAGAGAGGGAAAAAAAAGAGAGAAAGAGAGAAGAAGACACAGAGGAATAGTTTGCTGGCATTGAATTCAATAGCAGCAATTGCCCCTGATATTTTTCCTTCATCTTCTACTTCATACATTTCTGACAGAACATATTAACCTACCCTTCTCTACTTGGTCTATGCTTTTATTCACTCTATCAGCCAGATAAAAATATCAAGCCATGATCACCATGCTCCTCCCAGCTCTCTAACTCCAACCTGCCCAGAGCATCCACTCCCAGCTGGGTGCCCAGCCAGCAGGCCTCTTCAGCCTGGCCGCAACCTCAGCTTGTAGACAACACGTTAGGCGTTAGACAGTAGTTATCCAATGCAGAACTGGAGAAAAGTCACGTAGAACCACAAGTGGAGATTGATCACACAATTTTATTAGAGTCTTTTGAACAAGTGTATTCCTCTGTGAAAAGCTCTTGCAAAAGAGACATTGGAGTGTACTATTTTCAACCCTGAGCAATAACACTGCATACCAAGGAGGGCGGTCAAGAAGCTGGTTCGATTGAAGCACAAGCACAAGCCACTGATATTCTCTATGTGATCAGGTTTTTACAAAAAAATACATAGTTTTCAATAAATAATGCTTAATTTTACAACTTTGATACAGCAATGTCATACACTGTTTCACACACTAAACTCCGCATGCTAGATAGTCTACCCGAAGACACAACTTTGCCATGCATTTTCTTTCCCTAGTGCTATCAAACACCGCGTGCTCCAGCGCACTGCCTCAGGTAGCTCGGCCCTCTCTGTCCCCACACCAGGCCCCGCGCCAGGCCCTGCGCCGGCATGCAACTCTAAAAGGTCCCCCCCACAAACCACTCAGACTTCTACACAAAGGGCTTTGCGGCTTTCCGCTCCCAAACCTGGAGTGGCTCTGAAAGTCAGTTTCCTGTGTGGCCCAACAGTGTCATGCTGAAGACGGCTCAGACCGCCTGTCCTGGTGGCCGCCTCGGAGCACTGCAGGACACCATGGCCACTAGGAGTCCCCAACCTGAAAAACAGGCCTCCGTTTTAAAACAGTCCATTCAAACAAAGGTGTCACAGAACAAATGCAAAAGACTCTGAACCCACAACATATGTACAAGAGCAAAAGTACACAAGAGGGAAACCGAGGACAGTGGCGTACAACGTCTCCCTGTGTGACCCGAGGGATGAGGCGTACTGTTTGTGAACATAAACTGGGTGAAGAAAAATGTGATAGAGGGCCCTTTGTCAAGATCCATTTGATCAAAATTCTTTCTATGGTATGTGATTATTTCCAGTTGCTCTTTTTGAGAAGGCGGAATGTAACCTCTCTAGTAAAATAACCGTCACATTAAAAAAATCTCTTTGAGGACCCTGGAGGAATTTCTATTTTGTATACGTCTTCAAACTTGTTGTCATATTGCTGTATTTTGTCATTTTTTACAGGAGAGAAAATCAAGTCTACGTGACTGCGTAAAAGAAGTTTGATCAAACAGTGAGACTGAAGCCTCCACATGTGCACATCCAGGCTGCTTTGATCCAGCAGTTGCTCCTTAGAGCCACCTCTCAACATGGCCCTGCTGCTGTCTGTGGCTTGTTTTGCCCACAAAGTTGTCTGTTTTCAACTGCAGCGACCAGAAGTCCCCAAACAGTGTCAAACCATCCTATCTGTGCACCGACAGAGGTACTGGGTCTGGAAAGAATCTCTCTACCGATAAAATTATTACTTTTATACATGAACATTATGAACTTATGTTTCCCTTTGTAAGCCATTTTATACTTTCTGCACTTTTGTGCTTTTCTTGAGTATAAAAATAGGTCTCCTTTAAAATTCTGTTTATTTTAAGTTCACTAAAAAACTACTTGTTTGTGAAATTCTCTTATAAACTCACTGCATCCACATGGAATAGATAAACTAATTAGGCAGCTAATGGATATAGGTAGTGTTAAAAAAATACAATGGAAAACAATGAAGGTATGTTAAAATCAAGAAAAAAAGCCAGCAGTAAGGAAAATGGAAGAGAGTGTGGTCTCTTACATTCGGTTTAACTTTTATTGTGGTTGGAAAACACAGGCTCCACAGAAAGGGGGGAGGAAACCCAAAACCTGAGTTGTTATCAAAGAGCAGAATTTTTCAGATCATCAAATCAAAGGGGACTCGGTGGAATAAATCAAATAGAATGAACAGTGAGAAAGAATCGGTAATTAAAATAAGCCCAATCTCAGAAAAGCATGTCAGGAGTTATGACGTGGAGACGGTTGCTTTGGGAACTTGTAAATTCCTGTGTTAGGACACGTAAGGCTCATTCGTGTTATCCCCACAGGCCGTAGGCTATACAAAGGGTATTGGAAACTGACATTCCTAATGGAAATTTTATAAAATTTGGCCCTTAGAATAACTGAGAAATATCCTGAAAAAATCTTCCCTGAAACTGTAATAAAGAAAGTTTCTTATCTACTGATAAAATCGACAACTCAGTAAACTATTTTCGCTGGTCTTCCTACGTAAGAAAAAAGCACAAATATAGTTGCCTCAGAAATCTGTTAAAAGCAGAGGACCTCGCAGTAAAAGAGTATAAAGATTCTATAAATGGGAGAGTCCAAGAAAACCTCTCTCCAAAGTGTCCACAAAGATACATATGCCCATTAGGAGAAAAAGTAAGAATATACATATCATTAACCATATCAGAGAATAAAAAAGTTAAGAATGATATAATATATTTATATTGAATGACTACTTGAAAATAGAGCAACTTATTTGTTTTATTTCTCAGATTCCTTGGGCAAAACTCATTTAAATTCTGAAGTGAAAAATGTACATTTCTTGTACCATACAAGTATCAAGATGAGTTGAGATTCCCAGAGAAAAACTAAGTCTTGCCTTTTGAGTCTTTTCTCTCACCAAAAAAAAAAAAAAACCTAAATCATCCTGACTGCTACATGCATGCATATTCAAATCACTTCCCCTTGATTAACATTAAAAAGAAACATTTCTGCCCAAGACTTGCAATGACTTTTTTCTAGCTAAAGGATAATCATTCTACAAATAATTTGCCCAGTGACTGTAGTCATTCATAACATACATAATAGTTGCAAAGCACAGTTTAAGTACACTGCCTTTTATTAGCATTTTTTTTTAATAAAAGGGATGCATATCAGAGTGTAAGAACTGGAAAGTATTTCCATAGCAATAATTAATAAGAGAATGCTGGTTTAAATTCTTAAAGATGGAAATCTTAATAAAATGCATTCGGTCTGTGAACTAGTTATCAACAGCAGGATACCCAACTGGCAAGGCTGCTGTGCACAGGACAACCACCCCACCCCTTGGTTACCATTTCAAGATATTCTGTCAATGCTCAGTTAAAAAGAAGACTTACTTAAGAGACAAAAAAAAAAAAAAAAAAAAAAAAAAGGGGTGGGGTGGGGTGAGTGGAATTAAACCTTTATTGAAACCTATCCAGTGGCAAGAATACCTTGTGTATTATATTATGTTCTAGACATTCAAGAAAGAATTCACTGGAGTGATTTTCACAATGCATTCATAAAAACAGCCTTAAATATTGTTAAAAGCGCAATTAAGCGCCTGTCCTGAGTTCTAATAGGTTTTTAATTTTAATCGCCAACCACCTACTTTTGTCTTATTTTCCTACCAAAACTTCGGCCACATAGCTGGAAAAAAAAAAGTCGTGATCGTGTTTCCATTCTTAAGTCAAATTATTACATATCACTAATTTATGCCTCACCACAGAAAATGCCCAAGATTCATCTATATTTAAAACATAAAACACATGCAAAATTTCAAGATCTGCCAAATACATAGAATCAGCCTTATAAAAGCGTTTGTTTTCAGTAAGTTTTAGAACTGCAGCAGAGGGCCGCCACGTAAAATCACCAGCAAGAGAAAATGTCAACTGTAAACCGCTGGTTGAATTATTCGTGGCTCAAACAAATGTCCCACCGACGGCTACATTAGTCGACCATTTGGGGGAGAGGAGAGAACGCGGTAAACAACTGAGAAACTGAGTTCCGAACTGAGCACCATCAGCCCTTTCTTTTCCCAAGAGTACTACTGCAATCTGAGGTTCACGGAAAGGAGAAGCCACCGAACAGACATCCGTGGGTCCGCAGCCCCAGCCGCTGGCCGCGCATCCCGGGTGGGGGCGGGGAGGCTCGCCCGCAGCCGCCGGAGGTCGCTGAGGCCCGAGCCCGCGGCGGGCGCGGAGGGGGAGGGGCTGCGCCAGGCGCAGGGCAGAGGGAGGGGAGGAGAGCCGGGCGCGGGGCCCCTTTGGCTCAGCAGCTCCGGTTACAGTGCGGACCCTTCCCCTAGGTTTCACCAAATCTCAACGAAATGGAAGGCCAGGTCTTGGTAAATCAATTCAGTAGGTTAGAGCCGTAGTGATTTTGCACCGAGTTTCAATTAGCCACTGCAAACCTCCTCCATTGTAGGCGCCGCGGCTCGGGGAGCTGAGCTGGGTGGCTGGCGCGCAGGGCCCCTACTCGCCTCCCCGCCTACCTCCGCGCGGCCCCCAGGGAGAGGAGGTGAAGGCACCGAAGAGGGGCCGGGGCGCGCGTGCCCGGTTACTCTTGCCAGCCAGGGCCTGTGCAAGGCTCCAGGACAGATCCGGGTGTGAAAAGGGGATGGGGTTGGGCTGGCCAGGCAAACGGTCCCCAGAGAGCAGGGAGCGCGCGCTCTGTGGATCGTGCCCGCTCCGCCGCCAACCTCGGAGCCCCGAGTCGGCCGTTCTGGGAAAACAATCAAGATGCGGAGCCACCTTTCTCGCCGGGGCCCGCAGGGAGCTGGTTCCCGGGCGGCCTAAGAGCCCGCCCACAGGGCAGGCGTGGTGAAGGCCCGGGGCGCGCGGGTGCGGCAGGCGTTTCCTCCCCGGGTTTGCTCTCTCCCTTCCTCCCACCCCACGGCCCAGTGGCTCCCCTTCCTACCAGGGGCTGGAGTCACCAGCACGGGTGTCCATCCCCACGCGCCTGCAGAATCTGCAGCGGCATGCGCCCCAGCGCTCACGGCGGCGGGGCAAGGAGAGCCAGAAATGGTACCGAAGCTCTGCCCTTTGGCCCCCTTACATTTAGCCGCTGTCAAGTCCACACGGGCACTCAGGTCGCGGTTCGCGTCGCACAGTGGCCGTGCTGCGTCCCTCCACCCAACCCGCCGCATCCTCGTTCGCCAGGCTCCCGCTCGCTCGCTACGTCTACCTCGCCGCGCCCTGAGGCCCCTAGGCGTCCTCCATCCTCAGCTCCCCCACAGCTCCATGGTTCCAGGGGAGAGGGGGGGAGGCCGAAACTGACACCTTCTCCCCAACCTTCACCCCCTTTTGCTCATCACAGCTAGAGATCAAGAACAGCGGCGTTGTTCGCCACCAGCTTCACCTCTGCGCACACGCAAAGATGCAACGTAAAAAAAAAAATTCAAAACTAGAAACAGTTGTCTCCACCCTCTGAAGGGGAGCGGAGAGGATCGGAGCACGCAGAAAGCTCGCTGCCCAAGGGCGGCCGTCACCGCGACGCACAACGGGTACGCAGACCCGCGCAGAGAACGTCCATCTCCTAGCCAGCGCATGACCCAGAGCCAAGGAGCTGGCAATCCCGTCCTCTCCAAAGGCGCCCCTCCCCGGCCAGCAGCTGAGCCTTCCGCGCAGCCCGCCTGCCTGCGGGGGTGGGTGGTTGAAGGGCTGGGAGGAGGGGAGGAGGTGAGAAAGGAAATGGTGGGGTGGGGGTGGGGACAAGGAAAGGGAAGGCAGAGAAAACTCTTCCCCTGTCTTGCACAACTAGCGGGAGGAAGAGGAAAAATTCTGCCTGCCAATTGAACACTTTTCAGCCTAACCACTCTAAATGTAAAAAAATCTCTTCTGCTACCCCTCATCCGCGCACACAACAGCCTCACCACCGAATGCGCTGCGACAACAGGACCTCCAGTTTGACTTCCATAGAGACTATGGGAGATGTGAATTTCTATCAGTTCCAGCTGATTTATTAAATTGTCAAGATACAGACTTCCAGCACAAAAAATAAAATAAAATAAAAAAAAAACAAAAAACAAACAAACAAAAAAAAAAACAGGCAATGATGTCGACAGTGCATTGAGTCTGCTTTGCCACCATTTGCTACAAAATATGCAGATGGTCTGTACTTTATTTAGATTATATTGCACAAAATGAGAAACTTTTTAAACTATGTGCCTTTTTTTTTCTTTTTTGCTAAAAATTGAGAATCCAGTTTCAAACCTTCCACCTGGGGCCCCACCACATAGCACAGCGTATGAGATACATAAACTCCTACCATAGTACAGTACATACAATCTTCAAACTAGGTAACAGCTCTGAGGTCTATATCGCCATTTTCAATAAATCTTTACCTACAAATATTGAACAAATCTCTACTATAGCTGTACAAAAAAAAATTTTGCTTTTTTTTTTTTAAACCACAAGGCCTTTAGATGCAAGGATTACTTAAAAATTTTAATCCTTTTTAAACCAGGACATAACGTACCAACATATTTGCATGCTTAAAAAAAATAGAAGAAAAAAGAAAAAAAAATCAGGAAAAAAAGAAATCAAAAGGGAAGAAGTGCCTGAAAGTCTTACTGAAAAAACACAGCAAGAATGTTCCCTTTTCACTGTACAAAAATACGCCTGAAAATATATTAATTTTTAAAAAAGACTGAGGTCTGTTATGTATCAAAAATGTTTCAATACCTTTTGTACTGAGGTCTAGGCTGTCTGGTATTCAATCAAGGAGGTATAAGGGAACAAGTTACAAAAAAAAAGTTGGCAAGTAGAAATCACATTTGTAAAACCATAAACAATTTGATCTGAAAAGTAAACTCTGATCTTAAATCAGTTCACAGTTTTTTTTTTTTTGTAAGCGTTTGTACAGTCTGCATTTTTTCAAGCTCCCTGCAGTTTTATTAAGAATCGGATGCATAGAAGACATCAGTTTTCTCCCTCCAAAAAAATAAAATGAAATAAAAAGTTGCAATGGTCCCTTTTTTTCTTTTTTCTTTTCTTTTTTTGCTTTAAAAAAAAATCACCAGTTCTTTAAGATCTCCTAAGGGGGAAAAATTTTCCACCAACTCCCTAGAGTAACAGTTGTGCTGCCAAAAGGGTCCTCTGCAGACGTCTTCCAGACTTCAAAGACCGACAAGCTTCAAACAGCGCCTTCCGGAGCGGGTCCTCCTTCCCCTCCCCCGCCCCGTCCCCTCCGCCTTTGTTGCAATCACGATTTTCAGGAAAAAGAAATAGTAATTACAAAAACACATTTTTTTGGGGAAAAAAATCACAACTCCAGACTAGGTATGCAACTACCTTGAGACACGATAAAAGAAGGGAGGGGGAACAAAAAAAAGGAGAGGAAAAATATATAAAAACTACTCAATTCACTTTAACTCCACCAAAATTTTCATCATCTTTTCCAATTTCTTTGCGTCACATCTTATCAATATCATCAGCATCTTCTTCTCTCCCCACCCTACCACCACCACCATTAAACACCACTAACACCATCATCATCATCATCATCATCATCATTATCCTGACCACCATGACTTCCTCCCAAGGAACCCTGCACCCGCCGAGAGAAAGAGCGAGAAGCCGGGCGCCCCTTTCAATACGTGAACACCAGGTCGGAGAAGTTCGCCTCCAGCCAGTCCCCCGCGATCATCTCGCTCAGCTCCGGCGTGCAGTAGTCGGGGAACTCGAAGTGGGAGCCCAGGCTGCCTTCGCTGAACGAATCCAAATCCTTATCCACAAGCGACAGGGACAGGTTCCCCGCCGCCGCGCCGCCCCCCAGCTGCTGCTCGCTGGCGCTGTGCGCGCTTTGGGAGAAATTCAAGCTCAGGTCGAACATCAGGTCGTCGGCGTCCTCGCCGCTGCTGCTGCTACTGCTGCTGCCGCTGCTGGACGAAGACGAAGTGGAGACCGAGCGCGCGGACGCGGGCGACAGCGCGGGCTGCGCGAGCGGCGGCGGGTGCTGCTTGGTGATGTTCTTGAAGCTGTAGTAGAGACGGCTGCCGCCCCCAGCGCCGGAGGTCGCGCCTGCCCTCACCTCGTCGTAGAGACTCGCGCCCTCGGGGGACTCGGCCGAGCTGCTCAGCGTAGGGCTGGCGGGCACTTTGGCGACGTTGTAGCGTCTCAGCAGCTGTGGCGGCTGTTGCCCGGGTGGCTGCAGGAGTTGCTGGTGCGGCGGCTCCTCGTCCTCCTCGTCCACCTCCTGCTTGATCCTTAGCTGCAGCTCGTCTTCGTCCTCGTCGTCTTCGTCGTCCTCATCTAGAAACACGCACTTGACCGTCTTGCCCGCGCCGGCACCGCCCGCGCCGCTCACGCGCAGGCTGCCCAGCACGTAGTCGTCGCCAGCGCTGCCGTAGTCCCCCGGCTGGGCCGCCTTGCCTGCTCCGGCCTTGGCGCCGGCGGCCGCGGGGGCCTTGAGCTTGCCGCATTTCTTGCTGGAGCCCTTGGAGGTCTTGGCGCCGCCCGCGCTGCCGCCCGCGCCACCGCCGCCGCCTCCCGCGGAGCTCTTCTCCGGGCTCTGGCTCGCGCTGGGCTTGGCCGAGGGGTCCATTTTGGGCTTTTTCCGGGGCCGGTACTTGTAGTCGGGGTAGTCGGCCATGTGCTTAAGCCGCAGCCGCTCCGCCTCCCGGATGAACGGGATCTTTTCGCTGTCCTTCAGCATTTTCCATCGTTTGCCCAGCCTCTTGGAGATCTCGGCGTTGTGCATGTCCGGAGACTGCTCCATGATCTTCCTGCGCTCGATCTTGGACCACACCATGAAAGCGTTCATCGGCCGCTTTATGTGGCCCGACGCCGTCTTGCACCAGTCCGGGTCGCTCTCATCCAGGGCCACCGGGCTGCAAGCCATGAATTCGCCCTCCTCTGTGTCCAGCGCCTCCCGGGGCAGGTTGCTTTCCGCTTCCAAGCTCTCCGCCTGCTGCACCATGATCCGCTGTGGAGCTGGGCGCTCAAACCCGGGCCACTCGGTCTCGTGCAGAGGTCCCCCTCCCCCTCCCACCCCTCCACCTTCCCGGGCAAGTTGCAAAGTCCTCGGCGCCCCGCGTCCGCGGCTCCCCCCCTCCCCCCCGTCCCCCCTTCCAGGCTGCACACAGCGGCTGCGGCTGCTTCGGCGGCGACGGCCGCCCGCTCGTTTGTAGCTGCGGCCGGGACCGGAGGGACAGTAGCGGTAGTGGTGGTGGCGGCGGCGGCGTTCGAGGCAGCCCGGGACCCCTCTCTCCTGCTTGTGGCTCCCGCCGCAAGCGCCGGACCCTAGACACTCCCAATCGCGCGCGCTCCTTCTGCAAAAAGTTGAGGGCTCTCTCTCAACTAGTTATCAGGGTGTCATATGGGTGACATCACTCCCCGGCGCAGCCAATGGTTGGGAGCCGGCTCCGCCCATCTTCCTTTATTAACTCCGTGACTCCACCCCCTTTACCCCGCCCTCAGGGCTGGTTTGCAAAGATGGGGGCGGTGGGGTAGGAGGAGGCATGTCTAGAAATATGTTATTTTTAAAAAATCCGCGTGTGTGCACAGATGCACCTCTCCCCGGGATGCTCGCGAGCGTTGCACCGCACCGCGGAGAGCAGGCGGGTCTGGGGCGAAACGGGGCGCCAACAGAGGGTCTGAGGAAAGGCCCAGTGCCCCTTTGTGCCCACTCCACCCAAGGCCCGAGAGTGCAAGCCCACTGGGCCACCTCGCTCCCCGCGTGCATTCGGGCACGCGCCCAGTCTGGACAGAGGGTGCCCAGCTCCCCCGTGTGAGCTCAGCTGCTCCCCGGAGCGCCCCATGGGGCTGTGCTGCTCGGGGCGCCGCAGCCCGGAGCCCGCGCGAGAAAACCCGCTGTGTGCCTGGCCGGCGGAAGGTGGCGCTTTAACACAACAACCTTTTCATGGCACGTGGGCTCTTTTCTCCTTTTTCCCTTTCTCTCTTTTTCTACAGCAAAGAAATCAATTTAAAGCCTGAGAGTCTGAATGCTCCCTCGCCGGTGCATTTTTTTTGACGTTGTTGTTTTGTTTTGTCCTTCTTCTCTGTCTGCTTTCCCTCCCGGGAGTGTTTGGAGACGTCGCCGTGCGGGTTGGGCTGCGCCGCGCCCCCGCACGCCCCGCCCTGGGTGGAGGCCGGAGTAACGGTCTGCGGGCTTGGCTGTAGCCGGGTCCTCGCGTTCAGTCTGGCCTCTGGCAAGGCCGGTTCCGAAGTGGGTACTGGGACCAGCAGGCTTCAGCAGCCCACCCCCCAGCCCCCTGCGTCACTTGTCAGGGTCTCGCTCTTCCCCCTTTCTCGCTCTCCTCCCTTCGCCGCTCCTCCGCCCCTCCCCCCGACTCCCTTTCTCCTTCCCAGCCCTCCTCTTCCTCTTTGTCCCTCCCCTTTCGTCGCTCACCAACGCCCTCCCCAGCAACCTCGTCCTGAAATCTTGCAGTCGGGAGCTAGCAAGCCTTCTGGGTCGCTTGCTGTTTTAGCTGAGCGACATAAACCAAAGCTGAAATAAGGTGCACTCGAGTCTGAAGGCAGAACATTTCTTGTGTGCGTGCAGCGGTGGGGAGGCTGGAAGGGCGGCAGTGCGCGGGGTGGATGGTGTCGAGCAGCGCAATCCATGTTGCTGTGTTCCTTCGGAACCCGTTTTCCTTTGTGTTTACTTGGTCCCTCATGCCCATCTATGGCTATTCTCCAAGCAATTAAAAGGAAACCGCCGCTTCCTATTTAATGTCTGGTCGTCCCTGTCTTCCTCGTACCCCCCAGCTTGCTGGTGATGGTGGTGGTGGGGGGTGGCAACTTTGAGTAGTTCCTAAGATTCTGCCCCTGCCTCCCTCCCAGTGGCTCAGGAGAGAAGTCGCTGCACAGGACGAGTAGAATTATCTAAAACTACTTCCTTTCAGGTGTGTCCTTGCAAATAACGCTACATTTCTTAACTCACGGATTTTTTCTTTTCTTTTTTGAGGACTTTAATAACATAAAATGGTACCATGTTTTCGCAGATCATTATTTAAAAAAAAAAATAACAAACACCATCACTATGTTTTAAAAGCCTCTTGCGGCATTTATTCTAAAGAAAACTGCCCCCAATACTTGTAATATTCAAGCCAACTTAAATCTCGATAGTGCTGGTTTTTTAAAATTTTACTTTCTTTTTTCTTTCTTTCTTTCTTTTTCTTTTTTCCGCCATTGGAACAGAAAGAATTTAGTCATTCATGCTGGGTGACCTGAAATCTGGAGATGTATAAAACCCAAGGCAGTGTGTGAAAATCCATCTTCACTCCAGCAAAGCGGGCACTGCATCTTGTTTTACTCTTACCTCACACATTTCCTGGCTGCTGGGAAAGCAGCAGGAGGGAGGGGTGGAGCAAGCCATGAATCTACCCTCCTCTCTCCCCCACCCCCCAGCACTGGCAAATCCACACTCCGGATAGAGTGCTTCAAGGATTTTAGCTGTGTTCTCTGCATCAGAGTACGAGGGCACCTACCATTTTAGACGCTGACAGAATGCATTTGAAATCTGGCAAATTCCGTACCCGTTTGCTGCCTTCATTCTGCAGACGGAATCCTGTTGAGCTGTAGAAAGAGAACAATCTGAGGGCTGAGCAATAATGGGTTTTACTCCCATAGTGCCATGATCTTCTCTCTCATCCTCTAGTAGAAGCAAGTGAAAACTCTATCTTTCAAGTATGGAACATAATGTCTGTTCAGAGAAAGGTGGGCTATTTGTTGAAGAGGATAAAGGCAAATAAGTTGGTTGTTTTTGCCGGGAGAATAGGGACTCGGAATGATAGGTGGAATGACTTGATGGGGTTTGAGTAAACACAATGCCGGGTTGGGGGTGGAAAGCCGCTTTGCAGGTGCCTGAGGGGTCCTCGAGCAAATTCCCCCACCCCCCACACAGGCAGCTTTAAGACAGTTTTCACCAAAGATTAGCTAGGATGCTATTTTGTAACATGGACCCATCATATGTATTTAATATTATCCAGATTTAGCAAGGATTTGGAATAAGGAAAGAAAAAGAAAATCAAGTAACTAATCTGTATCTTTTGTTGTTGTTGTTCAGCAAAAGAAAAAAAGTTAAATCAGTATGATTTTCTTTAAGAGGAACATTTTTGAAAACTGCATGCTGCATACAGAAACAATATTTAGTACTGCAGAACAGATGCTTGCAACATCAGCAGGAGCCATTTAAAGGAATTTCAGGTTAACAAATAGAAAATATGGCTTTCTTTAATAATTTTTTTCAGTACTGGGGATTAATCCCAAGGCCTCACACATGTTGAGCAAGTGCTCTACCACTAAGCTACATTCCCAGCCCATTTTACCTTGTTTTAAGATATGGTCTTGATAAATTGCCCAGGCTGCCCTGGAACTTGTGATCCTCTAGCTTCAACCTCCAGAGTGACTAGGGTTACAGCTCTGTGCCATCAAGCCCAAAGAATAATGTAAACTAAAAATGCTGAAGGAATCAAGATTAGCCCATCAGTCATCTTTTCAGAGCCAATGTGTACAATTCTTTTTTGTGTGTATATCTGTATACTTACCCACCAGAAGAGACGTAGCTTGTCTATTAACAATAACCATTGCTGGGTATATAATTAATGTTTGGAGTCTTAATAGTCACATTTGATTAAAACCACAAATGATTACATTCATGTAGTTGTTATTATCTTTTCAGTGCATCTTCACAAATAACTACTAGCAGGGCTATTACATAAGAGAAGGTATTCGATAAACTCTCAACATTCTGATGACACTTGAGAATTAGTATGAAATCGTTTTTCTCTGAAGAAGAAACACTTGTTAAGAAAATAACGTTCTAGAACTATCATGGGGCAAATACTTGACTTATTTAACTGAGCACATGTTTTAGTCAGCTTTTTCACTGCTGTGACCAAAAGACCTGACAAGAACAACTCTAGAGGAGGAGAAGTTCATTTGGTGCTCATTGTTCTAGAGGTCTCAGTCCATGGATAGCCAGCTGCATTGCTCTGGACCCCAGGTGAGGAAGAACATCAGGGAGAAGAACAGGGTGGAGGAAAGCAGCTCAGGGTGTGGTTGTTGAGAGCCACAGCCGAAGGGGCCCCAGCAAACTTCCAGCTGCTGGCTGATGATTGGCTCACAGCGGCCCCAGCAACATCTAGCTGATTGGCTCCTCTGCGGTGATGCTCATTGGGCTGCTTCCCTGCCCTTTCAGACCACGGAGCTGCTCATTGGGGGACTTTTTTGGCTCCGCCCACGTGACCCAGCCAATCGGCCTCAAGAGCAGGAGGATTGTGGGAGGTGGAGAGAAGCTGGTCGGGGAGAGAGAGGCTTGTGGAAAGCCGGTGGTGGCAGTTGAGGCTGTGAGGGTTTTTCCTGAGAGGCTGTTTTGTTTGGCGTGTGTGGTTCTAAAAATAAAGTTAGTTTCTTTTGACAAGTGGCTCCTGATTGTGCCCAGCCAGACTGCGGCAGTGGTGGCTGAGAGAGACAAGCTAGGTCTGCCAGGGACACCCCCAGGGACGACCTTCTCCAGCCACACCCCACCTGCCTACAGTCACAACCCAGCTAATCCCACCCAGGATTGATGCATTGATCAGCTCATAACCAACCATTTCACCTCTGAATCTTCCTGCACCTTTGCACACAAGAGCTTTAGGGATGACTCATCTTAGCCACAACAGCACTGTTTTAAAAGCATCACAGCCCCTTCCATTTCCCAGTCTTTGAAAGGAGGCCAGGCAGTAGGACCCTTGTTCTCCTTCTCTTTAACTGTTCTTGGACTCCTCTGCTTTAGCTGCCTGGATTGACTTCCACGTCAGCCAGGGTGCAGCTCTGAATACCTTCTGTCTGCTAGACTTCCCTACTGAATGTGTGGCAGAGGTGATGAACGGAAGCTGAACTCGCCCTACACACACACACACACACACACACACAGTCTCTAAGCTTTTCTTTCCTAACTTGGGAAACCCTGTCACAACACACGTAGATAAAAATAAAAGTGAGGGTGCATTCTCGGCTCTTCACCTCACACACACACTGAAACACTGAGTTCTCCATAATATCTTTGTTTTAGAAAGTTTCTCTGGGGCTGTGTGGTCTGACCCGTGCCTGACTCTGAACATGCGTTGCTCCCTCTTCCCACTGCACTTTAGGGCTTCTAAGTACCTGGCACAGTTTCTGCAGCTGTGTGCACAGCGCCTCTTGTGGCATCCGGACAGTGTGCTGAGAGGCCTCTGTGGAGGACCCTGTTGAAGGTGGTGTGTCCTTCACTGGCACACACACACACTGCTGACCCACAGTGTTGCCCTGATTTCATCAGGACACACTTCAATGGCTAAAATAACCTCACTAATTTTTTTTTTTTTTTAAGAGAGAGTGGGAGAGAGAGAGAGAGAGAGAGAGAGAGAGAGAGAGAGAGAGAGAGAGAGAGAGAGAATTTTTTTTTAATATTTATTTTTTAGTTCTCGGCGGACACAACATCTTTGTTTGTATGTGGTGCTGAGGATTGAACCCGGGCAGCACGCATGCCAGGCAAGCGCGCTACCGCTTGAGCCACATCTCCAGCCCCTCACTAATTTTTTCATGCACTTATTCTCTGAATCACTTCACTAGAGATTGTGATCCACTACAGCAACAGCTGCAGAATGGTCCTGCAAGGGGCTGGGCGGGCCCTGAACTTCATGTTTCCCATGACTTATTTGATAAAACACATGTTCACATCATGGCCCAGTACTCACACCACACACATGCAGAGCTGCCTCCAAGTGTCGCCTGTAGTCTCCCCACATTGTCCACAATTCAGGCTCTTCCCTTTCATTCCATGTCTGTAAATATTTGTCAAAAACCCCACTGAATTGCCCTGATAATGAGGCACCACTGACATATGCAAAACACTGCTTGGGTGAGATAAGACTTTGACACATTCTATCCAGAACTAAAATTCCTGGCTTAAATATCTTTTTGTTGTTGTTATTGTTGTTGGTTCTTATCATATGCCCCTCAATTTTTAATTAATAATAATCACAGAATTCCACAAATTTGCTGCCTGCAAAATTCATGTCTTATCTTTTTTATTATTCATTTTGTATTATGTGAGATACATAGATACATAGTGTTGTTTGTAAATAGACTTTTTTAAGAGAAGTTTTAGGTCCCCATTACTGATGTCTGCCACCCAAAGGGCACATTTGCTATGATTTAGTGAATGACATGGACACTTCATAACACCAAGGGTCAATAGTTCAGGATGGAGTTGGCCTTTTCTTTTCTTTTTGTGCTGGGGATCAGACCCAGGGCCTTGCACCCACCTAGGCATGTGCTCCAGTGCTGTGTTTGTCCCTGGCGCGAGGGCTCCCCGGACATTGTATGTGGTCTGCAAGCCTCATGGTATCTTGTCTCCATCACTGTAATGTCCCCTCGAGCTCTTCCATTGCTCTAAGCCTCCTTGTGCTCCACCCACTCCTCCTTCCTTCCACTAGCCCTTAGCAGCCATGGATCCCTCTACTGTCTCTATAGTTATTCACAATGTCAAATATTGGAACCAGAGAGTCTGTTCCAACTGGCTTCTCTCACTTAGCAATCTACATTTAGGCTTCCTCCACGGGGTTTTTTTTATATTTAAAGTGCTTGTGTGTTTTATCACTGAATAATGTCCTGTTGTCTGGGCATAGCCCAAGTTACCCATCTAACTACTGGAGGAGATCTCTGTCCCTTCCAAGATTTGACATTGTGACTAAATCTGCGTAAGCCCCCCAGTACGGGTTTCTGCAGATGTCAGTGTTCAGCTCCTTTGAGTGAGTTTCAAGGACTGCTATATTGCGCAGACCAAGTTGGTTGATCCATGAGAAGCCTCCAAAGTGGCTGTGACATCACACTTTCCCAGCAGCACTGAGTAGAAGTTCCTGTTACTCCAAAGGATCGCCACTGTATCACTGTTTTGGATTCCAGCCATTCAGACAGGTGTGCTGTGAGTCTTTTAATTGCTTTATATTATACTTTCCTAAGAAATATGGTGTGGAACATTTTTCCAAATGCTTTCTTTCTGTCTCTATATCTTCTCAGACCACGTATTTGTTAAAGTCTTTGGCCTGTTTTTTAATTGCATTGTTTGTATGCTTATTGTTGAGATTTAAGAGTTCTCTGCATATGTTGGAAAACAGTCCTTATAACTCATGTCTTTGCAGACATTTCCCCCCCAGACTGTGACTCATCTTCTCATTGTCTTCATAGTGTCTTTGGGCAAGGTATTTAACATCTCCTCAGGCTCAATTTTCTCATCTATAAAACAGGATAATAGTCTACCTCTTGGAATTCTTATGATGATCATAACATATGAAGGGCTTGGAACCATGCTATGCAGAAGATGCGTGTGTTCTTATTATTTTAATCTTTCTCCATTCTCAAAACTCTTCCCCTAACAGACCAAGGAAGACACGTGTGGTATTCAAAGTGTGATTGTGAGGGTGTATGTGTGTGTGCCTGCGATGTGACATAAGAAGGAATGGAGAGTCAATTTTGAAGGCAGGATTTAAAATTCAGCAGTCCAACTCCTTCACTTGTGGTGATTGTGTTCGTCCCTTCTTAGCTCGGGAGAGCATGGTATCTGTATCTGTGAGGGTGTCACTGCTGCTGGTGAAGATCAAGAGGGGACGCAGAGGGCAGAAGCTATGGGTAGGAGATTCCTTGGCTTCCCTGTGGGAGGCACCTGGACAGCCAGCTCAGGACGGTGAAGTCCCTGCTTCCTGAGGTGCAGCTTCCCCTCTCTCCCTGGCTCCCTCTTGGTGGCAGGAGGAGGAGACCTAGCAATGTCTCCTTCTCCTTAAGCCTGGAGCTGTGGCTACTCTAGGTTTCCGCCTGGTATAGTTAGTAGTTAGGTGGATAAGCTAGGTTCCTCCTCTTGGAGTGGGAGTGTCTGTGCGGTGCCTGTCCCTTCTCTGTATGTTGACGGTAGGGCCATTGGTTTCAGAGCTTCATTCCTGCATCACTTAACATCATCAGTCACATCTCTACTCAAGCTTTCTTTTGTTCCTGAACTCAGGGGTCTATAGTGTTTCTATGTCAATGGCTCGGTTTCCCTCTGTCTCTCATCTTTGTATATTCCCAATATCTAAGTTTTTGTGAGTATTTTAGCCATGAGACATTTTATTTCTGTTGCCCTGAGGGTATAGGTGGAGCCATGTGAAGCAGAAATAATTACTAAATTCTAAATAATCACCGCATGAGCCAGAAGGGAGTGACCAGTCCAAGGCACGGTGTGCACACCTCTCCTGAGAGGATTTGCCCCCCTCTTGCCATCTAGCTGCAGAACAGCTGGACCTTACTGCACGGGAGTAGGACACAGGGTATCTCCTTGGGGGAAGGGAGCACACACATCAAGTGGACCTGTCACCTCAGGTACACCTGTGCAGAGGGGATAGGGGGTCAGGGAGGCCCTAACTGCTCCCTGGCCTAGTGCTAAGAAGCCAGGACATGCCAAGACGTGGCGAATCACCTTCGGCTGCCATTTCCTCCTCTGCTTATGCAAATTTTAGACAAGGTAGCTTCCAAGGTCATTTCTGCTCTTAACATTTTGTGGCTTTTACTCTACTAGAAATGTCCTTCCTACAGAACCTTGAGGTAGGGAATGTCATTTTAGTTTCATGCTCTTAAGTCTATGGGTCATTTAATTTGACTTTCTTGATGGTATTGACCATTTTTCTCCCTACAGTTAAAGGTAGTGCATAGTCACGTTGAAATAGGGAACGTAACAAAAGCAGTAACGACACCAGGGTTGCCTGCACACTGCCCTGGCTCAGGGGCTCTCTGGTCTGTGGTGTCCTCCAGCTCTGGCCTGCACCATGGGTTCCTGGCTTCTCACCCACAGCAGGGGATGGTCAACATCATTAAAAAGAGAAAATAAAAACAAACAATAGATACCATTTTCCTTTGATTTTTGAGCTTCCTTTGGACCTGTACTTGGATGTGTGGATGGTGGGTAGACAAGGGTGCAAAGGAAGGTATGACCAGGGCCCTCGGGAGTCTCTTCCCAAACATGGACCCATAGGCCGGATTTCCATGCAGAGTGCAGCTTGGATCCCAGGGGCGTTGCCTCAGCCTCCTGGACCCCAGCACTGCCTTCGGGCTCCTGGGCTGGGGGCTGGGGCCTCCTCAGTGTAGAAAGGCAGAAAGGCTTTCCTGCAGGTGGGGCATGCCTGGCCTGGAGCACCCAGCTGTGGGCTGCGTGTGGCTGGAGGGCTGTGGGCGCCTGTCCATGATGGAGCACCCCGGTTCCTTCCCAGCTGCTTGACCCGGGACCCAGCGTGCCCCAGTCCAGACTCTTTCCCCTTGGTCCCTCGGACTCACACAAGAGTCCTGAGGGCAGGCTCCCAGTGTCCCAGCAGCATCTCTGCTCACTCTCCTTGTGGCCAGCTGTGGCCAAGGCCCCAGCCTCCCTGTCACTCCAGCCTCCAAAGGCCCCCATCTCCCTGCAAGTCCCTCCCAGGGTGAAACCCTCAGTGTGGCACTGCCAGCCTCAGCTTTGGCCAGGGCCCCCTGGACTATAAAAGGGGAACGAGGGTGGAGAGACCCAGAGGACAGAGCACTCAGCCAGCGTGGGTACTTCTCAAGGCAGATAATGGGACGAAACTGGTCCTACTCACTCTCAGATTTGCTTGGGACCCCGATCCCCTTCCTTGGAGATGGGAGTGTCTATGGGGTACCTGTCTCTTCACTGTATTTTGGCAGTAGGGCCATTGGTTTATAGAGCTTCAGAGATGGAAACCAACCTCACCTAAGAATGACCTGCACTTCAAGTCTGTTTGACTTCGACACTTACATGAGCTTTGGGGCTTGGAGGTGTCCCCTGGTGGGAGGGAAGACATCTGGAGATGTTGGGAAGAAGTGAGTATATGTTGCATGTGAAAAGAAAATGAGTTTTTAAAGATCAGAGAATGGGCAGTGAGGGGTTGATTGTTTTCTCCTGAATGTTTTTGTTCAAGTCTAGCCTCCTGCACCTCAGAGGCCGCTTTATTTGGAGATAGCATCTTTGCAGGTGATCAAGTTACAAAAGGGACATGGGGAGGGCCTAAATCCAACATGAATGATGTTCCCATAAAAAGGATTTCAGACCCACAGAGACACACATGGAGGGAGTCTGATGTAAAGAGACCCCAGGAGAAGATGGCCACGGACCTGCAGTGGGCGAGCCTGGACCAGCTCCCTTCCCGCCTCTGAGGTATCCAACCTGCTGATGCCTGGGGCTCGGGTTTCTGGCCTCCAGAGCTGTGAACATGGACTCTTATGGCACTTAGTGACAGCGACCCTGCAGAACAAGTTCAGAGAGGGGGAGGAAAAACCACATCGCCACCCTTGCAGCCGCTACTCTAGGAGAAGCTGAGAGAGGCCCCGGCTATTTGTGAGTGGCCCAAGCATTTCTTGTCTGAGGCAGCCCTGGAGTCTACTAAGCCCTGGGCACTGGGCAGGCGTTCAGTACTGCTTGGTTCAGTCCACAACAAGGACATGAAGAAGGAATCCTGGAGGTCCAAGTCACCTTCAGGGTGTGGGAAGAAGAGGAAAAAAGAACTCAGAAAAAGTTGGGGGACATATACCCTCTCTTCCTCTCTTGCCTAGTCCTGCTCTCCGGGCTGTGTGCCTTTCACTTCAATATCATACTTCACCTTGGACTTAGTTGTTCCTACACTATGAAGAAGTTTGGTGCTTTCAATATATTTCCAATATTTTAGTGAATTCACTCTTTCAGGTTCATCTCCCACCCCTTGCCTGGGTCTATAGGGATTGGCCAGGGGAAATCCATTGTAACAAAAAATGTGCTGATCGCCATGACCAAGTATTGTCCAACAACAGTACCTGGGTTCTCTTTCCTTTAGGATGAGTTTTATAAGAAAATTTCTCCATCTCTTATGCAACAAGATTCCTGAGAGCCCTTAAAACTATGAAGTCTACATAAATTCATGTGATCAAACACGTGATCATAAAATAGGAGGGCATTTCTCAGAACCAAGAGTGGACAATTTGAAGACAACTCAAAGCAAGCATGACTCTGTGTAAAGCATAGATGTATCTGGATGAGTTATAACAAGGTCAAGAGTGAAGGAGGGGAACCCCCATCACACTCTGCCTTATGCCCCTGGGATCCAGGAAATAGGTAGACCACTGAATTCCTACAGAGTGGAGTGCCTTACCTAGAGAGGCCTGGGGTCCCTAGAGTTCCAGGGACCCCAGGACTGAGGTGCCTCTACAGTCCTGCAGAGCTGGCTCTGCCTCCCTCACTCTGCCCCTAGAAGGGGGACGGTCCTCCCACATAGTGGGTCTTTTCCTCAGGATTTAGTTCTGCTCTTCTTAAGACCATATCCACACCTCTGTTGAACCTCTTGTAAACAGGGGGCAAAGAGGTATTCAACAGGATTCCAGATGAACAAATGATTGCAGAAGCTAAATGTTGGTGCACCTATTTTTGGATCTAACTGTGAAGAAAAGGATCAGAGGTATAAAAAGAAAGGTATTTATAGTATTTCCTGGCCAAGTATTTACTTACCAACTACCTCAGCGGAAGCTTGTTTATTGTGTTAATGCTAATTACAGCGACTCTATACAATAATACTATGCCCCATAGAAAAATGGTCTGAGAACTGTGCTGTACAACACACTGAAGACCAAGTCCACAGATATAAAAAGCTGCTGTTCCACTGACATGGATCAAGTCTAAATTTGGCCATAATTTCCACAAGTGCAAATATGAGAATCACACAAACTGCTTCCACACGGAGAGCTTTGCTGCCTTCAGTCAGAGGACCCTGCGTGGTGTGGGGGCGGGGGCCCACTCACTCTCCACGCAACACTCGAATGACTGGTGGGGCATGTTGAGTGTCATGGACCCTGCTTTCCCTGGTGTCACAACCATGGACCAAATTATTGGTGCATTTCCACGCCCACTGCACTGTGAAATGTGCAGTCTCCTGTAGGACATTTGGCACCCAAATTTCAATCGGCAGTTTCACCTGATGGCTTGGAATCTCCATCTACTAAATCTGGGGACTAAAGACTGAGTGTGTGTTTTGAATGAGTCTCTGTTTCCTCACTGGAGAAATGGCTCAGGGCCTCCTCTCCGTGCCTGAGGTGACTGTGAGATGGAGAACAAGTGAGAAACTCCTGTGCGATGGTAGAGAATTTGTACAAAGATGGGCCATAGCACTGGGGTAACTGGGCATAGTTTAGGAAAGAAAGCTTTTGACCATTTCTTCCAGAAATGTATTTTGTTTGTTTACTGTAAGTGTTTCTGAGAAGAAGTAGAAAGCAAGACAGAACCAATTGACATCTGCCTCACTAGTCTCCGTTAGGGAAGTTTGACAGGTTAGGGGCCTCACTAAATCCAGACATGGAACATTCCGGAAGCAACTGTT
The DNA here is from genome assembly GCF_021218885.2 of Marmota monax. Lineage (NCBI taxonomy): Eukaryota > Metazoa > Chordata > Mammalia > Rodentia > Sciuridae > Marmota > Marmota monax. The sequence goes on along the minus strand of NW_026692321.1, from coordinate 1,702,312 downwards.
GCCGAGTCCTGGGGTCCCTGGTAAAGCAGGGGCAGCCAGGTGGACACACAGGAGGCAGCTGCAGCCTGGCTGTTCCAGGCCTGCCAAGGTTTCTCCGCACTCGGTTGAACCGACGCGGGGAGTTCCAGTTTGAGCTGCATCAGGAACCACATCAGTTCTGGGTGGAGGAAGTCACGGGACACCACACTCCCTTCTCCCTACTTGCAGCACCTCATGCCTTCCAATGAACGTGGAGTCTGAAAAGCAGCACGGGACCAACTTCATCACCAACCTCAGAAAGCTTGATTCTCTCTTCTTCACACACTCAAACTGAGGGAGTCCTGTGGAATGGCCATTCCAGGGTCTCCCTCGGGATATTTGGCTTACTATCTGTTTCTGTCCGTAAGCACACGCTGGCGGGGAACCCACACAGCAGAGTGTGGACTGGACGCTGAGACCTGGCTTAGGTCTACTGTTGGGTACATAAGGGAACTCATGTTTGTGCCACCACCACAGAATCACAACTTTGCCTTAAGAGATATAATTGGTCCTCTGGATTTTCATAATTCCATTAGGATCCAATCTTCTTTGTAATGGCTCTAACCCTTCTAATGTCATTCTACTCTAATTTTTCTCAAGAATCCAGATTATTTTGACTATAGAAAGTATATTCCTCATTAAGTAAGTAAAGAAAATCACTCATCTGTTTTGTGTATTACAAACACATCCTTTAGATCACTGTGTGACTCAGTATTTTCTGTTAGGAAATATTGTCTTTACTCACTGCGTCACTTATTTACTTGTTCAATAAAAGCTTGTAAAACATGAATCCTATCTTAGCCACCATTTTTAGATCCCTAATGAGATGGATTCTATTTCAGTTCAACACATATATTCAGTGATACCTATCAAGTGACAGACATTACTTTCGGTGAAGGGGAAAGAACTAGGACTCCTGTCCCCACAGAACTCACAGTTCCATTGGGCAGAGGCACATAACCCAGGTCGTGTTACCCAAGGAGATTGTAAGTTCTAAAGAAAGCCTTTTAAAGAATTACTATGGTCAGACAATGAGATGTACTCATCTTGAAAGAGAATGTGTTTGACCTTCCTCCTTGTCCTCTCTTGAAGACTCAGTTCAACTTGACTCTTCTTGTCCTTAACACTGTCCCAATAACCTGTGTCAAGAATCTTGAAGAAGTGACCAAAACATAGTTGGAGTGATGTAGCATTCTAACTGGGTATTGTCTTTTACTGATAGTGGACCTTGGGAAATTCAGGCATCGCTTTTAGAATTTTCCTTACCTATACAGTGGGACTGAGAAAGTCGACCTTGCTTTTCTCCAGACTTATTTGATGACAAATGTGACAATGACTTGTAAGAGCAAAATTTAACCTCATATGGAAACTGTAAGGACTTACTATCTGTTCCATGATTTTAAAGACTTTTGTGCTAAGGACATAACCAGTATACATGTATTGGTATGTTTTAAAATGGGCAAAAGAGAGTTAAGACCCCATTGGGAGCTGTATGTGTGCTTGTGGAAATCCTGTCTTTATCCAGGTGCTTTGGATAAGCAGGATCAATTTCTCAGGGAATGTGAGTTCATCAGGCCAACTCTGAATCTGTAACCAAAAAATGCATGTTAACATTCCAATTATTTTCTTGTTTCATTTGGTATAGTTACAGGCACAGTGTTGAGTCCCTTGTTTTCTCCTGAAATTTTTAACAGTAATGTCCAAGTAAGACTCAGTAGGTTTATCCCAAATAAAAGATTCTAAGGGGAAGGAGAGTGGCGTAGAAGGGGGTAGGGGTGAGTTGGAAGAAAGTGAGCCTGATATGTGGGTCATTTAAATTACTGGATTTGTACAGATCTGGTACTATCTTATTCATTTTTCTTTTTATTTCCTTCCCTTCTCCTCTCCTCCTCCTCCTCCTCCCCCTCCCCCTCCCCCTCCTCCTCCTCCCCCTCCTCCTCCTCCTCCTCCCCCTCCCCCTCCCCCTCCTCCTCCTCCTCCTCCTCACTGAGGATCAAACCCAGGTCCTCACCGTCAGCCATGTTCATCCTGTAGTTAGCAGTATGGAGTTTCCAGTGTGGGGATGTTTACGTTTCTGCTGCCATTCATCTGGTTTCTTCCACTATCACATAATAGATATACTTCCAGATTAGTCTTAACCCTCACCACTCACTCATCTCCAAGTGTTTTGACCTGCTCCCTCAACCAAAACCAAAATAAAACAAAACAAAACAAAACAAAAAAACTGGCATTTAAGAAATTTCTTTTTAAAACATGAACACTGGTTTGCAGATTCGGTCCTCACCAGTACATTCTGTGCTCATGTGACATTAAATCTCACACATCTCTTTTCTAAGAACAGGACCGCTGCAGGTCCTTCATCTAGGGGCAGCATGACCTAATGGTTTCTGGGTAAGGAGCAGCACACGTTTTCACGGGCATAGGAAATGTCTGCTCCTGTGAGTTTCTACTCAAGTGTGGATCTTTATGCCAATACCCCACATGTCATTCAGAGGTGACTCATTTAGAGCGAATGGTCTGTAATAATCACAGGAATTCAGTGGCTAAATTTAACAAGGGAGAAATAAGAAGCGTGTCTATGGGTGGACTCTCACTTGAATGAGAAAAAGTGGTTTGATCAGCACTTTCAAACCACGCAGAAACCTACACTACCAACCCATGAACAGAAGAGCAGGCTCTACTTCAGCTTAACTGCTGCTTGTTTCCATGAACGCCTGGCTCTCCACCTGAGGTCCCCTGCTGCCCAGCGCTGGCCTGGGTCAGGAGGCGACCCGGTGACCGCGGGCTGGGTGGCACGCCTCCGCCTGGCCCCGCCCCAGCTCGGGGCTGACCGGGTCCAGCTGCTCCTGCAGACAGCGGCGCCTGCCCTCCCTCCGAAAGGACTCTCCCAGCTCCCGCCACCTGCCTGAACCGGGCTCTCCAGAGACCCCTTTATTAAACTGCTGCGCGCCGTATGGTTTGCCTGCTGCCAGCTGCCTCCTCCCCACGCCCCTCGCACACCCTCTCCCGCAGCCCGGCCACCTGCGGGGCCGCTCCGCCCTCGCCGCCCGCGGCTGGAGCCCGCGCGGCCGTGGAGTGGGCAGGTGCTGCTCGGCGGCCCCGGGCTGCAGGTGGAAAGGGGCCAGGTGCGCCGGGGCCTCGGCGCCTCTGGACGCAGAAGGAGCCCGGGGAGAGGCGTGAGTGACAGCGCTGGCGGCCGGCCAGGCCCCCGGGGCCGACACGGCGCCCGGGACAAAGCCAGCTCCTTCCAGGGCGCAGGCGGCCGGCATCTCGCCCCTGGCTACCGTGGGCCATCGACGGAGCCACAGATGCACGACCTCGACCCCATCCCGCTCTCGGCTCCCGTAACCCGGAGCTTCTGTCTGACCTCTTTGTCGCCAGTCGCATCCTCACTTAGCCTTGGCCTTTGCCATTAAAATGTGGTCCCGACCAGCAACGTCGACACCATCTGGCAGCTTGTTAGAAATGCAGACTCTCAGGCCTCGCTTCGCGCGGCCTCAGCAGCTCCCCAGGTGAACAGCCACCCTTTCTAAAACCGAAGGGCGTCCCAGTAATGGTTTCTTGCCCACACCACAGATGGGGATCCATAGATTCCCATTCTGCCCTGCATTGAGGCTAGAGTGCTGTCCAGCCAATCCGGGGCTCCCAAGGGGACTGTCCTTCCTTTGCGGAAGAATCTGCTACTGTCCTTCAGGTGGGCATTTTATCTAAGTGAGGCATTATTAAAAGAAACGTCTGTTTTTCCGAAATGGAATTCAGGCAGCTTACAAAAATGTGTATAAAATAATAGACAAAAATAAAAATATTTATGGGGAATTCTGGCCAAAGAAAAAGTAGAGAGAAAAAGCCAATAAAACAGTACATCAGTGGGGCTGGAAGTTGGAGTCCAACATTTGACTCAGACTCAGAAGTAGCCAAAACAAAAAACAAACAAACAAAAAAAAACACTCTGCACACGATTCATGGTATTCATGCCATAAAAAAAAAGCAGATGCTGTTGCAGAGCGCTTTATTCTTATGACTGAGACGTGGGGGAGTGGCGAGTGCTGACGGCATGTGGAGAGCCTGCTGTTGTGAAGAGCAACTTCCAGACAGTTTTAGAAGTGCATCCAACACCGAGAGCCTCTGTTTCTTCTACCTTACTTTCTCCTACAGCATAGTCAACAGGCACCGGGGAATCTAAACGTGGGACCCAGCTGCTGCTCTGAGCCTGCTGGGGAGCCATGCGCAGGAAGGAGAGTTCAGGCACTCCTCTGAGGTGGTACACAGTGTTCTTACAAAACCAGAAACGGGAGGTGGGACTCTCTGGATAGCGACAGAAATGCAGAGGTTCTGGCTGGAGAAGGAGGGTAGTGGGAACCAGCCTCCTTGGGAAAGGAGTAAAGAAGAAGGAAAAGGAGGGAGCTCTCAGGCCTACTCTCAGGCCTACTATGCATCAGGCTTTTTTGCACTAACCTCATTTAATTCTCATGGCAATCTAGTAAAATCAAAATTAGCAATTCTATTTTAAAGACAAGGAAACTGAGACTCAAGAGAACAGAGTTGCTTTCTAATGTCCTATAATTAACAAGTGGTAGAGTTCAACCCTAACTCAGATTTGCCTGGCTCCAGAGCCCATGCCAAAGTTCATTTTAATAAACACTTATCATCTGCAAAATTACAACACTGTCTCATGCACTAAAGAACAATAGCATCGGAGAGGCTTGGCTCCTATCCTCAAGGATCCCACAGTCCAGGAGGAGCATGAAACATGCAAACAACCAGGAAGGACTGTCCTGGGGAAGAGCCTCCAGCAGACAGGTCATCAACCTCCTGCTGGGGGAAGATGGGCAGGAGAGGAATGGATTAGGACCACGGAGATTGAGAAAAGCTTCAAAAAGCAAATGACGTTTGATCTGGCCTTGAATGAAGAGTAGAGTTTCAACAGATGGAGAAAGTGGGGCAGAGTATTATTTTTAATTTAAGGAGACTTCTGAGTGCTTTGCATTCAGTACCAGGTAAAGAACACCCAAGCTCAGTATTTTACAAAATCACAGGAGTCGTGTTGTCAACTATCAATTTAAATTTCAGTCTGTGTAGACTGCACCGGTGGGTGGTAGAGACTCTGTCCTGTTGTCTTGTGTGGACCGTGCCTGCTGTAGTCAAGTCTCTTCCCTTCAGCATCTCACTTTTATGGTAGGCAGTTTTGTGACTACAACAATGGTCAACATGTAAATTCTAATACACCTCACAATTAGCAAGCCCTGGAAATCCTGCTTATTACATACATTTTAGATACTGAGTGTCGAATACTTCTCTGTCGTAAAGATCTTGACACAGCAAACACTGTTGATGATATGACTGTGGTTCTTGGTGATCGAGGGCACTTTGTTATCCCACCACATAGGACTTGCCCCCACTACACTGCCCATGATTCTCACATGCAGGCAGTTGTACCCTGGTGTAAGAGTAAGTTCGCAGTGTGATAGGTAGCTTTATTTTGCTGTCACCAAAATACCTGACAAGAACTACGTAGAGGAGGAAAAGTTTACTTGGGGCTCATGGTTTCAGAGGCTTAGTTCGCGGTCAACTGGCTTCACTGCTCTGGGCCTGGGTGACGCAGGACATCCTGGGTGAAGTCTTGGCAGAGGAAAGCTGCTCGGCTCGTGGCAGCCTTGAAGCAGAGAGAAAGATGCCTTAGACAGTGGAGTCCAGGCCACACCTCCAGGAACCTGCTTCCTCCAACCCCATTCTGCCTCCCTACAGTTACCACCATATTCCACTTAAATTATTAATCCATCAAGTGGATTAATCCACCGATGAGGTCACGGCTCTGTGATCTCACCATTTCACCTCTGAACTTTCTTGCATTGACTAACACATGAGATTTCAGGGGACACGAAAGATCCAGACCAAAACACACAAGAAGCCTTGGTGGCTTTTTTGTTTCAAATTGTTATTTACTTTCCTTTTGTGCCCAGTCCTGGCATGGGCTGGCTTTGTCCTCTGTCGGCCCTGGGGCAGTTAGAGGGCAGCCGTTTTCCCTGGTAAGTTGGCAGCGAGGGCCGCCCAGGTCTTCCTGAACTGAGATTGCGGGAGGACAGCCTGTGAGGAGGGACTACACTCCCTGGAGGTGACAGGCCACAACCCTATGAATGTGAGTGGTCTGCAGTGTGCTAAATGACTCCCGGTGCTCCCTGGACAGCGAAGCCCAGCCCTGCCATCTACTGCAGGTCCACATGGGATTTACACACGAAGGTTCCTTGTTCCAATGTAAACCCAGCAGGAGGAAGGGTGAGGCCTGAGGCCGAGACTCGCTGGCCTCTCACCGGGCGCTGCCAGTCACGGGAGGGCGAAACAGACTGGATGTTATATGTGTACACACCCTTCCTGGTGCAGGTTTTGATGGCGTCTCCAAGAATGGTCTTAGGATGGAATCGACAGGTTTTCATGGAAAGCTGAGCCACCAGTTGACGCAAGCTTCCGACTGCACACAGCGGCCCTCTCCCTCCTCCTCCTCCCTGCCAGCCTCTCTCTTCCCTCCCATCTCCTTTCCCTCCCTTTCTTCCTCCCCTGCTTCCCCTCTTCCTTCCCTCCAGCTCCTTTCTTCCTGTTTCTCCATCTTCCTCCTTTATCCTCGCCTTCTTTCTTTCCTCCCTCCCTCCCCATTCCTTGCTACTTCCTTCCCTCCCGCCTACCTCCTCTGGCCCGTCCTCTCTTTTTGTTCCACAGCTTTGCACTCCATCTCCCACTGTTCTTCCTGCTGAGCCTCTGGAGGGTTTGTCTGTCCAGAAGACGGTGGTTCTGCATCTGCTTCTTCCCACATCTAGAGTAGCCCCGGGACCAGCCAGAATTTCCAAGAGCATGTTGAAGGCTGATGCCACTTAATGACATTCAGGCCACAGAGCAAGGAGCAGCTGCCCTGCAGGTGGTATTCCAGAAATGCTCCCCAGCACCAGCAGGAAGCTGGGTGAGTTTAATTTGGTGACGTAAATTTAATCATTTGCCTCTTTGTAAATGGGGACACAGGAAGAAACAAAAATGATATTCTTAGTAGTGTTCAAAGAGAATGGCTCCTCCTAGTAGCACACATGTCTAACTTTTTCTTTCACTGGATTGCAGAATTGCAGGATTTTCCAGTGGCTGTCAAAGATGCATGCATCCATCATCCCAGGGAGGCCCGCGTCTCCAGTCCATCCTCTTATCACTCCTTAGTGTAGAGCTCCAAAAGCGTGGCTCGTGCTTATTAAAGGATGCAAAATGGATTCAGATGCTTTTGACCAAGGCCAAAGAAGTCCTTCCATATTCTGCATTTTTTTTTTCTCTTTGCTAATTAGGAGCAGCCCCAATTCATTACATATGAATGCGTTCATGGATTTTCAATTTGTGTCTGCATTTTGCTTCAGTAAACCATCTGTAAATTAAACTGACGACAGAAAAACCTGCCGACCCAGAAAACCCTTTATGCTCATGACAGGGTGAGGGTGGATCTGTGTCAGTCTTTCCTAATCACAATCAAAATGTATCCTGGGTTTTACGGCTTGTGCTGACTGTAGCCGTCTTCCGGGAAGCTCTTCAGATTGCCTGGCTCTCTCTGGGCAGAAACACTCAGGTGTAAAGAAAGGTTAGGCTCCTGGGTAAAATCCTCTGCCCACTCACTTGAGGGCTTGCAGGAGGGTGGTGGCCACTCTGCTTCCACGGCACTTAATTGAATTTTCTCCTCTGGTTGGCAAACTGGAGCTAACCATTTCATACTGGGGGGTGGGGATGACAAATCAGATTTAACTTGTAAATGACTTATTCCCCTTCAAAGGAAAAGGGTGACCCTCTGCGCCAGGCCCAGCCGGCCTGCTCTAGCTGGTATGGAGGTGAGAAGCCAGTTGGCTGAGTGGGAAATGATTTCCTCTTCCTTCTTCTTCCCTCACTGTCAACATTGCTGTCACCATGATTGTCATTTAGAATTCCGTGTCCTCCAGCTTGACCGAGAGGCAGACTTCCCACAGGTCCTTGTGCACTGTGGGAAGGCCTGGGGACACCTGAGAGAGGCACTGTGTGGCAGAAACGGGCCTTGTCCTCGGCAGGCCAGGCAGAGGTGGAGGAGGCAGCCGAGACTTGGGGGGCAGTGCAAATGGGGGCTGCAGAGAGGAAGCACACGGAGCTGAGAGGCCAGCTGTCCACCTGCAGGGCTGTGACTTAGCCACCTGGGATCCTGGATACTCAGGGACAGCAACCCTGCCTGAGCAGGGCCTGTTGACCAGTGGACATAGGTGTTACGAGGCAGCCTGGCCATCTGGAGCTGAAGAGGAGGGGACACTGAAGGGGGTTCATCCCCACCTTGAGACAGTTATTTCATGTATCAACTTGGATCGCGGCAGCTGCGCCCAGACCTTTAACCTGATGCCGGCCTAGATGTTGTTGAAAAGACTATTTTGGTGTTGTTTTGTTGCTGTTTTGTTTGTTTGTTTTAGACAAGATAACTTTTAAGTAGATAGACTATGAGTAAAGCAAATGATCCTCCATGGTGTGGGTGAGAAAGAGACCACACTCCCCAGCAAGCGGGTCTCTGCCTCCACCCATAGTTGGAGTGGGAACCGCACGGGCAGCTCTGCCTCAGTGCCCAGCCTGCAGGCCTGCCCTGCAGACTCCAGACCCCACAGCCCGTGCCACAGGAGCCCACAAACTTCTGTCTCTCCCCCATTGACTTGGTTTTTTCAGAGAACCCCAACTAATACCCATGTTCCTTCAGATAGAGAAATCCCAAAATCTGTGAGCGTCTGTCCTCCAGCATATGCAGAGAAGTGGTCAGAGCACTCAGAGGTGGCCGGGGTGGACAGAGTGATGGTCTCCCAGAGAAGACATGCTCCCCAGCTGCCTCACAGCTAGAATACAGCAGTAGGTCCCTCAGGTTCTACCCAGAGTCACCACCTTGAGTCTGGGACTCTTCTGGAGCTGCCCAAGTAAGTGCCCAGGGTAGGTGGGGTGTCCACCTTGGCCATGCTGCTTGCTGAAATAACACTGTGGGCATAGAGGCCACACACTCACCACCCAGGGGCTGTCACCTGCCTCACAGTCCACTCCACCAAGTCCTTCTTCCTCTGCTCTTCTTGGAAGGCTGGTGCTGAGGAACTGTTAGCAGGGACCCCACCTCTCCTTTCCTGTCTTCTGGCATCTTGCTCCCTGAGGAAACCCAAAGGGGCAGTTATTTTCCAGGAGTTAAGGGTTACTTCCTCTGTGAAGTATTTACCTGCCCAGCAGGAGAATCTATGGATCACACATGACCTCCCCACCTAGTGTGTGTGTGTCTCCTGGACTTCCAGGTGGAAGAGGAAGTCACACTCTGTACCACCTGGTGTCAACATGACCCTCTTAGAAGTCACTTAATATCGATGGATCTGAGGTCATTTTCACAGTCACACATGAGTGGACTCACGTACAACTTGTCTAAGTTGCAAGCTAGTGAGTGAAGAAACCAGGCCTAAGGCCACAACAGCTGTGGCTGTACTATGTCTCAACAAAACAAAGCAAAACAGAAAAAAGAGATTAGAGATGTGGCTCAGTGGCCGAGTACCCCTGGGTTCAATCCCTGGTACACAGAGGGGGAATATATATATATATATATATATATATATATATATATATATATATATATATATATATATATATAGAGAGAGAGAGAGAGAGAGAGAGAGAGAGAGAGAGAGAGAGAGAGAGATGCAAAAACCTTCTCAGAATGAAGTCCCCTTCTAAAACTTACTTGAAATAATTCTATTTGGAATGGTTTACAATGTTTTTTGTTTGTTTGCTTGTTTGTTTTGCTTTCATATGATTTTTTAAAAATTAAGTTTTGGTAAAAAGGCATAAAATATTTTGGGGTTCCTTAAAATTTACTAGTCAAATGTGATAGCTATATTTTTCCAAGAATATTCTGGTTTTTTTTTTTTGTTGTTGTTGTTGTTGTTGTTTGTTTGTTTTCTTTTCCACAATTTGGTGGTTTTCTTTGTAATCTGTTTTCAGCTGAGCTGGCAGAAGTGCAACCTCAGACACTCAGGTTCTCAAAGTGTAACAGTGCACCCTGTGAGCTGTGTCTCCAGCGCAGCTCTCCCTGCTGTGACCTCCACTGCCACAGCTGTCCTGCCGTTGTCCACCTAGATGGCCCCACTGCGTTTCCCCAGATACCTCCCCACAGGCTCCCCCTCCGTACAGTTGGGTCTCCTGGCCTGTGTGTGGTCCACTTCAATTTTCTTGTCACAGCTGTGCTGCCTCCTTGGGGTTCCTGCTAAGGGTCAGGAGCAGGCCCCCAGCATCACTAACCCCAATTCCACTTCTTTTTTCTGAGAGCTTGGAGAATCTTTATAACAGTGCAGGGATTGCAGCAGTGATCAGGAGAGGGACAAGAGAAAGTCTGCGTCCTTCACCCTCACTCCTGGATATTTCATCTCCAGTCTCTTGGGCTGTCCTAAGCTATTAGAACTTGTGGACTGGAAGCCTGGAGGGGACAAACAGCTATTTCCTTTCTTGCAGCCTGGGGCATTCCATCTGCAGACTGGCCTGAGAAGCAGCAGGCAGCGGGGAGGAGCATAACATAGGTTGATCAGAGAAAACCAATCCAGTGAGCATTCAGAATGCCTCACACCACTGGTAGCTGAGAAAGCCCCACGTTCCAGGGGAGACTGGGGTGCTGATGTTCTGAGCCACCCTGTTTTTAATTGTATTCAACTGATGCATCTGATATGATGTCTTTATTTTGTGCTTGTAGGAGCCTAGGAGTGACATTTTATCTCTCTCTTATTTTCCTCTTTCAGCACCTGCTTCTCTGGCCTAAGACAGAGCTTACTGCACTACAAGTGCATGCAAATATTTGTTAAATGAATGGATGAAGGAATTTCAGTTTCTTAAAAAAAAATCATAAAATACCACCAAAAACCCCTCTCCTCCGAGTGGTCTCCTGCGTGCCTCTGTTTGGCATAGACTGCGCTTGCTCCAACATTACCAGGGCATCTGTACTATAAAGATGCCGGCAGACAGATGCTAGTGTGCATCCCACAAATGGCTGTCTGCAAGTGGTGTGCATAAATCAGACTGCTCAGCCTGGAGTCAGTTCAGTACATGCATATTACACTATTGAAGATTTGCTGATTAAATCACCCAAGCCGAAAACAGTTACAGTAATTCCAGACTCCAATTGGATTCCAATGTCAAGGCAAATCACTTGTGAGCGCCGAGCTCATTTAAGCCTGGGAAGTAAACATCACAGGAGAGTTGTTTGCTTTCCCCCCACTTTTATTGCTTGATCCTCACATTCATCATTGTGTTGTGCAAATCGCACATCAAAATGCCATTAAATAATGTTGTTGAATAGGTTTCCTTCTGCACAATTGGCTATAATGCAACCTAATAGATTGTGTTAATACTTCAATGAAAATTTATATGCTCTAAAGAGTGGTCTCCTAATCCTCGCTATTTTTCTTTTTATTTCAGGAGCGGTGGCTGCTCTGGAGGGAGGTGAAATATTATTTTTAAATGTGGAACACAGGAAGGGTCCAGCCTGAAGGGGCGGCTATGGGTAAAGCCTAAACAAAAGACGCAGGGATGTGGAAGGCCTCAGAAGGGCCAGCTACTCCAGGGCAAAAACAGTGGCTTGGGTTCCAGGAAACAGAGTCGCAGCCCTGGCTCTGCCCCTGGGCACCTTTGAGGCACTGGATAATTCAGAGAACTAATGTTTCTGGGGCTTCCATAAGTATGAGATGAGCAGTTTGCTCTTTGGTTTCTATGGTTTTATAAACAAGAAATGCTAGCTTTATGGTCTTTCTCATATTTACTGCCTTCTTCCCTGGGAGGAGAAGAAAGTAATGTGGCACAAGTTGAAGGGCATCCCGCCCTTAGGATTTCATGGGAGATATTAGAAAAGGACAGGAGTGCAGTTAGACAGAGGTGGCTTCATTTCCGTACGTGGTCTCTGCCAGCAGGGTTGCCCTGGGCAGGTCTCTTCTTTGCTGGACCAGCTTCCCAATCCCAAGTGGGAGGCATCTTATGGAACCTGAAAGGTTGTGTCAAGAATCAGCAATGCTGTGTCATCACCTAACACAGCCTTTGACACAGGGTAGACTTTCTATCAATCCCAGATGGCTTCATCATCAGCAGTTAAAACTGTCAAATCACAGCAGCAGAGGCAGGAAGGACATTACAGCAGTCACTATAATTTTTACAATGGAAGTGCTGTCCACAGGGAAGGGGAATCTCAAAATGGCATTTTATGGACAAACTCTGACATGTACAGGCCGTGGACTATACTGTCTAGCCACCAAAAGACACAAGCTGTCTAGCCACAGCAGGGCTCGGAGAAAACTGAGTGGACATGACTAAGCCAGAGGAGCCGGCGTGAGAGGAGCCACTGCACCTTTCCAGCTGAACAGCATCCTGGGAAAGACAAAGGCCGAGACACAGGAAGATGGAGGTGACCAGGTGGCCGGGGAGGAAGGGGTGAGCAGGCACAGCGCGGGTTTCAGGGCAGGGGAACCAGTGATAAGCCAGAGTGGAGACCTCCCCAGTGTTCACCACGAAGCAGGGGCCTCCTGCAAACTACGAGCTTCAGTTAACAGCACGGCGTCCGAGAGGTCCAGCAGTCCAACAACAGCACACACGATGCGTGACGCTGACCCTGGCGCCAGCAAGAGGAGACACCACACCAGACTCTCCACGCTCTCGGTGGAGTTGTCTCTAAGCCTAACACTGCTACAACCAATAAAGTCCATTTAAAAAAAATCAAGCTAATTTAAAGGTACTGTTACGGAAAATTGAAAACTACATTTTAAATGAGTATTCTATATGCAGAACAGTGTGTTTCATATTCTACAATTTATGTTATTATTATTATTATTTTAATAGTATGCATGTTTCTATGTGCATAGAATATCTATGGAAGGATGAACATGGAGCTGATAATTTGGTCAATGGATGACAGTGTCAAATTTTTTTTATTCTAACACTTTTTCACTATTATCTATTCAAATATCATAAAATAAATAGATAAAATTAGCCAATAACATATAAGATAAGGACAAAGAGAAATGGCAATAAAGCAGTATGAACTAATGAAATATATTGGCAGTAAAAAGCAGACCCAAACAATCACATCTGATAGACAACTTAGAAAGCTAATGTAATAAAATACAAACATAAGATAATTTAAGAAATTTTTTCGATTTAAGAAAATAGTAGTGAAATAAAATAATTTAAATACAAACCAAAAGAAAATAAAAAGTACATTTTGCTTACATACTTATTATTTGGCTGAATAATAAATAATACCCAGAGAACTTATATGTATTACATATACAGTATGTACATATAAATTTACAGATACTCTGTATGTGCTATTCAATAAGAAACAACGTCAGGAGAATTAATTCAAACAAAACCTATAAAGGAAGGGATCCTGTATAAAGACGGTTGCAAAAAATTGAAGCAGTATTGCCTCACAACATTTCAGATGCTTGGAGCTAAGAACTCACATATCTTCATGAAGATTCATTCAAATTTTTGTGCCTAAAAATGATATATGAATTTTAAGGTTTTATTTAAATTTTAATATTTGAATGCTAAAGGTGCAGACCATGGAGATTTTAAAGAAGTGTACAATTTCCGCGAAGCCATATTTTGGGTGGATGAATTTAAGTCTTGGGGGTGGGACAAGGGAGACAAAAACAGGAAGCCCACAGGTGACTTCCAGGGAGGGGCGTCAGGGGCCACGAGGGCCGTGATGAGATGCTGTGGGCTCTGGAGCCCTGAAGAATCTGTGGAGGGTGGCTATTGGGTGCCTTCTCCCTATCCCCAAATACCACAATACCAGGGGGATAGTTTGGGTTGGTTATCTGAACAACACCTGCTTCCTAACCGGCTGCAGCTGTGGGGGGCTCCGCCTGCAGCCTTCTAAGGAGAAGGTACAGAATCATGTACTTCCCTTATAACCAGACGATAGGACTCAGTACGGGGACAGTACACGTGAAAACGGACAGTGGGGACCAAGAACACTGCCTGCAAGGTGAGGGCCATAGGTTCTGCACAAGGGTTGCAGCATTTTCAAAATATGACTTCAATACATGGATCTCACCAAATCTTTAGGGAGCTTGAGACTTCTGTTGTTTAATTTTACTTTTTCAGTTTACCTGTGGGTTTTTCAGTTTATCTTCCACATAACTGGCCTCTCTGAAATGTTGCTATAAATACCCAGTGTCATAACAAGGGCTCTTTGGAGTCCACGATAGGAAAGAAGTGGAGTGAATAGTCCTTGCGGATGCATGCAGGATTTTAGAAGAACCCCAAAGAGGAGGAGCCGTGGGTGTAGGACCCAGAGCAATGGGAAGAGTGTTGGGACTGGAGAGGAAAGGTAGGTGAACCTGCAGGAACAGGGTGGGCAGGAGACAGCCATCTGCACTCTGCGTTGCCAGCGTATTGATCCCACAGGTTGATGAGGGTACAGTATGACAAGCCTCTCTTGTATCTGCTGTGGTGACCGGGTGGCACTTTCTTACCTATGCCTGATAATCTCCTGTAATGTAATTTGATTTAAAAATGTTTTCTCAAATCACATGAACTTTGTGGATGGACAGGAGAGGCTTCATTGAGGGAAGGAAGCTTGTAATTATTGCTATAATGTTCAAAACATTTTAGTTATGTATGCTCTCATTTAATTTCTCCCCATGGTATGCTGAGCATGGTTTTGCAAATAAAGAGACAGGATCCTGATCCACCTTTGGTTGACCATGGAGGCTTCAGAAGTTCAGCTTCCCCATCAGTCAAATAAGGACATGAATTCTGAGTTCCCAGAGCTGGGGTGGGCCAGGTGGGATGCTGCCTGGTGGTGGTGCTTGCTCTAGATTCTCTAGTATCCTGCAGGACTCAGCCTCTTCTGACAGGATCTTCAAGCTCCTGGGGTGGACAGAGTCACTACTTTTCATTTGGATGGACATTGATTTTCAATTTTGTCTTTCAATTTGTGTGAAAGGCATTTTCTATTTGCCCCACTTGAGTCTCTCTTACGCTGTCTCTTGGCTTCGGAGGGCGGGACCCGGCCGAGGGGGTGCTTTCCCCATGTGGTTGAGTCCCTGCCTGTTTTGGAAACCTGATAGACAAGTCCAAAGGAATAACTCATATTTGGAATTCCTGTCACAATGCAGATGTGGCCTCTGTGCCTACAGGAGGTTACAAATGAAGGGTATCTGGGTTCCCAAATTCCATGGAGCTCACGCCCACCCTCCCACACAGAGTCCACTGCAGCCAGCACCGCCTGGGCCAGAAATAGCTCGGGACTCCACATTCCTTCCTGGTATTTAGAAACAGCAGTTGTGAGCAGGAAAGTCTATGGTCATTACTGCCCAAGGGATATTTCATATTTCCTCCTATGAAAATTTTCTAGTATTTATTTTCATAGGAGGCAATGAAACGTTATTTTATATAAAAGAGTAAAGTTAAAATAAAACAGTGGAAGTTGCTGGTAATCACACTGCCCATTGGCAACTCCTATTGATGATTTGGTCTTTTTATCTCCTATCATCTGAGTATTTCAAAACCAAAGAAAATTATTCAACATAGATTGTTATGGCTTAGTATTAGTTTTCTTCATTTAATATGTTAATGGTAACATCACTTAGGATCATTTTTAATGTCAGTATGCATTCCATCGAAGAGGTATAGAACAATTTTGTATTTAATCTCTTATTGTTGTACAGATTTCTTCCAATTTTTGAGTGGTATAAACATTTCCATGGCCAGTATTCCTAGCTGTACATGGAATAATTTCTTTGGGGCACATTTTAAATGATCAAGTGTCAGACGAAAGGAGGTTAGTCAATTTTTCATTGCTGTGACGAAAATACCTGACAAGAACAACTGAAAGGAAGAAAAGTTTATTTAGGGCTCAGGCATGGTTTCCGAGATTCAGTCCAAGGTTGCTGGCACTAGGCCTGAGGTGAGGCAGAGCATCATGGTGAGACAGGAAGGGAAAGATGCTTAGCTTCTCTCCAGCCACGCCCCATCTTCCTACAGTCATCACCCAGTAATCCATTCAAATCATTATCCCATTGAGGAATGAGTCAGCCGATGAAGCCACAACTCTCATAATCCAATCATCCCACCTCTGAACATGCCTGCATTAGTATGTGCGTTCCTGGGAGGACACCTCATACCCAAACCGTAACTCAGGGATACATACAACACGGATGTCTAGGAGTGCAACGTCAAGTTTCCCTCAACAAATTTCTAAAATATGCACATTTATTGTCTCATGGTAAGTGCCCACGTCCTCATAAACAGGTGATTTAAGGATAGCTTCACGGTTTAATAGATGGATTGTGCTGTCTTACTGCTGTTAATAACATGTCTTCCTTTGAGCAGGGTCGTGTTACAGGTGCATGAAGACTACATTTGAATGACTTACCAGAAAACACCAACTGTTCTCCACATCAGAAGTCCTCTTGGGGCCAGAGGCAGAGCTGGGCCCTGGAAATCCAACCCCAGAGACTGCAGGGTCCCTGCTTACAGGAAGTCCTTGTTAGGACAAGGCGGGGCTTCTGGAATGCGGGAAGACAAGGGGCCTGCAGTGGGTGTGAGGGGAGGTTCCAGGGTCTTTTCTAGCCAAGGAGACTGTTCAAGTCAGTCTTAGGAGAGAGTCGGAGCAGGAGCAGGAAGTCAGAGGGGGGGAGGGCTGTGGAGAGGGCCGCTCAGGTTGGGGCTGTGGATTCGGGTGGGAACCTGGGTGTGACTGGAGGTCTGGGACCTCCTGGGGAGAGTTGCCATGTCAGCGCTGCGTTGACGTGTAAGGGACACCTTGTGACTGTTGCCCGACAGCGGCGGGGATGGGGAGAAGGATGCAAACCCCCGAATGTCGAGCAGAAGAGCCCCACTGTCACACCTGCTGGGCTCTAGGTATCCAGTTCTATGACCTTCCCGAAGGCTCTAGAGGCCTCGATGCTCTCCCTTTATCTATGAATAAAAGAGAAGTGTGTTGTCTGAAGGGTCCAGGTTCAGAGAGTTCCAAGCATTTGGGAAACACAGAAAACCTGGCAAAGGGGTTTGGGCCTTCACTACCTGAACCTTCTCCTTGGAGCTGAAGAGAGCCTGGAGGGGCCTGGGGGGAGGGCGGCAAGGCAGGAAGCGTCTTGGAGGGGCAATGGTGAGGCTGTGAGAGCTCCCCCAGGGGTCTGCTGACCCCCCAGCTTCCTGTCCAGGCTGCTCTTCTGAACCTTGTTCTTTCCTCAGGGTCTAGTGCCTGCTGGTTCCATCCTGAGCCAGGCTCCCCTGAAGGGATAGCCCTTTCCAACTTAGGTATTTATTTCCCCTTTCCAAGGGGGAGGACTTTAGGGAGCTAGACAGAAAAGCTTAATGCTTTGGGGAGACATCTTATCCACTTCCTGAAAAACGCACTGTGCTGCCCGGGGGCAGGTCTTGAGAGCAGCCTGCGCTCTGGAGTTATTTCTCACGTGTCTTGTGACCAGACCTTTGCGGATGATCATCCTTCACGCTGGTGTCTGCCAGTGCAGGCCGCTGTTGACCAAGCAGGAGAGGCCACTTCCCTTCTGCAGACCTTGAAATGGGTTTCTAGACTGAACTTCACAGGGGCAGGACCTTTCCATCGTGATCCTTAATTCACCCCCAGCACCTAACTGTCCCCAGAAACAATTGGTGATCATTACGTATTTGTGGACTAACTGGATGAAGAACAGAAGAGATACCTCTGCCTCTGTGTCCACCCCAAAGTACCTAGCTCCTTTGAAGCCATGGCATGGTACAAAGGGAAAGTACAGGAGGGAAAAGTTGAGTGTCCTTTTCCTCAATCCCCCAAAGCAAGAACTTTAAAGAATCCTGAAAAATCCAGATTGATAGTCTCAAGTTGAGTGTGCTTATGTCTGCTTGTGTGTATTCACCCTGCGAGGACAGAAGAGGGAGACTGGCCTCTACACACTCCCAGAGAGCCCCGTGGCACGGTCCTGTGTGCTGGGGCCATGAATGAAGGGCTGGGCTTCAGACTGGTGGCACTGACAGTGGGAGAAGGTGGCAGTCATGGGGTTTCTGAGGACGGCAAAGCGATGCTCTGGGGCTATCACGGGTCCTCTGAGGAGGAGGCCTGGAAGCAGTGACAGGGGGAGCCAGTGGAGATTTTTTTTTTTTTTCTGTACCAGGAATTGAACTCAGGGTCACTCAACCACTGAGCCACATCCCCAGCCTTTGTTTGTATTTTATTTAGAGACAGGGACTCACTGAGTTGCTTAGCACCTTGCTTTTTGCTGAGGCTGGCTTTGAACTCATGATCCTCCTACCTCAGCCTTCTGAGCCACTGGGGTTACAGGTGTGCACCCCTGTGCCCAGCTTCAGTGGGGTCTTGAGAAGGTGTCACGTGGTCGCACTCCATAGCTTTGACAGTCGCACCAGAGTGCGCAGAGGGGCAGAGTAGCAGCTCAAGCGGGCAGAAGCCAACGGAACATGAACCTGGATTTGTGGAGGGGACATCTGGGGTTAGTGAGCAGCGTTGAGGAGCCCAAGAGGGCTCATGTCCTTCCCCGAAGATAGGTAACTCTGGGTCACCTTTGGACCTATAGTGCAGGCTAATTTCCTCTAGGTTTCAACCCCTGACATTGATTGGGAAGACTGTCCCTAAAGCATGGTGAGCATGGCACTGGTCACGTGACAGTGATGTTTGAATACTTAGGTGGTGGCAGTCAAAGGTGAAGAAAGTCTGAGCAAGTGAAGGTTCAATACACTAAGCAAGTGCACTCCCTCATCACAGTTAAAACCCTGGAGTCGTAATGGGTAGGGTGAAGATACGTTTTTAAAAAGTAAATTGAGGGCTGGAGATGTGGCTCAAGGGGTAACGCGCTCACCTGGCATGCGTGGGGCGCTGGGTTCGATCCTCAGCACCACATAAAACAAAATAAAGATGTGTGTCCACCGAAAACTGGAAAATAAATATTAAAAAATATTCTCTCTCTCTCTCTCTCTCAAAAAAAAAGTAAATTGATTAAAAATAATAAAGACACAAATATTTGAATGTGGCTCTTTTGGAATTGATTGTATTCTCATTCCAGTTCTTTCCTCCACTGGTTTAGAGGCTAAACCCTCTGTGGCTCCTCTTCTGGGAGTTCCTCTGAAAACTGCAAAATTAAAATGTATCTTTTCAAAGTGCAAATTTTACCAAATATTCGATTCCTTTCCTGAACCCCGGGCAGGTGGAAGGTGGCGGCCCACCTGCCTCTCTCGATACGTGGTGGGGGCTGGCAGCCCGGGCTGCCTCCTGCTCCGCCTCAGATGCTGCTGCAGCTGCGCACGACCCTCTCTCCCTTCCTTCCCGCTCACCTTGCCTCTGTTCTCTGAGGATTTGCTGTTGTCAAACTTTCTTACGTTTGTTATAAAGGTCGGTGTCCACCCCTCGGAAGTGCCCTGGAAGGTCTGTCTGGGTGGCATCTGTTCAGGCTCAGCCCAACTGGAGATCACATTCTTGGGCTTCGTCCCGTGTGTTCCTGATGAGAAGTCCCCAGCCTCATAGCTCCTGTCTCCTGAAGGCAGACACCAGGAAGCACAGGCAGCCTGTCGGGCATGTGGTTTTGGTGGTGTTGATGGGTTGTTAGGGTATTTAAGTTTCCCTTCGACTTCCTGGCTCACTCTGACCCATGTATAAGCATACAGAAGGCCCCCAACTTGCAGGGATTCAACCTACAATTTCTTGCCTTGAAGCTGGTGGAAAGCAATGGCCATCCAGTAGAGACTGTATGTGGAGGTGTGAACTGATCTTTCCCCTGGCTACCAATGTGCAGTAGGTACTTTCCATGATGCAGGGCAGCGGCAGCAGCAGCAAGCCACAGCTCCCATCAGCTGCAATCACAGGGTGAACATCAGAGGTGGTCAGCCTACTAGGTAGCCAGCATGTTGAGAGGAGTCCTGACCCACATGTGGTGGCCATGACTGGCTTGTTAGGCTGGTGATGCTCTGAGGCCGTGTGGGGTGGGCTGGGCCAAGCCCTGGATGTGGCAGGTGGGTGTGTCAGGCACATTTGAATGCATATACTTGCATTTTCAATGCATGGATTTTATTGGAACGTGACTCTTTTGTTAAGTCAAGGAGCATCTGAAGTTCTGGGTTTGATTAAGATGCTATGGATCTGGGAATTTCCTGTTGTATTTCCTTTGATTGTGGGAGAGACTCATATTGTCTTAAAATAAATGGGACCTGAAGTTGTTGCTTCTGCCCAGGTGAATGTGTGCTGTGTCTTCCAGTCTGACTCAGTCGTTTTGATGTCAGTTTCTCACTTATTTCCTATTGTTTTGTTTGTCTGTGATGGATTCTGTGTGATTTCTTCTGAGCAATATTCTGTTCATATAAACTGCTTCAAAGCAGTGGACAGCCTCTACGTTTACACTTTTATTGTTTGCATCTTTCAATTTTAGAAGCTTTCTTTGATTCCTTTTCATGATCATGCTGGTCATTTTAAAATAGATTTCTTTTCCTGAGGTCATTTCACGCTTATTATAGCTTTGTATATCATGAGAATAGTGGTTTTTAAAACTTTTCTCTGACTTTTCTTATATCTGAAGACTTTATTTAGCTGCTTCTTTCTCTGTTATTTCTGCTATTCTTCTGTTATGCTGCTTCATATTTCTGGCTATTATTGCTTTTGTATGAATATGGATGCTCATTTTCTTTGTGATAATATTATGGGAATTCCTCCAGGCTGGGAGGAATGGTGCGTTCTTCCTATCAGGCACAGTGGACTAACTGTTTTAAACTATACTTCCACAAGCTTGGGATTTCTAGATTGAGAATTTATACAGCAGCATCGACCTTGGAGATGTGTGGAGGTGGGAGTGGCTGGGGTGGGTTCCCTCTTGGTTTTTTCTTGCCATGAACTAAGGCTCTTTGGATCCTGTTTTGTGGGTATCTTCTTGGGACCTGAGAATTACGTGTTTTCATGTCAGTCCACAAGGTCCTAAAAATTCAAACTCAAATTTACTGTACTTTGTAAATTTTCCAAGGGCAAAAGGAAATCTTCTTTTTCTGGAATTAAGACATCCCCTTTTGGTAGATTTTGGATTCATAATTCCTTACTATCCTGTATATTTTTATGGTTGTTTTGGGGAAAATCTGTCTTATTCTACCTTTCTAGTTGTTTTTCTTAGGAGAGCTGGTCTGGATACCCAAACACACTGTTTCCCTGAAAAAGTGCAATCACTTTGACACTGTCCTTTCTTAAGTATTCAGCAGATCTAGAAATAACTGATTTAACATGTTAGTCAACTAAGACTCAAATTTAATTAAAATATAGGCTATATTTTTACAAAGCTATGTTATATTAAAGGAGGATTGATACAGAAATCATAGCAAGCAAAATATCTTCTGGTATGACTTAACAATTGTTTAGAAACTTACAGTCTTCCTGATGTGAGCGATTGGCCAAAAGGTTGTTGATGATTTGTTAAGTCTTTGATGAATCCTAGGAGCATTTTAAAACTGTCTCCGCCCCTTTATTGACACTGAGTATACCTCCGACACAGCCGGCTCCTGAAGATGTAAGCATGAGCTGAAGGAGTCTCCTTCCCTCCCTCCTCCGGGGGCACTGTGTGAGGGGCCGTTCCATGGCATGTCACCGTCCCACCCAAGCTCAGTGCTGGATCAGGACCCGGCCAACCCTGCTCAGAGCATCAGATAAGAGGAAGACCAGGGACAAGCTTCATGAACCTTGGGTTTCTATACATGGGGAAATATAAAAACTGGTAAGATACAGAATGAACAAGGAAATAACATCCAATTTTTATGTCTGTATTTTATGGATCCCAGGAAAATGGAAACTCATAAGCATGTGGCTGAAGTTACTCAGGAGAATGCCTTTGGCTGGCTTTATCAATGTTGAAGAAAAGCAGCTGTCTGCCAAGACAGGACTCAGGCACCCAACATACCCTTTATTTCCACACGGCGGAGGCTGTGATTTCAGCATGCACTCTGTGTTCCTCCCAGAAGTTCTTCTGTGACGAACACACCTTATTTCACTTGTGAATGGAGACTCTGATGACAAAACCTGTGTATTAGGATGAGGCTGCTGGCTCTGTACTGGGGATAAGGGGGACCCTGCAGGTCTTTGCTGCCCCCTGAGGCAGCACATCTGATTGGTCTCCTGCTCTTTACCTGTACCAGGTAGTATAAAAAGCACAGACTTGGGCACAACTGTCCTACGGGGAAGTTTTACCTTTTATGTTTGCAGGGATGGGATATTAGATATTGCACTGTTGAGCACTAATTTTCTTCATTTAAATTAGGAAGAAAAATCTCCTGAATAGGGCTCATGGGAAGACTCAAGTGGAGCTTTGTATATGATATACCTTTTTATATTGTGAAGTAAAGTATAAAATTTCTTTTCCCATCTTATTCCAAAACTCTTACATGACTTATGAAGATGGTACGTACATGAGAAAGTAATTTGTTACATGTGAATGGGCACATGTTGTGCCAATGTGTTGGTTGTCTCGTAAATAGGGCTTTACCTCCAGTGCTTGGAATTGTGCCTGGAATTGAACAAGTGTCTGCTAAATCAATAAAGGAAAATGGGAGAAAAAGAGCAAGACAGGGGCATGTTAGGAGGAGGGGGCTGGGAAACCTGTGTGGGGGACTCTAGCAGCTGCTTGGAGGGGCTGCTGAGGTGACCGAGGGTCTGTGCTTGGCCATGGATGTTTTCCTACATAGACACCACAGAGGAGGAGGCTTACACAACAGGGCCTTCTTTCCTCACAAGGAGGGAGGCTGGGAGCTGAAAGTCAAGGTGCTGGCAGGGTTGGTTTCCTAGGAGGACGCTCTTCCTGGCTTGGGCTGCTTGTCCTGACAGAGCCTTTCCAATACGGAGGCGGGGTGGGGGGTGGAGAGAGCTCTTCCACTTCTTCTAAAGCCACCCATCAGGTGAAGGCTCCACCCGTCTGCCCTCCTTGGATCTTAATGCCTCCATCAGCCTAAATAACAGAGAGAGAGAGACGCTAAAGAAAAAAATGTGCTTGTTTGAGAATGAGCAGGAGATGGGCAAATCTGGGATACTCACGGTGGATCACGGGAGCATCTGGAGAGGCCAAGGAAGGTAAGACTTTCCGTAGGTAGAAGGAGGAAGATTACCTAAGTCCTTTGAAACCCTGTTCCTTGGCTACATGGTCAGGAACAACCATGGCACCCATGCAGAGCTGCGCAGACCATGCTCAGGCAGAAGTGGTTTGTGTAAGGAGGAGGCTTCCATGCAGACATGTAAAGCGGAAGGTCGCCTTTCAAGGCCCCCGAACCCATTTTACCAGGGTTTGACCTAAGGAACTGTTTTTTCATTCCGATCACTCTCACGTCTTCTAAAGATCCTATCTCCAAAGGCAGTCATAGGCTCAGGACTTCATGGAAATCTCAGGGACAGGATTCAGCCCATAGATGTATCTTGTCAGAGTAAAATGGTGGGTCAGGCACTTCAAGAGTGATTACAAGAGTTTTTAAATTACCACGATTACTGTTTGTTCTTGAAAGCAAGGCATTTGCTTTCCTTGAATGTGCTTTTCCTCTGTGTGGAAGAGGGACACTGACTTCACCCTGTTACACCAAGGGGACTAAATGTGGTCAGAGACAGGCATAAGCCCCTACGAGCAAATGAAGCCCTACAGGGGAGGATGAGTGGGGAAGACTGTGTCAGGTGACCCCAGAAAAGAGCCACAGAGGTGTCCCCTGGTGTTGTGGGCCACTCACCTGATGTCTGAGAGTGAAAGAACGATCAAGGCTTGCCATCCGAGAAAAATGCCCATTTATTGAGGAACAGCTCTGCATATTTATAGAGCCAGGGGTGGTCTGACAGTTGGCATGGGGTGCTTTCTGATTGGTGGGTAAGGATCAGGTGAGCCAGCAGGGCTAGTCTGATTGGATGGCAGGATCATGTGAGCCAGCAGGGCTCACCATCAGAGGGTTCTTCTTGGGGGATGAGGAAGTTAGTCTTTGGAGCCGGGGCGACTCCCAACAATGTCCCTTGCTTTTAGCAAAAAGAGGGGGAACTGGGACACAAAAGCTGCCAAAGTCCCCTCCTGAACCCAACTTGGTTTCAGTCAGGAGTCAGGGAGGCCGAGCGCACAGAACACTGCCGGTCATTGGCCACTTGGCAGGTGGACAATGCAAGAGCCTTGGTGTTGCAAGATCTAGAAGGCACTTTTGCTTCCTTCTCTAACATCTGCATCCTACAAATAATGCTCAGGAAAACCCAAGTAACACACAACAGAGAAAGTGCGGAAATCCATGAGTGTCTCTGTAGAAATTCTATAAACAGGTGGGACACAAAACTGCCCTCCTCTTGTTGGAAGAGCCCTGTCACTGGGGAGAGAAGAGAACTTGGGGCATGAGTTTCACCGTGAATTAACATATTACAGGTCGGTGGCCTCGAAGGGCCGTGGCACGGAGATCTGAAGTCGGGGGAAGGCGAGGCGCAGTGAGCTGGCCAGTCACCTTTACAGAATCACCAAGTGTATAGGCCAAGTGAGGGCCAATGGAAGGGTCAGGATGCTTCAGGGAGAACAGAAACAGCAGAAAATAGACGCGGGAGGTGGAGTCACCACTGAGAAGCAGATTGTGGGAAAATGAGACTCACTGGAAACAGTGAAGCCAGCGTCGTCACAGCACCACAGAAATGATTCTGAAAAACCCTAAGTCCAGAATCCTCCCCTGACACACAGGAGGGTGGAATGGACCCTTTCAAAAGGCCAGGAGCCAGGGAAACGCAGCCAGGACAGGCAAGCAGCTCACACAAGCTGATAAAGACATGAAACTGAAAAACAGTTTATGTTGGGCCGCCAGGACCAAGAAAAAAATGTCACTCACGGGACTGCCCCAAGTAGATGTCAACACCAGGAGGCAGAAAGGCGAGGACTTTGCTGGGGCCAGTCAAGGGCTTCACCTGCAGTCACACTGACCTTGGCATGCAGGTGAGATTTATTACAATGTATTGCAATTTTTGTTCAGCAGGAACTCAGGAAATAATATCTCCATTTTTTGAGGCAGTTGCTAAAGGATTTTTTTTTTTTTTTTTGGTGGAAGAAACCAAAAGCAATACGTTTGGATACAGAAGGAAGGAAAATAATAGCAAGAAATGAAATGAAGTCGCTCAGGTAAAACAGCAAGAAATAAGGCTGAGAGCACTGAGCGTATTTTACTGTAGACTATGTGCCATTTGTGGATCAGGGTGTCAGAGTAGTCTGGAAATGTCACATGCCCCCAAAATGTAGAAATAGTACCTGTCATGTAAAATTTCAAAAAATGAAGGAGGAGGGGAAGGTAAAGTAACTTCACTAATCACGGGGGGGGGGGGGACAATAGCCTTTAAAGGTGGCAAATTTAGCAAAAGAAATACACACGTTTGGCAGTGAAAAGTTACACTAATAAAGATAAAACTGACCAGAATAAGTGGAAGAGAGGAAGGAGGGAGGAATGAGGAGGAATCCTACTAATTTTATCAACATGACTTGGGGGACATACTCAAGTATGGGTACCTGCAAGAAGGGCACCAACAGCAATGGTGGGCAGAAAGGAAAGTAGCCGCCCACCCAACCGCCTCTCAGTACTCGCTGCTGGAGCAGACAACCTTAGGGTGGAAACAGGAATTCACTCCTCACAGGGCTGGAGCCTGGAGACCGAGGTCAGGGGGCCAGCAGACCCGGGGTTTGGGGAGGGCTGCCCTCTGCACAGGGCCCCTCGCTGCACCTTCACATGGCGGAAGGACCCAGGGAGTGACTAGCCGCTTCTCTTGAGCAGATTTACAAGCATCTGATCCCATCCAGGAGAAGAGCACCCAATGACTTCCTCTCCTCCTAAGGACCCACACCCCAGTATAGTCCTGGCAGGGATTAAGTTCAGTGTGAATTTTGAGGGGGTTTGGTGGAGGTGACCCTAACGACTGTAACCGTGGCAAGGCAGCAAGAGAGGAAGGAAAGTAGCCCAACTTCTCCCCTCTTGGCATCAGGGACCTTCCACTGTCTTCCAAATCCAAATTCAAATGGAAGACCGAGCCCCAGGGTCCTGGATCACGCTGTCGAGAGACATGTCGGCCATTTGTGAGGTGGGGTAGAGGAGGGCACAGAATGAAGCAGAGAGAAATACACACGTTTGGCAGTGAAAACTTACACTAATAAAGATCAAACTGACCAGAATAAGTGGAAGAGGCAAAAGGGGACAAACTCTCACCCACGTCCATGAGCTACTGGCCAGGCTTGTCCAGCAGGCCAGGCACCACAGGCAAACAGCACTGGGAGCAGAGGGCAGGGCCAGGCGATGGGGTTAGGAAGGACAATCCGGGAAGCTGGTTTGCCCCGGGGCAAATATGGATTTGGAGCTCGGAAATTTGTTAATTTTGTAAACACAGAACACACAAGGCTTACATCGTGTCCTCCAGAACATTTTTGAGTTAAAAAATCCTAACATTTAAGCATGATTTCACACAAACACATCTCCCTCGCATAGCTCTTGCCTTTCCTATAAAAATGAGAAACTCAGGTAAGCTTTTCTTAGTAAAAGAGAGAACCCAGAAGATGGACGTGTTCTGCCCTGCTCCAGGGTCAGCTGACTGGCTTTCGCTCCGTCCTCTCCTGGCTTTTCCTTTAGCTTTCTCAAACCACTGTCCCAGCGCAGGCCTGCCGCTGCCTGCTCCTGTCTCCGGCCTCCATCTGCTGGCTGCACCAGCTCTGCCTGTTGCCACCCAAGTGTCGCCTGCAAAAAGCACATCGCTTGGTCACTTTCTTGCTCGAAACACTTTGATGAGTCCTTAGCCTAATAGTAAATGCCTTCTGTCTTCTGGGCCTGGTGTACCTTTCTGTTCTGTGCTCCACTTAATTCATAGCAATCTACACTATGAACACGCCCAACCTGGCCTCCACTGTTTTGTTCCTCCAGGGCCCTTACCTAGCATGTCGTCACTGGGTTTACATGTATAAATCCTGCCGTAGCTCAGGGCCCATCTGGACTCAACCTCCTCCATAAAACCCACACTTAGGGTTGCACTTAATCTTTCCCAATGATCATCGTGTGGTAGACCTTCTATTCTGAGGTGTCTTACTAATTCTGTGGTTTCTGGGGATCCTGAGAGAGAGACTTCGGCAGGAGGAGGTAGAATGAAAGTGTTTTGAGGTTTTAAGCAGCACACGATGTGTACCACTCACACCCACTGAGTGTCAGCCATGATGCGGAGTCACCAGAGCACGCCTTTCCCATTTATCTTCTCATTCCCACCTCCTCCACCACACCCACCACTTCAGTTAATCCCTTTCAGGGGATTAATTCACTGATTGGGTCAAGACTCTTACAACCCAGTCGTTTCTCCTCTGAAACTTTTTTTTTAATTGTCTCACATGTGAGCTGTTGGGGGACACCTCACCTCCAAACTCTAACACAGACCTAACATTTATAGGACTTAGCAGAGTAAGGATGAGAACCGGCTCACTTTGGGGCCCACGATGTGCCACTAACCATTCTACCCTCTGTCCTGCACCATAGCATGTAGAAGCGGAGGACTGGTGTGTGACTCCTTCCCACTGGTCTTTCAGGGGCGCCCTGAGTCCCCCAGTCCCATGGGAATGGCATCCAGGGCCCTGATGCAGCCCACCTGGAAATGCTGCTGCTGAAACTCGTCCCAGTTGGGGCAGGAAGAGAAGCGGAGGTCTTTCTGCCGCGCCACGTCCTGCGAGCTGGTGCTGCCGTTGTGTCCTCTTCCCACTTCATGGACAAAATGAGACTCACTGTGGGAAGACAAGCCGCAGGCCAAGCGAAACAGCATCTGCTTCTGATGTATTTCCTAAATACCCAGAGTGGGACTTCTCTGATCAGTTCAGAATTTGTTGTATGAGAGTAGAAATGTTTGATGCAAGTAAGAGACATGCTTCCTAAATAAGTGACAGATCCCAGGGACCAAAAAGTTTGTATTCCTGTTTTTCTCAGACAACTATAAACATATAGACATTCCTGTTAAATAAGTAACACATCCAGCTATAGCTTTTTTTTTTCACTTCCACCACAAGAATGAAACCTCATTTTAAAACGTAACTAGATGTTTTGAAATTCTATTCAATTTCTAAATAAAATATTGTATATTTATGATGAATAGCTTGACAAAAAAAAAAACAGGTATGGAATTAATGACTCAAAGACAGCAGCAAGATATGAAAACCCACTCAGGAACCAAATCCCAGGGAGATGGGCTTAGAGAACGTCACAAGAGAAGCTGGACTAGTGTAAGAATTTCAAATAGGAAAACTGCATTCTCCCTCCATGTGCCTGGTCTGCCCACTCCTGTTCATCCTGTTCTGTGAGCTCCAAAGGGCCCTTCTCTCTCTCAACGACAAAATTAGGTAAGAGGAAAGGGAACGTGCCCCTTGTGAGGGAAGAAAACAGAGGTGTTGGTATGTGCAGGACGCAAACTTTCATATTCTTCTCAGTAATTGAGTGAATTGCTTGTACAGATCATTGGGTTTGGTTTTCAGTGAATTGGTTTATAGCAAATTGCCTTAGAGTCTGTTTTTCTCCCGGATGTTTGTCCTGTTTCTCTGGTTCATTAGATTTCTGAGAACAGCATCACCAGCTATGGAGCCATCAAGCCTACCAACCAGGGGACCGTTACCGACTCTGTTCTCTCTCCCGTCAGCCATTCGGGGGCCAGGTACGGCTGACTACATCATCGAATGCCTCCCGGGAGCCCTTCCCTGCATCCCCAGGTGACCATCTGCGAAAGTCCCTCCAGGGCTCTGCAGTCCTCTTCCTCCCCTCCCCCACCTCCCATTGTGCTCCTTCTGGGTGCTGCGGGTCCTCAGTGAGGAAGCAGGCGTGGATCCCCTGGTCCGGAAAGTTACAATCTGGGGGAGAAGACAGGAAGGAGGCACGGAATGTCAGAAGGTGGCCAGAAAAGACTGAAAGTAAAATAAGAGGTAGAGAGGGAGGCGGGTTGGGTCTTCACTGGGGACACGCGGGAAAGCCCCCTGAGCTGCCAGCAGATGTCTGGCTGAGCTGCAGGAGCTACCAGGAAGGTACCAGGGGAGGAAGGCTCAGAGAGGGGAAGCCTTGGGGATAGCAGGGGAGCAGGGCAGCCTGGCCCAGGCCTTCAGAGAAGGTGACAGGCTGAGGGGTGGGGGCGCAGCAGGGGTGGGCCGAGAGGACTCCTCTGGGCCCAGCTGGGTGGGTTGGGATGTCACCCCAAGCGGGAGAGGGGAAACTGGGCCGCCTTCCGCACACCAGTGGGAGGATGTGGCGAAGGCGGTGACCAGGGGTTGGTTTCTAAATGTACTTTGAGGACGGAGCTAGGAGAATTTGGTGGTGAAGTGGGATGGGGTGTCGGGGACAGCGGGTTCTTTGACTTGTGTTGCTGGAGTGACACAGGTTCTGAGAACCAGGCTGGGTCAGCTCAAGGAGGAATGCATCCTCAGGGCCCAGAGTCACTAAGAAGCCTGTTAACCCTTGAGCAGAGGTGTCATGGGGCGACAGCAGTGTGAGGAGCCTGACTTCTCAGGGCACCTGGTTCAGACAATTCCAACTCCTAGTCAACTCTGTCTACCAAGCGGATCTAAGTTTTCTGAAGGTCGGAGATTTACATTATTTTAGATGAAGAAACAGGAGGGGAAGAGAGAGATTGACAAAGAGTTCACGCAGCGCTGCCACCGCGCCCGTCTCCTTGTGAGCTGCGGTGTGCCCCTGCTCACGATTGGAAACCCGTCTGCCTTAGGGCTCCGGTGGTGGTGCGCAGGTGTGTTGAGTGTGAGCTGAGCCACATACCACTGTACCTGGCCTCGGGCCACCACATAGAGCTTGGCCCATTTTGTGTGCTCATCTTTCTGTAAGAGGAAAACGCTGCATTCATTTTTATTTTTTTTAAAATTTTTATTGTTGGTTGTTCAAAACATTACATAGTTCTTGACATATCATATTTCACACTTTGATTCAAATGGGTTATGAACTCCTGCATTCATTTTTAAGTTTAACTATTTTTTAAAGTAACTTGCTAAGAGAAAACCCACAAATGCCGATCTAAAAAAAAGAAAGGAAGATTTTCCTGGACACTCTGAATTCCCAGCAAGCATCACTTTTATTAAAAAGTATGTGGCATTGTTCATCCATCTTTGTCATTAGTAACTTCCAAGACAGTTCTTTGTTTTCTGATTCATTACTGAAACAAAGTGTGGGAGATACTGTAATCGAAGACCTGAAGAAACCTCAGTTCCTTAGAGTGACAACAGTGCACCGGGACCCTGTGTGCCATGCCTGGGGACCCATTTCTCCAAGTCTGGTGACGTTTTCCATGGATTGTGAGGCTGTGGGTAAAGACAAAGGAATGTGTGTGTGTTTGCCGATACATATGACTGAGTTTTATGAATTGAGTTTGTGATTATACTTTCTCAGATATTATTTCTCCTGTTTTTTTTTTCCAAAATGATAGAAAAAAATCAGCTTGTATGTAAGGAATACATTTTCCTCTGTAGTAAGTGCCTTTTTGTCTCTTTCTGTTCTATAACATCTCTTAAGAGAGACTTTACATTCTTGTCATGAAGTTGGATTAAATTTTTGTCAAGTTGCTGATCAGGTATCACATAGCTTTGAGCATCGGGAACCACGTTGTATGAGTTTTCTAAATCCTGTTATCAACTTCAAATCTGGAATTACAATATGCACTCAGGATGAGCTGATATCAATGACGGTGGATGTAATTTATGTTTCAAAGTGCTTTCCTGGTAGTTTAGAAATTTCGATTGGCTGCTTGGTCTTGTTTAAACTTCGCTATGTGACTGACGATAGCCTATATGAGGAAGTGAGGACAGTTCCCGCATTTTCTTGTTCTCACATGACCTGACCATACTCTCTTAGTTTGCTTTTTCTTTGCAGAATACTTTCTAAGCCACTTGACATTTTGGTGAGGTTAGTTTAGTAAAAAGTAGAAAAGTTGACCCTTAAATTCACTCACCTGAGTTGCTGAGGAGCTGGTGAGCAGGGCAGTGGGGCTCTCTGGCTGAACTGTGTTTCACTTTCCTCTCTGGAAAGCTGCACCTCACCTCAAGTGCAAATCTCTGATGCACACTGAGGGAGGCTTCCAAGTCAGTCTTTGTCTTCAATGCCAGGGACACAAATATCTTCCTATTTTAAAAGATAATAGCAATAGGAACAATAACAATTTATTTCCTGAATCAAACTGATAATTTCATTTTTAGTGTCTTTGGTCTCTAGCGGACCAGGGAAGCCTGCATTGCTTTTAATCTGTTCTGGGAGTTTGGTTTTCTTGAGATTCCTGGATAAATCTCCATCACCCACTGGCTGCTGATGACCTAGAACTTTTCTGGTCTCTGGGGTATTGTCAGTATCAGTAGTTGCTAAAACTGAAGGTCAAATTTCCACTCCAGTTTGTCCTGAGATTGACCTGAGAAGAGGTCTTTGGGGCTGGCATTCCACTGACGTCTCTGTGACATGGCTGTTTTTTATGAACTGTAAGACTGGCCCCTTCTCCACAGCAAGGAATGAGACTAGGGTGGAAAATGCCAGAATACCATCCTGGAACCCCAGTGTATTAGCATGACTCAAATATCAAAGACTTTTTCTTTTTTTTTTTTTTTTGAAATGGCTTAAAAAACAAAAAAAGTATGGATCTGATTGTCTTTTATACAAAGGCAAGTTGGAATTTGTAACCTGTGTAAATGCTATAATTAGAACCTTGTTTTTACATGGATTCATTATGTTAAATTTTCCACTAATTACTGGCATTCTCTTTAATGTGTACATGGGGCAACACGAGGACTTGATTAGCTGGAGTTAAAAGTGTAAGCACTAATGAGCATGCTATGGGCTTCCCTTTGTCTTTGGTCACTTGCAGCTTCTTGACAGCAAGGCCTGACTTTTTACAGGTTATTACACTGTGCAGTTTTCCGGGAGCTGACGGATGTACACAGAGCAGAAACGGCAGGTCCACAGCTGAAACTCCTAGTGGCGGCCTTTCTCTGGGTGGGTGCAGTGATGGAATGAAGTAGTCAGTGGTTTCCAGGAGGAGGCTGGAGGTGGGCAGTTGGCAGGTGCTGAGCTGAGCTGAGGCGGGGAAAGGGGAGCTGGGGGCTGAAGCTGAGACCCGCCCCGAACATACTCCAGACACAGCAGTGAAGGCCGACTCCAGGAGAGGAGCCGGGCATCTGCCTGTCCTCGTGGCCTGGGTTCTCGGGTGCTGGTTCCCAGGGAGCATCTTTCGAGAGGAATGTTGTCAGGGTCTGCTTTCCTGCCCACTGAGGCCGGGTTCTGCCCACAAACCCTCTGAGACTCTTGTTCTGATTTTTTCCTCCTGGTTGGCTTCTCTGTAAGACTCCCGGCTGAATGCACGGAGTCCCCCTTGCTGGACAGTGTTGCCCAGAGTGCCTGTGCTCAGCCCTCTCACACATGTCCGACTCCTTCCTGGGGGGCTGCAGCCGAGTCCCAGACCTCCCCCTGCTCCCAAGCCCCACTCCCAGGGGCGGCCCTCCTGGTCTGCTTTTGCCTGGGGTTTTGTTTGGTTTGTTTTGCTCTACTTCCTCTCCTTTCCTCTTTCTAACCTCTTTTTCTAATTATTCCCAACATATGCAACTGACATACACTGGAGGGAATGTCCTCAAGGAATTAAAACCACATTGGGTAAAATTTCACATGAGCAGCGTTCTCAGTGCAGGAAGGATGTCCCTCACCCGCTCCCAGGCCTGCAGGGGCAAGGGGCACGAAGGCCTGCCCAGCCACAGGGGCCTGGAGGCCCTGAAGGGCGCCAGGCAGCAAGAGCAGGCACACGGGCTGGTGCTCGCCTTCTCGTGGATGTGAGGTGGTGGTTCTGACAACTCAGGGCTTGGCCAAAGCCACAGATCAGTAGTTTTGAAATAGGATTTCTTTCCTTGGTTCACTGCATCACAGATAATTCTGTCCTGGGGTATAGCTCATCCTCCACTCCTGGTTTCATTCCCCACTCCTGCTCTTTCCAGCTTGATCCCCTGCACCAGCTCCTGCCTATCGGGGGCCCCTTCCCTGCGGCCACCCATGGACTTCTGTCCTGCAGCACGCTGCACTCAGCAACTACCTTCTCCACTTTAAACTGACCCTACCGGTAGATGACATTGATCTCTTTCGGCAGCGGGGATACCCATTGGATGGACAGTGGCTGGCCTTGTCATGAAGAGATCTCAGTGAGGGATTCCCTTCTTCAAGGGGCACTTGCTAAGGAGAAACCATACCTTTCTCATGAGACACATTTTGTGGTGGGAGAGAGCTCTTCCTGTTGCTCCTTAAATCACCATTTGAGATAATGACTAACATTTGCATAGTGCTTGGCAAGGTACAGATTGCTTTCCACACATAGAATCTTATTTTGTCTTTTAAAAACTTGCATGTATTTTATTATCTCAATTTTCCAGATGAAGAAATTGAAGATTAAAGCATTAAGATTTTTTCCAAAGCAAGGCAAAACTTGAACATGAAGCTATATAATCTGACTACCTCTTTTATATGACATCCATCAGGAACTATAGGGATTTCTGTGCTTTTTATATTTTAAAAGAAACTGGTGGAATGCAGTTTATTTGGTGGAAAGAATAGGGACTTTGTTGATAAAAGTAAACAGGACTCAAATTCTGCCACTCTGCCTGCTAACTCCTGGGCCAGTCAGGTCCTGCCTGAGTCCCCTAATCCATGGAATGATAATGATCATCTTTGAGAACGCTGCGCCTGGAGCCTGGCACCGTCACACTCTGTGCCTGCTGTGCTCTTGTTTCATCCTTGTTTTCGTGGGGAAAGGGCAGGGATGTTGGCAGGAACCGTGCCACAAACCAAGACAGGAAACAGGTAATCCCTTGGCTTGTCTTCCTTTTTAATGGCTGCCCTGTAAAGGATTCTGATCACTCCCTGAGACGCCATAGGCCAGGACACATTTTGAGAACAAAAGGCACATAGGTCAGATTCTCCCCCTGGAATCTCACACTGGGAGAAGGGAGGTTATCTTAGGAGGTGTCTTTCCTGTCTTCTGGTTCTACCATGACTCCTTTAGTGCTAGAAAGAGGCTAGGAAGCTGGGTCAAGGCATCCTTCATGTAGGTCTTCTTCTGCATTCAAACACAGTTACTGACTCCCAGTTTTATACCAATTAGACCTTGGGCTGAGGTTACCAAATAACCTGGAAAAACAGCCACACACACCACACTCTGGAGGGACTCTACCAGGGAAAGACCCTGCGGACCACCCACTCTTCCACCACTCACTGGGATGCCACATACCCTGGGCAGAGGGCCCGGGGTTGAGATTAAAGAAGAAAGTCTTTGCCCTCAAGAAGCTTACAGCCCAGCAATGGAGGCAGACAAATAAAAAGGCATAAGAAGTAAGAAACTGAAAGACGGGGAAACCGCAAGAACAAATTAACAGTGAGGGCGGCCTTGCCTCTGCGAGAGTGAGGTAGGGACCAGGGTGAGAGGGACTCTGAGACACGTCCCCAGGACAGCTCAGGTGCGATGGGACGTGGGAGCACAGTGCCACCATGGTGCCTGCTTGGTGGATGGTGGACATTGACATCTGCTTAGGATCCCGTGCTTCTTCCAGGGCCAGCAGGCCCCTGCCATACACCCTCAGAACCTGCCCAGCACGGGGCAAAGCCAGGCAGTGGGGTTCTGACGGGCTGGGGTGTCAGGGAGGACGGACAGAGAGGCAAAAGAGTCGTCAGGGGAAGCCCACCCCATATGGAGAGCTCCAGACCAGCAGTCCACCACGGAGAGCATGCTGGCTTCACTAAAGTACCGAAAGACGTTTTCACCAACTTAGAATTTATCTAGCAAAGGTATCTTTTGGAAAAAAAAGGGAAAATAAGGCTTCTTCCTTACCAAGAAATGCTGAGCAAATTCATCTTGAGCTGCTCATTTGCACTACAAAATGTTCAAGGGACACCAGAGGAGACTCACCTACATGGGAGGGAGGGAGACCAAGACTGCTTCAAAAATAAATTTTTCACTATTGTTTCTTTAAAAGGCAGTTAACTGTCTAATGCAAAATCAACATCAAGGTATTTTGGGATTTGTACCATGCATTAAATGAATTTACGTGAAGTACAGTTTATGACGAGGGTGTCAAGGATAAGAGGGGAATGACAAAGTCACACTGCTGTGAATTGCTTATATTCTACATAAAATATGATAAACTAAAGGTGCATATTGTAAACCCCGGATACCTGACTAAAAATTAAAGGAGAAGTATAATAAGTAAATAGAAGACATAAAAATGGGCTAAAGAAAATCTCAATCTAAAAGAAGGCAGAAAAGGGGGGGAGGGAAAATTGGAGTAAATAGACAACAAATGGGGCACCATAGACTCAAAGTCAATTTCATCCATAACTACATTGAATTTAAACAGTTTAACCCTTTAGATTACAAGGAACTGGAAAAGAGGGAAAAGCAATAGATGTGACATTTTCGTAGAGGACAGGCATAGCTGTTCCCAGAAGCAGTGCATTCTAGGATAAGAAATAGTACCAGGCGTAACAGGAGCACTTCATGACAGAAGGGCCAGTTCACCAAGGGGACACAGCTTTACTGACTGTACATTGCCCAACATCACAGAAAAATACAGTGAAGGAATAAAACATGTAACCAAAACTACAAACAGACAAATCTGCTCATTGTTGGAGATTGGGGACACCAGTGATGGACAGAATAAGAAGACAGAAGACCAGTAAGATGAAGAAAGCAAAACGCTCTTCGCTATCTTCACTGATCTTGCAAACACGCCCACTTACAGCAGCATGATATACCTGCACTGTTTTCAAGAGCATGTGAAATGTTTGCTACTCTAGATGTCACATGGACCGTGAAAGGAAGTCTCCATGCACTTACAAGGTTAGATATCAAACTATGTTCTCTAAGCACGAGCAAATTAAACTAGAAGCCAGCAACTCAGGGGTGTTCATAAACTTCCAAATCACAACTTCTAAAAATCCTTCTTTCAAAGACAATATGACCACAAATTCAGGAAGTATTTCATGGCGAATGAGGATGAAAATAGGATGCAGGGTCTCTGCGCTTTGAGAGCTACTTCCAGGCCCAGGGGGGTGAGTCCTTGAGTGCTCCAGGGCCCCATATAAAATGTGCTGTGTTTGCAGGTGACTTATGCACACTAAAGGTACTCTAAACACTTCGTGGTAACTGTTTCGGAAACAGATGAAATTGACAGATCTCTGGAAGATAATCTTAATTATTTATCATAAATTGATTAAAAATTGCCTCACGATGAGATAGAAAGCCTAATAAAATGTGATACAATGCAAATGCTCGTAATAGTGGTTATACTGTATCTCTACTTACTTTGGTGTTACTACATTGTACTAAAAGGCTTATATTGTTCTATGTAAGGATGTTGTTCATCTTTTTTAGATTTATTCTTGAATTTTAAACTTCTGATGTCACATCATGTTTCTTAAAAATTATATTTTCTAACTTGTTGCTAGTGTTAAGAAATTAAATAGCTTTAGACCTTGATTTTTCTTTTTCCAGAAAACTTGTTAAATTTGCTTGTGAATTCTAATAATTAATCTGTAAATGGTTGAGTTTTTCATTCAAATAATCACATTACATTCAAAATTCAAATGATTGCATTTTAACCTTGTTTCCCTTTATTACATTTATATATTTATATATTTTACTTATATATTTATTTTCCTTAGCATTATTATGCTGACAGAACAATGCTGAATAGAAGTATAAGTCTGATCTTGTTTCTAGACTCAAAGAGAATGAATTTTTCATTTACTAGAAGTACATTTATTATGTACTAGAATGTTTCCTATAGCTTTACTTACCTTTTTCAAATTAGGGACATTCTCTTCTAGTTTGCAGAGAGTTTTTATTCTGAAACAAAGTTGGACTTTATTAAAAAAATTTCAATATTGTTGAATATTTCTTCCTTTATGTCTTAGAGTTAATGAATTACATGAATTGTTTTTCATGGGTTAAATTCATCTGTTATTACTATCACAAACTTATCTTGGTCATGATTGTTTTATGCATTGTTGATTCAGGTGTTTCAATAAAACAGCCACAATTTTTATATCTATGGTATGAATAAAGTTTGCTAGTAGTTATCCTTAGGGAGTTTACTGATAAATGGATCTGGGCTTGGAGATTTTTTATTCTGAGAATAATTTTGATCTGTTAATTGAGTTACCCATTATTGCAATTATTTAGGATTTCTATTTCATCATGAGGCAATTTTTATCCAATTTATGATAAACGATTAATACTATTTTCTAGAGCTCTGTCAATTTCATCTGTTTCCAAAACAATTATCATGAAGGTTTAGCATATCTTTGTTACAACCCTCCTTTCTGCCCTACCTACAATCAAGCTCTACTTTTAATTCTTAGATGTCTTTTTTTTTTTTTAATATTGAAGTTGTTTGCTAAGGTATGATCCTTTTTGAAGAACTATCATTTGCCCTTTTTATACTTTTTAATTTTATGATAGAATTCCATTTCATTAATTTCTGCTTTTGTACTTACTCAGTTTTCCACATTTTCTGTTGGGTGTTTTGTTCTACATATTGTGAATTTTCAAAGGGAGTACCTATATCCTCAATTGTTTCACCCTAATATATAAATTTAAAACCATTCTCTTCACCCTTTGTACTCCTTTACTTTGCAGTTAGAAATGTTAACACAAAACAAATAAACAAAAAGCTTTTCTCTTTACTTTAGCTCAGGGACTTTTACAGATAATCCATCATCTCTTAACTGATCTCAAGTGATTGTTTATATACCATGTTTTCTTTTTTGCAAATTCCTTCAGAATAAAAGAAGTAACTTAGAATAGATGACAGTACTTCTTATAGAAAGGCTGAGAATTTACTGGGTATTTAGATCCTTTTTTTTTAAAGCACTGTAGAGAGAAATGATGCAATTATTTTTCAAATATAGAGTTGAAAGTCCAGAGGTGCCCGGATTTATCCTATTTTGTTTGAATCATATACTGTTCTTACGTGCTTGAGGAAAATTCCACAAAACTTCAGATTTCAGTACCACCATTGTGCAAAATACCTGATGCTATTTCTGGGTAACACACAGGCTATTGCAAGTATAAAAAATACATATAAAAAAAGTATCTTTTAAGAAGTGGCAGTTTAATACACATAACTTTATATGAATCTAATACAGTAAAATAACTAGAGCTAATACTTATAAAGAATGCATCATGTGCTAAAATTGTCACAGGAAATATATATATATATATGTATGTGTATATATATATGCATATATATATTTGATTCCAAGAGAAACATTTGTCCATTTGTTTAAATCTTAATAGCCTTAAAATTGTAATTCATCCTACAGTTGATAAGCAGATTTAATTTTATTGTTATTTTTACATTAGAGCATTCAACAAGTGTCTCTCATCCTCGAAGGCGTTTAGATATAATGAAGTTTTGTACGAGGCCTCGGAACACCAGACGCCATGGAACAGCACACCATGAGCTCACCAGACAGGAAGTCATCTGTTTTGTTCTGATGCTGAAATGACTTAAATACTGGTTGAAGAATTAAATGAAGGCTGCCGTCTAATGAATGCAATGCCTGCACAATGTTCTAGAAGCACTCAGAAGGCTACTAAGTCATCTTCTTGACCTTATCCTGGGGGTCATCCCTGTGAAAGTACTCAATTTAATGATGGCTGTTCATAATGAGGACTTTTATTTTTTTAGGAAAACAACTCAACATGTTATGTTTTAAAAGGAAGTGAACAATGTGTAAAATATAGGAAAAAATCATTGGTGTGACTTAAACTAAAAATCCTGAAACTTATAGAAATAAGTTTTATTTTCTAGAAAAAAAAATCACAATGTATTACATTTTATTCCCCCAAAAGTCATAGTAAATGAGATGATAAATCTTTTAATCAGGAGAAAGGGGTCATTATTTCTGAAAAGTTGCAAAACTGTGATAACGCAGTTCCTAACTGAGGTCGTGAAATCAGTATGGAGCAGTGGCGTTTACAGTGGCCCAAGCAGCCAGGCTCTCACTCTCTCCCTCTCCATGATTTGGCTTTGAATACATCCTTCTCCGCTTTCCCATCAGGATGAGGTCCCCAGCTCTCCAACCTGGTTCATATTGTGGAATAATACACATGGCTCTTGCGCCCATCTGCCCAACACCCACATACCTGCCTCTGGAGTCTCCTGAGGTCCGTCTTCACCAGCCTCCAGACCCTCCACCGGAGGGCCCCAGGCACTGCATTCCACGTGCTCACAACCCATGCCCTGGAGAGCCAGAAGGCAAGACTCAGGGCCGGGTAGCCCCACTGCTGTTCCCATGGATGCTTCTTAGTTTACTTGATCTTCCTAATTTTCATGTTTCATTCCTATAAAGCAGCCCTGAGCCCCAGAAATGCCACTCACTGCAGGATATCATGAAATATAGCTGGTAACTCCTCCAACAGAGTCCAGGGTAGGGCAGTCACATAACAGCTTCTGGGCGGCTTGGCCCTCAATTTCACCCGCTAACCTGGTAATGCAGGTGTTCGGTAACAGGGTCAGGCTGGCAGAGCAGGCCCGGGGAACTAACCCCGCTGCCAGCCAGGAGGTATCCACTCAATGTGGGCAACTTTGAGGGGCACCTTCTTTTCTCCCCCCCATCAGACATGTGGCCAGCCTTCCCTGCTTAGCAGTGGCCACTTTCCTGGAGTCAGTCCTCCTGCTCAGTCGTCCCCGGAACAACGCATTCAGGAAGCTAAAAGGACCTTTTCCACTCCTGCCATTTCCCGCAGCCTGCAGAAAGGCTCGAGGGTCTTGAAGCAGTCAGGGGCCTGCACCACCTCCCTGCCACCTTGCTGAGTGCTGGTTCACTTCTCCCTGTGCATGAGCTACAGCACCAGGTGTGCCCACGTTCCCACCTATGCCACCTACACAAGGTCCTCCCTCCCTGAAATGCCCCTTTGCCTAGGTTCGCCTGGATAAATCCCACTCATCATTTGCTACTGGTCTCAGGTCACCTACTTCAGGAAGCTGCCCTGTCTGGCCTGTATGGAGATGGCCCAAACTTGGTTTCAGCTATTGAAATGAGGAAGATGGATGGTCTGGGAACAGGCTGACAGCGTTTGTACCAGCTGTGGTCTGGTCTGCGTTCTGTCCCAAGACTTGCTGTTCACTCCTGCTGTGGAAGTTCATGTCCAGCTGTCAGCCACGCCCTCTCCCCTTCTGTGGATCTTTCCTGCTTTTCACTGTCTTGCTCTCAGCTGGCTGAAATACCTCAGTCAGACAATTCCAGCTACTTAAGATAACTGTGTTTCCAGGACCCTGTTTAAGGTGGAGGGAAAGATAAGTAGTAACACTTCAGGATTTTCTGTCAATTAGCTGCTCAGAGAACAGCAGCTGGTGAGACCTAACAGCCACATTGGAGTTCAGCTGGGAGGAGGAGGTAATGCCAATTCTCTGGTGAAAGGTGCTTCTGGGGCCCTTCCTTTGGGGCAGCCTGCCCCATTCCTGATCTGGAGAACATGGGGGCTGATGGGAGAGGAAAGGCAGCCCAGGCAGGCTGCAGAAACCCAGCTCCACAGGCACCAGCTCCACCAGCCGCTTCCTCCTGAGAGCACGAGGAACTGAGGCTCCGCTATGAAATGGGGAAAAGTGTGTGTCTTGCTGGCTCCAGGAGTTGTGCTGCGGTGTGCACAGACCCTGGCAGGTCTGAGACCCCATGTAAACACGGGTCTTGTGAATGTAAGGGACTTGTGCTGGTGCGAGGATGACTCAAAGTCCCAGCACGGCTCACCAGGAGCAGGCAAGAGCGGCACATTCATTTCTATAGCTGTGTCTCCCTCCAGTTGAAAAGTATGTTATGCTGAGCTGTGCTTAGAGGCTCACACCTATATATTCCCTCCTATACCATCCGGGGGCTGAGGCAGAAGGATCACAAGTTCAAAGCCAGCCTCAGCAACTTCACGAGACTCTGGCTCAAAATTGATATAAAATAAATATAAAACAGGCTGGGGCGGGGCTCAGTGGTGAAGCACCCTTGGGTTCAGTCCCACAGGGGGAGCCAGCCAGGTGCTGCTGGGCTGTGAACCAGATGCTGGGCGCCTGAAGTCCCCTTGTCTCTTCTGGTCCTTGGCTCTTTAAGTTCAATCTGGCTCTTCCCTAGATAGAATTATAAAAAAAATCACTTGGGGCTGAAGAACGAGTTTGGTGGTATTTTTGGAAGGTTCTGCAGAGTGACTTGAGAGACCTCGGTGTCCTGTGAGGTCTGAGTCATCCATCCTCAAGGACCACACAGTTGCTCAAGGGACAGGCTTCTCAGAGTGTCACTTCCTCTGTGACCATACTTGGCCTGACCCTAAACCTCTGCAGCAGTGGCCACTAAATCGCAAGGCCACACCCTTGGCTGGCTGGGCTGGATATCCTAGAGGGACCTGCAGGGGTGGGGCTGGCCGTCACTGACAGGAATGTGCCCCGCCCGTCCGCCTGTCAGCAGCCTCCAGCTGTCGCCCTCACATACCTGGCGTTCCTCCTCCTGGGCAACTGCTGGGCCCGGGCAGGGTCCCAGGGGCTTTTGCTGGATCGGCTGCTTCCAGCAAAGCCGGCCCACAGGTAGCCAGTTTGTGGGGGAGGGCGAGAGAAGAAGAAAGGGGGACAGTTATGG
This sequence comes from Marmota monax, assembly GCF_021218885.2. Lineage (NCBI taxonomy): Eukaryota > Metazoa > Chordata > Mammalia > Rodentia > Sciuridae > Marmota > Marmota monax. Next base: position 1,660,654 of record NW_026692321.1, on the reverse strand, counting down.
ACAGAGCAGGAAGTGGTGAGAGACAACCAGTGGCTCAGGGAAAGTTTGGTGCAAAGAGAGAGGGATTGCATTTCAGAGCCTCCCTGCTCTGCCATCTGAGCCTGCGGGCCATTGTTCCTTGGAATGGCCGCTGCCCACGTAGGTCAGGTTTAAACCTGGCACTTGCTTGTGAGAAGAGCCAGGGCCATGGCCAATGTCACTGAGCTGCAGCTCCCCTGCACTGGCCTGCAGCTAGTCTCTCCCCTGCCTGAGCCTGGGTGTCCTCCACACTCAATGACATAATTCCAAACTTTCCCTGAGCCATGGTTGTCTCTCACCACTTCCTGCTCTGTCCATAACTGTCCCTCTTTCTTCTTCTCTCGCCCTCCCCCACAAACTGGCTACCTGTGGGCTGGCTTTGCTGGAAGCAGCCGATCCAGCCAAAGCCCCTGGGACCCTGCCTGCTATTTATTCAAATTATTAATCTGCCAAATGGATTAACACTAAGCAGGTTCCAACTTCCATAATCCAGTCATTTAGTCCCTGAACACTAGCTTGTGAGCTGTCAGGGACATCTTATCTCCAACCAGAACATCTTTAAATAACTCAGCACCCCCCAACCCTCGGCACCCTCTGGCCTGCAGTTGGAGCACCAGGAGTGGAAATGTGTCTTCTCCTGACTGACTTCCCTGAGCAGAATGTCCTCAGGTGGATCCCCGGAGCAGCCTGTGCCTACTCAGGCGTCCTTTCTAAGGCTGACTGACTTTCCAATGTATGTACCTCCTCCCTTCTGTATTGACCAGTGATTGCATTTTACCATTTCTATTCTTAGGAAAGGAGAGTAAAAGAGGCATACATTTGTCAGTGGGCGTGGACTAAGGGAGCAGTTTCAGAATCTATGAACGGAGGACAGACATGAGAGTGGGATCTATAAAATAACTCCTATTCCCCTGGGCTAGAGCCAGTTTTGCAGTTTTCTTTCTCTGACATAAATATGTAACTGTAGGAAGACGCACACACAATTTCCTTCCCTGCTTCTCTTTTCCTTCATTCTTATTTTCACTTATTCACGACTAGGACTGGTTTGCTTTGGGGTGAAAAGTGGCCCAGACCTGTGTGCTCTAAGGTGGTACTTTACAGGTGCAGTTCATCAAGTCCCTCTCCTGGCAGGTTCTGAGACTTTCTGGTCTGGCGCTCCGGCACCTTCCTCCCTGGTCTTTAGAAAGCTTGCCTCTCTCTTCCCCCATCCCTGCCTCTTCCACTGGCTGCTTCGCTATCTGTGGGCTTACAATCACCAGGAGCTACGCCGCTACATTACTTATATCTAAATCTCAGCCTTTTTAACATTTATCAAAGCTACTGTTCCCACTTCACAAACACAGGAACTGAGGCCGAGAGAGCTCATGTAACTACCCAAGTCCAACCCCGTGTGCCAGGATGGAGACATGACCAGGTGTATCTGGAGCCAGTCCCAGAGGCTGCCCTGTGCAGGATTGGACAGTCACTGTCTTATAATATCTGGCCTTTACTTTCTGTTGGATTTACGTTTGTTCTTCCACTTCTGAAAGCCTACAGATTCCTGAAGTGCACAGTTCAGGTTTGTTCCATCTGATTGTTTGGGAAAGACCCACTTAGTGTGTTATGCACAGTCTGTTTTCTGTGGCTACAACACAATACAATAGGTGGGGAAATTTTTTTGTCATTGTTATTATATGCCTAATTTTCTTCAATTACCATTTCAAATTATTTTTTTGGTGCATATAAATTATTAGGAAGTTTTATCAAAAAGTCAATTCAAATACTAATATTAGAAAAATAGGCATATGATAAAAATGTGTATACATGCCATATTTTATTTATCCCTTCATCCTTAATGGACGGTAGGCTGATTTCATAACTTGTGGATTGTGCTGTGATAAGTGTGGGTATTCAGATTTCTCTAAAGTATGCTGACTTTCATTCTTTTGGATAAATACCAAGGAGTGGTATAATTGGATTATGCAGTAATTCACTTTTTTTCAGGTTTTTGGGGATTTCCTCCTGATATCCTTAGTGGCTGTACTAATTTATGTTCCTCCCCAGGGTGTACAAGAGCTCCACTTTCCCCTGCATCCTTCCCAGCATTTGTTATTACTTATATTCTTGATGATGGCCATTCTCGTTGGAATGAGATGGAATCACAATGTAGTCTTGATTCACATTTCTCTAACAGCTAACCATGATTTTCCACACAATGGTTGGCTATTTGCATATCTTCTTTTGAGGAGTTTCAATTCCATTCATTTTCTTATTTATCAAATGGATCATTTGTGTTTGGGTGTTGAGTTTTGGAGTTCTTTGGGTATTCTGAATATTAATCCTGTACCAGAAGAATGGCTGGCAAACATTTCTCCCATTTTGAAGACGAATGGACAGGGTAACTTATAAAGGAAAGAGGTTCATTTTGGCCATAGTTCTGGAGGTTGGGAGGTGGAAGGCAGGCTTTTAGGTCCTTTTGCTGTGTCACCATGAGGTGAGGGCCACACATGGCAGAAGGCCAGTGCAAGAGGAAGCCAAGGCAGGAGCTCACCCTCTAATAACCTGCTCTTCCACTAATGAGCTCACAATGCCCTTCCTGGGGTGCAGCCCTCCAGCTCACCCCCACCTCCCAGCACTGCTGCACTGGGTGCCAAGTTCCCAACATGCATTTGGGGGACACATTGGAACTACAGCAGCTTGCTTGATGATGACCCGAGGAAATAGAGAAAATGTCTGAAATAAAAATACCTGGACATTTGCATTTTGCTTGAAATTTATGTATACTTGATTATACCTAAGAAATTAGATGTCTTATAATATAGTGTGCCTGAGTGTGCCTGAGGTGGTGGGAAGGACAGGAAGTCTGGGGCAGCATCTCTGAGATTCCACCCTGCCGTTTTCAAGCTCCGAAACATTTATTCTCCTTCTTAACTGCAGACCTCGCATTTCAGATGGGAATGGATGTCCCCTGGGCAGGCAGCTTAGCTGTCACCTGGGACTCCTCTTGTTTTGATTTCCTGAGCTGAACCCACACTTCCTCTCCCTTCCTTTCTTCCCTCCTTTCTTCCCTCCCTTCTTTCCTCCCTCCTTCCTTCCATCCCTCCCTCACTCTTTCCATCCTTCCTTCCCTCCCTCCCTCCTCCCTCCCTTCCCTCCTCCTCCCTCCCTTCCCTCTTTCCCCTTCTCCATCTCCTTCTCTTTCCCCTTCTTCTTCTCCCCTCCCCCTCCCCCTCCTCTTCCTCTTCTCCCCTCCTCCTCCTTTACTCCCCCTCCTCCTCCCCCTCCTTCTCCCCTCCTCCCCCTCCTCCTCCTCTTACTCCCCCTCCTCCTCCCTCCCCCTCCTCCTCTCTCCCCTCCTCCTCCCCCTCCTCCCCCTCCTCCTCCTCTTTTCTCCCCTCCTCCTCCCCTCCTCCTCCCCCTCCTCCTCCTCTTCTCCCCCTTCTCCTCCTTTACTCCCCCTCCTCCTCTTCTCCCCACCCCCCTTCTTTTTCGGTAGTTTCAGATCCAGGGCCTTGTGCATGCAGGCAAGACTCTCCCACTGAGCTAGGTCCTCTTCTTGGATTCCTTGCCTTTCTTTCTTTTTTTAACTTTGCCCTCATCTTACTGATCAATGTTTTATATGCCTTTCCAAGGAGGATGCATGAAAGTAAATTTTCAGAATCATTTTATGCCTGCAGATATCTTGGCTCTGTTCTCGTGTGACTATCAAGCTCTGTGTTGAGAATCATTTCCCCCACACTGTCAAAGCATCATCTCTCCATTTTCATTATCAAATATCACTAGTAAGAAGCCTGATATCTGTTTCATTTCTGTCTGCAGTGACTTGATTATTTCTTCCTGGAAGATTTAGGGATTTATTTTTTACCCTGGTGTCCTTGGCTGCTGCTGTGTGCCCGGTGCTGAACTTGTGGTTGCAATTCATTTGCAGACACAATGCAAATGTGTTCTTCAGTCCTGATAAAGTTTCTTCTTATATTTTTGTTAGTATTTTCTTGAACGTTTCCCCTGGAATTTTTTTTTATCATTTTAATGATGGTTCTTCTGTATTGATCTTATCTGAATTTCTTTTATGTTTTTATTATTCTAACATCTGGGAGATTTTTGAAATTTCATTTCCAATGGTGTCTGCCATGGATGCACGCACATTGCCTCTCACCCTGCTCCTTCGAGAGCAGGGGCTTTATGCTCCCCGCCCCCAGCATCCTGTCTCCTGTTGGGCTGCTCCTCCTGACAGCCAGTGGAAAGGAGGCTGTGGACTGCAGGCTGCTCTGCTCAGAGTTCTCCATGATGGACAGCCAGCAGCTTCCAGGTGTGCCTGCCGTGTGTGAGCTCATTTTATAAAGCAGCAGTTTGCCATGAGTCAGTCGGTTTAAGTGCTGAGGTACATGACTCTCCACCCTGTTTGTACAAGTAAACAACCATCCTCTCTGCTTGGCACAACCATAAGGCACAAATCCATAAATTAATCGTGCTAGTAAAAATGACCACCTGCGAAATTTTTGAATTAATCAGAAAGACTTTGATGCAGGGGCATATCAGACTCATATGGGAAAACCCGGCCCCTGAGTTTCCAAACACGTCAGACCACCCAGTGGGGCGACTCACTTTGAGGCCCAAAAGAGGAGGGGCAATCTGGGACCAGCCAAGGTGGCACATCCCACGGTCACTCCTCATCGTGAGCCTTGCTGGGAAGTCGTCCCAGGAGTAAGCTCCGAATCTCTGTCCTCAGGCTTCAGCAGAGTGCAGTTTCTCCCACTCAGGATGACCACCCATGGCCCTCTCCAAGCGGACACTAGGAAACTGCTGTCTGTCTGGACCCTGGGCTGGAGTGAGCGCCTGCTTTGACAGCTCTGAGCCCTGGCAAGTTCTCAGGCTGGCTGGGGGTCTTACTGACCACCTGAAGCCACTCCTAGCATCTGTACCTGCCCGCTGCCTTTGCTCTCAGTCCAGCCTTCCGAACCCCCGTGGCCACCTCAAGCTTTCCTCAGCCTTTTGTGATGCACATGTACAATTGAGATGTGTGATGTGAATATCAGATACTAGAAACTTAGTGTTTTAGTCAGCTTTGTTGCTGCCTTGACCAAAGAGACCTGACAAGAATGATTATAGAGGAGAAAAGGTTTGTTCAGGGGACTAGTTTCAGAGGTCTCAATCTATAGACAGCAGGCTCCATTTCTTGGGGATTGAGGTGATGCAGGACAACATGGCATGAAAGTACGGTGGAGGGAAGTGGCCACCATGATGATCAGGAAGCAGAGGGAGAGACTCCACTCCCCAGATATAAAATAAGTACCCCAAAGCCACGCTTCCAGTGCCCGCCTCCTCCAGCCACACCCTACCTGCCTTCAGTTACCACTCGGCTAATCACTCACAGGGAATCACTCATAGGGACTCACCGATTGGGTGAAGACTCTCATGACAAAATCATTTCTCCTCTAACCTTCTTGCATTTGCATTCTCCCACATGAAACTTCTTGCATTGTCTCACACGTGAGCTTTTGGAGGACACCTGACATCTAAACCATAACATTAAGATTGGAATAAAAGAACCTGTGACTGCCCAATTTATAACTACCAGGTGACCCACATTATTCAGTGAATGGCACTGATGAAAGTGAGGTAGCTTGTGAATTTATTGTTGTGCTATAAATTCTGACATTGTGAAAAGCATAAACGTGTTGCGCTATTTTGATGGAATAGCTTGCTCATGACAGAGGCTTTCAGTAAGTCCTGAAGCTGCAAAGATCCGAACTCTCCTGTCCACCTGAGTGAGCCTGGGCACTTAGGTGGGATGGGCATGGCAGTGGAGAGGTGGGTCCTTGGTGAACTATCAGACAATAACGCCTTTTCTCCATCCTGCTTCTAAATATCAGCCTCTGTGCCATTTGCTAATTCTGAACCAGACTCCCTCGGCATCCCAACTACTAATTGCTTGCCTTCCTTTTGAAGCCTCGGAGCTCCCTGGCTCTTTGCTGGGTTCGTCTTTCCACTCTCTTCCATCTCCTTTTAGAAATCAGTGGGAAATTTTCAAACGTCATTTACTGCTGCCTTTGTTACCTTCGAGCCCCAGTCTGGGGACATCTGTGCCTTCATTTCAGGGGAGGTCTTTGGAGGGCACAGGGATAGTGAGTGTTTATTGCCTGGACCTGAGCAGTGTTTGCAGGGAGCTGGCCCTCAACCAACCGCTGCCGGATCATGCTTCCCTGTCCCTTGTGTTGGCAAATGCACCAAAAAGATGCCCTCAGACAAAAACCAAGTTGTTTCTCTGGACAGTAAATATGAGGACAGACCGTGCCAAGGAACAGCAATGGGGCTGCACCTCCAATGGCCCTTAGAAGAGGCTTCCGACACCCACCTGTTCTCCTGGGGTTGCTTGGGCTAGGAGGAGAGCACAGACTTTGCAGAACATCAGGACTGTTTCACAGTCCTGAGAAAATTACTTAACCTCTTAAAGCCCAGAAAAGAGTACATAAAACTGTCCTTTTCAATTTCACAAGAAGACTGTGAGGAAGCAAGCAAGGTGCACTTGCAAACAGGTGCAATGGCGGCAGGTGCTTAATGGAGTCCACCCGAGAGGTTCGAGTTTCTCTTCTGCTGGGCATGGGGGTGCAATGTGGGCAGACACGGGGCCTGCTGTCCAGGAAGGTGTGTCCCCGGGGCAGGTCAGCTGCACGTCTCCCACTCTGGACCATAGGCTCCATCCTGTTGCATTGGGGAGGGCCTGAGAAGGCCTCTGGGGGAGCAGGTGGGGCTGAGATGGGGATGGAGTAAAGCACCGAGATGGGAGAGAGGGCTGAGAGATCTTGGAGGGCCCGACCTAGAGTGAAGGAAGTGGAGCAGCCGAGTTGATCACCAGGTACAGAAGAGGCAAGATCTAAGAAACAAAACAAAACAATCCCTTGTGAGCAGAGTGAAGAGAGGGTAGAAGGAGGCTGGGGGTCTCAGGTCCAGCTTCAGGTGGACACTGGGCCTGGGTCTGTTTCTACCATAAAGATTGCATAAAGGGGCTTTATTTCCAGGTCTAATATGTCATACTTCGCTGGAAAGATGATGACATCATTTCTTGTATGGAATAAGATATGACATTAAAATTATAGGTGAATATCACTAGATACATCAAGACAATATAGCATGTAGGACTTCAAATTAGAAAGGGGCTTGAGAGCATGTTCAAACACCAACTTTTAAAAATTATATGAAAAAATTAATAGGTCTTAACACAATTCTGGAAAATAAAATCAAGATCAAATTTTGAAAGAACTTCCAATTAATCAGTTCAATATTGTTCAAATCCATGCTTTTATAGTACTGGGCTTATGAGAAAATAATTATAATCCATGGAGAATAACGGTTTTGTTTCAACTTCACCGATCAGACTCACACTTTACAAGCAAAAATACACCAACACAAATGTAGTATAAATATCTTTTGTAATAGTAAAAGATACTTATTAAAAATTTTGTCTAACATTTCTTATGAAATGTGAAGCTATTCAAGTGCTTTATATAAATTGACTCCATAGGGGTCTTGGTAAAATAGCAAATGAGTTCTTAATGGTATGAGCTTTGGGAAACAGTCCATGAGAGAAAGCTGTATTGTTTTCCAGCAAAGCAGCTGAATTGGATGTTCATCACTGATGAACTAATGTGGGATTAGTCAGTGATTCTTCTCAGAGTTCCAGTAAAACCACATGAGATACTTAATTTGCGTATTAGCAAGCCTTGTTTCCTAATGCAGGTCATTGGTCTCGGAACATTTTAAAAAGATGTGCAATTGCTGGCTTCTTCTAGAACAAGCTATTCCAGCGAGGTTAGGCTAACTAACATGATAACACAAGTCAGTCTATGTCTGGTGAACAGTAGGATTCCCATTCGTGTTTATGGACAGAAAGCAAAGTTAGACCTGGATGGGGCTCGATCTGGGGAAGAAGCAAGGGAAAAACATGGACTTGAGTATAAGGTGCACCTTTACCTACCAATAAAGCCTAGAATCTCTGAGGCTCAGCTCCTCCTCCAGTCATAGACACATGAACCACTTGACCAGGACAAAGAGAAAGAATAGCCCCCACTGTAAGAGTCCTCGGGAAAGCAGTTTCAAATCAGACTACAGGTGTCTGTGATGTTCCAAGGACTGACTCCATGTGGGATTTCCTGATCATTGAGGGCCTCTTGCCTCCTTTGTAACAAACGAATAAATGAACAATGTTCACCTGCTCTACCCTCCCTCTTCGTTCTCTGAAACAGTTGTGCCAAACAAAATTTTACCCCAGAATTTTTGCCTGGAAATTGAAGCTACCAGCTGCTGTTCGGGATGTTTCCAAGCCAGTGAATATGAGCCATGCGTCTCTCATCTCCACCTCCATTTGTATTCCTAGATCTGAACAAGTCTACGAAAATACCCTTCTGTGACTCATGAAGAAGTGGTCCAAGAAAGGGCGTTGGCCGAGCGGGCAGCATTGTTCAGAGCATCACAGCTGACCAACCCGCCAGTCAGGAGTCGGACACAGCAGCAAAACCAAAGAGATCAGAACACGGAAGAGCGAGTGTTCCAGAAGTCCGTGGGAGACTTGTTTCCCAAGAACATGGAGCCAGTGTCTTCCTCTAGCTGCTGAACAAGGGCCTTGATCCCAGGCACACGCTGGACTCTGAGAAAGCACTGAATGAAGTTGGTATCACCAGTGCATGTGGACGGTCACAGCACAGCAGGAGGATCCATCTCAGGGCTGTGCCAGGGTCACCTGTCCTCTGCGCTCTGCCTGCCCTGCACATAGATCAGCCCCATGGCCCAGCTGCAGGCCCTGGGCATGGCTGTGCTGTCCCGCTGTGCGACTGGCTTTCCCACCTCTGAACTCAGCGTGGCCTTTGGTGGCGGGAGTGTCCTTGCTAGTCCCTAGTGTGACGACCACTCTGCAGCCCCCCCTGGCTCTCACACCCTCAGTGGGCTCTTCTGACCTCCTGGGAGTCTCTAAGTGTGAAGCGTCCTGTGCCCACTTCAGCTCCTCTCTGCCTCAGCCTGACACGAGACCCTCCCCCGTGCTTCCTCCCTGCGTCTCAGGGGAGGCCGTGGACCTTCCAGCCAAGCCCTGATCCCGGGTGTCCTTGACTGCGCTGCGTGCCGCCTTCCCTGGGGTCTAGCTCTGGAGAGGGGCGTGGGTACTGCAGGCCGGCTCCGCGTGGACGTAGCCTTCCTTTCCCGTTTCCTTCTCCTCCCCTAAACACAGCCGCCCAGCCCTGCCCACACGTTGGTGGTGCAGGTGTTCGGAGGCTGCTTTTGACACAGAGCAGCCCTGTTTCTCAACAGGTGGAGGAAGCAGGGACTCCCTCCACCTCCCTGGGAGGCGCACACAGGAGGGGAGAAGGCGGGGCCTGGCCCAGGGAAGCTCTGCCTTCTCCTGGTCCCTCCCTCTTCCCACCTGTCCAAGGGGAAGTCTCTTCTGTGCCCCTGCCTGGCTGAGGTCCCACAGGCTGCACCTCTCTCCTCTGAGTTGGAGACACCACCTGTGTGTTTCCTGGTTTCCCCTCTTGTCATTTTTACCGTTGATAATGCCTCCTCTTTGCTTGGCTCCCCTAAAACAAAGGTGCTTTCTCTACACAGTTCTTGTCCTAGGTGTGTGATGGGCCTGGTGGAGTCGGGGTGCAGGTCTGCCCGAGGAGGCAGTGCTGGGGGCACTCAGAGGGAATTGTCGGTCGAGGCTGTGACTCTGAAGGCTAATTTTATTTGCTACATCAGCTGGGAAAGCACTATTTCTGGGTTTTCCTCTGGGGGCGGTTCCAGAGAGACCAGCTTTTGCCACAGTGGAGTAGAGAGGGTCTATCCCCACCTGCCTGCACCCCCCACCTGCCTGCACCCCCCACCTGCCTGCACCCCCACCTGCCTGCACCCCCATGCTCAGGCTGCACAGTAGCAAGGTCTGCCCGGCCCTGGCCTGGGACTCTTCTGCTAGATGTGTTGTGATTGTCTCCCCAGCTGTTCCTATTAGGATAATCCATGTAATTAATAATAAAGGCTTTAATTATAGATATTTAAAGAGAGGTATTTGTAATTATCACCCAAACCTGATCTAGATATGCAGGAAATTTTACTGAGCGCCTACTAAGTACCTTACCATAGTACCTTGTTGAGCCTTTACTATTACTCTTCAAAGGTCCCTTTTAAATTGAACACCAATTTCTTTTAAAACGCAGGGCTGAGATGCTGTTGCCTCCTGGGGTTATGAGCCCCAGACTGGTGACCTGAAGAACAGACCTTCCTGTCCACACACCAAGGCTGGAGTCTGAGGTCCCTCCGTGGGCTGAGGGACGGTCTGCTCCTGGCTCCTCTCCAGGCCTCTGTTGGTGTCCGCATGCCTTGGCTTGCAGAAGCTGTCTTCTCCGTGACTTCCTGAGTGCAGTCATGGTGACCAGGGTCACCCTTAGTGGCCACCTCTTAGCTTGCTCTGTGTCCAAGTAATGTCACCTTCTGAGGTCCTGGTTCTATGATTTCACCATCTTTCGGGGACAGTGTAGACCATAACAGTGGCCGATAGGAATGGGAAATCAAAGCCTTAACACAGAACATCTGTGCCCCAGTGTCCCCACCTCTGGCCCGTACCCTCCTGGATGTGTCCTCCGCCCATGGTAGACTTTTCTCCTTTTTCCTCCCACGATCCCTGTTCTCACGCGTCACGGTGGCCCACCCCTGCAGCCCCAGCTTCTCAGAAGGCTGAGGCAGGAAGGCTTAAAGTTTGAAGCCAGCCTGGGAAACACAGGAGACCCCTCTCACCAAACTAAACACGAAGAGCAGAAAGAGAGGAGGGTCTCTGTTGTCTCCCCACCATCTTCCTTCTCTACTTTGAGAGCCCTCCCTTTCCCTCTGAGTCTGCATTTAACATACGCCAACACTTCCCGTCTCAGAAAGCTCATGGTCACATTTGCAAACCCAGTGTCCCCTCTCAGCCACTGTCATTCCGTCCTGTGCCTCCTAACAGGTAACCTGCAATGAGTTCCCTTCCCTCCCCCTCCCTGCACGCGTCCTGAGGATTCTCTGTCCTCTATAACCCTTCCACTGAAGTCCTTTCCTCCTGGGTGGTCAACGACTGGACTTGTGACAGAATTCAGAGGGTTCCGGAACATTTTGACGTCACTCTCTTCCTGAACACCTGAACACTTCTGTGGGCTGAATGTCTGAGACCCCATGATCTCTACCGTGTCGGTGTGAGAAGGCCAGCCTCTGTGGGGTGATGAGGTCCTCAAGACAGAGGACCAGTGCACTCCTCGGGAGCAGCAGAGGAGAGGTGGCCTCTCTGTGGTTCTTCTCTGTCTCCATCGCCATCTCTGTCTTCCCCTCTCTTTGCTGAGTGAGGGCAGGAGGCAGGAAGACGGGAAGGCAGCCATGTGCAGCCAGGAAGAGAGACCTCACCAGGACCAGACGGGCCAGAAGGTGGACCTTGGGCTCTCAGGACTGTCGGGAGTGAATGCGGGTTGCAGCCCACACATCCATCGGTGGTGCTTTTGTTATAGCAACTGAGATGACTGAGGAGCCCCTCGGTCCCTTTTATTTATGAGACTATGGTCTCCTTGAAATGGTCCTCACTCCTGTTTACTTGCTGAAACCTCGGCCACGTCATTTTCCCTGCTCAGACGTTCATGCGTGTGCGTGGCTTTGCCCAAGGGACAGCCAGTTCTTGCTCCTCTCCTGGCTCCTGGGCCCTCAGTGTTCTGAAGAGTGTTCTGAACACTGCAGTTTGTTCCTCAAAACAGGACTCTTCTGAGCTCTGCCCTGAGCCTCCCAATGTCCCGCCTCACAGGCACCCCAAAGTTAGCAAGCCCTAAATGAAAGAATTCCCCACGCAAAGACACTTCACCTGGAGAATTCCAATTTTATTGCAAAAAGCAGTGTGCTTATATAGAACTAAGGGGGAGATGGTAGGGCTTAGATAAATGGTAGGCCACCCGTTTATTGGCAAGTTCTTCCAGATATCAGCTCTGGAGCCCAGGAATTAGTTCTCATTGGGGCTAAGGTTCCCCGCCAGCGAGATTTGAAATTGGCGCTGGCGGGAGAGTTCACACGGGCGGGCGGGAACTTTTCGCGCCGCTGCAGAAAAGAAGAAGGTAGGAAGAAGAGGTGCTTAGGCGCCATGTTGGGTTTTTTTCTCTGGGGTATGGCTGCCGTTTATACTTTTCCCAACACTAAACGAATGCAGTGGCCTCGTTCCCCACAACCACTCTTGTCTGGTGTAGGACATTAAGATAGCGGTGCTACCATGCAACATGGTTTTCAGATTCTAACTGCAGAAGTCACATTGAGCTGTGAGCCCCTTCTCTCTGCTGCCAGCACCCCCAAGGACCAAGCCACCGTGGCAGGGCTGGGCAGTGCCATGGGAGGTGCAGGGAGAATGGCTGAAAGACGATTCCTCTCTTCCAATTTTTCTTAGAACTTTTCCCTAATTTTTAAAATTTTGATAAGTCCTTAGTCTTTCAAAATTAGAACACACAAATGCCCAAATAACTTCACCAAAAACACATATAAGAATATCTTCATTACCTTAGAATGAAAACCAGAAAGAATTACATACTCTCCGCAGAGAGAATGGATCTTCTCCTATCTCTGCTTTCCTGTCTGTGACTTAGATCCTTTTTCTATTTTGCAAGGGATCCCCGCCCTCAATACCACAACTTTACAAAAAGCATAGTTCGTGTCTAATTTCCACTTCTTAGAATAGAGAGGCTGTTTTAAGTTTTTACCATATAGGATCTTATATTTCATCTTAAAAAGTGCTTAGTTGGATACCAGATCCCCTCTCATTGCACCAGTCACAGGAGCGCATCTAAGCCACGGATTGTTTTTAATTAAAAGGGAGCCCTGGGAAGGAGTCGAGTGTTCTGGATGTTAAGGTAGGGAGGAGAGTCCCGCGTTTTGCTCGGAGGGTGGGTGGAGGCCTCATTAGGTGGAACACAGTCTGCAACCAGGGGGCTTGCAGCAGGAACTAGGACAGACAGAAACCCTGAAAATACAGAACCACATTGTAAAAGCGTAGACATGCTGCCTGTGATCTTTCATGGAACTGACGTCTACTTCATTCTTTTCCTGTCCATAACTAGGAACAGACCCAGCCACCTGGGAGCCTCAGGGAGGGGGCCTGGCGAGGGGGAGGGGTGGGCGCAGGGCTCTGCAGTGGACGGCTGAATGCACTGCCCCCAGGCAGAGCAGCCCCACCTGACCTTCATCTGCAGGAGCCTGGGTGTATTGGGGATTTTGTTTTTTTTTGTTTCAGGAAAAGTATGTTTTGTTTGGTTGCTAAATGAGTCCAGCTAATGAACGGTAGTATTTTTCTTCAGAAAGCAAAGACTTTAAAAGAACATATTGTCTGATTTGCTGTGCTCAATTTAAATCGACATCGAAGCTTGGTGGGCTTTTACGAGTTTCCCTTTCCTCTCTGCCTGTGATCTGAATTGAGGATGTGTCGGTCGCACTGGCGATGTTGACATTTGTGCAAGAGTGACACTGAAGACGTGGAAGGGAAAGACCCTTGACTTTTGCTAATGGCTCTGTGTCCTGCCAGGTAACTTAATCCTGAGTCATCCTACAAAGTAGACATTCCCATCTTCATGTTACAGGTCAAATAAACTGAGGCCCCTGGCTGTAAGATGCTGTTCCAATACTCCCTACCTGATGCTCCGATCTGCAGGCCGGTGGGTGGGATACAGTGTGCTCAGTGGAGGGTAGCTGGGAGCAGGACCCTTGGTAAGCCACTCAGCACCCACTGCTTCACAAAGGCGGCACAGTCATCCAGACAATCCGGGGAGTGGGGAATTCAGATGCAGGTTTCCTGATGAAGCCCATGTACTGGCATTATGGCTGGGTAGTTAAACCTGAGGGATGCTGACCTGAACTCAGCAGTAGTTTAAGATCGACAGGACTGTGGCTCACCACAGGTGACTTCCACGGATCGGGAACTTGGCAGACAAGAGTTCAACAAATGAGCTGCCTTAGTAGCCTGTCTATGATGGGTGCGTGCAGCAAATGGGGACCCTGGAGAGCCGGGTGCCCTTTAGGGCTCTGCTTGACCACCAGCTCCCCAACCCTGGTGCGAAGGCTTCCTCTCCACTGCCCTGGCCCAGGGTCCCACTTCTCTCTTTTCTGACCCCCCTTCCCCACCACTCCCCTTCAGTCTGACCTCACGCCCTCTGCCTCAGGCCTTGGCACTCCTCACCACCTCTTCCCAGTGCTCTCCTGCCCTTGGTGTCCCTGAGGGCAGACCCGGCCAGTCCCCCCCATCACATAATGGAAAGAAAAGGCAATTTTGCTGGTCAGGCCTTTCACAGTCCAGAGTGTTCAAAAAATTTAATTGCTCATTTTTTCATTTGCAGGAACAGATATAAAATGTGAAGCTCATGACAGGCAGCAGATCAGAGCCATAAATCTAAGGAAGCCAGACCAGGCCGAGGTGAAGCACAGCATGCTCCAGGGAATAGAACCCAAGAGCCGTCTGAGGTCATGGCACCAGGACAGAATAGCCAGGAGGACAGTCCATGGGGTGCTGCCGGGCGGTCTGCTCCAGGGGGCTCCGTGGGGCTGGCTGCCGTGGGTGCCCTCCTCTGCTTGGTCAGGCACGGGGCGCAGAACCTGGAAGCTTTGGTGTCTTCACCCTGCAAATGCCAGGTTGAGGCAGTTCATCTTCAGGGCCGTGAGCAGCGTCCCCAAGGGAGGTGGCATTGGATCTGCACGTCTGGGAAGCAAGACCTTGGAGAACTCTCCGAAGGTCTGTCCTTGAAGGAATAATAACCTTTCCCTACGTGTATTCTGGAAGGTTGTGGCTTCTTTAAGTTTCTAGAACTCCAGTTCTGGATGTCCTCTTCCCTCTGTGCCTCCCCCCCACCCCACATTCCTGTTCTTCCTTCTTTTACTAGTCTCAATTCAGTGACCTGAGGAACTATTATTTCTGGTTTCAGAGGAAAAGCTTTCCATGTGGCCAGAGATGTGGAGCCGTCTGCTTCTTCTGCATCTGGGATTCAGCAAGGGGAGGCCCTGGCATGCTGACCTGAGGGTTCACCTAAAGTGACGGGCGGGTGCCACACTGAAGGACGAAATGCTGTCACACCTTTCAAAGCTTGCATCAAACAGTCCATTAAGTAGGTCAAGTTAATTCCATGTATCATATGTTCCCCATGTTGTCTCAGAAATAAGATAGCCGTGGAGAGGCACCCGTAAAAACGTATATTCTGATGCATCATTTGATGTGGAGATTCAATCTGTGAATGTTCTTTCTTCCAAATGAACTTTTCATTTGCAGCCCAGGTCTTCTGCTAACTGGCTGGACAGCCTTGAACCAGCCGACCCACCTCTCCTGGTTGGAGCTTCTTCTCTAGAAAATGTGAGGAATAGGGAAGGGTTCCGAAGCCCTTGCAGCCTGATGTCTGCCTGTTTTGTTAAACTAATCTGCTCCCACCATAGGACCCAGCCATACCACTCCCCAGCATTTATCCAAGGAATTAAAGCCAGCGTAGTACAGCAATGCACACATACCCACAGTCACAGCTGCACAAGTCACGGTGGCCGAGCTACGGGCCCAATCTAGGTACCCATCAACAGATGGAGGGATAAAGAAAGTACAGTACATATGCACAATGGAGTTTCCCTCAGCCTTAAAGAAGCACAGAATGATGTCATTCTCAGGAAAATGACCAGAACTGGAGAACATCATGCCAAATGAAATAAACAAGACTCAGAAAGTCAGGGGTCATATGTTTTCTATCATATGTGGAAGTCAGGGAAGAAAAAGAGAGAGAGAGAAAAGAGACTTCATGAAAATAGAGGAGAGACCAGCAAAGAAAAATGGGTCAAGGAAGGAGAAACGAGGAAAAAAAAGGAGGTACAGGGAATCAAGCAGACCAGTCTACGTTATGTGCAAGTACGAATATATTGCAATAGATCCTGTCATTGTTTATAATTATAATGCACCAATGAAGAAAATAAATACAATATTTATTGAGGACAAAAAAAAATCAGAGTTTTAAATATTTTTCCTCAAGTTCTTTTAAAAAAATTTATTTGAATTTCCAATTCACTCCCAAAATATTGCTTCCTATAAATGCCGGCAAAGCACATCTGGAATGCAGGCAGCCACAGGCAGACTGGGCAGTGCATGGCCCTGCTCTCCCCCAGGACTCTGCCCGTGGCTGTTCCTGCCTGCTGCCCCGGGCTTCTGTGCCCCACCTTGGCACATCAGCTGTCTCAGGCAGCCTCGGCCGTGATGCCCCCTCTCGGTCCCTTCTCCACATTCCCTTTCTTCTGTGTCTTCAGAATTCACACTGACCAGAACTGTGTTTCCTTCTCAGGCAACACCTGTGGAGTCAGGGGGTGTCAGGGCAGAAGGAGATGTGACATTTCACTTGGTCCCAGCCCTTCAGGTTACCGCTGGGGAAATTAAAGTCACAAAGAGGCATATTTGCCCATGTGGCTCGACACTGGCAAAGCAGAGGGGGACTCGACTTCCTTGACTCTGCACTCCACCACGTGAGGCCCGACAGGCAGGTACTTCATAATCGCCATGATTCAAAGTATTGTGAATATTAACAACCACTCACTGCACTTTGGCAAGGAACATCAGGATGGAAAACACTCCTCCCTAAAAGTCAGGCTCACCCAGAGAGCGCGGCTCTAGGACAGGCCTGTTTGGGTGGGACACGGGGAATTCTGTCACCAAGCAGCGTGGTGAGGACCCTATGTTGGGGTGGAGGGGGAGGAGAGACAGGGCTGTTTTAGTCAGCTTTTTCCCTACTGTGACCAAAAGACCTGATAAGAACAATTAGAGGAGGAAAAGTTTATTTGGGGGCTCACCATTTCAGGAGTCTCGGTCTGAAAATGACTGGCTCCACTCCTCAGGGCTGGAGGTGAGGCAGGACATCACGGCAGAAGAAGGTCTTGGAGGGAAGCAGCAGGGGACATGGCACCAGGAAGCAGAGAGAGAGAGAGAGAGAGAGAGAGAGAGAGAGAGAGAGAGAGAAGTCTGCTCAACAAGTTCAAATCATAAACCCAAAGGCACACCCCCAGGGACCTCCCTCCTCTAGCCACACACTACCTACCCACAGGTAGCACTCAGTTAATCTCTGTCAGGAGACTGACTCACTGGTTGGGTTAAGGCTCTCATAACTCAAGTATTTCATCTTTAAACCTTTTTTCATTGTCTCATACATGATGGGGGACATCTCACATCTAAACCATAACAATTGACAAGTATCATTCAAAAGAAACCACAATTGCTATAGAACATAAAGGCCAAATCTGAAGCTAAATATCAATGACTTCTAAATGTTTCCTTTGATTTCTGGGTCAAGTTCTGTCACCCTGACTCACCTGTACACCTGCAGTGCAGTTGTCACTTTATTAATATTGTTGCTATTTGTGTAAACTATCAGAGATGGGAATTGAATTTTCTGTGCACTTATATATACTCATTTTTAAGTGATATTGACAAGAATGTCACAAGTGATATCTTTTGAAGTAATAAAATTTGCCTAGAAGATTTCATTATCTAGAATATTGACTTAAATTGAGGGATTTACAATTTTTACAATCTCATGAACATCCCACTTCAATAAGAACTATTGCTTGGGATGATTTGAACTGGAATATCCCTAGAGAATTATGAAAAGTGCCCATAATGCCTAAATCACAGGCTTTCCAGTCCACTTTGATTTGGACCATCTGGTTTTTCCAGGAGGATGGTCTGAAGATTCTGAAAACAGGACAATGTCCTTCCCTGGGCCACAGGAGGCTCTGACAGCAGAGGTCACACCCTTGGTCTCCTGTGCAGTAACACTTCTGGATTCGGCGTCTTCTTCATGATCACCTTTGTTGAGCCTAAGCTCCAGGCACTAGCTTAGATGCACCGCTGGGCACCTCACCTAGCTGGCCTATGATTCTCAGCATACTCTGCAAGGTGGCCATTACCCCATCTAGAGACATGTCCTAAGACATGGAGAAGTTAGGTGGCTTCCTCAAGACCAAAAACTAGGAGTGGGTAGTCTGGGATTGAAATCCGGCTTCCCAGGTTGATCCTTCAGGTTTTCTTTTCCTTTTTAATTTTTTTCCTTCCTGCTGCCTCTGGGCACTGGGATTGGAGGTCAGGCTGCTCCCAAACTCCTCCTTCCACCCTTGGGGTAGGCTTTTAAAAAACTTTTACAAAAATTGTTCTTTTTAGGTATACGTGATGCAGAGTGTATCTTGACATATGGTACATACATGGAGTGTAGCTTATTCTAACTAGGATCCCACCGTTGAGCTTGTGCATGATGTGCAGTTTCACTGGTCGTGTATTCACAGGTGAACATAAGAAAGCGATGTCCAATTCATTCTACTGTCCTTATTATTCCAGTCCTCCTTCTCTTCATTCCCCTTTGTTTAGTCCCCTGAAGTTGTACGCCTCCTGCTCCCCCCAACCCCTGTTTTGTGTTAGCATTCGAATACTGGAGAGACCATTCGACCTTTGGTTTTGGAGACTGTTTATTTCACTTAGCATGACACTCTCCAGATCCTTCCATTTACCAGCAAAAGTCATAAAGTCATTCTTTTTTATGGTGAGTAATATTCTATTGTGTATATAAACCACATTTTCTTTATCCATTCGTCTGTTGAAGGGCACCTAGGTTGGCTCCATAGCTTAGCTATTGTGAATTGTGCTGCTATAAAGATTGATATGGCTATGTCCCTGTAGCATGCTGATTTTAAGTCCTTTGGATATGTACCAAGGAGTGGGATAACTAGCTCAAATGATGGTTCCATTCCTAGTTTTTTGAGGAATCTCTATACTGCTATCCCTAGTGGTTGCACCAACTCAAAGTCCCACCTGCAATGTGTGAGTGAACCCTTTTCCCTCCATCCTTGCCGGCATTTATAGTTGCTGTATTCTTGGTTGTTGCTATTCTGACTGGAGTGAGATGAGATCTTATTGTGGTTTTAATTTCTGGGAGTCTTCTCCAAGTTGGACTGTACCATATGAGCCCTGAGGGTGGTGCTAGAAAAGACTGGCTGATCTCAGCGATGCAGTAGCACAGTCTGCAAGGTTCCTAAGTTTAAGGCTACGTCTTCTAGGCCACACTTTTTACCTCTGTGGTCTGAAATGATTGGAATTTCAGAATGAGGGAAATGGTAAATGTCAGTGGATAAAGCAACACATAGAACTTGTGTTGTGGGAGCATGGCGAGACTCACCATCTGAAAGAAGAAATGTTAGGCAGGTGCTTCTTGCTGCATAAGCTGCATTTATTTAAGCAATTTACAAGGATTTCAATGAAGTAATAATAAATTTGTAAAGTATTTCCAATTGTCTACTAGGGTTATATGAGGTACCTGCTCAGATCTGAGCACGGGATAGGTATAGGGATAGAGATGGGTAAGCAAGCCTTCTCCCATGGAGCTACTCATTGTAGCAAGGATGGGAGATCTGGGAAATGTGTCACAACCCAACTTGCTCGGCTCCATCCGGAGTTCATGAGACTTACGAGGGGGATAGCAGAAGGAGCCGAGCAGAGACGGAGTCAGCTGGGGTCTTCCTACCTCAGTAGGCAGCTTGGTAGGCTGGGAACGAAGCCCTTCTCAGGCATCCTCAGTGGTGCTGTAGACACAGGAAGCTTGCAGAGATGAGGCCCCAGCTTAGATGCCACCAACCTAGAAGAAATATGTCCCAGGAAGTGAGGGGCCCCAAGGCCGCTAGGCAGCCAGTTGTGATGCAGACATCTTGCCAGCACTGTGGTACTCAGTCCCAGGCCCTGAAGTAAACCATGGCACCATGTAAGGAGGGGTGCTGGGGGGAGAGGAGGTGCCACTCACCCATGGAATTCCTGCAAAATTACAATTTAAATGGGCCCAATACAGGGACGATGAGAATTCAGTTTTGCGGTCAACTATGGATAATATATTCCAGCAATGCCCAGTGGAGCATTCTGCAAGGCTGAGACTACTCCCTCTCTGTGTTGTCCAGAACAGTGACACCGGTCACAGGTGGCTATGGACATTTGAAATACGGCTAACATAGCTGTGAGCCTGAAGTTCAATTGTGTTCAATCATAATTAATTTAAATGTGAAGAGCCACATATGGTTAGTGGTTTCTTTATTAGACAGTGAAGAATGTATTTCAACTGTTTTTGACACAGTCCCTCTTAGTAAAATTTTATTGTATTTGCTGTGATGTCATTTTGAACAAGGAACAGATTTTCTAAGCATTGTCAGCAAAAAGTAAAGCCCGTTTCTATGGAGAGTCAGTGAAAATGGGCACACCTCCTTGAAGCTTCAGATGGCAGTGGCTGGGCTAGAAGCCCTCAGTATGTGGATTCTGAGCTATGTTTAGGGACTGATGGCTTTTGACTTCAAGAGCTAAGAGAATCCCTATCTGGGTTGCCTTGAGTTCAACGCAAAGTCTTGGGACGTGCATCTCAGGAGAAGCCAGAAGTGCAGAGCTGCAGAGATGCTGCGATCAGTGGGGCCTGGAATCAGCAGATAGGAGCTGCGGTCTCCCAACCTGGAGTGCTGCGATCCATCCCCGGCTTCCCCGAACTACCAGGCTGTGCAGCTGCTGCAGGTATAGCCATGCTTTGCTCAGAGACATGCCATCTTTCTCTTCCCCCACTTGACTACAGCTGCTCCCTCAACTGGCTTCCTGGGACCAGCTGCCAAATGAGCTACCCACAACCTCTTGTATGTCTAAGACTCTGCCTTGGAAAAACCAGTCATCAGGAGTGGACGAATCAATGCCACTTCAGTGGTCCACATAGGAGTGTCTGTGCTGCTCAGCATCAGTGGAGAAGAAAGGAAGAACAACTTTGATATGGATTTTAGAAACAATCAGTGAGACGTGGGAATTGGTCCAGGATGGTACCCCAGGGTGGTGCATCGTACACCTGGCACTGTCTCTCACGGAGACAGATGGTGGCCTCTGGGAAAGGTATAGCCCTGGGTGCAAAGATCCTGAGTTCTGTATGGAGCATGTTAAGTCCCGACTACACTAAGTTCTCAAGAACTGTTCATTAGAAAAGAATGAATGACGTCTAACTGAAGTCTGAGTGAATGAAGTAACTGATGAAGTCAGTTTCTTTTCATGCTTCTTAGTTGCCTAATCTATAAAAGAAAAATCACAACACCTGCTACTCAGATATGTAAGAGCTAAATTTAATTTGCCACATTAAAGTCCAAAATACTCAATGTTTTTACAAAGTAAAGTGGTATTTTATTTATAGATAATAAATTCAATAACTTTCCCCAAAATGTCTTTTTGTTTTGTCAGTCCCTCTGCTTGTGACTGATGTGTGCTACACCTCGTGGCAGTGTGACCCCCATTTCTTTTCATTCTAATTGTGTCTGCGGCAGCTACCTGCAGCAGATTAAGAAGGACACCTCACCTTCTGAGTGAATACATGATGAGTTCATCAAATGCAAATAGTGTTCGATTTCTGAAACAATTTCAGACATTCTCTTATCTAACCTCCCAATAATTATATGACAAAGCTGTTTCTGTACAATTCTTTGATCAGAAATCAAGAATCAGAAAAGTGCATTGCTTTGTCCAAACTCAAATGTTAAAAACATAGCATAAGTGGACTTGTGCCCAAGTCCTCCGAGTTTGAAACCTGTCTTCCCTGCCGCTTCCTGTTGGAGCCCCTGCCTCCCTCATGGACCCAGGCTTAGTTCAAAGGGACTCTTAGGTGTGCAGAACTTTCTATTCCAAATATTTAGTCTGCTTCGGAATTCTGACTTCAAGAGTGCTGGGGGAAAAAAAATTCCTGTCTCACCCAGTGGTGACTCCCTTCACTACTTATCAATGCCAGACATCTTCCCACTGAGGTTTTGAACTCTGGCTTAAGCCCCTTCTCCCTCTGCATACTTGTGTTACAATAAAAATTCTTCAAATCAGACCAAATAGTTTACTTTACCTTAATGTGGATAGCTTTGTATGTAAAAATCACAAATCACCAGCCAATCTTTGCTGTCTGAGCCACCAGTATAGAGCCCCTGCCCTGAGGGTTAGGAAGGAATCCCCACACTCCACGAATCGCTGCCATGGGCCACTCTGGGCCGAGGCTGGGCCTGGACTTCACATCGGCTGCTCCCTTAACCCTCCCAGCAGGCCCCACCTTGGGCCCGCCAGGCTCATTTTCACAGACACCATTCTCAGAGATCGCACGCGGTGGGTCCAGCCAATGAAGACGTGGACCCAAGTCCTTCCAACTCTTCTATTAGCAAACCGCTGTGCAAAGGGCCAGGTTTGGAGCATCCTGGGAAGACTGAAGGTGAGATGCTTCCTGACCTGGCAATGAGACTGTCCACAGGGCAGCCTGCCTCTTCTGGCCACAAAGGCAGCCACTTTGTGTGGTCTCACCCGGGCCCTGCAAAGACCCCCTTTCCTCCCAGCAATGCCATTCTCCACCTTCCCGACCCCCATGCTCCTCGGGCTCTGCCCACTCCTGACAGGACAGGCAGAGCATTCTAGAACGAGCTGGGTGCTTTGATGAGAGTGTCGGTTATTTCTGAAGCCCTCACAGTAAACCAGGGCTTTCACAAGTACCTGATGCTCCTGAGCTTCTGAGTAGCTTGTCCTGGGCTTGCGCCCACCTTCTGTGAACTCAGGCTTCAGGAGGTCACCAGTGCCTCTCCATGAAGAGCCACCATCTACTTCAGCAGCCTGAGGTAGAGGCTTTGTCTGGGTTTTGGATTCCCATGGACTTGCCTGTGTTCATCTGGGTTCCTCCAGGAGCCCACCCTGAAACAAAGATCCGAGCGCAAGGTTTATTTGGGAAGTGATTCTAGGACCACAGGGAAGAAGAGGACAGTGAGGGATCCGCTAGCAACCCATTACGAGAGTGGCTCACTCGGCGTGATTCTGCAGGGCAAACCTGACACCTTGACGTTGCTACAGCTCGGGGGCCAGGCACTGGTACGTGCCAGTCTTCAGTAGGACCCAGGTCAGGAAACGGGGATTTCATGGTATCTCCAGCCTGCCTGTGGTAGATAGAGTGGGCTTGCTGGGTAGAGGAAGCTGGAAGACAAAATATCCAGGTTCCAGCAATTAGAAGTTGGAAGGTTTGTGTTGAGCTAATCAGAGACTGGTGATATGAATGGGACACGGACTCTGGCTTTGAACTCTAGCAGTGACTTCATGTGACCTTGTGCATGAAGTCTTTTTGGCATCTTTGGCATCTCCTGAGCCTCCATTTCCCAATAAAACTAGGGAAGAGTGACATGTCACTAATCATAGTGAATAGCTCTATTTCACTTAGAAATGCTACATATGTGCAAATTATTTAAAACTTATTTTACTCCCTGGAAGTCAAGCAGTTACAGAATTTGACTCTATTTATGAATTCTATTCCAGAAGTCTTTGAGTAAGAATCCTGAGTTACTCCATTATCTCAAATTTGAAGTTGTTGGGAAAAAAGTGTCTGCTTTGGATCAGAAATGAAACTAACTTTATTTGTGTTGTTAGTTTCTATTTTCCAACCTCTTCCTCAAAAAGGCTGTGATTTACCTTTTGCACCTGGGCTTTATAAACCCCTAGGGTCTTCCACTCCTCAAGCAGGTTCCTGGTGGCTGGTGACCCGGTTCCCTAACCCCCTCTGGCATTGAGCCATGTCATCGGACTCATCTCACTTGTGATTGAGGTAAGACAGCACAGATCCAGCCTGTAACCAACAGTAGCAGGAGCTGAGGCAGAAACTGGCTTTTTACTTTGAGCTCATTTGGTTTGGTCTGGGTACATTTTAGCTACTTCCAACTTCCAAGCAATTTTGAACTCTAAAGGCAACTTCATGTGACCTTGGTCAAATCTCAGACATTTCTGATTCCCCATTTTACCAGTAAAACAAGGGAAGAATGACATGTCATTAAGGTTAGTGAACATTGAAAATAATTTGTTCTCTTCCAATTAGACATGCTTCATATGTGCAGGCACTGGGTATGGTGCAGACATTGAAGAGGGTCAGGACTTCTCAAATTTCAGCTCTGCCTCCCACAAGTTGAGCAAGATAACTTATCTTTTCATTTTTACATAAAACAAGAGCAAAACCATCTACTTTACAAGACCACTGTGGGGATGAGAAATACCTTATAAATTTTTTGGTAGAGAATCTATGCTCAATAAATTATAAAGAACTCCATGCCTTTTAGACATTTCTGGTGAGAAGGACACTTATTCCCATAAACTCAACATGTAAAAAATCAAATTTATTTGCTTTTCCCCAGAGACGTCCTCTGATTTTTCTTTTCCTAATTCTTTTTTTGGTCCCACAATTCTCCGTCTTCCTTTCTGAGTACGATTGGCGTCTACTGCTCTTTCCTTTGTCCCTTCACACTTAGCAAGTTGCAGAGCCACGCTTGGTCACCCTGCTCGACACTCACGGGGTCTCCCTGTCTAGGCCCATCTGCAGACTCTCCCTGGAGAAATCACTGGAGCAAGGCATTCATGGCATGGAGGACTCTCCCTCCCATACAGTGGTGAGGTCACAGGCCTTCCTGGCAGGGAAGGACCCATGGAGCCCGCGGTCCTGCAGAGCACATCTTCACCATGGATTTTATAGAAGCAGAGGCCAGAGAAGAGCTGAGCTCACAACAGCAGCTCTGCTGAGAACCCACACTAGGACAGGGTACATATGGACTGCCCTTAGCCTTCCGGGCTGGGAGCACAGTGGGGTCCTGTGGTTCCGTGAGGAGACGGCGTCAGGATGGGACAGCAGACGGGCGGGGGGTTCGTTTCTCTGGACCCAGCATTCACTACTTTTTTCCTGCCTACAGAACCCGGGATTTGTTTTGAGGAACCTCATTTTCACCTTATTTTTTAGACAGAAACTCCGATGGCTCTTCAGAGGGTCCCCGGATCTGACCCATGGGGCAGGAATTCCTTCCTGGGCTGCAGTGACTATTCAGGAATTCCTGTGATTCCAGAGGATCCCAACCTCATGCACCCAGGGCTTGTGCAGGATCTGCTGCAAAGGTGTGTTTTCTGCATCTGTGCGCCCCAGACTTCAGCACGTGTAGACAGAACATCTTGGTTTTGCATCAAAACTCAGAGTAAAGTCAACACTGAGGAAAGCGGAGCGGAGAGATGGCGAGAGACGGGATTCTGAGGCTCCACTCAGTCTCTGGACTAATCTGTGTCTCAAGATACAGACCCCGGTGGCCTAAGCCAGAGATTGGGGCTCTCAGTTTCCCTGCAGGGGAGAGGGTGGACTTTCTCTATAACCTCTGGAGGGTTGATAGTTTAATCTGTGAAATAAACTGATTGCAGATAGATTAACAGGAAACCTACTTCAGTTATGTGCATACGCTTGGGAGTCCCACAAAATATGATATTCAAAGAAAGTTCAGACGATTGAAGTCTCTGTAGCATCCGACCTACGGATAAGAAAGGGCTTGCAGCTTCTGCAGGGAGGCAGTGATGCATCATGGGGGTGCCAGGTTGGAATTTCGGAGCAACATTATCTCACTATGCAGGTAAATGTCTCTCAGGTAACAAAAATTACTGTGGAGCCACTCTCAGAAGAACAGGCGACTGTCTGCCAGTTCTTCTCTGGTGACATTTGGAGACTGTCCTCTGTCGGATTCAGGGACTTCAGGGACAGCCTCTCCCTGCTCTGCTGCTCCTTACTGTCAGTTTGAAGCAATCAACACGCCAAAGCCACCTATTCTGAAGTATCATTTTCTGAGCTCTAATATTTTCTCCTGTCTGAAACTTCCCAAGAAGTTTCACACTCTGAAAGCTGCATTGGTGACTGTGAAGTAAACATCCAGGTTAGCATCTGAGTGGTGAGACCTAGGGGGAGGTGAGTCCAGGGAAGGAGTGGGGTCTCATCTCAGGAGTGGTGCTGAAGGTGGGCTTGCATCCAAGCCGGTCCCTATACCACACAAGTGGACAGAGTTTAGTAAGAGCATTACTATGGAAACACAGAAAAGACAAGTCACTAGTTGGAGCAGAACGTGAGTCTGGAAGCCAACAGCAGATTTCTGGCTGGGCCTCATGGCATCTTTAGCTGGAGGAGGGCAGGCAGTGCCAATCGGGCATATTTTCCTGTTTTGCACTTGGAGTGTGGCAAAGATTGTCCATACATAAGCTGTTATATGATTTCTCTCAAGCCTGTATCAAGTTATTCAGCTTCATCTTGCAGGACTTGGGGAAGAATAGTTTTAATTTCAACAATTCCAAGTCAGAAATATGGCAGAAAAATTGAAATATTGTTTTAGAGACTTACAGTCAGATACTGGAGAAGAAAATTATTCTGGATTTTGCCAAAGTTTCAGGTCAATAGAAAACCCTCAAAATCCAGGAGCTAGTCTAATAATGCATGCACTATAGTTGTTCTCTGAAACAAAACTTTTTTCTAGGAAGTGGGTGGGGCGTGGTCATGCATGAATGTAATCCCAGTGACTGGGGAGGCTGAGGCAGGAGGATCACAAGTTCAAGACCCAGGTGGGCAACTTGGTGGGATCCTATCTCAAAAAAAAAATAAAAAGGTCTGTGAGTGTAGCTCTGTGGTGGAGCACCCCTGGACTAACTCCCCAATACCAAAACAACAACAGAAAAACAAAACAAAACCTGTCTTCTATAATCACCAACATATTTAGCAAAGATAATCACAGTGTGATCAATTTATTAACAAGTTAGGTCTAACATCATTAAGCTTTGCTTGGTTAGCTACATAAATGCAGCAAGATAGTGATTGACCATATGGGCTATTAAAATTTTATTTTGTTGGAGCTTTTTAAAAGGAATCTAAGGTTAGAATTTTAAAATTCTCTCTCAGGACTTGAAAGCCAAGCCAAGAACTCACTATCAAACTTCACTGGTGACACTTGGTGGCACCTGTCTTATTGAGGTCTCCAAATATTGCAAAGTTCCTGGGCCAGCCAGAAAATGGCATTCCTTACCACCTATAGGCAAATATGCAAATCATAGTTGAAGGTCATGGCCAGTTTTTCCAAGAGAGCTGAATTGGCTTCATGGGGTGAACCCTGGTTCCTTACTGCTGTCTTGCTGTGTCTGAAAATACAGCATCTTATTCAAAGCCTTGGTAATACAATCTGCATTTCCAATTTTGTCCTGTTAAAAGAACAAATAATTGTTTAAATTCTGCAAATAATTATATTGACATAAAAAGAATACTTACTGATAGTTTTCAGTTTCTGGAGGGATTAAGTAGGGAAAAAGAATAAATGTTTCTAATACATTTGGAAAAGTATACCTCACCAATGTGCTTTCAGCTGTAGATAGCTTAAAAGAAAACAAAAATGATTCCTTAAATCTGGAAAGAAAGCATAAAAAGAACCAGCCAGGGGCTGGGGCTGTAGCTCAGTGGTTAAGTGTTTGCCTCGCATGTGTGCGGCACTGGGTCGTATATATGAATGTTTTTAGATATAAAAAGAACCAGCCACATGTCAATTTAAGAAACTCTTACGTCTTAGGGACTGCTGATGTAGCTCAGTGGTAGAGGACTTGCCAAGCCTTCATGAAGCCCTGCTTTGATGCCCGTCAGGGCCAATAGGAAGAGTCATACCAACAGGAAACTTTCATTAGTTCGATTTCATGTAATAGATTCTTATTCTGCTTGATGTTAACTTAGCATTTTTATAAGTCCAGCTTTTCTGTTACAGTTATAGAAGTTGTCACCCAATTCAGTGCCATCATCTCAGAGTTACCAGAAACCAGTACCTGTTGGAGTTCTTTACTCTGTTCCCATGGGAATCCTGAAGATGTGACTCTTTAGGATGATTGCTGCTTAAAAAGAACTTTTTAAAAAGAGCATTAGAATAAAGCAACTAACTATGGACAATGAGATCTAGGGTGGCCGTGGTTAGAGATCTTAAGAGAATTCATGATGCAATTTACAACTAAATGTGGTTACTTCTGCTCCTGTGCTAAACTACCCCACATCCTAATTCACAATCATACTGAAAAAAGTTTGAATATCTTTTATTTGAGAATAAATACATCCAAGGCAACATGTCCATGACACATGAATTTAGAATTGTCCCTATTTGTGAGTCCCTCATCCAGGTCCTGCACTCATTTCTTGTCACATAAAGGCCTCAATGCTTGCTCAGTAGGGGTCATTCACTGAATCAGGAATAAAACTGCACCCAGCTTTAATTTTAGCATGTGTGCATTGCTGGGCCTCCATCTGCCTGGGTTCTCTGCTTCCCTCCAAAGTCAAACAGCTCTTTAAGGACAACCAAATGGATTCTTTTACAAGTTTAGCAGAGAGGAATCTCTTTGGCATGTTAGATCTGCATTTCCTTCATCACCTCCTCCATACCACTAAAACATTTGTTCTCTATCCATCTCTTTTAGCTCAGTGGTAAAGATGCATTTCTTCATGCAACTTAGGCTTTTAAAAATATTGCAAATTGAAAATTTATGATTGTATAAATTCATGAGGTTCCAAGTAACGTTATGCTTCATGAATACAGTGAGGAATGATTAAATCAGGCTCGCTGACCTATTCATCACCTCAAATACTTATCATTTTCTGGGGTGAGAACATTTGAAATTTATTTTCTTAGCAACTCTGAACTCTGCAACACTCTGTCACAACTACCTTCCCCACACTGAGCAGAAGAACTCCCCTAGAAACAATAACATTTCTGCTGTATGAGATTTTGTGCCTCTTGATGGCATCTCCCTTCCCCCAGCCTCTGGCCTCCTCAATCCCTATTCTACTTTCCATTGAGTTTTTGATTCCTCGTGATTCTGAACATGCAGTTTTTTTCTTCTGTGTTTGTCTTTTTATTTATTTTATTTGTTTTAATTAGTTACACATGACAGCAGAATGCATTTACGCACTTCGACGTATCATACATAGATGGGCTATAACTTCTCATTTTTCTGAGTGCACATGTTGCAGAATCACATTGGTCATGCAGTCACAGACACCTACAGTAACGATGTCTGTTTCATTCCACTGTCTTTCCTATCCCCTCATCCCCTCCCCTCCCTTCACTTCCCTCTACCTAATTGAAGGTAATGCTATTCTTCCTTAGTGCCCCTCCTTATTGTGAATTAGCATCTGCATATTAGAGAGAACACTTGGGCTTTGGTTCTGTGGGATCGGCTTATTTTGCTCAGCATGATAGTCTCCAACTCCAACAACCATTTACTGGCAAAGGCCATAATTTCTTCCTTAACAGAACATGCATTTCCCTTTCCACACCTAACTCGATTCACCAGGCATTGCTATTTAACCTCCTCTTCTTTCTCTGCTCTTCTTGTTGATCACAAACACCTTGAGAATCCAGGTATGGTGTCTCAGGCCTATATCCTCAGCTACCTGGGGAGGAGTTCTGAGGCAGGAGGATCACACTGTCAAGGCCAGTCTGGACAACTAAGTGCAACCATGTCTCAAAACAAACTAAAAAGGACTGGGGGCGCAGCTCAGTGGTACAGTGCTTGTCTGGCCTGCACAGAGGCACAGTGTTCAATCCCCACTACTGTAAAAAGCAAAACAAATCAACAACAGACTCCCTGAGGGCACAAAGCCTGTGTGGCCATCTTTAGGTGAGTGTGAATGCCATTCCAAGAGGCTGGGCAGAGCCCGCTTGCTGGAGGAGATGCCTTTGTCCCAGGCTGAAGACAGCCTGCCACCCATAGTGTAAGAGCTACGCCACGCAAGCACTCTCTTGAGGAACACACATTCTGCCTGCTGCCTCCGGGAGTGCAGGGTGGGCATCCCATTTCCCAGCTCTTCTGTCCCTTTCTTATCTGTCTCAACACGCACGCGTGCACACACACACACACACACACATTTCTGTGTGATCACCGTTCCATGGAGAACTTTTCTGTAATTTTAGGTTTACTCCAATCATTTTTGTTGATATTTGAAGGCTTTTCCTACTGAAATCCAGTATATCATAAAAATTATTGAGGAATGCTAATTGAAGCCTTCAAGATTGGATGATGATATTTGGTTTCCTTATTAGTTTGGATGCAGATTCTCAGGAGGGAAACATCATGCCGCTTTCACGCAGTGTCGCCGCAGTGTTGTGGTAACATTTTCACGTTGCTGTGGTGGGACTTGGTGTGAGTGCACACTCCATGCCGCACGCCACAGCCACTAACCAGAGGCAGGAGAGCCCTTGCCCTGCGCTGAACGAACTGCAAGTTCACGGTGCAGGTACCGTGCAGCTGGAACGAGTTTCTGCAATGATCCAGGGCAACAGAAGATCAACGTAAAACGTGAATAGTTGCAACTCGTGGTTGTGTCACCCAAAGCCATCCCCACGTAGAATAATCCATGTCAAAAGGACTTTGACATTCTTAGTCCTTTTCATCTGAGAACAAATGTATTTTTTTACTACAGTGATTAAAACCCAAAATATGGTGGTTTGAGGCTGAGTTGGTAAGGGCGGTGGAGTTTGTTGTTTTGTGTCACATGCTTCTGTCCAGCAGAAAGAGCAATCCCAGCAAAGACGTTTCCTCCCAGCGTTCCCTCTAATTTGCTTGATATCTGTGATGGTGAACTTCCCTCAGGTGTGTAAGGAGTGGGGCAGTGCTTCCTCACACTAGCCAGAGGCAGGAGAGCCTTGCCCTAGACTGAATGAACTGCATATTCTTCACACTCCATGTTTACTTTCTGAGGCGCACACTGAGTGTGCATGTGCGTTCGTGTGTATGCATGTGACGAAGGAAGCATGTTCAGATGCTGACCTGACCTTGCTGCAGAGAGTGTCCCTCGGGCTGGCCTGAACATGGCTGTGGGTGTGCTCACATTGCAGGGGCAGACTTAGGACAGCCCAGAATGCAAATCCCAGAAGACAGGTTGCTTCTTCATGGGAGCACAGAGGTGACCTTGAGGACTGGCCCTCACTCCCCTCCCCCACCCCCGTGCCCTGCGTGTCAGCGTGTGCAAGCAGGCCAGCTGTGGAAAACTTGGATGTATGTCTGGAGCCGACGTGTCCTGCTTCTCCTCCCACTGTAGAAAAACAGGAGGACCAAGAAATGGGCAGTTGTGCTGTTCCAATACCAAGGAAAACCTCGGTCCTGGCCACGCAGACATTCACCTCCAGGAACACTGAGGGTTGCAGATGAGAAGAGCCATCTTGGCCATCACTCATTCATTAAGGTACTCAAGAGCAATTACTTGGACGCCCGTTCAGCAGCCTAAGCTGTAATTCCAAGCAGGAATGCCTAAGGGTGTGTTTCCAGGTCTGGCTGTGTAGACACAGTAAGGCAGAGGCGCAAACAGTGGTGGCTTCTTTGTGTTAGTCTAGGGAAGCAGATCTCCTTATAGTATATGAAAATGGTCTGCCTCTGAGGAAACAGGCGTTTGAATCCACATCCGAAGCAAAGGTCTTCTCTCCAAGGCTGTGCTTTGCTTTTAGCTGCCTCTGCTGAGCAGGAGGGCCTCTGTTTATTTAGTGGGTGGCTTGCTCATGGACATTCCTCATTGTGTGCTTAAATGAATCCCAGCAGAATGTCAGGTTTAAGCTGCTTTCTTTCTCCTCCTGTGGTTGATCTTTATTATTCCCTAAGCTTGTGTCATTCATTTTAAAGTCATTAGTTAAAATAAAAACAGAAACATTTGGATTTGAAAGCACACAGAATTATTTCATGTAAATTTCAACAAACCCTTTTGTTGCCTGTTGCCTGAAACAAAGCAGGCCCCAGCCCCCAGCCCTCAGCCCCCAGCCCCCAGCCCCCAGCCCCCAGCAGGCCTCCTACTGAATGGGGGAAGATTAGCTCCTCTGCAGCCAGCTGGGATGGGGGCCAAGGGGCTCCTGGAGGCCTTCCTGGGCCACACCTCCTGATCTCCCCCTCCAGGTCACTGCATCAGGTTGGGCCCTGCCAAACCCATGCTGGGGACTACGCTGTGGCCGACACACGCTGGTACACGTCCTTTAATTCTCACTTACCAAGCCCAGTTGCCTATTTGACCCTCACAACTAAACAAACCATGATGATGGCCATGGCTCTGTTGATAGTGACACCCCACTCATGTGAGGCAGCTGACCACATGAGGCCCCAGGACCCTGGTGTCCACAGGATCAAGATTCATGAGATTAAGTTCTCAGTGGCTCCCTATCAGGTGCCACAGAAGAGGCAGCTTCCTGACCGCCAGTTGAGGACCACAGGAAATTGTTTCTCTTTCTCAAAGATATTTCCCTTCTCCCCTAATAGCCTTGTCCTGGAGCTAAAATTCCAGAAATTGGTCAACTAATTCAAGTCAACAGGCATGCTTACACAGCCCCTGCTGCACCTGGCCAGGTCCCAGAGATTAACCCTCACAGTATTTATAATGGTGGGGGTGGGGCCGGAGGGCAGTACACACATACTAGTAAAACACAACACAGCAGTGGGAGGGAGAACAAATGGAACATAAATGTTCAGACTTGTTTGTATTGCTAAAAATTCCACACTAGAGATTGTGCTACGATGTCATGTGCATTGCATTGTTTTTGCTGCTCAGAATGTACAAGTCCTGTTGGGTGTGGAGACCCACAGCTGTAATCCCAGCAACTCAGGAGGCTGAGGCAGGAGGATTGCAAGTTTGAGCTCAGCCTGGACAATTTAGTGAACCCTGTCCCAAAATTAAAAATAAAATATTTGCGGCCTCGGCTCAGGGGTAGAACACACTTGGGTCCGATCCCCAGCACTGAAAAAAGAAGCAACAAAAACACGTGAAGACCCACGGCCTCTGTTCTGATGTTCACAGTGAACATGGAGATGGGCGACCATGGCAGGAAGGGAGAGGGAGTGGCAGCCCTGAGGATCCCCAGGCCCATCAGCAAGGGCAGGATGGCGGGCTTCTGTCCCAGGACAGAGTGTCTACCTGTCAGTGCCCTCAGAGAAGCAGCTTCAGAATGGGCCCAGCATGTCCCCCCCACACACACACAGAGGTCCCAGCAGGGGTGCAGTGCCTCCGTCTTCAGGGACAGCTACCCCCCGGCGGCCATCTGTTATTTGAGGCCTAGAAATTCACTTATTCTCTGCAATTTCAGGATCTAAAACTTTGGGTGGTAGGAAGGGCCAAATAGTTTGTTGGCCTACAAAACTACATGGCTTATGAAAAAGCATCTCATTATTTCAAAATCCGAAGCCAATCTTTTTAACCCTCAATTTTAATCATTCTGGCTTCACTATCATTGAGCAGCCACGGGGCTGCACCTGCTTGTGTTGATTTTGAATAGAAAGAAACCACAGAGCGCGGGGGCAAGACAGTGCCCCTCCTGCTGCGGGGGGCTGAGTGAGCACAGGAGTGTCCGGGCCGGGACAGGAGACAAACGGCCAGGACACCAGCAGGCACCTGAGGGCCACCAGCTGATCTCTGGATGTGGCTGGGTTTTGGGTTTCCAGACTCAGGCATGCCAGGACTACTCTGCAATAGCAGAAGCAAGAAACGGCTGCCAACCGTGATGGGGTGCCACGAGGTGCATCCACAGGGGCGGGCCAGGTCCCAACCGGGAGTTCAGGTGTGGCAGAGCTTGGTGCAGGCTGTCCCAGCTCATCACATGGCTGCAGACACTTCGCCAGGGATTGCTGCAGACAGAGGTCCCCCCATGGGCACGAGGCAACACCCATGTGCATGCAGAGAGGGTGCGAGGTGCAGGTGCACAGGGAGGGGGAGCTGCAGAGGAGGCAAGGGGACCCGCCGGGGACTTTGATCTCTGAAGCCGCTGATGAACTTTGAAACCAGAAAACGAGGGTACAGTTTTGTGGTGACGAAGTTGTTTGATGTGGCAGAGTGGAGACTGGGTTGGACAGGATTCGGAGAACCAGAGAAACTGCTGGAAGGATGGTGGGCGACTTCAAAGTCTGACGGCAGGCAATGAGAGTGGGGGTAAGAGGGAGGGAGGCTTCGAGGAATGGAGCAGGCTGCCGGGTCCTGTGAAGAAAATATAGGACACCGAGTTACAGCTGAACTCATATAAATACAAAAATTATATATACACAAAACTAGTGACCCAAATAAGAGGTAGAGAAGAGAGCGAGCAGATGCTGAACTCTAAGGTCACTTCAGCACCAGAATCCCTCCTCTGCTCTGATGTCACTCCAATGGTGACATGTTTTGCCGTCCTCTGGCCAATTAATCCCATGCAATAGTTGACAAGAAGCAAGCTGTGCCTGCTCTGGGCCAGGTGGCAGTCATCAGGGTCCTCAGAAAGCATCTTCCCAACACCCACCCCCATGTGGCTCCTCACGGGATGCTCTGCAAAGTCGGCAGAACCCCAAGCTCTTGCAATCAGAAACAGCTTTGCTGAGAAGGAGCTGACGCAAGAGAGGGGCCCAGGAGCCCACAGAGGCACACAGGGCCTGGCGCCGGCGGACGACGTGGATCCTGCAGTGGTGACGGCCTGGGAGAGGATGCGGGGAGGAAGTGAATCACATCTTTAAATGCCACCCAATGGGCCAGCTGCACTGATGCAGGGGCTCCACAGGGGGCCACCATTGCCATCAGCCCCCTACCTTCTGGTGACACCTGGGCCTGCGGCTGAGCTCCTGATCTGTGGGACATGCCCAGACAGTTCCCCTTGAGGTGACTCCTGAAGACCACCCAGAAGTCTCCACAGAGAGCAGGCACATCTGGCACAGCCTGAGTGCACCCTGCCAGTCCTGGGCACCAGTGAGGCCCAAGCAAAGGCCCGTCTCATGGAATGTGGGAGGCTGTCAGGCCTCTAGAGAAGGCCAGGCTGCACCATTTTTCAATGGAAGATAAGACACACGTTCCCCTGGACATTAGTAAAAAGGGAATGAATGAGAGTTCATTGTGGAAATGTCGGGCCGCAGCACGTGGTGCAGGCTGGCTTCTGACTGGGAGTTCCACACGTGGAGCTGGTGCTTGCTCCGTGGCCTTGGGTTGCTCCCTGGCCCTTTCTGAACTCCAGCTAGTCCAGTGTAACGTGGGGAGGTTGGCCCATGTTGGTGGATTTCTCAACCAGGTTCTGTGAGCGTGATGGTTGCCTTAGGAGGCAGAGGCGGTGAGGCTGGGGCCTCCCCCACAGGCCCCTCCTGCCAAAGGGTCAGCACCCAGCAACTGTTCATAGTGAGGCTCCTCGTGACATTTCTTGTG
The DNA here is from genome assembly GCF_021218885.2 of Marmota monax. NCBI lineage: Eukaryota > Metazoa > Chordata > Mammalia > Rodentia > Sciuridae > Marmota > Marmota monax. The sequence continues at coordinate 1,625,636 of NW_026692321.1, read as the reverse complement.
AAAGAAAAACTAACTTCATTGCTAAAAATGCTTTATAAGACACCAGTCTGAGAGAGGAATACCCCCAGCACTTTACCCTGTTGCTTCTGTGTTTATCAGTCATCCTGCTTTGCACAGTACCTACCGCAGTTTTCACGTATTTAATGAGACAGTAAGAAACAAACCAGGACAGAGGGTACTTTGAGGGGGTCACAGAATGAGGGCCATTGCTGGAGCCTTGGCTGTCCACCCAGAAGGGTGATGGAGCAAGATTCTGAGGCACTGAAAACCTGGGAGTGGCCAGGCGGAGTGTCCGCTGAGGCTCAGGAAGGAGGGGTGGGCAGGAGTTGGCCTGAGAGCAGGAGCCGCCCAGGGCCCTGCGGAGAGGGCAGCTTTGCTGGGGAGAGCAGGGCAAGATGGCCTTGATCAGAGCGGAAGGTTCCCACAGAGGGGAAGGCGGGAGAGCAGCCCAGAGGACGTGAGCGACTGCCAGCGGGCTCGGCTCGGTGGCCCTGGAAGAGAGTTCCACAGCCTGAGGTCAGGGCCAAACCAAGGCCAGGGACCGACACTTGCTCTTCACAGTGACTCATGCACCCTCAAACGCAAAGAGGTGCCCCCCAACGTCACCAGAGCAAGCCAGGACGTGATACTGCACAGCTCAGCCCTGGCCCAGCAGAGGCCAGGTTCACCGCCCTATCGTGACCCAGGCGACAGAGTGGGCTTCCATAGGGAAAGGAGGGCGGGGAGCTTTGGAACATCCCGCCTTCCACCCAAAGTCACTGTGATTCAGGGCCCATCCGTGTTTGATTTCTGCAGCATTCACTGTCTGTTTTAGTCGGCTTTTTCACTGCTGTGACTAAAAGACCTCACCAGGATGATCAGACAAGGAAAAGTCCACTTGGGAGCTCAAAGTCAGAAACCTTAGTATACAGACAGCTGGCTCCATTCCTGGGCCTCCAGGTGAGGCTGGCATGGTGGAGGAAGAGTGTGGTGGAGGGAAGCAGCTCACGTGGTGATCAGGAGGGAGAGGGAGGGAGAGGGAGGGGGAGAGGGAGAGGGAGAGGGAGGGGGAGAGAGAGAGAGAGAGAGAGAGAGAGGGAGAGAGAGAGAGAGAGAGAGAATGCACTCCTCATCAGAACAAAATATGAACCCCAAAGCAATGTCTCCAGGGACCCACCTCCTCCAGCCACACACCACCTGCCTCAGTTACAACCCAGTTAATCCTATCATGTGATTAATTCTCATACTGGGTTAGGGCTCTCAAAACCCAATCACTTCTCTTCTAAACCTTCTTGCATTGTCTCACACAGGAGCTTTGGGGTGACCGCACATTGAAACCATAACACTGTCTTCAACTTCACGTGGGTAAGGACAGGCCGGCCCAGGGTGGAGGGAGGTGGTGAGGCCCAGGCCTTCAGGAACTGTGTGGAGCAATTTCCACTGGCCCCTTTCAGCTGGGAAATCTCTCGAAATGGGAGAAAATTTCATGGGACTGTTCATCAAGAAGAGATTCTTGAGCAGAAATGTAGCTATTACTTCTTTTAAGAAGTGGCTCCCTGCTGGGGACCAGCGTGCAGCTCCCGACTGTCCTGCACGTGAGTGTGGGAAAGAGCATTGTGTCCAGAAAGCAGCAGAAAAGCTCGGTGCTTCCCGTGCCCTTGCTCTGTGCGCCTTGCGGCCTCCCTTACTGTGCAGGTGGCCTGGTCCGGGAAGAGGCACTTCTTCCTGATACTCTTTGTGAGCCAGAGGCTCACCCCTGTGTTCTTCCTCAGAGCCCTGGTGCTGGGGTCCCTGAGCCTGGGCCCGCCTGGGTGCTGAGGGAGTAAGACTGCAGCTGACAGGAGGCTGCCACATGGGGCTGCAGAGATGCTGGTGAGCACCGTCGGCTAAGCGGGCTGCACAAGGACACTCTGCGTGGAACCGTCCCCTAGTCAAACTCTCCATCTATTGTCATTGGGTCCCTGGGTTCGTCTGATCTCCATGGTGGGTGACTCTGGACGGATCATTGATGATTCAGTCTCTGGCAGCAGAATTCTGTGCATTGTCACACTCATTTCTAATCGTGTTGCACAGGGGAGAAATTCACTCACTCGTGTATTCAATCAGTAGGACTTTTGAGCATTCGTTACACACAATGCAGGCTCCTGGGCATGGAGGACACAGCTCTGAGCAGGAAATGTCTCTGCTCTGGGTGCCGTTTGACTTCCTGGGAGGTGAACTCAAGTCATGGCCCAGGGGGCTGACAGCAAGGACCCAGGTAAGCACAGGGCACTGCATCTGCGTGGCTGAGGTGCACCTGACCTTTTAACACTTGGAGGCTTCTTGCAACGTAGCTGGGAGGAAGAGCCCTGGCTGATGGCCATGATCCTGCACGTCTCTAGAGCTTCCCTGGGAAGAGTAAGGAGGCCAGAAAGAGAGGATTAGGGCACAAGTGACAGCCCAGAACCGTGATGTCAACCATCTGCTTCATCCCGGGGCACTCCAGCACCCAGTCCTGGTGTTCTATTAGCAGGGCTTTCACATGTGCACAGTGGAGCTATATTTCAAGACTCAATGGTGTCCTGGAGCCCTGAGGGTCTGAACAGCCCAGAGCTGGCCACCACACATGGTCTCCTCCAGTCACACGCAGCCCCCTCACCGGAAGTGTCCACTACAGTTCAAGCCTGGATGTTGATCTAGTCCAGAGCTTCTCAAAACTCCATCTCAGTACTCCATTATACTCTAAATACTATTGAGAACCCCGAGGATTTTTGGTTTATTGAGGTTACATCATATCAGAAATTAAAGCTTAGAAATGTTTAAAATGTAGGAATACGCAAACATACCTCCCGTTCACTGTCAGAGCAGAGATGCTGTCACGCGGGGTGAGATACCTGGGAAGTCCCACTGTGTGCGCATCGTAGAATGAGACCAAGGGAGGCAAGAAGCACAGAGTTCATTAGGAAAATAGTTTTTCTCCTCATGCACCATTCAAAGGTGCCTTGGAGGATTTCCGGGCTCCTGGAACTCACTGTGAACATGGGCTAATGGCTGATCTCCCACCCGAGAGCTGACCCAGCAGCCCGGGGGCTGGAGACAGTCCCCTTCCAGGCATATGTCATGGGCCCCTGTGCCTTCTGCTCATACTGGCTGGCCATCTTCCCGTCCACCTCAGTGTATCCAGTCTGTCACTTCCCATTTTCTCTTTCCATTTTGACTGTTTTCTATGTCACTATGGTTCTCTTTCTCCAGTGTTGATCCTGCTCAGTGTTGATCTCTGCTCTGGCAGTGAACGGGAGGTATGTTTGCGTATCTGTAGATGGATTTTTATTAATAACTTTTTTGAGATACAATGGACATACAATAAAGTGTACCCTGAATTTTTCAGTATAGCCATGGAGTCGGGTAACCATCAGCATGTCCCCCCAAATACCTTGTGCTCCTAGCAGCCATTTCCCGTTCCTCCTCCTCTGCACTCCAAGCCACCGTCTCTGTGGCCTTGCCTTCCTGAACTATTCAGATAACGGAATCACACAGACTGTGGTGTCCTGTGCAGGGCTCCCTTCACGTGTGTCAAGGCTGCGGCACGTCTCAGCACCCGACTCTCTTCTTACATGAAGAAGAGGCACCACCCATGGACACACGTCTGCCTCCACCAGGAAACGCACACAGGGCTGTCTGCACCTCTGGGCCAGCATGCACAGTACTGCTGTGACCGTTCATGTGCCTTTCCACGTGGACGTCTGTTTCTGTCTCTCTTGAGAACGTATCCGGAAGTGGGATCGCTGGGTATGGTGACTCTGTGCTCATGTGTAAAGAACTGTCCAGAGGTACTCCAGAGTTGTCGACCATTTCACACTCCCACTTCCAGCGAGGAAGTTCCAAGTTTTCCAAATCTTGTAATTGTCTGTCTGTGACTAGAGCCATCTCAGTGGATGTTGAGTGACAGCTCTCTGTGGTGTGATTTTTCAGTTGCCTGATGATACATGACATTGATCATCAATTTATGTGCTCACTGGCCACCTGAACATCTTCCATGGAAAAATATCTGTTCAGATCCTTTGCCTTTAAAAACCTACACTCTAGATGTAAATATTTCATCAGATACAGACTTTGCAAATATTTTCTCTGAGTCTGTGGATTGTCTCTTAATCTTGATGCTATCCATTGAGCCATAAATGTCTTCAATTTTTTATCAAGTCCCACTCATCTTTCTTTTTTCTTTATTGTGTTTTTGGTGCCAGACCAAGAAACAAGTGCCTGAGCCTCGTCACAATCTCCCATGCGTTCCTCTAACAGTCTCATGGTTGCTGGCCTTCTGTTCAGGCCCATTTAAGTCACTTTCCCATGCTGTCACCTGTGAGAAGTCGTTGTCCAGTTCATTCTGCAGGGCTCCTGGTGCCATCTGGTGAAAGACACCTCTTTGCTCCTTGACTACTGCCCCCTTCTTCTCTGTCACTCTGGAACACCTGGATAGCAGCCTACTCTGGCCAAGCTCTGTTCCCTTCCAGAACTCGCCTCCTCCTCTGTGGTTTCCCTGTCTTGGGTGAGAGGTGACAGGCGGCCTTTTTGCCGAGGTGCCCTGAGGGTCCCTCTGTGGCAAATTCATTGTGGGGAAACACAGGTGCAGGCGCAGAGCCCATGCGCCTCAAGGTCTGAGAATCACATTCTTGTCCGGGCTCTGCCTGGTGGTGGTGTAGACAGGGCAGGTTTGTTCGTCCCTTAGGGAGCACGTGCAATAATGGCGAAACACCAGTTCCAATGCTCCTGATCGCAGGCTCTTCTCAATGGTCGTACGGCGAGTGCGAGAGTCGTCACACAGGTGGAAGCCACTGCCAGCAGTGTGGGAGTGTCGACGGTGAGCACTACTTTCTGGGTTTCTGCCAACAAAGTATTTCAGCTGGGGTTTCTACAAAAATGAGTTGAAACACCATTTGGATTCAGCCCCGGGGTGTTCTTGTTGGATCAGCCGCTCTGCTCTGCTGGGAATGGGGATGTCTGGAGATGACAGAATGCCTGCTAGAACTGCCCGATGGTGGTCGTGAACAGGGTGCTTGGCTGTGTGCTGCTCTGCCATTCTTTTTTAATATAAAAAATTCCTCATGAACTGATATTGTGCCTGCCTCAGCCCCTTTCTAATCGGGTAACAAGGCTTTAGAGGAGGTTTATCAAGTTGCCAAAGGTCACAGTTCTTACAAGGTAGAGCTGTTAGAGTCTGTAAACAAGTCAAAATAACACCTGGCATTTTGCCAGGGGAATGTTAGAGTTCATAAACAAGTCTGGATGGTGCCTGGCAAAATGCCAGAGGGAGTGGTTTGAGAAGTAACAAAAGCGAGCCTTAATAGAGATTCCTGATTGGTTGACTGATGTATCTAGTTTATGCTAATTAGATAAGCTGTGTGGAATGTATAAATACTGCTCCTGTCCTGCAATAAATGGCTCCCATTCCTGCTGTATCAACGTGCACAAGTTGCTCGTCACCCCCCAGTTATTTTGCAGCCAGGCTGCCAAAGGATACAGTTCTTACAAGGTAGAGCTGAGCTATAGCCAGGCAGTTTGAAGTGCTTCCATCTGCAACATTGCACTAGAAAGTCGCAGGAAAACTTTGAACTAATTTTCCTTTTCAGCTTGTAGTTTGAGGTTATGCTAACAGGTATATGGAGGCTGTGGGTCTTGTGGCAGACAGGGTTGTTCAGCAGGTAATGATGCTCATTGTTTGCTTTGAATCACAATCACTTACAGAGAAGAGCAGTCTGAGTGCTGCAGGAGGACTCACTGAGGGTCATACCCAAACGCCAGAGTCCACGCCCCTATTGGAAAGGTCTAACTGATCAGTCAGTTCTGATGGGCTCTTGGGACCATGAGTCCTCACGACAGGGATGGAGGGGTGATCATCAGGCAGCCCCGGCCCAGCAGGGTCTGTGTACGCCTTCCTGGTTTTAGTGGAAGGTGATTTTTACCAGTATCAGGGAGGCCCCAAAGGGCCCTAGATTAGCACTAACACAGCATCTGTTCCCCTCTGGTGCTAATCTAGAGCAACAGAATCACAGGGGCTTTGAGGGGGTGAACGTGTCAGGGCCCCTCCCAGCACTGGGTTGAATGGTGACACTCTGTGTGTGTGTGGGGAGAGTTACTTTGTCTTTTGTTACTATAACAAATAAGATGATAATAAATTTATTAAGATAACAGGTTTATCTCAGCTACGGTCTTGGGTATTCTAGTCCAAGGTTGAGTGGCCCCACAGATTCGGGGCCTGGGGCAAGGCAGCACCTTACGATGGACCAGCATGAAGGACACATCACACACCTCATGGCTGCAAAGAAACAAAGAGAAGAGGGACAGGGCCCTGCAATTTGCTTCAGAGGCAAGTCCTCAGTTACTGAAGCCCTCCCAGCCCTGCTCTTGAATGTGCCACCAAGTCCCAACGGTGCCACATATTGAGAGCCCAGCTTCAGCACACAATCCTTTGGAGGACGCTTAGGGTTCAAACAACAGCAGCGAGAAAAGTGACTCTGACAGCTCAGGGCTTCACAGCCTGACCCCTGGGAGGGCCGTGAGTGCTTCTGGAGTCACCGTGAAGGTCACAAGTCTTATTGGCACAGAAAGGTCCTCTGTGTAATTTAGTTTCATGCACAGGAGCCACCGTGAGGTGACTGTTCGGAAGTCCTCGCCATGGCAAAGCAGTTGCGCGTAGATCCACCTGGGAAGGACGAGGCAGCTGCAGGTTCTGAGGCGGAACGCGGGCACATCCTCCTGAGCGGGTCAGCGGGGCCTGAGAGGTAGACGGGGCTCTTCACATAGGTGTTCATGACAGCGTTATCTGTCACTCTGAAACAGGGAACGTCACAGAAGTGGAATAATAATGGATGTTTGAATAAGTTATGACTCCCTCACATGAGGGATATCGTGCCGTCATCAGGTGGGGGTCATGCGGTCTTCATTGGCTCTTTCTGATGGGATGTTCCATAATAAATGTGTGATACAAGATTATAGGAATAACGTGATCAAAATTATAAAATTCTATATGGGCTTCTTTAAAAAAACAAAGTTGTTCTATTTATACAAGTAAGTTTTTAATTCAGAAACTGGACACCAGACAAGATACTAAAGAATGGGCACTGAGTTTGAGAGAAAAGGAAGCACAGCTTGGGGGACACCGGAGGTGGCCACAGAACACTAGACTCCAGAGGCAGAGAGGAAGGCTGAGGACAGAAGTGGCTTCTGCAGCAGGAGCTGCTCACACCCCTCACGGATGGGCCCAGCTCCACCTCCTTCCCACTCAACCTTCAGACACCCATGAAGAGGATGGGGATGGGAGGGGGGACCCTGGCTGGAGGCAGAGTGGCAGGGTCAACGTCAGGGCCAGCTCCTGGTGCTCACAGCCTGCCAGTCATCCAGGCTCGGCATGATGGAGTTAGGAGAAGAGCCCCCAGACTCACGAGGACAAGCCTGGGAAGGAGAGGAGAGACAGACAGTCATAGAGACAGGCTTTCAAAGAGCAACCAGCAGACCATGCACAAATAGGAAGATGGGAGATTCGAAAGGCATTATTAACCAGCCCATTAACTGACACCATGGAACATAGCCTCTGAAAATAGCAGAGTACCTTCTCTTCAAGTGCTTAGTTATTCACCAAGGTAGACCACAGGCTGGGTTGGTGGTAATAAATTTGATAAGTCTGAAATTTTACAGATTATGTTCTCTTATCATAATATTTAAATTAGAAATAAGAAATAATTTGATATATAGAAAAAATTTAACATTTAGACATTATATAAAACTCCTCAATATAGCCCCCCTAGATCAGAGGATAGAAATCATAAGGAAAATTAGAAAATATCTTAAACTAACTGAAGATAATATATATAGTATATATAAAGTATGGGGGAATCTCCTAAAGGATTTAAAGGGAAATTTGTACTATAAATGTTTCTATTGAAACAGAGAATTTTCAAAATCAGTGATTTAATATTCTTCAAAAAAAAAACAAAAAAACTAGAAAGGGGCTGGGGTTGTAACTCAGTAGCAGAGCACTTTCCTCAAACATGTGAGGCACTGGGTTCAATTCCCAGCCCCACATAAAAATAAACAAAATAAAGATACTGTGTCCATTTATAACTAGAAAAATTAAATAATTATAAAAGGAAGAAAATAAAATCTAGAATAAATAGGTGAAAATATTTTTAAAAATCAGAAATCACTGAAACAGGACAAAAACAATATAGCAAAATATCAATACAAGTATTTGATTTGAAAAGATTAACAAATTGAATACAAATCTTGGAAAATTGATTAAAAGTGAAAGAAAATACAAACGCCAATGTCAAAGATGAGAAATGGAATACTAAAGATTCTATGAAATTCAAAAATTAATAAGGAATATCACGGACAACTTCATAATAATACATTTATAATGGACATAGTCCTTGCAACTGACACAAGAAATAGAAAACTGAATCACTTAGGAGCATTAGAGATGTTGAGTTTATAAGTAAAATCTTTTCATAAAGAATAGTCCAGACTCTGATGTATTCACTGGTAAGTTCTATCAGATACAGAGAATGTCATTAATCAAACCATTGTATGAGGCCATTACAATCCTGATACCAAAACGTGGCACCATAAGAAAACACCTGCAGCTTTGATGGTTGAGACCTAGAGAGGGAAAGTTTCAGAAGTCCAACCTCGAGGGGTTTGCGGGCCCAGGGTGGGGCAGGACGTCGTGGGGGAGGTTTCCAGGGCGCCCCCTGACCCCCTCCTCCAGCCATGGCCCCTGCCTACGTCACACCCAGGCAGTCTACTCAATGAGGAAGGACTGACTGAATTATAAGAATCTCATCGTTTCACCTCTGAATATTTCTGCATTAACTCAAGAGCCTTTGAGGGACTCCTCACATCCAGACCATAACAATATCACATTATGAATACAGAAGCAAAATCCTAGGAATTAAGAAAACACTCCAGAAAATATACGATGAATACCACATTATGATCACGTGGTGCTTTGCCCAGAAGAGCAGATTAGTTTAGTATTCAGAAATCAGTCCTTGCAATTAATAGACTCAAACGTAGACTAGAATCCACCAATTAATAGAATAAAGGTGAAAATACATAATTGTTTCCAATATATCCAGAGGAAACATTTGACAAAATTTATCATTTAATCATGATTAAAAAAAATTATAACAAGCTTTAAAGTACATGAGAAGAACTTCTATAAAAATCTAATGCCTTTATCATACTTAGTTACTATGATAAATACAAATACAAATGATGAATACCACGAAGACATCACCTCAAACCTTTTCCACTTAACACTGACCTGGAGATTTCAGCAAGGACAATGAGGAGATTAAAAGAACAAAACAAAACCCATGTTTGAAAGGAAGAAGACACAATCTTTAATCACGGGTGATATTATTCTTTATAAATCCTGAAGATTCTCTGAAAAAAAATCATTACAACAACAAGTGAGATCTGCAAGGTCACAGGATGCAAACTCAACATATAAAAATCAACTGTGTTTCTTTGTTTCAGTGTATTCACGTTGCTGGGAAGCACGTCCAGAACTTCTTCATCTTGTAATCTGAAAGCCCCAAAGCCACGAATCAGGTCCCCTCTCCCTCCTCTCACCCATACAGTGACCACAGTTCGATTTTCTGTTCCTTTTATTTTGACTACTTTAGGTACTTCCTACGAGTGGCATCTTACAGTGTCTGTCTTTCTGTGACCAGTTTGTCCTACGTCGCTGCGTGCCTTGAAGGTCCGTTCACTTTGTGATCCACGACCAGATTTCCACTGTCTCGAGGGCTGAATGTCAGCACCGAGTTGCCTCCACAGGCAGCCGCTGGGGATGGTGTGGACGTGAACATGATGTGCCCTGGCTTTCTGAGACTGGCTTTCAGGGATTTGGGATCTATACCCAGAAGTGTGACTGCGGGATCCCACAGGAGCTCCATTTCTAAATACTTTAAATGACTCCATACTTTTTCCAAAACACTGATGGCATTTTATTCAGCCAACTCTGAACAAGTGTTCCCATTTCTCTTCCTCCTCCTCCTCCTCCTTGTCCTTCTCCTTTTCCTCCTTCTCTTCCTTCTTTTCCATTATAACCATCCTAATGGACATAAGGTGTTACCTCTGTGGTTTTGATTTGTATTTCTTTGATGATTAGTGAAGCTGAACATCTTTTCATAAACATATTGGCCATTTGTATATTATCTTTGGGAAAGACTATTCAAATCTTTGTCCATGTTTAAAACTGGGCTACTTGATTTTATTTTATTTTTTTTTTGGGGGGGGAGCTGTGCGAATTCTTGATGTTATCCACTCACCAAACATGATTTACAAATTTTTTTTTTCTTATTCTATAGGTTGCTTTTTTGTTTATTTGCTCTGTGCTTTCGGTGTTGGATCCAATAACTGACTGTAAATTCAGTTATCTAAAGTATTTCCCCTATGTTTTCTAAGAGTTATAGCATGTTAAGTCTTTAATTGATTTTCAGTTACTTTTTGTATATAATATATAACATGAATATTCAACTTCATTCATTTGCATGTGGATATTCAGTTTTTGAAACACCATCTGTTGGAGAAACTGCCTTTTCCCCACTGACGTGTCTTCACTCCCTTGTTGAAGATCATTCGACCACATACACCGGGGCTCAATTTAGGCTCTCAATCCCTTTGGTTTATTTTTCTGTCTAGATGTTTTAATCTGGTTTTAATCACTGTAGCTTTATGATATGTCTTGAAATAAGGAAATGTGAATTTTCTAGCTTTAAAAAATAATATTTGGGCTATTTGGGGGTCCCTTGAGATCCAATATGAAATTAATGAAAATTTTTCTATTGCTTCAAAATAGAGTATTGCAATTATGATAGGGATTGTGTTGAATCTGTTGAATACTTTGGTAGTATGGACCTTAACAGTATTTTATCTTCCAAACCACAAACATGGAATATCCTTTCATTTATTTGTGTCTTGAATTTCATTCAGCAATTTTTTGAGGCTTTCACTATGTAAGTTTTTCAGTTCCATAGTAGATTATTGTTTTAAGTAGTTTATTATTTTTGATGATATTATAAATAGGATTATTTTCTTAATTTCCTTTTTAGGTTGTGAATTGATAGTATACAGAAGTACAGTTTATTTTTTTGTGTTAGTTTTGTATCCTTCAATTTTGCTGAGTTCATTCATTTGTTCTTGTAGCTATTGTTCATGTGTGCATGTGTGTGTGTGTGATCTTCAGTTTTCCACATGTAATTGCACAAGAGATACTTTTGTTTCTACTTTTTCAATTTTGATGATTTAATTTTTTTCTTGCCTAATTGCTTTGGGTATAACTTCTAGTACTATGTTGAATAAAAGTGTTGACAATAGGCATCCTTCTGTTGTCCCTGATCTTGGCAAAATCTTTCTTTTAACTTTGAATATGTTGCTGGGTTGGTTTATCATAAAAATGGCCTTTACTGGGCTGAGGTGGTTTCTTTCCATTCCTACTTTGTTGAGCATTTTTATCATGCAATGGTACTAAATCTTATGAAACGATGATTGTGTGTTTTTTTTCTCCTTCATTCTTTTAAAGTAATGTATTATATTGATTGATTTTAGTATATTAAACCATGTTTGTATTCCAAGAATAAATCCCATATGTTCATAGTGTACAATCTTTTTAATGCACTTCTTGGTTTGCTGGTATTTTGTGGAAGAGATTTGTGTCAATATTTGTCAGGGATTCTGGTATGCGGTTTTCTTTTCTTCTGTTGTCTTTCTCTGGCTTTACTATTAGGGTAATGCTGGTCTCAGAGAATGAGGTTAGACAAATGTTTTCTGATCTTCATTTTTTTTTTTTTTTTGATAAGAGTTTCAGGAGGATTGATGTTCTTTACATGTTTTGTAGAATGGATGGCTCAGTTTTTCTTTATTGGGAGTTTTTTAAAATTGATAATTCAATGTCTTTTTGTGGTTGTTGTTGTAGTGTGCAGACTTTTTATTCCTTTATGATTCATTTGTGGTAGATTGTGTATTTCTAGGAATTTATTTCTTATAGGTCATCCAAATTGTTTATAGCATTCTGTTAATCCTTTTTATCTCCCAGCATTGATAATAAATAATGTCTTCTCTTTCATTTATGATCTCGGTTATTTGAGTCTTCTTTTTTCTTAGTTAATCTAGCTAAAGGATTTTCTAAAATGTACTTTTAGTTTTGTGGATTTTTAAAACTGCGTTTCTATCCTCTGTCTTTATTATTTTCTTCTACTTGTCTTCTCTGGATTTTGTTTGTTCTTGTTTAGCTTCTTGAGATGTCATGTTGTTGATGCAAGATCTCTTTCCCTTTTAAATTTATATGTTATGTTACCAACTTCTTTCTTAGAGTTGCCTTCTTTGTATCCTATAGGCTTTGATAAACTGTGTTTCCTTCTTATTTGTCTCCAGGTGTTTTAAATTTCCTTTGGGACTTCTTGATCCATTGTTTGTTTAAGAATATGTGGTTTAGTGTCCACACATCATGGATTTTATAATTTTCTTTGTGCCATTGATTTGGAGTTTTATACCATCACGATTAGAAATGAGTCTGTGTGTGCTGTCAGTCTTCCTGAATGTGTTGAGACTTATTTTGAGGCCCTAATACTTGGTGTGCTCCAGAGAACGCTCCATGTGCTCTCTAGAGGAACCACTGTTCTGCTGGTGCTTTGCTAGTTGATTAGCTCTGCTCACTCTACAGTGTGCTGGGGGTCTCTGTTTCCTGTCCACCCATGTCTGCTTGTTCTGTTGACAGTGAGGTATTGAATCACTGTGCTATCCTGGTGCTCCTCTCTGCCTTTCCCTTGGATTCCATGAGTGGTTGCTTTGTTTATTTAGGAGCATGGAGGTACATACTCAGACCACTACTCATGATCGCTACATCTTCTTGTAAATTGGCCGCTATCATACTACTACGTTCCTCCATATCTCTTGTAATAGTTTTGGATGTTGAGTGAATTTTGTCATTAGTGTAATCACTCCTGGTGTCTTTTGACTATAATTGTAGGCAATGTCTATGTGCCCTTGAATCTAAAATAAGGCTCTTGTAGATAGTACACAGATGAATTCTTAAAAAACAAAGAAACATGCAGCCAATCTATGTCCACTTGCATTTAAAGTAATAACTGTTAGGAGGGAACTTTGCCATTTTGTTAATTGTTTTCTGAATTTCTTCTACTCTTTTCCTTTCCTCACTTACTTTGTGTTTCATTTTTTTTTTCTTTTTCTTTTTTTGGTTAATTAGATGCTTTGATTCCATTCTCATTTCCTTTAATGTATATTCTGTAGATATTTTCTGTGTTGTTACCATTGCAATAACATAAGACATCCTCAAGTTACAGAATCTATTTTAAATTGATAATAACCTAACTCTAACGACACACAAAAATTCTTCTCCTTACTCAGTTTTACATTCATCTACAAAATTCAAATAAATTGAAAAATAAAATTTAAACTATTCTAATTATAATATTATCAAAATCAAAGTTTATTGTAATAAATGTAACAAAAGACATGCACCCACTCTATATTGACAATGGCAAATACTTACGGAAAGATACTTTTCCAGGATCTGCATTAACAGAGAGGCATCTGTATCGGTGAACCGGAAGCTCAATGTTCTAATGACAATTCCCTGGTTTGATCTATTACTCAATATATTCCAATCAAAGTCCTAGTAGGTTATTTTCATAGAAATGGACAAGCTGATTCAATGTGTATATAAATGCAAATTATTTAAAAAAACACCAAAATGATCTTAAAATGAAGAACACATCTGGAGAATGTAGACTAGTTGGTACCAAAGTTTGCTACATAAAATCAGCAATCAGAATGTATTAGGAATAGACCAATTTCTCAAACAAAAAGGACTCAAGAAATTAACCCCACATACTCACTGATTTTCGGCAAAGGTGATGAGGCAGTCAGTGGAGGGTGCTTCAGCATATTTATCAAATGGTGTTGGAGCAAGGAGCTAAGTGATTATGTACAAATTAAATCTTGACTCCTGCCTCACACTGGCATGCGATTGTGTCATAACATAAAATATAACACCTCTAGAAGAAAATATGCTAAACAACCTCTGTGACCTTTTGGTTAAGCAAAGAGTTCCCGGGAAAGGCATAGAAGTATAGCTTTTGTTACAAAATAAAGGATAAATTGGGCTTCATAGATTATCATCAGGAGGCTCTATTAAAAAGATAAAAATCAGCCACAGACTGCAAAAATACATAGCTGACAATACATATGGCTGCTAAGTCTGCCCAGAACTGCTCAAACCAGCAGTGAAAAGATGAGCAAGCTGGGTTAAAACAGGGTTGCTGCTCCATAAGACTTCACCTAGAAACAAGAGGCCAACACAGACATTCACTGCCACCACCGTCCAGGGAAATACCAGCTGACACCTCCACAACTCCATGTGGGTATTATCGTTGCTTCCAGATCCTAAGAACAGAGGAAAACACAGATGATGGACCACTTCTATACTAAAGAACACAAAATCCATGAAGAGTGAAAGTAGAATCTGCAACTCTCAGTAATTACTAGTGGGAGTGATAAAGTTAAAAACAAAAACAAACTAAAAACCCACCTCTTTGTAAAATTGTGCCACACCACAGGTTACCCAACCAAGCAATGAGGCAAAGACAAACATGGACAGAGAAAGACCAAACACACATCAGATTGCAAAACTATCTTTCCTTTAACTATAGATGTCCCTAATTTGGAAACATCTGAAAATGATTTGTGGGGGAGATGTTCACATTCAGGAATAGAACACAGGCCTATATCTGTGGCTTGGGGTCAGGATGGCAGAAGCCCTCTGAAGGTTCTAGGAGGAGGAAAAGGCTGTCTGTCCCAGCGCCGTCCATTGTTTGAGTTTACTCCTGCCTGCCTGCGTTTTAACTCTGCCCTTTAATCCCTTCCTATCCAGAGTAAGGCCCAGGCAGTGGCTGACCTCAACTATCACAGCCTTCAACAGCCTGGTCGGTAGCCTCTTCCACATGTCCTCAGGCTTCACGTTGAAACACCAGCAAGGTGGCATTTCAAATTGGTGCAACTATTAGGGAAAGCAGTATGGAGACTTTTTAGAAGCTTGGAAGGGAACTGCCATTTGACCCTGTTATTCCACTCATCCGTCTATACCCAAAGGACTTAAAATCAGCATTCTACAGTGATGCAGCCACATCAATGTTTACAGCAACTGAATTCGTAATAGCTAAACTATGGAACCAACCTAGAAGCCATTTAACAGATGAATGAACAAAGAAACTGGTGTATATACACAATGGAATATTACTCAACTTTAAAGAAGAATGAAATTATGGCATTTGCAGTTAAATGGATGGAGTTGGAGACTATCATGCCAAGCAAAGTAAGGCAATCCCCAGAACCAAAGGCTGAATGTCCTCTCTGATAAGTGGATGCTGACCCATAATGGGGAAGTGGTGGTAAGGAGAATGGAGAAACTGTGATTGGGCTAAGGGGAGGGAGGGAAGGAGAAAGAGAGGGGGTAAGGAGGTAGGAAAGATGGTGGAATGAGATGGACATTATTCCTAGGAATATGTTTGACTGCACATGTGGTGCAACTCTACATCATGTACAACCAGAGAAATGAAAAGCTGTGCTCCATTTGTGTACAAGGAATTGAAATGCACTCTGCTGTCATATGTGCCTAATTAGAACAAACAACAAACAAAGCTGCCCAGACTCCTTAGCCTTCCCACGCTCTCCACCTCTCTAGGACTCCTGAGTCTTCTGACTGCTTCCAACAAGGAAGAGAGCATTCTTCGCCGTCTAGTTTCTACATACTACCTATTTTTCTTTTCACTCTAATTCAATTAGTGACAGATTTCCAGGGTCTTTCGATATGTTTTCATGATTTAATAAATTCATCCCACGTTCAATTTGCCTGAATTGGGAAATGTCAGCATGTGACACACAGCTGAAGAGAAAAATGGCCGTGCAGATTAGTTGGGACAAAGTAGGTGAAGCTGCAGTAATAAACAAGCTGAAGCTTTAGTTTATCCGCACACAGAAGTCGGATGCCTCACTCACGTGGCCTGTCAGGGTGGGTTGGCTCTGGTGGTCACTCGGTGGCCCAGGCTGAAGGAGGTGGTCCTGGGTCTCCCATCAGAGGGCTGGAAACATGTAGATGCATGTAGCTATGGATCTTGTCCTTGGAACTGTCATAGTTCACTTTCACGTATGTTTTATTGGCCAAAGCAGGTCATGTGGCCATCTCCTGTTGAAAACGTGGAGAAGCATGTTCTTTTACTCCAGGAAAGAGGCATTCTGAGAATATTTGCTGAGTGTTCCTAACAGCCACTATATTAGGTGACCCTGCATATTTGGACCACAGGCCCCAAGTTGTTGCCGCTGGTTTGGGAAGCATGGTAGGGCCTTGGCATCAGAAAAAAAACAAACAAACAAACAAAAAAACAAAATCGAGTTCTTGCCAAGAGTCTTAACCCTGGCCCCAGTTTTCACATTTCTAGGGTAATTTCAAGGTTTTTAAAGCTCTTTTACATGGAATGTCAATTCAGTAAATGTGGTTGAATGCTCCCCAAAATGTCTTGTAGAAAATTATGATGATTTCTCAGCTTCAGAGAGGCAAACGAGTGCTCTGGAGGTCAAGTGTGAGACAGCAGCAAGCAGCCCTGAACTGGAGTGTGACCAGCCTGCATGGAGACAGACAGGGGATGCCGGTGAGGCAGCAAGGGGAACCTGGAGCCCTGGGGTCCGGGAGTTTCCTGAAAGGGTCAGAATGACTCAGACAAGGCACCTAGGTCAGCTGGACGGGGTGAAGAGAGTGTGAGAGCAGGGAGGCCTGATGACGTGGGGGTGAGACTGGACCATAAAGAGGGGCTGAGGTAGGCTTGCAGCAATTCCACAGGGTGGAAGCCCACGGCGGCAGCCTGGAGACACAGAGTGGTTCACGGTGCCTTCCCCGACGCAGGAGTCTTCGCCTGTCTCCACTGCAATGCTCGGCTCTCTCCTCTGATTGCACCAGTTCCTTGGAAGGAGCTTGACTTGCTTTGATATTTTGCAGTGTAGGAAGTAACATGATATCCTGCCTCCATTTCTTTTTGGTGCTTTAGTAATATTATATGCAAGATATTGATTAATCGTTATGGGTCAAATGTTCCCCGAATCGAGCACAGGAGCCTGGTGAATGTGTTCAAGGCGTGGCAGCTCCCCTCGCGGAGCCCACTCCTGTCAGGATGGCACAGCAGAGAGCTGTCTGGGGACGAGCATGGTCAGGAGCCCTGTGCTCATTATTAACCTGTGGCTCCTGGCAGGTCTGCAGCGCAGCCTTTCATGGACTGGTCATCTAGGTAGCCCATAGCGTGTGAAGAAGGAGAGCAAAGGCAATTAGTATTATGCAAGACGCAGCCAGACAACTTGGCACAGGCTACATCATGTCACCTGTCACCCAGTATCTATCTGAAAGAACTTTCAAATTCCTTATAACACATCACAAAAACTTCTGAAATCCGTTCCACCACCATTTCCAGTTTCTGTAGTCACACGCATTATACTCTGGCCAGAGTGGACTCCTGCCAACTGTCCAGCACAGTAGCTGCTTTCAGGCTGTTGAATTTCTTTTTCTCCTTCTTTTTTTTTAAAAAAAAATTTTAAGCTGTTTTCTCTGCACAGAATGCAATATCATTTTCTGCCTCTCATGAATTCCTGCTTCAAGCTTCAGGGTGAATGACATTGCTCCTATAACGACTGTTTGTTCCCTGTAGTCAGAACACATCCCGTCTTTCCTTGGCTTCTGCCTCTATTATAGAACTCACTGAATTTGTGCTGGTTTTGCTGGTGGAGGAAGCAGTCAACCCCGCTGATTACCAGGACGAATTCCACAGAGCTGTTGCTTAAGCACAGCTCGTCACTGCTCCACATGTGTACCTGCTAAATCTTGGTGGAGAAGGGTGGTCTTTCCAGAAAGAAAGGAGCCGAGAGAGAGATGGCCGTGGGCAACACTCCCGCTGAGCGGCAGGGGCCTCGGTGGTGTGGGTTGTGGAGTTAGACACTGTTGACCTTCACACCTTGCTGTTTCCAAGAGGCACAGAGGATCCAGCGGAAAGAATGGCACCGTGTCCTCTGCTTCCGATCTACAGGAAGGACTAAGATCGCAGGAGGAAGTTGGCAATGGAAAGACTACTGCAAAAGGAACACGGACCCTAAAACGAAAGGAAAGCACTTTTCGTCCCCACGAACCTGGACAGAAAGTGGGGAGGCTCAAGGGAAGCCGCGTGTCCCAGGAAGAGGGAAGTGGCGCTCTGGTAAGGTGTGGCACCTTGCTGAAATCCACTCCACCTTCACCCTCCCAGGAAGGGCGCCTGTGCAGGGAGCCAAAGGGACACCTCACGGAGGGGCCCAGAGACTCCCCTGGGGACTGCCCCTTCCCCCTCTCCCTCCACACTCCAGGACTTGGGCCAAGGAGGCTGTTTCCCCAGGACAAAGAGGAGACAAGCATGGAGCTGGAGGGACACAGGCCACCATGGAGTGGGCGGGGAGAACACTGGCCGTTCAGTGGCTTCCAGCCAGGGACTCTACATCCAACAGTGACGCCGGATGAAGGTAAGAGCAGCCACAGAGGCAGGGATGCTGGTGGCATTGTGACATGGGTGTGAGACAGCCTCATGCATAAGGGACACGGCTTGCAGCAAGGCAGAGGAAGGAAGCAGCTGAGGTCCTGCACTGTGGGGGTGGGCTGAGGGGCTCCTGAGCGGAGCACCCCCACAGAGCTTCCCCGGAAGGCCCAGCGCTCCCGAGCGTCACTCAGTGGGAGAGCGGGCGCTGGTGGACCTAGTCCTCCAGGTCCCCAGGTCTGCATCTGTGGCAGGCCCTAAAGGCAGATCTTCTTTTTTATTTAAAATAGAAGCAAAATCTAAGATGTCCTGAACGGCCTAGGTCACAACGTTTCCCTCCTGGCCAAGATTTTTCCATTGATTCACATAGTTCACATTTGTGACATTCAGGCCAAGACAAAATGCTCCATTTGATGATTTTTGTCACAGCATGGGTCTTTTCTGTGTTCTTACCCAAGTTTCGCTTATGCCTATAAAACCTTCTTCCTCAGATGGTAGTTGAATGGCCAGAGAAAACTGATAGAAACTTCTCTCTTTCTACCTTAGTTTTCCTTTATTTTTTATTTTTTTTTTTGTGTTATTATTACAGGTAGATTGAGGAATGCCAGAATTTTCACAACAATTTTACCTCTTTTTCCAATTTGCCAGGGTTTGTCTTTGTCATTTGTTGATCTCAGTTTACCTGAACATTATAGCGGCTGGTACATGGGACCCCAGCGGTGCAGGGCGAAGGGGCACGCTCCTGGTGTCCCTGGGATTTCACCGCCAAGCCAAGGTCATTCTGTGTTTGGTTAAACTGATGCTTTTAACCAGTGACACATTGTTCTTTCAGAAAATAACTGATTCTGGGAGAATTTTGCTCCTTTTCTCTTCCCAATCATTTTCTGAAATAAAAGAATTAAAAGATATTGTGGGTGATTAAGGCAAATAAACAATCTCACCAGTATCTTGTTTTTCAAGCTGCTTCCAACACTGAGAAAGAAACTCTTTCCTTGGCTTAAAAACAAAACCAAGTCACAAAAGTGACGGCCCAGTCAGCACCTAATCGCTGGGTTAGGAGGCAGCCCTCTCTCTTCCCGACTGCCCAAGTTTTCTGGCTTTGTGCACAGTTAGAATGTTCCCTTCCTCCTTCCCTCCCTCCTGCCTTTCCTTCCTTCCTTCTCTTTCACGATGGGGATGGAACTCAGGACCTAGCACGTGCTAGGCACGCTCGGCACTACCCAGCCCTTTTTAATCTTTATGTGAAAAGGACCTTGCTGAGCTGTTCAGACTTGTGATCCTTCTGCTCAGCCTCCCGAGCGGCCAGGATCCCAGGCGTGAGCTACTGCACCTGGCTGCACAGTTAGGAGGCATCCTGTTGGTGAGTGGACGGCCAGAGGAACAGATAAACTGTGAAGTGTGGAGTTTGCTTTGTGACTGACCCACATCCTGATAGACCGAGGCCGTGTTTAGCTGAGTTCTGTTCTAATAACCGAGCTGGTCAAGCCATTTCTTTCACAAAGGATTTCACGCACAAGGCAATTTCTCCACAACCCCAAACCTCGCCAACCAGGGTACCTTCAGTCTCCCTTTCCATCACCCGCCTTGCTTCAGTTCAATTTCAAAGCACTTTCTGAGGCTACCACATGAGTGTTCAGGAAGAGGTAGGGGAAACAAAATCTGAAGACTGCTTCTCAGTTGAGGATACTGTGTGTGGACCCCAATGTGTGGAGGGGCACACGTCACCAGGAAGTCCACCCTTGAATCCTGCATGTGTTTTACAAGAGTTTTCCCATTATGGTTTGGGATTTCTGGCCTGGGACAATAATTTTTCGTGAATGTATTTTACTAGAAACTTGTATTATATGTTTCTCTACTTAATAAAATACAAAAAGAAGCTGGGCATAGTGGCACACGCCTGTAATCCCAGCAGCTCAGGAGGCTGAGGCAGGAGGATGGTGAGTTCAAAGCCAGCCTCAGCAAAAGCAAGGCTCTAAGCAACTCAGTGAGACCCTGTCTCTAATAAAGTACAAAATAGGGCTGGGGGTGTGACTCTGTGGTTGAATGCCCCTGAGTTCAATCCCTGGTACCACCCCCCTCCTCAAAAATATTTTAAAAAGAAGTTGTTATAGGAGGATATTGAAGATAATGAAGAAAAAAGTGAGCTCCAAGAGGAGAATTTCTCTTCAGCCTATTAGAGAAAATGCCACACATACACAAAAAAGTGTGTGTGTGAGAGAGAGAGAGAGAGAGAGAGAAATACCCCCCACTGTCGATGTAAGGGCTAGAGGGACATTTTTACGAGATAATATAAAGTCTAATTGCATTATTTTTTTTCTTGCCAGTTTGGTTTTACTCAAAATAAATTAAATAACCCTTAAGTAACAGATTAGAAAAAAAAACTTACATTAGTAAAAACATGAATAATAAATTTTAATAAAATGTGTCTCCCTGTAACTAAGGTTTTTCATTCACTGGGATTATATTTTGAAGGTTTGCTCTTTTTCCTAGAGCTTAAACCAATCAGATTGATTTTGATGGTGATAAGAATGAATTATCAGCCCCAGAGCAAGGTGTAGCAGTTTTTGTGATTGGTTTGTGCAGAGGATTCTCTCAGGAGCAGCATGGGGCATGGACCCAGGCCTGCAGGGTGGGGAGGGCCGAGCACCCGGGTTCTCCAGCCCCTGAGCTCCCCAGTCCTGGTGTCTGGGTTGGTACAATCGACATCTAATAATTGTGCGTATTTCTGGGGTATGGTTTGATAAGTCAATGCATATATATGAGGTGGGAGGGTCAAATCAGGGCTGTGAGCACTTCCTCCTCAAACATTGCTGGGTGAGGGACCATCAAGCTCATCTGTTCTACTTCTTCTTCTTTTTTTCCTTTTTGGAACGACAGGGATGGAACCCAGGGCCTAGTACACGTTGAGCAAGTGTCCCCCTTTGCCCTACATCCCCTTCTTTATGAAGTGCAAAACAAGTTCTTCTGAACCCAATCACCCGCTGTGCTGTGAGGCACCAGCACATCCCACCCTCCTTCTGTGATTCCTTGACTTCCCTGGGCTCTCGTCGTGATTTACAGATTTTTTGTATATGTTTTGTTTTATAAAGACTGACTCTCCCCCCCCACACACCAAAGAGCACTTCAATTTCCTCTACGCTAAATAAATAAAAGGCATTGAAATTCGTGTTTTAGAAATATGAGTGCATTTGGGCTGGGGCTGTGGCTCAGTGGTAGAGAGCCCTTCTGGCACGTGTGGGGCACTGGGTTCCATCCTCAGCACCACATAAAAATAAATAAAAATATTGTGTCCAACTACAACTAAGAATATATTAAAAAAAAAAGAAATATGAGTGCATTCATTCTCAGGTGATATTCCTGTGATATTCTGTGTTCACTAAAATCTCAACTAGTGGAAGATTTTTGGTAACTACATTTTGAAAAACTTTGGAAACATCTAAAAATTCATATTTAAGTAAAGTTCTTCTTTGATAATCATTTAGAACATTTCTAAAATGTATTAGAGTGCATCTTTGTCTTATAAATATCTGCTCCATCAAAATTCATTGTGTACTTGATGTTCGAGTTCCTGTAAAGAAGGAATACCACTGTGGGGTAGCCTGTTTGACTACGCACTCTACCCAGGGAGCACCATGGAAATCGGCAGATTGTTTCTAAAGCAAAGTACCAAACCCACTGCTGACTGAGGCTGTTTTCCTTCTTTCAATGATTCAAATTAGGATGGGCAGGACCTCTGGAGTCCTGGAGATACCAAAATAAACTCATGGGCAATGTTTCTGTTTCCACTCTGTGGCTCATCTAGAGGGTCGTCACTGGTCAAGCTTGGGAACCACACGAGATGTAGAAGACACTGTCACGGCAGCAAGAGTGTCTTGTGAGGCAGCTAATAACACAAAATAAGGGTGGCCTGTTAGGCAGTTAAAAGTTGCAAGTGTGGATTTATCAAAAAACTGCTCCCTTCCAACTGCGGCTGGACCTTGTCCCAGTGCTGGTGTGTGCACATGAGGGAAGAAGAGTGGGTAAACAGGATAGGCCGGCCTGAGCGAGCCTGGTCCAGGTCCCACTGGACTTGGGCTGGCGAGGGAAACACCAACCCGTGGAAGGGTCACAGGAGCCTGTGGTGGAGGAAGGAAGCTCCAGTGCAGTCTGGGAAGGAGGTCAGGGGCTGCACCTGAGAGCAGGAGGAGGGCCAAGGGCAGTGTCCACACACAAGAGGGTCACTAGACGGGGTTCTGAGCTTTCTTCTTGGCTGAGTGATATTGAGCAGGGAACTTCAGAGTAACTCGTGATTCTGAAAAGTCAAGGTGATTTGTGTCTCATGGATCGTGGGAGGAATAGTTTGATATGCTGGATTGATGTGCTCGCTCACCTTGAGGGCTGGTCAGCCGTCACCCTTACCATCAGACTCCCCCACGTTGCCTGGAGTTTGAAGCGTGGGGATAGTTGGTTTTCTTGAGAGCGGGGAAGAGGCATCATGGGGTTGGGGGCTGCAGGACGACAGAGACATACCAGGAAGTACAGTGACCAGTCTGTGGGCACATCTGGGCTGCTTTGCCTGCTGGGCATCTGGGCTTCACACCTTGGCGCTGCCCTTAGCGTCCTGGACTCCTATAGTCCCCTAGTGTCAGGGTCCCCAGCGTGACTCAGCAGAGCTGGCCCAGCTTCCTCCCTCACCTCTGCCAGCTCCCGGCGGCCCCAGGCTGTGCTGTCCAGGATGCTCTAATGCCCAGGTCCTGCCCCCCAACGCCTAGGGTAGGTTGGGGAAAGAAGAGATGGTGGGCGCGAAAGCACAGAGGGCCCGAGGTGCCACGTGTATACAGACGTCCTTGCCCCATCCTCACAGAGCAGTCGAGCAAGGCCCAGCATCCCCACAGAATAGAGAATGGGACCATGAGATCCAGGAAGCCAGGATCTGCCCTCTCCTAAGACGCCAAGCCGAGACTTTCACTGGGCTGTCCTGTGGAACCCCAGCTCCCACGCTGCACCCCATCTCAGAGCCCTGACTCAGCCCCGCGGTGCTTCCTCTCCCTGGAGCTGGCTCTGTGGATGGGGAGTGACACAGAGTGTCCTCAGAGGAGCCTGGCATGGGTGGACGTTGCACCCACACTTGCACAGGCCCCGAGATGCCTGGACGTCAGGTGCTCTGGGGTAACACCGGAGTTGGTTTGTTTTTTAACCTTTTGATTCTTTATTTGGTTTGTTTTTGACTTTCATTTGAAGCATGCAATATATTACCAAAAATACACAAACCAAAAGCTGTTGAATCTTCCAAGAGTGCTCACCAGCCAGGCCAAGAGGGGAACTGAACTAGCACCGAGGGGCCCTGCCCACCATCTCCTGGCTTGACGCCTTTCCTCTCTGGACATGGCAAGCTCTCTCATGCGTATGAGCCACATGGCAAAGATGTAAATAACAGTAGTGGAAAATTAAATCTAAAACCTTTATAAGGAAATTAATTCCCCCTGATGTTTAGTTGGGTCACTGTCTTGACAATTTGATTGAGTAAAAGCAGCGGAAGACAGGACTCGGCCATGGCCTTGAGAGAAGCCCACCCACCAGGAAGGAAGGCAAGTGGCTTCCACTGGGGTTGTCTTTCTGGCACATTCTATAGTAGCACTCTAGCCGCACCTCTGCACCTCTGCCCACTGCAGCCCCCCACTGCACCTCTGTGCCTCTGCACCTCCACCCCACTGCAGCCCCCCCACTGCAGCCCCCCCCCCCACTGCAGCTCCCCCACTGCCTCTGGTGCACTTCCTTCTTACTTCCTGTTCCATACTTTCAATCCTCCTTTCAAGACCCCTAACACCTGCCTATTGGCTGCTGCCCACTGTCCTCAGTGAAGTGTGTCTGTGTCCCTATCAATGTGGGGGCATTCTTCTCTGCAACAAAAAGAAAACCCCCACCCTGTCCTTCCACAGTTCTCTCCAAGGGTTGGCAAGGCATGAGCAATGGAGCTTTTCCTCCAGGGGAGGGCTGCTGTGTCAGTCTCCTCTGGTCACACATTGTTCTACTGGCCCTGTGTGAGGTCAGTGTCCTCCTCTCTACACACACACTCACACACACACACACTCTACAGATACATACTGTACTCCGTAATGCACACAATATGACATATGACCCCTTACACACTTACATGCATTCCACATACTCTGGAGCACACACATGGCACCATGTACACACACTCATACATGCTGACCACACTCGTCCACCACAAACACACACACCACACCCCTCACAGGTATACACATACAGCTGACATATAACACTCACACCATTTGCAGAGCACACAGGTTCAGCTCACACATATGTCACATACATGTGCAATGAACCACAGTACCACACATGCATCACACAAGCATTTCCTCTTACACACCCCATTCACACACACAGAGCATGTGACCCAGCAGACTCATGTGTACTCACACCCACATTCAATCTGTCTGCACATGCCATGTCTGCATTCACACTCTATTTAATTTGTCTGCACATGCCACTCTTGTGCACACTCTATTCAATCTGTCTGCACGTGCTACTCCTGCGCACACTCTATTCAATCTGTCTACACATGCTACGTCTGTGTGCACTGTATTCAATCTGTCTGCACGTGCCACTCCTGTGCGCACTCTATTCAATCTGTCTGCACGTGCCACGTCTGTGTGCACTCTATTCAATCTGTCTGGACGTGCCACGTCTGCGTGCACTGTATTCAATCACGTGCCTCTCCTGTGCACATTCTATTCAATCTATCTTCATGTGCCACCTCTGGGCACGCATTCTATTCAATCTGTCTGCACGTGCCACTCCTGCGCACACTCTATTCAATCCGTCTGCACGTGCCACGTCTGCGTGCACTCTATCAACCTGCACGTGCCACGTCTGTGCGCACTCTATTCAATCTGTCTGCACGTGCCACACCTGCGCACACTCTATTCAATCTGCACGTGCTACGTCTGCACGCACTGTATTCAATCTGTCTGCATGTGCCACGTCTGCACATGCATACTCTTCAATCTGACTGCATGTGCCACATCTGCACACATTCTGTTTATCTGTACATTCCAAGTCTGCACACACTCTGTCTGCATGTGCCACGTCTGTGTGCACACTGACCACTCGGCCCCCATAGGCTTGCCTGGGGAGCTGGGGTGTTGCTGGGTCAGGAGTGCTGCTCTAGCAAGTGGTATGTGCTGGGTGGACAGGAGGGCAAGGGGACACAGCATGAGTCCCAAGGGCTGGCACACAGCAGAGTGTGCTGCCCTCGGATCTTAGTATGTGAGCCCTTTCGGCTGTGGCAGCCCTGCTCCTATCCACAACCTCCTGTGTGAAACCTGTTCCTGCTTTGCTTACCCTGTCTTTCAAAAGGAGACCAAGCCTAAGTCTTGCCCAGCTCAGCCTTGCTGGGAGGACAGAGGGAGGACCGTCAGTGCTGACGAACACCCTGTGTCCTCTGGAGGTTTCCAGCCGACTCTAGAAAGAAAGGACACCTGAATCCAGAGCAGACCCTGGGGAGAGAGCACAGGACAGCCCAGTCTGGTCTGATGGACCGCAGGGCATGGGACCCCCCCAAAACCACATTCACACACACAGCTCCACCCCTGCAACTTCTTTTTAATGATGAGTTAGATGGGTACCTGGACCTAAAATCTCATCGTGGAAGCTGCACTCTGAGATGACCAAAGCTATAACAGGAAGATGGGCCCAAGGACTAGCGTGAAATTTACCCCCAGACTTACTTTTAAATGCATGGAGTTAAATCAAGAGTGCCATTGTGATCACTCTAATTGTGGAGGGGCTCACATTTTCAAGGCACCATCATTCTTGGGAACATTTGTGAGTGTTCACAAGTATGCCTCGGAGTGCCATCAATAATTAAAATGGAATTTCCCTCATCTAGGGGCAATAAGGAGATTGCACTTGGAATCTCCATGTGGCATTATCTTCATATCAATTTACTGTGCAGAAAAGTTTACCAGTCTTTCCTTCCTGTTATCAATATACCAGTGACATTACTTGGTGTTTTGAAGTGTACAGATGGTGTCTGTCTGTGCTAAGTGACCTGTGCTGTACTTTACACACACATTTCGGTTTCCCCCAGATATCCCTGTGGAAGGACAGTTCCTGGGACAGTTCTACCCAAAGGTCATGGAACCTTCAAGAGGTGGGCTGAGTGGGAGGTCATGAGGTCATTGGCATGGGCCCTCCAGTGGGATGGTGGGATGGATCTTTCCCTCTTCTCTCTTCTTTGCCTGTCTGCCTGTGCTCCCACCATGATGTGCTGCCTTGCAACAGGCCCCAAAGCAAGGGCTAGTCATAAACTGGAGTTCCAAGACATGAGCCCAGATAAGTCTTCTTTCTATAAGTTGATTATCTCAGGCATTTTATTATAGTGGCACAAATCTGATTAGCTCTTGATGCTTCTCTGATACACACATGTATTAGTAGACAGATTCATGACAAATATTCCATATTCTCTATGTGCATATGTCTGTTATGAATATATATGTGTTGGTGTATATACAGGCACACACACACACACAGTACACGTGAGCTACTTACTGTAGGTGGTCCTTAGCAAGTTAGGCAGGGTTGGCTAGTGCACTCGCTCTATCCTCAGGCAGCACCACCAGCTGTTCTTCCTTCCCTCCTTTCTTTACTTACGTACCCCTTTTGTGTCCATTTGTTCTTCAGGAAGGACATGGGTGATGATTTATAGACATGTCCACCTGCTCTGTCATTGGCCCTCTTTGTGCACACATACTCTGGTAGTTGCCCAATGATACCACCCCCTGCCATCCAATGTTCTGTCTAAGTGAAACCAACGCAGGGACACAGTCATCTCCTAGCCAAGCTGGGGAGGGGGGTGTGCCATGGAGCCTAGTGGCCTAGAGCCTCCACATGCAGGATAATGGCTTCCTGGAGTCCTGGAGTTAAACGACATGTCCGTCCATCTGCACCTGGAGAGCTGCCTCCTGTGACTGTCCGTGAAGCGTGGGGAAATGCTGACAGCAGCCCTTGCAGGAGCCGGGGAGAGGTTTCCTTCTTAGTGGACATTGGAAGTGGTCTAGGAATGGCGTCCCTGCTCCAGGCCGAATCTGTGGAACGGTGATCACAGTTAGAGTCACAGTCGAGATCTAGTGGTTATAGTTAATTCTTCAAGATAAAACCAGCACAATGAGGAAAAAGATTCAATAAATGGGGTGTGCAAGAGTCCTGTGTTTTAACCACCAATTCAGTTTTAACTTAGAGATTCTTTGGCTGGAACTGTGAGTTTTGTTTGTAAATAGGAAAATTAGTGTGGATTTCAAGGCTGATTAAAAAAAAAATATGGGTCTACAGAACTTTTCCAATTGGCAAGTAATAGCCAAGATTTGGTACCAAACTATTCTTTGGAAAATCTGGCAATAAACTAAGCTGTCTTTATGCAAAAGGATTTCTAATAAAAGATGTTTAGATTTCAGTTTTCAAGTTCAATTTACTATACAATCAAAGTGTGTTTGAGGGAGGGTCTCGTCAGCATTTTTGCTGGTTCTGTTTACTTTTGTAATTGCCTTGGACTTTTGTTACTATGGACTGCAAGGGTATCACAAGGAGGAAGTCGGACCCCCCTGGAGGAGCAGTCTGTGATAGAGCAGAGGCAAGCTGGACAGGTGCCCACAGCCCTGACTTAACACACAGGACAGCAGGTCTTCCTCATTGTCTGTGGATTCTCAATTCTGTCTTCCTCCTTCGGGTGGACTCTGAGAGTCAACTGCTTCTGTGTCTTGAAGTCAGCCTTTTTCTGAGGCAAGTCAAGGTCAAGATCACTTGCTGCCTCATATCAGACTTTGGTAAAGGGACATATTTAATTTATTTCCATTGAAATATGAGGGTTTTTCAGTGAAATCTATCAAAGTATTGCATGCAATTAGATTTTTGTAGGGGTTTGTTTGTTGATGTTTAAACTCCTACTCTCCTACTTTGGGGAAAGCAGGCACATTCTTTTGCTAAATACCTTAATTGAGCACATTTTTTACTGTTGAAATCACAAAGCCTTTAAGTTCAGGACACTCTCTTGCTGTTCTTAAAAGTATGCCCAGAGGGCAAGACAGAAAAGAGAAGTTAAATCTGAATCAGAATCCTTACACACACTCACACACACACACACACACACACACACACACACACACACAGCCAAGCCATTATTTTTTAAGTTGGAGGAGTTCAGTTCCCTTATTTTTCATTTCAATCATTATACATTTCTCAGGCACAAAGTAAAGCCTCACAGTAAAGTCTTTTTGTTTTATAACCCATTTTCATTAACATATGGCCAAAATTTGGAGTCTGTTACCACAAGATTCTAATGATCTTAAATCCCTGAGCTGAAGGTATTTCAGCGGGTGACTTGACAGGTCCTCAGTAGGTGCTCTGAGTCCTTCCATGTGCCAGCACTGTGTGTGCCTCCACATGAGTGGATGGGCAGATTCTGAGAAGGTTTCAACACTCTTAAAGATTGATTATTTGGTCTCTCCACTACAAAAAAATATGCAAATGTCTGTTTATGTACACACACATACACAGAGCCAGACCTCAGCCAGACCTCAGGCTGGTCTGCTGGTCCAAGATAGGAAGAAATGTGAATTATGTCTGCATTTCTACACATGATAATTAATGTTCCAGAGTCTGTTCTTTGTTTTGCTTTGTTCTTTAAGGACTCTGCTCCTGCAGCATGTGCTAAGTGGACAGGAGATGTTTTTCCAGTTCCAAATGGGGCAGCAGGGCCTTGTCCCCACACTGAAGAGTAGCACCCTGCCATCGACAGAGCAAGTCAGGGTGACAAGAGGCACGGCCCCTTGGTCCTCTCTGGTTTTCCTTCAGGAAGACTGGCTGTGCGCCGCTTCCTTCTCATCCTTATGTGTTCCTGGTTCCAGGCAAGGCGGCCATCTGGAGAGAGGAAGGGACCCTCATGCAGGCCTCACTTTGCTGGAGGTGGCTCCCTGCCATCTTGGGCCCTCTCCAAGAGACCCACGTCCAGCTTCTCACAGGCTGTGTGTGGCTCAGCAGCGTAAAAAGGACAGAAAGAGGCTGGAGAAGCGTCCGTGCTCACCTGTGGCTCCCAGAGCTGAAGGTTGATGGTGTACACTATAATGTTAACAAGACACTGACTGCAACAGTGGGAAAGTCCAAGAACTCAAGTCATCAGGGTAGGGTTCTTCAGAGGGTTGTCTTAGAACAGTTGCCCTTACCTGAAGCAAGGTCTGTGCTCAGTGCTAAGGGTTCTTGACCTCTGGCACATCAGTCCCTCCTGGGACATGGCTCCCCTGCTTGTTAAGTAGGAGGAGGAACAGCTCGGCAGGTATCTATTCCAACGCACCTCCCACCCTGATATTCACCTTCCTTTCCCCAAATCTACCTGGAATGGAGTCACTTAACAAGATAATGTCTCTGTGTGTTCGACATGTTTTGGGAGCCCAAAAGGTGATTTGGGTGCTGCATGGGGGACGGGCAGATAGAGCCTCTGCTGCAGCCACTGTCCCTGCTTGTGGCTCAGTGTGCCCTCTCCCACAACCATGGCCCTTGGGTCCACACTCTGTAGTGGCTCACTGTCAGGCTAAACCTATGCTTTTTTGGGGAGAAGGTTTTTTTGGTATACATGACCATAGTGTGTACTTTGACATATTATACACACTTGGAGTACTCAACTCATTTTTTTGAGGAGCTAATCAGAGAAACTCTTCTCAGGGACATTATCTCAGAATGTGTAGCTGCATGGGAAAAGTGTTCTTCACCTCCCAAAGTGTCTTGAATTTGGTGAATTTTTCCATATGTAGCAGAGTTGTGGGGACAGAGTGTGTCTGAAGTGGGGCTCTCAGGCTTGACAGAACACCTCCGGCCTGGTCCTGCTGTCATCCAGCCAGTGTAGGGGGTCAGGATGGAGTGGGCCCAGGAGTTGATTCTGATTGGATGCTGTTTTTCTCCTGAGATCTTGTCCAGCTTCACTTCAAATAGGAACTGTCTCCGAGAAGCTAAAATTAAGACATTTTGTAAGGTTCTAGAAGTGGACAAACACAATGAAAACAGTTATATCAAGCAAAATCCTTTTTCACTGGTCAGCTTCAGTGCCTTCTTAGGATGGCGCCTTTCCATGGGATGCTGGTGGAGTGGTCTGAAGACACCTGGAATGTCTGGTTGACCAGATGTTCCTAGGCATTCAGGAACCTGAGCATGTGACCTGCACCCCTGACCCACTGTTCATCGGGGGTGTGTGTCCATTTGAGTGTCAGACCTCATGGAGCTTCGGCTGCGATGCTTCTATTTGACAGGCTATTAATTTTACCTTTAACTAACTTTGTAGTCACACTAACTTGTTGACAAAAGTTCAAGTTTCATTAGTTTCCTAAAAAATTCCGGTGTTTTATTATAGAGTAATTCTTGCGGAGAAGCATCCTTTGGCTTAAAGAAGCCCCTTGGTAAAGTTTTAAAACCTAAATTCTTGTCACTCTGAGCTGGGCACCAGTCTCATCTCTGCCTCAGTTGTGTTTCCTGCTTTCTGGGGACTGCGTGTGAAACCACAGCACCTCCTGACTTGCTGGCCCTCTTGTTACTGTGCACCCTGGGAGTCATCCTTCTCCTATCCCTTCATTGATTGTGCCCTTTGACTTGGCAGAATACTAACATTCTTGTTTAATTTGTAGAAGTAGCTTCTGTATCAGTGATTCAGTCCAGTCTAACAAGCACTTAGCAGGACATGCATAGGCTGGGATTTGGGAGCATGAGACCCTAACCCTGCCCTCCTCAAGCTCACAGTGTAATAGTGTCACCCTACATATCTCTTCTTCCTGATTGTGTGTTTGTGAGGATGTGTGTGTGTGTGTGCACTAGTACCTCTATGCATGCTTTGGCTATAATTCATTTACACGCCATCTCCAGGCTGTGGTGCCAATGCCCCTGTCTATTTCTATTATAGAAGTTGCAGTAGATGATTTTCTGGCATGAGGAGTTTGCCTGCCCTGGCCTCCCAACCTCTGGCACAGACCTTATCATATTTACAAGTGTTTGCTATTGAGTCTTCCTTGTTACCTGCACTGTTCTCTCCCCTCTGCCCTCCCACCTTGGGTTAAGTCTTGGTTAGATGGCAAGTTGGGAGCCTTGATGATGGCTTCTTCCCAGGAATCCTCATTTTCTGGCTCTGTGCTCCAGAATCCTTAGAGGAGGGTCCCAGAGTCCTGTGTCCTCTGTCATCCTTCTCTGGAGGAGTGGTTTGACAAATAAAATCTAAATACCCTTAACTTATAGGAAAATGTTGGTCCTTCAGAACTCTTTTTTGTTCTAGTGACCACCAGCAGCCTACGATCCTTTTCCAAAAAGAGACAAACAAGAGGCAAAACTGGAGACAGAGGGATGAGGGAAGAAGTTGGAGAAGGTGGATAGTGGAGAAAGTGGAGAAGGTAGAGATGATGAAGACAATAGAGATGGTGAAGGTGGTGGAGAAGGTGGAGGTGGTGGAGGTGGTGGAGGTAGTGGAGGTGGTAGTGGTAGTGGAATGGTGGAGATGGTTGGAGAAGGTGGAGATGATGAAGACAGTAGAGATGGTGGAGATGGTGCAGAAGATGCAGAGTGGAGATGCTGGAGAACGTGTTGATGGTAAAGATGGTACAAAGCATGGGAGTGACAAAGGGAATAGAGAGAGTGGGAATGGTAGATACAGTGCAGAGGATGCAAAGGTTGGAGCATATGGAAAGGGCGGAGATGGTGCAGGTGGTATAGATGGTGAAGACGGTGGGAATGGCAGAGATTTTGCAGAAGACGCAGAGGGTGGAGAGTGTGAGACAGAGAGCACTGGGAATAGCCATCCTCCCTCCAGCAATGTTTGGGTGGGGAACACAGTATTTCCACATCCTCCAATTTTTCAAAAGAAGGCATAAATCCAGATTTAAGAAATACATAAAATCTCTTTAATCAAATCTTGGCATCAATTCAAAAAATTTTTAAATTATGCTCACTGACCAACATCTGCGAACAACATTGATTTCAAAACTGTGTTTAGACATTCAGGATCTTTCCTTGGTCCCCATAAGTTTCCCCATACTTTATCTTATAAATGTATAAGATAAGGGTGAAACAGAGCTGTCCTTTCCTGTCACAGATTTAGGGTTTTGCAGGTAGTGAAGTGAGTAGTTCTTACCTGTGTCAATGAGACATCAAACTGGAGATTTACTTAAAGTCTTTGTGGATGGCTTATTAGAACAGTCCATGAGTTTGTTGTTCTGAGTCAGACATGACCAATAATCATGCAGCACTGTTCCACTCTGTCTCGAGATCACACAGCAGAACCATCTCAGACTGAGACTTCAGTGCATGCCTCTTATTTAATCGAAAAGATTTAAGACACAGCCTTGCAAGCCAGTGGCAGTGTGGTTTTGGAGATGCTGAGGAGTCTGTGTTCCCAAGAGTCAGGCAGTGCTGCCCCAGCCCTTCTGGTCTTGGAGCTGGACTTCAGATGTTCATTCCACTCTTAGATGCAAAGAAAAGCTGCTTCCACGGAGAAAAGTACCTGTTGAGGGTGTGTTTTCTCTGATGGACAAAAAGTCTTTGATAGCTTGAGGGTTTCCAAGCTATGGGGTCCTGTGTGCCCTGCAGGCTTTTCAGTAGCTCATTGAGACTGGGCTGAGGGAGAATTCTCTACCTGCCCTTCAACCAAAGTGACTCTGTAGGGAGTATCAGGTCCCATCTCAATTCCTTGACAGTTATATGGCTTCTTAGAGAACCTCTAATGTAGCCCAATTCTGTGTCCTTTTTTGTTTCGATTTCTGGGAATCTAGGGATCTAAATATCTCATCTCTTACTGCTGGCTTGTCTATATAAATTTTCTTTTTCTCTCAGTCTAATTTGTATCATCTACTGTAAGACACGTATTTACTTATATTTGTCTATATTACACCTTCTTAAAAGTCAGTTTAAGTCTTGTAGCATGAGTTTAAATGTTAACAAATAAAAATGATTATATGTCCATTCATTAAATAAATTTGGATTGTGCTCTTACCACATCATGCTAATAGGCTTTATTAGACCTATAAAATAAAACACTTAGGGGAAAGTAGTTTGGCAGTTCCTCTAGAAATTAAACAGTGCTACCACATGGCCTAGCCACTTCGCTCTTAGTATATACACAGTGTTGGGCTGGGGATGGGGCTCAAGCGGTAGCGCGCTTGCCTGGCATGCGTGTGGCCCGGGTTCGATCCTCAGCACCACATACAAACAAAGATGTTGTGTCCGCCGAAAACTAAAAAATAAATAAATAAATAAATATTAAAAATTCTCTCTCTCTCTTTAAAAAAAAAATTGTAGAGGGTCCGATATATACCTACACACAAATAGTACTACAAATAGTAGCAGTATTCTCAACAGTTAGTTTTAGCCAAGTGTCTGTCACAGGTGAATGGTAAGGGATATACAATGAAATATTATTCAGTAGCACATAGGAATGAAGTTCTGATTCATGCTACAAATGGATACATTTTGAAAGTATTATGCTAAATGATAAAATCCACACACAAAAAAAATACTAAGTGTCCACTTGTATGAAGTTTCTAAAATAAGCAAATTGCTAGGGCCAGAAAATAGATTAGAATTTACCAGGGGCTGGGTGAAGGCGGAATGGGAAATTATTGCTCCATGACTAGAAGTTTCTATTTGTGAGTAATGAAAGCAAATTAGAAATAGATAATGGTGCTAGTTATAGCTGTATCCACTCCAATGGCATAGTGCAATATTGCAAATTTGATTAATGCCACCAAGTTGTACACTTAACAATGGTTAAAATGGCAAACTTTATTGTGTGTGTAATTTTATCACCATAAAAATAATTTTTAAAAAGGAAATGCTTAAGAAATATGTACTGCTTTTTTTCTAGGGTTAATCATGAGAAAACATTTATCATGGAAATTCTGTGTAATTGGGAAGAAGTGGGAGCACCAGGCTTTACTGTGTCTCCAAGGCTGTGTGGTAGGGGCCTGAGCCTGCTGCATGCTGAGCCTGGACTTGCGCACCCTAAGGATCAGCCTCCAGTGGTGGGGCCAGGGGGTGACCTGGGCTTCCCAGAAGACCCTCACATGCACAGAGGTTCTGCTGCCATGGTGGAGTGACGCTGGGCCAGGAGTCTAGGAAAGGAAATGCTGGGCTCTGCCTTTGCTGCCTTCGCTCATGGAATTCTAGAAACTGATGTGTTTGGAATAGGTGACATTTAATGACCCTTTCTATTTTGACTCCTTTGACATAAATACATCACAATAATGGTCACATATATGCTATTTGTGTAATAGTGGCAGGTAGTTTACTTTGGTGCAAATAATTCAGTAAGACAACATAAACAGAAGGCGAGTGCAGATTTATCCTTGGAGATGTGGTCTCTTCACCGCAGAATCTTGAAGAACTGCCTTCATGTGCGGGGAGCCATGAGCATCCCTGGATTTGCCTTAAGATGAGAGGCTGACTTTCCCTCAGAGCTGTGAGGTATTCCCAGGGCCGGGCTCGGCCCTGCATGTGCTTGGTACACATATGCATCATTGGCTCCTGAGCTGCGTTAAATTCAGGGAGAGAAAAAAACAGCCCGTGCCTTTTCTCCCAACTGTAAGGGTTTTGCCTGTAATCCTCTGCTTTATGTGAATAATTTGTTTCACATGAGTTGAAGACTGTTTAAACAAGCCAAGTATCACATTCTTTCTGTCCAAATAGCTGTGGAGGACATAGTTTAAAGTAAACTAATTAAGAATGGATTTTCAAAGGTCTATTTTAATAAAGTGAGAAACCAAGAGATGGGCAGTATTGTTGGGGTACACAGGAAGCCGACCGGAAAACTGGGGGAAAACTGGGGGAAACAGGACGGGCTCCCTTTCCATTGGCTCCAGAACCAGCCTGCTTTGCCCTGCTTGTGCTGAGAGTGGTGCTCAGGGCTGCAATCCGATCCTTTCAATTATCCAGAAAATGCAGCAGCTGCAAATTGCACCAGGGTTACCCACCTTCCCCAGGGCATGACTGTATTAATTCCTGGCCACAGAAAACGCCGTCTTCCAGACTGCCATAGGTTCTGGCCATCTGAATGTTACATATGGGTAATAACTGCAATGATTTACACTTCAGTATTTAGAAAATGCTCTTTAGCCATCCTAACAAAAATCATATGCACATTGCCCAAGCAGCCCCCATCCCCTGCACTTTTGTGAATGTCATTTGTGTGAGCCCACAGCTTACTTTTCTGGCAAGAACTGTGTACAGTTTTTGCTGAATATTTTCAATTTTCAATCCGTTTTCACTTGGGAGCCCCTGGGTTGATTGCTGGAGGGGAGGGCTTTTTCAGGTTGTTGAGGTCATTTCTGATTATTACACAGCATGGACCAGAACTGTGAATTGCAGAGAAGCCGAGACCTGCCTTATTTTGGAGGACTGACTTTTTGAAAATTTCTCACTCTATGAAGGATCATGCCCATTCTGATTTATTTAAGCATTCTTTCACCTTGTATGTCTCATTCTCCTCTAAGCGTTCTATTAGAATCACAGAGCACCTCACCCACTGAAGAGACGTGATGATTATGTTAATATGTCCTTTGTCTAGAAGAAGTTGGAGGATGCTCTAGGAGTCTCTCCAGGCTTTAGTCAGCCCCTGTGGGCTTAGCAGAGCCTCAGTGTGCTGAGGGGAGTCAGCCAGAGGCAGATGGGTCCTCAGAAGTCACCTGTCCTCTCTGCCTGGGTTTTCCCGATTTGGAAAGAGGATGAGTTCTGCATACAGTGATGCCGAGCTCTGTATTCGAAGCCTTTTTAGACATGGCTTTTGTCTCCACCAGCTCATTCTTATACTTAGTCATCTCTGACTCTCCCCAGGAGCAATCTCGGGCTCTGGGATGGCGCTTTGATGGAAAGCAAGAGGGATGTGAGCGCTTGGCCCATCCTGTTATTCATCAAGAACCTTGACTTTCTCTGTCCCTTTTTGGTTAATATGCAGTGCAAACATACTCTGTGAGGGGCGTGGTTAGAAGCTGGATATTGCTCCCCCCACTTTGTCCCTGAGTCATGCCCACCCTCCTGGGTGATTCTGTGGCCGTGGACTTGGTATCTACTCTGAGCATCTTTTGGAGTACAACAGCAAGCTCAGCAGAGGAGGCCAGCTCTGCAGGGGAGTTTCAGCTAGGCATCCGCCCCTACGCTGCTTTCTATACCTCTTCTAGGTCACAGGCCTTTGTCCTTGTACGGCAAAAACACGTTGGGAACAGCAATGGACAGAGCCCATTACTGGACAGTAGGTCTGTACCGTACCACAGTGGTGCTGGTGGGGGCCTTTGTAGAGTGGCCATTTTGAATGTGGGCATAGGTCAGAATCCCTTGGGTTTCTCATTAATCATGCAGATCCTGAACCACGTCACCAAAAATTCTGACTCAGTTGGTCTATGGCACAACCTGTATATCAGCCTAGTGAGGGTCCCCTACAGGGATCTGGACACTGTGCCCCAAACCATAAAACCCTGGATGGAGATGGGATGATGGTGGCTCATCCCTGGTGAACCTCAGGGTCCCAGCAGATGTCACCTAGTGAGGCCCAGACCAGCATCTCAGGGTTAACATGGCTCGTGATGCTGGTGACTGTACAGGCTGGACACATGTAAGCCCAGGGCCAAACGGAATACAACTGTAAAATTTGTTTTAATAAATTTATCAATATTTTCAAATAAAAAAATTTTATATAACACCCAAGTGCATCCTTCTGAACAGGAGGCCATCAGGCATCACAGAGCCCCATTCTGCCTCTCCCGGAAAGGCCTCCAGGGCAGCCAGCCTCCCATGGAGGCTCTGGCTCCCCGGTCCACTTCCCTGAGTCCTTCTACAGGGCCTGTGGTGGTCAGCCAAATTGGCCATCCCTGTCTTGGTACACGATTTCGAGACAGTGGCATGGAGAAGACGACTGAAGGTCCTATTGAGCTTATTAATGCAGCCTGGCCTGGGGCTGCAGTGGCTTTCTACCTGGGATCTGGTGGCAGTCAGGACGCGCTGCTCTAGTACCATTCAGGTGAGCTCCCTTGAGCACCATGGTGTAGCGCACACAGAGGTGCCAGCATCATGGCGGGGGTGAGCTGAGCTCTTCACTGCAGGTTCTCAGGAGCCCTCGGGAGGCT
This sequence comes from Marmota monax, assembly GCF_021218885.2. NCBI lineage: Eukaryota > Metazoa > Chordata > Mammalia > Rodentia > Sciuridae > Marmota > Marmota monax. The sequence continues at coordinate 1,587,916 of NW_026692321.1, read as the reverse complement.
GCTCACCTTGGGTTCCCGTGATGACTGTGGGGGTGCTGAACCCAGACATCCTGCCTCAGTCTCCCTTGCTTCCCACCCATGCCTTAGTGTTTTCAGAAACACATCTTACAGGTGCCAATCTATTTTACCTCAGCAAGCAAACAGTTCCCAGGAGGCTTAGCAGTATCGAGACTTGGAACTCAACATTTCTTTTTTGTACTCTAATGCTCATAATTGTGCAAAATGAGTCACTGGCAGCTCGGAATGTGTCATCTGGATGACACCAGAGGATGCGTTTCCAGGATGCCCATTTGCTCTCACATATTCTGACTTGTGGTAAATGGGGCAGAGAGGCGGTGACTCTCCAATGCAGGTTAGTCACAGGGTCTTGGGTCATGCCTGTGAGTATGTCTATGAGCCACGTCAATCCCACTTTATAATTCACTTTCTTATTAATTTTATTAAGGCATCAATAAGTGTAGCTTCCCTCAGTACATAAAAACTGGTTACAGTAATTTCTTTAATATAAAAATGCCTCTCGGCATATAAAGTAGGACAATTTTAACAAGCAAATACCTCTCATTACAAATTAAAGAAATGCAAAATTATATGATTACAACTAAAGCTAATTTTTGAGCTTTTTACAATGTTCAAATTTTTCTAAAAATATCACAGCTTTAATAGTCATCTCTCAAGAATCCTTTTAGCCACACTTTTTTACCTTTTTCACCTCCTCGTTCTCAACCTTCCTGCCCCTCCACTCGACCCCTTTTGTCAGTGTAAAGTAGAAGTATCTGGCTGCGTCCTGCTCACAGACCATCTTTTTTTCTTGAAGATTTTTGGGATCATCCTGACTGGGAAATTTGCTCTGCAACTAGAATTTGCTGCTTGGTGTTAGGAATCTAGCTCTTTGGTAAAAGTATCGTATTGAGACTGATATTTTGGTGAGTATGTACAGCACTCTCGCTGTATTTTAACCCTGATCAGGAGGACAGCTGTGTCTCATGAGATCCACAAAGTGCCCTGTTCAGGGCCAGGGCCACAGCCGTCTCTGCCATCGCGGGCTGCTGTAACACAACAGCGCAGGCTGGGTGGCCTGTCAGTTCTGGAGCTGGGAAGCGGGCAGGCCAACACTGGTGCTGGCTGATGTCCTCCTGGTGAGAGGCCTCTTTGCGCCTTCCTGGCACGTGGTGCCTCTGTCTGGGTCTTCACGTGGTGGAGAGGGAGAAAGAGGTCTGGTGTCTCTGCCTCTTCTCAGAGGGACACTGAAGATTCAGTCTTGGGGGTCCCACCCTCATGAACTCAATTAAACCTCAGTCCCACGGGGGTTGGACCTTCGACATATGAACTAGGGACAGCGGGGACACACGTGTTCAGTATATGAAATGGTGCTATTCAAATGTTCATTGGATGAATTGTTTAAGGAGCCTGTTTTTAATGTTTCATGACCCTGGTAAAGGCCTCAAGAGTAGATCCGTGCATCCCTAGGATTGTGGGGTCTGGGTGTCTTGGGGGAAGCCCTGGCTTCATCCGCCATAACTCCCTGAGAGAAGAGGGCTTGCTGTGCTGAGCTGCATTTTCTGATAAGGTGGCCAGCACTCAGACGAGGTACTCGCATAGGAAGGGGAGGGTGTGCCTTGGGCCAGTGCCATCCCTGTGTGCCTCCTCCTCCTGCTCAGGGCAAACCCCTCACGCCATCCACTGCCTCCTTAGTGGGTCACCTAAAGAGGCTCTGCTTCCACCAGCTGACAAGGTCCAGAAATTTCACATAAATATAAAAAAGTGTAGAATATTATATCTGCTTGTTGGATTTATTTTGATCTTGGTAAGTCAAATGAAGTTGACCAATTAATGAGCATCTCACTTTTTGATATTTACTTAACAAATTGCCAAACACTGAGGAAGAGCTATAAGGATAATTACTGTATAATAGGGACATACTAAGTTTCTCAGTCCATTCAGGCCATTAGGGCAGAATACTAAAGACCAAGTGGCTTAAACAGATTTATTTTCTAACAGTTCAGGAGGCTGCTAGGTTCAGCTCAGGTGCCAGTGTGGCCGAGTTCTGCTGAAGGTTCTCTTCTTGGTTTGCGGACAGCCACCTTCTTGTAGAGTTTCCTGTGGTAGACGACAGGGAGCAGCTCTCTTACTGTTTTGGGAGGACACTGATCCCATGCACGAGGGCTCCATCCTCACTATGTGATCACCTCCCAAAATCACATCGCCTAATGCCTCCTTCTGGAGGGTTGAGAATTCAATATATGAATTTTAGGAACATGTATTCAGCCTATAGCTTATATTATGGCTTAGATGTGAGGTGTCCCACAAAAGCTCATGTGTGAGACAATGCAAGAAAGTTTTAGGTGAAATGATGGGACTGTAATAGTCTTAAGCTAATTAGTGCATCCATCTCCTGGTAGGAATTAACTGTGTGGCAAGTGTAGGCAGGAAGGGTGTGACGGGAAGAGCTGGGGCATCGGGCCATGCCTTTGGTGTGAGTGTGTGTGTGTGTGTGTGAATGTGTGTGTATGTTTGTCCTTGGTGAGAGAAGTCTTTCTCTATTTCCTGGGACAATGTCCTGAGCTACCTTCCTCGGCCTCACCTGTCCACCATGATGTCCTTCCTCACCTCTGGCCCAGAGAAATGCAGCTGGCCATCGACAGACTTAGACCTCTGAAACTGTGAGCCCCCAAATAAACTTTTCCTCCTCTAAAACTGTTTGGTCTTTTGGTCACAGTAGTGAAAAAGCTAACCAAAACAGCATAGTATGTGCAAAATTCCATCTAAACATAGACTTTAAAATTTTTATTCAGGGCCACAATCATTGTAGAAGTCCTAGATATTCTCACCTTGTGCAGAGGGTCAGAGTATAGGTTGCCTTTCTCCCTACCCCTCCACTCCATAACTGTTATATCTTCTTTCACTTGAGAACCAGGTTTTTTCTTCTTGTGTCTGATTTTTTATAAGATATATCTAGGAAAATCAGTACACACTGGAAGTCAGTTTATGATCAGATGAAAACATCCTATATTCTTGAAGCAGGAGAAAATCAGAAGCAAGCATTTCTCATTCTCCTCTTTGGATTATTGGGAGTAATAAATATGTTCGTAATTGTTTGCTAAACTCACATTCCTCAAACTCTTGGTGCAAGGAGAAAGTTTCTTCTAAATTTCAGCTGTCCTTTTTAATTTTTACAATGTCCTCCTTTATTCTGGAACAAGGCTGGAAGTAGTTTTCTGATGACCCTTAAAGTGGGGATGGGAAGAGAAAAAATAAAATAATTGAGTCTGGGTTTGTGTGTCTGGTGTTTGGCCTTGTGGGCCTGGTTTTTATTAGCTGGGCCCACAGCCTGGGGTTAACTGTGCAGCTCTCTGTTGAGTTGGCTGGCCTCTTTATTGCCATGTGCACCCTAAGCTGAGCCAAATCCCCAAATATAAAGCCATGGTATATAAAATAAAATATGGGTCTGGGGGCACTACCCTCTTACTCAATAATGATGGATGCCTGGGCTTTGCAGTAATTCTGGTCGACTGGACCACTTTCCATATGGGTATGCTTATTTCCTATTTTCTTTGAGTATTGCACTTACACATTTCAAAGGATGCATTCGTGTAAACCTCTCTGAACCTTCCTAAGAAGCCAAAAAGAAAAGTGTATTTTTTCTGTTCTAGATGTAAACAAAATCAATTTTATTTAAAAACAACAGAGATGCTACAATGGCTTACATCAATGTATAATTCTTTCCCTGATTTTTGTAATAATATATTTCTTGATCACAACAAAAATGAAGCAGCAAATGGAAGCCTACCTCTTTTAAATTGTTTTATAGGGAAATAAAACAAACAAGCAAACAAAACAAAAACAAAAACCTTTCTGTTTTACCGAGGCAAGAATCAATCCTGGATGAATTACCAAAGGAAACCGGAGTTTACAATCCCACTCTCCAGATGGAGTGGCCCTCCAGGTTCTCACCTGCAGGACCGGCAGGTCTAGAGTTTCTACGGCTGCTTCTGAGGAGGCAGAGGGAAAGAACGCAGAGGGCTCAGGGTCCCAGCGCCCCTTTCTTGGTACCCATGCGAAGCCATCATAGGTTCCCTAGTCTGCCACCTGGGCTCCTGGGACAACTGTGCCCTTCCGCCCTGCGAGGGACTTTTTCCATCTGCCTGTTTTGATGTTGTAAGCAGCGGTGTCTACCCTAGAGGGCGTCTTTAAAGATCCAACTGGAGGAAGAAACAGGTCCCCAGCCACCAGGGGGCTGGTCCTCCAGTCCAGTGACAACCACCTGGTCCCCACCTGAAGACAGAGAACTCACTGGCAGCCCAGCTCTTGGGTCAACAGAGGCCTGCTGCCTGGGGCCTCCTGAGTGTGGAAGTTCCTGGCCCCTTTCCTCTCTCTCTCAGACCTGCAGAGTGGCTGGCGCTTGCTCTCTCCCCCAGCCCTGGCCCCTTGAGCTCAAATCTCCAGTTGAGCAGCACTTGAGACTTCCTGGAGCACACAGAAGGGCTTCCTTAGCAGAAAGGACGCCATGCGATCAGAGTCATGTGTCTGATCTTCAGGATCCTCCACCTTGAACTTGTCTGAGGGGAGCTGTGTCTGTCTGCAGGGCGATCACTCTGAGTGTTTATGGCCTAGCTTTGCCCTGGGCCAGCTGCCAGTCAGCAGTCCCTTCTGTGGTCAGCAACTGGAGTCAGGAGGTGTCTCTGGTGTTTGAGTTGTTTTTATCTGTTGTGAGTGAATGGCTCTGACCAGGCTTGAACCTGTGACCTGGCCTCCATTAGCACCAGACTCTGATCCCTGGGACCACCAGCCTGGCTGAGCAGCACACTGGCTGCATTCGCTCCACCCGTGTTAACTGTGCTGTGTTCAGTGGCTGAGGGCCAGACCCCAACACATGGGGAGTGCTCCTTCACCCTCTCCTTTAGTTATTTAGGTAACCTTCGAGCTTTTATTGAATTCTCATTGTTAGTTGGAGCCTGGAAAAAGAAATTCATGGGGCTGTGTTCAGGCAAAGGCCAGGAGATACACAAAGAATAGAAAGTCCTTTCCCCAGAAGAGTTCCAGAGGATAACATAATGGGCCTGGGTGTTTTTCTTTTGATTTCAAAGAGCCTGCAGCTTGTAATGCAGCAGGCCCGCAGAACCGAGCGTGCCCTGGGTTCAGAGTATGAGGTCTCGCAGGTGCCTGAGGGGACGCCTTGGTGCTCTGCACGAAATGGGCCATCTTGCACACAGCTCGTTAACCTGAGACAGCTCAGCTGCTCCAGCCCTGCACCCTGGCTGACAAACCAGTTTCCCATGCAGGTGGCCTGTCCCAGCCTGGCTCTCTGTCCAGAGGCCACTCTGAAGATGAAGAAGGGCAAGAGTGGATAATGTCCACTACAACTCCAGAGGCCAGTCTGTGCCAGGTGCAGATCTTGCTTCCAGCTTGGCAGAGGCGTCTGCCAACCCTTCTCACCCTGGGTCAGAGGAGACTCTGTGGCTTTTCTTTGTTCTTATGACAAATTATGTATCAGAAGACAGGAGATTTAAAAATTAATTCAAGATTAACTTATAGATGGTCAACATGGGAGAACTTGGCCCACTGTGAAAATGAAAATTTCATTCAAAGAGGGAAAATTGTGAAAGTGTCAAATTTTAGCCTTAAATAATTATCAGGTCCCAAGACCCTTCTGGGAGTCCCTGGCTTCCCACACCATCCGAGAGCCACCACACACAGCCTACTCATCTGGGGTGATTCCTGCTGGGGCAGAAGAAATTAACCCGTCCTGAACCAGCACTAAGGAAAACAAAGACCAGAACTGTCAGAGGACATTTTATCCAGATCAAGGGAACTTGTTACCTTTTTAAGCAAATAATAAATCATAAAGTAGAAAAAGGACTGTATATTTCAGGTTATGTTAAATTTCAGTGTGTACTGAACCAAGGCAGGCTTCGCTGTTCCTGAATCAAAACGAAGGCAGAAAATTCAGGAAAATCCAGAAGTGAGGATACATTCTGTGTGGGGCAGGAAAACTGAAAAATGCAGACTCATGGAATCCACAGAAATGAGGTCTGCACCTCAAATCGTGTTTTTTTTTTTAAATTTAAAAAAAATTTTGTAGTCAGACACAATCCCTTTATTTTATTTATTTATTTTTATGTGGTGCTGAGAATCAAACCCAGCTCTGTTGCTGAGCCGCAGCCACAGCCCCTCAAATTATGTCTTATCTTAGAGAAAAATGGACATTTTTATCACCCACCTCAGGCATCCCATGAGCGGGGGCAGGGCTGCTCTGTTTGCAAATACTGAAAGCTGAGCTTTCTCTGCACACCTCCCAGCTTGGAAGAGCCCTTTATGGCCCTGTTTTTCCCCTGCCCCACCCCACCCCCCAGCCCTGCGTGAAGGCACTTTGGTGAGGGAGTCCCATGAATCGCGAGACTAGCCTTCAATCATGCATCCTGTTTCATGCCTGCTCGGTCCCATGTTTCCTGAAAACTACTCACGTGACACCTTATTTTCAAGGCACTGAAAAAAATTCTAGCACATGATGGTGGAACTTGGAAAGCCGTGGGACGGAGTGGGATTGACTCTGCTGTGTGAGCAGCACCCAGGACACTAAAGGACCAGCGAAGGGGACAGGCAGCGGCTGCCCATGGAGGGCGAGGTGCAAATGAGCTGGGCCACCTCCAGGGTGCAGTGGAAGTTCTGCAGATCACGTGTTTTCACGCTGCGGGAAGGAGTCCCCATCATACAGCGCTGTCCCTCCCAGTGCACCTTGTGTTTCTGTGGCTGGTTACCTCATTAAAGAAATCCATTTCAGACCATTTCAGAGGGACTTCTGTGGTTGACGGCCTTTGTGTGTGTGTGTGTGTGTGTGTGTGTGTGTGTGTGTTTTGCTGAATCAGCAAGCAGCAAGCTTGATGTTGAATCAATTTCTACTGCTTCTACCTTTTGAAAGCAAGAAAATATGGTGAGCTGAACAATGCCTATAATTTGCAGGAAAAGCGAAGACAGAAGAGGAGAAGCCAGAGGGGAGAGAGAGTGTTTTCATATATAAAATTGATCCAGGTTGAACTTGGATCCGTCCGTTTATTATTGTTACTGCAATCTTCTGCACATTCACGTTTCAAAACTAGAGGAGGAGACTGAAGATCACCCTGAGACATTAAAAACAGCCATCACTCCCAACGTAGAGAGCAAAGGTGAACGTGATCAGGCCATGACTCGGGGACATCAGGGATTTGGCGGAAGATTCAAGTGCAGCCTCCTCCTTCTGTAAGCCCTGTGTGGCCAGAGCAGGACGATGTCTTCCCATTGCTCTGTCAGTGCTCAGGAGAGAGCAGGGCTAGGAGGCAGTCTTCCTTTATGAGCCAGAGAGAGCAGGCTTGGGGGCGGGGGCTCCCTGGAACCTGCCAGACTTAAATGCCTCTGAGAGCCTGTGTGGCTTTGCCTCCTCCCAGAGGTGGATGTGAGGCAAAGGCTTGGAGGAGACTGAGTAATGGGAGGGACGGCAGCCACCAGGAAAGTGTCTATGGAGAAAGGGGGAACGAAAGAGGAGCCCCAGAATACTGCAGAATTAAATGTTTGGGGGGGAGCGAGAGAGAGGGAGGAAGTGGGGGGGCAGGGAGGGATAGGTAGCAAGCTAAGAGGAGCAGTCAAAACTCCTGTGGAAATAGGAGACATGAGCAAGCCAGGAAGGAGGGAGATGGAGACCACAAAGAGGGCAGGCAGGATGGGCGCCATGAAGTCCCAAGAGCCGCAGGTCCCGCTCAGCCTGACACAGGAGCTCAGCAGCTGGAGCATCCGCCTCCCCCACCCCTGGCTGGGAAGGACAAGGACTCCATGTGCAGCAGTGGTCAGTCTCTTGGCTTGGTGTTCCCTGGCTGTGGGCAGACGGGTTGGGCACCACGAATCATCCGTCTCTAACCAAAGCTTTCTTCAAACGTGAAAAGCCCAGGAACTTTTAGTATTTTTATAAGATATGAGTGGGTCTTGCATGAAACATTGAGCCCCTAAAGGACTCGACCACGTGGATGTTTTCTGTCTCTGAACACTGGTGTTTAGCAACACTGAAGGGCCGAGATCACACTAGGTGCCTGTCAGCTCATGTTTGTGAAATGAAGTCACCTTCCTGCTTTCTTCCCCAGGGGACGTGCTTTGAAGGCAGTGACTGTAAGAAAAGCGCTCTCTTATGAAGTCCACAGAACCTTATGGTTCTCTTATAGACTCCAGAAATCCTCTTAATTGAATATATGGTCCATTCAGAATGATGGTGACAGTGTCCACCAGGCTGAAACAAGCAAGGGAACCTCAGAGATAGGACCCACGGTTACATGATTCCTACCCCACGATGGCCAGTCTCTGTGCTCTACTTCCAAGGACATTCCAGATGCCTGAGGTGTGACCTTTGCAGTTGGAGGGTCCCCAGAGCCAACAGGTGTGAGACAAGAGGGCTGTGGGAGTCACTGGTGAGGAACCTGGCCTCCTCACACACCCTCCCTTCCGGGTTGCTGTCTCCTCAGCCCAGTAAACCTGAGCTTCCCGAGAAGCCTGGGCTGGCTCTCACTTCAGGAAGTTCACGACTGACGTTTATTAAACACTCAGCAGAGGCAGGAGGACAGAGTGCAGGATCCAGAGCAAGGCCTGTGCTTAAATCCTTACCGCACCCAAGAGTGTGCAATCCAGAAAATCCATTCAGCTCCTTGAGAGGTCATCTAGTTTTCTTTCAAACAGTGATAATCACACATATTTTTGATTATTTCAGAGGATCAAGTGTGATAATATGCATGGAAATTATTCATAAATGATAAATGTCCATGGTTCCTTCAAATGTGGCAGAACAGGAGGAGTTTAAAAGCCGCTTCCCCAATCCTTCACTCTTCAAGGGCCTCTCCTGGGTGTTCCAGCCCAGAGGGAGCAGCGTGTCCACAGTGCTCGGGATGGAATTTGTGGCATGAAAATTGAAGATGTCTTGATTCATATTGCAAAAGAAATGCCCATTGTAGATGGTTCCTCTCCCTTGAGAACTTTGTTCCGCACTTTCCAGAGGTTCTCCTGCTTGGAAGAGGCTCACTACTCCAGAAGAGCCAAATGGAGGCCAGGGCTGGGCTCGGGGAAGTCAGGCAGGATGCAGTGCTGAGCACAGAGGAGCATCCCGATGGCCATGAGCCTTTCCCATAGTCGACACCCTGTGAGGAATGACTCTCCCAGCCCTGCCTTGCAACAGGTCCATGTGGCTAGTTTCCACCAACAGAACGTAACAGAAAAGAAGCTTCCTCCTCTGGCCTAAGCCTTCATAAAGCCTGCGAGCTTCCTCTGGGCCATCTTGCTCCTTTTGTCAACAACCTCACTTAAGCATTGGTGGCACCAGACATGCTAGAAGCAAGCGTTTTCCCCAAAATCCCCTCAAGGAAAGACCCACCCCAGCCAGGAACATCCATATGATGGCTATGAAAGCCGTGGGCTTTAATGTCGTCCTAGGTTAGGGTTTGATGTAAGATGTTCCCAGGAAAACTCATGTGGTGATGTGGAAATGTCCAGAGATGGAGTGACTGGATTGTGAGAGCTGCAATCTGATCAGCACATTAGCTCATTTGATGGATTAATAATTTGAATAGATTACTGGGTGGTAACATAGGCAGTTGGGGTGAGGCTGGAGGGAATCAGGTCACGGAGGGGTGCTCTTGGAGACACTGCTGCTTTGCGTTGCTGGCTCTCCATTCCGCCCACCCTCTGCCTCTGCTTCCTAGCTTCCACTGACTGAGCAAAGTTCCTGTACCACATCCTTCTGCCTTGACATCCTGCCTCATCTTGGGCCCAGAGCCAGGGAGCCAGCTGACCAAGGACTGAGACGCCCGAAACCATGGACCCCAAATTAACTTTTCCTCCTCCAAATCGTTTTTGTTGGGTGCTCTTTTCCACAGCAACAAAAAGCTTACTAATACAGAAATTGGTACCAGGAAGTGAAATCATTGCTTTAACTAACCTGACCATGTGCTTCAAGATCCTATGGAACTAGTTTATGGGAGGACTTTGGAGAAGTTTGGAATTGCAGGCTAGAGAAGCCTTAGAAAATTATACACAGATTTTCATGGGTGATTCTGGTAGCATCTCAAAGACCAGAACGGTGGTAGGGATGAAGACAGCTAGGACTGTGCTCATGAGGTTTCAGAGGGGATTGGACTAGAGATAATTTGTGTAACAGTCTGATAAAAACTTTCCTGTATTTCCCCCAGGTCCTGAGACTGTGTGAGTTCAGATTTAAAGGTGATGGACTGATTAATCCGATGGAGGAAATTTCAAGGCAACAAAACATTCAGTCAGTAGCAGGGTATTGCTGGTGGCTTTAAGCCAGGCATCTTTGAGAACAGGGAGCAGAAATCAGAGCAGAAGAATTTGAAACACCTATAATTTGGTCAGGGAATAAGCATGTGTAAAATTGAGGCAAAGAAGGATTGGTTGTTGAGATTAATCCAGAAGCTAAGTAGTTTGCACAGAGGTATAGGAAAGGTGGCTTGTGGGCATCTCAGGAATCTGCAAGATGACATCCTCCACAGGCTCACTGCTGTAAAAGTGAAAACTCCGTTGAGACGGGGGCACTCTGCTTGCACAGGGTGAGGGCCAAGAGAGATGCTTCCCCAGGGTCTGTCTTACAGCAATCAGCCTTGCTGGAGCTGGCCGCAGACCCAGGTGATTTCCCCACGGTTCTGGCTCTGCAGAAAGGAGGGTTGCTGGAGTCAGGAAGGCTCCCACTGAGAGTCCAGGAGAAGGTCTGGTAGGTCAGACAGTGTGTTAGGGTCAGAATCCCTCCATGCAGCCCCTGAGGGAGAGATGCTTGAAGCTGTGAAGGTAAAGCTGGAATGGAGACCCTGAAATTAAGAAATTCCAATAATACGGATTGTCTGCCAAGGAAAGCTTCTGGCTGTCCAAAGCTGGCTACAAGAAAGGCCACGTGGGCTGCAACCATCAAGGCCATGGGGTGGGGCAGCTAGATCCTGTGGAGAGTATCTCTCTTCACGTGAGTCCCAGATGCCAGACGTGGCGCTACAGAACTTGTTTTCCAGGCTGGACTTCAGTTTTGTTTGATCCCATCTCTTCTTTCTTTGACCCTATTCCTCACTTTTTGAATAGAAATAATTATCCGATGTCATTGCATGTTGGATATATGTAACTTGCTTTTGATCTTTTTTTAACTATTTTTTATACCTTTATTTATTTTTTTATGTGGTGCTGAGGATCCAAGCCAGGGCCTCGCACGTGTTAGGGGAGCGCTCTACCGCTGAGCCCCAGCCCCAGCCCCAGCCCCAGCCCCAGCCCCAGCCCCGCTTTTGATCTTTATAGAAGCTTACAGCCAAGAGTTTGCCATGAGTCTCAGGAGACTTTGGACTTGGACTTTTGGGCAATGGTGGAGCTGGCAAGAGGATGGGAGCCCTTGGAGATGGACTGGGCACAGTTTTCATTGTGAGTTGGACCTGAGCTTTGGGGGAGCAGAATGGAATGTTATGGTTTGACATGAGATGCTCCCTGGAAAGGTCGTGGAGCAATGCAGGGGTGTTCAGAGGTGAGAACATTAGAATATGAGACATGCAGCCTGATCCTGGATTGACCCATTTGATGGACCAATATTTTGACTGGGTTACTTGGTGGCACCTGTAGGCAGGTGGGCAGAGTTAGAGGAATTCGATCACTGGACGTCGGCCCTTGGAGACCATTTTATCACCGTTTTGTCTGTGGTTTCTCAGGTTCTCACCCCCACCTCTGCTTCTGGCTGCTGTGAGCTGAGCATCTTCCCAACCATGCCCTGGAGCCATGATGTTCTGCTTCTCCTTGGGCCCAGAGCAATGGGGTTGCTGGCCATGGACTAAGACCTCGGAAACTATGAGTCTCAAATCAACTTCCCTCTGAAACTATGAGTCTCAAATTGACTTTCCTTCCTCTAAGTTGTTGTGGGCATTTTGATCATCGCAACGAAAGGCTGAATAACACAGCCCATATGTATGTTTGGAGTCTAGATATTAGTCTTCTGTTTTAGTTAGCTTTTTTGCTGCTGTGACCAAAGACCTGACCAGAACGATGAGGGGAGGAAAAGTTTATTTCGGAGCTCATGGTTTCAAAGGTCTTAGTTCATAGGCAGCTGGCTCCTATGGGGTTGAGGTGAGGCTGAATGTCATAGTGGAAGGGTGTGGTGGAGGAGAGTGCCTCTGGCCACCACATCAAGAAGCAGATAGAGACTAAACTCAGCTCACAAAATGCATACCCCAAAACACGCCCAAATAACCTACCTTTTCCAGCCATACCCTATCTGTCTGCAGTTACCACTTAGTTAATCCTTATCAGGAGATTAATTCATTGGTTGGATTAAAGTTCTTATGACCCAATCATTTTGCCTTAAATCTCCTTATTTTATTTCACATGTGAGCTTTTGGGGGCCACATTACATCTAAGCCATAACACCTACCCTAAAAAATTTCTGGTGTATGTCCTAAGCGAGAGGGACAAAGTAATCACCTGGATCCCTGGGTGGCCCATACCATCTCAGGAGCATGGGGTTTTCAGGGGCAATTCATAGCTAAGTCTTTACAAATCGTCCATGTCCTGTCTTTTATCTTTCACGTCTTTGACTGGATAACTAAAGGGATTAATGGGGGCAAAGATGGGCAACTGTTGGATTGGGCACAGAACTATTACTGCCTGCTGCTATGGTTTAGGTACGAAGGTCCCCTAAAAGCACGTGTGTAGACAGGGCAAGGAAGTTTATAGGTGAGATGACTGGGTTACAAGAGCCTTAACCTCACCTGAGCGTGGTACTCTGATGGGGATTACCTGGGTGATCACTGTAGGCAGGTGGGGTGTGTGGAGGAGCAGGGTCACTGGTGTGTGCCTCTGGTGCATGTTCTGTCCTTGGTGAAAGAAAAGTCTCTGTTTCCTGGTGCCATGTTCCCAGCTGCTTTTCTCCACCCCCACTTCTGCCACCATGTCCTGCCCAGAGCAATGGAGTCATCCATCGATGGACTGAGACCTCTCAATCTGTGAGCACTATATAAAATTTTCCTTCTCTGCAATTGTTCTTGTCAGGTCTTTGGTCCTAGCAATGAAGTAAAACTGACTAAAACACTTTGCTATCACCACAACTGCCCTGGTTAGGACTTTTTGACTTAGAGTTACAAAGACACACTAAAGAGATCTCCAGGGCATCCACAGGATGTCACAGGACTGAGGGGCAGAACAGCAATACGGTCCTCTTGGGATTCAGGGTTGAATCCTGAGTTAAGGAGCACACGGTGGCAACATGGTTCCCTCTCACAGCCTCCCGGCTCCTTCCTGCACATCTGCTTCCATATCTCCTTGCCAAAGACCTTTCTTTTCTTACTTACCACTTCTCCTCCCTATACTTCAGGCGAGCGTATGGAAGCCATTTGCTCTCCAGCCCTGACTTGTGTGACCCTCCAGCTGCAAAACCCAACCAGTGACCAATAACCTTGTGCGTTCTCTCTCTCTCTCTCTCTCTCTCCCCCCACCCCCCTCAAATTCCCAGGAGCTTCTCTGCCTGTTTTTCTTCTTACATTGGACATGGGGCACCACCAGGCTTTCCTCCCGCCCCCTGCAGTCTGGTCCGGCTGTGATTGGGGCTGCATGGAGACATGAGGTATGTAAAAAATGGCTTTTGGAAGCAGCAGGGCTTACGAGCAAAGCAGATGTTTCTGAAGGGGAGTGCTGGATAACAGGTCAGGACTGGCATCTTTGACGTCGCAGCAAATAGTGAGATGCTAAATGAATGTTGGCTGTTATTAGACACCACAAATATTTACATATAATGCACCCATACTAACTGTGCATTGTGTTAGGTATTGGGAGGACAGATTCTGTAGCAGCCTTGTTCTTTGGCAGTTAACAGTTTATCTGAATAGACGTAAACCCTACATAAATAATAATAAATGTCAGTAAATTAGTAAATGGGCCTTATTATCACCATCACAGTTTCTCCAGCGTCTCAGCTGCAGGATCTAATCACTGCTTCCTGAGCCCGTCCTGAGCGCTTCCTCTGGTGAGCCTTCATGACTGGCTCGTGGTCTCCGCACTGCTCAGGTCTTTCATCCTCTCCCACTAGCCTCTGGGGCTCTAACCCTCAGTAGATCTTCCCACAGTATCCGTCTGCTCAACCCCTCCTCAGCGAGGGCACAGAAGACCCTTCCCAGATCACGTGTGGGTGTGCACGAGGACATCTGCCAGGGCTTGGGACCTCATCATGGCCAGGAGCAGAGCAGGACTGTGCTGTGGGGAGGGACTTCCTGGAGGATGCTCTCTGGGCCGATCACACTGAGCATGCAGACATGGGCAGGGGCCTCTCACCCTCACTGCATTCATCCTATATGACCCGTGAGATCAGCAGGTCTTAGAGGAAGTCACAACGATTGGGAGAATGAGTTCAAAATAAGCAGCTCATCTTTGTTAGATTGAGTATTTGAGAACAGTGGCTGGTTATCACTCCGAAGCTGCTGATCTTAGCAAAATACAATGAGATCTAGTATCTATGGCCCTCATCTGTCAATGTTAAAGTTCATGTCTGTCTTTACTTTGTGATTTAAACATGTGAGATTTTATTTCATTCATGCATTCGTGAACAACACTCCTGAGCACTAACAACTCCTTAGGTTCTGGGAACCCAAATATGGGGAGACCACAGTCATATCTGAAGGAGCTCATGGAGACCACCCTGTGTTGGGCCGAAGAAGGCACCGCACATCGTTGTCCTTAGGCCAGAGGTCCTCTGTTTCCTCATGCGTAGAAAGCGGGGGACAATAGGTTAGGGTGGGCATCTTTGGCATCGCAGCAACAGTGAGATGCACATATTAGAACTTTCTTATTCATGAAGTTGCTCTAAGGAAATGGGCAACGCTTGGGAAGCTGAAATGATTGTCTCGGTGCCTGGTGTGTGGACCGCACCACAGCCCACATCAACAGCGGCAGGCACGGGGATGGGCCCCAGCAGGCATGCAGCAGCGACTCAACCTCTTGTATGGCCCCCACTTTGCACCTTTTGTTTTTTTTGAGCTCTCCCAAGAGAATATTGCTTTTTCCTCAGATCCTATTGGATTCCTAACTCACACCCAACTCTTGGTCAAATGAGGTTCTTCCTACCAAGGTAGGGAAATCTCTTCTGCTTGTGTCCACTGCCTTATCAATGTTCTTGCAGAAACAGATCCTGTGTACCTTTTCCCTAATTAGTCACATTGCACAATTTGAAGTTATTCCTCTTCTTCAGATTAGTACTTCCCAAGAGAACTTTCTGGGGTGGTGGAATTTCCCTAGATCTACCCATCCCACTACAGACACTGAACATGTGTATTTGACCACTTGAAATGTAGCTGATGCTGCTAAGGATCTGAATTTCATCTGATTTAGGTTTGAATTTAAGTAGTCACATGTGACTAATCTAATGGCTACTGTATCACATGGTCACATACCATCAATTGTTTTTAGCAAAAACATCCAAAAAGATAATTAATTGAAGATATATCAGCACTAATTCCAGGAAAAGCCACTCCATGTACCCAATTCCTGTTACCTCCTCCAAAATTACCACTTAACCTGCCTCCTGACCACGGTTGGGAATCAGGCCCTGCTCATAGCAGCAATGACCCAGCAGCACCTTCTGGCTTACAGGTGCCTCGTTGCATTAAATAATCTAGACACACACACACCACACACACACACACACACACACACACAATGCTGCTTTTCAATATTATGTTTTTAAAACCACATCTTAAAACTGGTCACCATAACATGGTAACATTTGTGTCCTTGCCTTACGACAGGTAAAGGAAGCAAGATGAAATACATCCTTGTAGGACTTAGGTTGAGGCTGAGGATTGTGGTGGATAAAGGACAAGCTGGTCCTGGCTGCTGGGGATCCTAACACTGGATGCTCAGACTCGAGGCTGAAACTCTGCAGTCCCAGCAGGCCACAGCGCTGCCTGCCATCTGCCAGCAGCAGGGTAGAGAGTTCACCCGATGAAGCTGAGCCAGACAGCTGGTATCAGATAGGAGAAGCTCCAAAGCAGCTTTTAGTAAAGTTTGTCTGAGCCTGAGATTCTGTAAAAGAGGACAAAACCTCTTTTGTGAACCTGGCTATAGAGCTGGGGATTTTCTGGTTGAAAACTCTATTTTAATAACCTCCTCATGGGCTCATTAGGGAACGTAAGCCACCTCGGTTCTTCAGCCAGATATGTGGGGTCAAACACTATCTTGTCACACCAATCATCACCTAGATTTTTAACATACGACTTTGTTAATGCTCTCCCAGGAGCACATCTCAAGTGTGACTGTGGGTCCTCCGCTTTCATACCTGGCAGTGAGAATGGCTAGCTGAGGAGAAGTGACCCAACAGCTCTTCTCAGAAATGACTGTCAGATGTTAAAAATCTCCAGCTCCTGGTGGAGGCCCAGGAGAAGGGGCCATGCTCCCCAGTGCCGGGCTCCCAGGACAGCCAGCTTCTCCAAAGCACCAGTGTCCTCACATTGGAAGCCACTGCCCAAAAGCCATGGAGCCTCGGGATCACATCTCATGATGCTCTGGGACTAGTCCTTGGCACTCAGCTCAGATGACTGCAGAAAGGGCCCAGGCCACCGCCCCCAGACGGCAGAATTCTTTCTATGAAATTTCTAGTTTCCATACTCAGACGTAAAGGGAAGAGCTGTCATTTTTTTCTTCCACCACTGCTTGGCACGAGCTGCAGAGCCGTGTCCTGGACCAGAGCCACTGCTGCATATCACTGGAGTGCACTTCTGAGGAGGTGCGGATCCTTCAGTGTGCTATCACCGTACATGAGTGCAAACCCACGTCTCCAGGCCCCCATGGTGATAAGAACATTCTTAGGGAGGTAAGTGAGTGCAAGACGCTTCTTGATAACACAGAATTTAAGCTGAAAGGAAATGGGCAGATGTTCATTCCCCAGAAGGTGTTTTCCTGCAGCCCATGTTGGAAAGACATTAGCAGAAGACCCCGGTGCCCTCACATGGAGCGGCAGGAAGCGCAGCCTGGGTAATTTATGAGGCCAGGTTGGATACCTTAGCCCTGCAGGCCAGGCTGGGATGGGCCTCTCTGGCCCAGCAGGGCCTCCCCGGCCAGGACCTTGAGTGCTTCCAACTTTTTAATTGATCATTTTTTTCTCTGATCCAAAGTCACTTCATGTCTGCAGGATCTTTTGGTAGTTCTGTTTCAATTCCAAATCGGCTCTCAGATTCCCTAAGTGATGGTTTCTGTTCCAAGCTGAGATCCATTAGGGATCCCAATCCTGGGATGCCCCGTGACACACAGTGAGTTTTACCAGCTGGCTCCACTTCAGAGGAACCTGCGCACAGTGTCGGGAGCTCAAGGCACTGGGGTGTTGTGAGTTTGGGAGCCTCCTCCTCATGGTGCACAGGCTTCTCATTCTTTGAAGTTAAGAAATAAAGTGAAAGAAAGAAAGAAAGAAAGAAAGAAAGAAAGAGAATTTTGCAGAAATAGTGAAAATAAATGTTAAGTATGCAAAAGGATATTCACCAGGAGGTGACAACTGTCGAGGTCCTCTGGTGAATGTGATGGGTGGTGCTGTGCCAGCACCCTTTGCTACTAGCCCTGGTAGGGTCCCCTCTCCCACTGCAGGTCCTCTTTCAGATCTCCTGTCCCTTCTGGAGGGACAAACACCCTTCGGCCCCACAGGGCTGGGAGGCTGGGAAGTGGCCACTGCTCGCCATTTCCCCAGGACAGGAGCTGTGAGTTCATGCAGGTGCCTTGGCTCGGGAGGTCAGCGTGGACAGCACGGAGCCCTCAGCTGGGCACACTTTTCTGTAAAGTGTGCCATCTTGGGTTTAGTGTTCACATTTTTTCAACTCCGTCCTGAGGAGATGACAGGGCGCTCTGCAGCACCGCCTTGTTTGCAGGGGTCCAGGGCAGGGAAACCCAGCATCTGGAGAGATGGTGACGTAGCCAGTAGCAGGTCAGGCAAAGCCCCGCTTGGGGGACAGCCAGTATATGGAGGACACTAAGATACGTAAAGGGACATTCCCTGTTGTTCTGGAATTTCCACTGTGGATTTTAGGTGTGGGGGGGCAGACAATAACAATACAGAGGAAAATCAGAGGTCCCTGCAGAGCTTGTCCATGGGAGCTTCTCCCAAGGTAAGTTGTGAGTGAATCCCCTTTAAAAAGTATTCCAGAACTTTCAAACTCCAAAATTGCTCACACTTTTGCTCCTTTCCCCTTTAGAAGTACAGTTAACTAAATATGAATGTGACCGGGTCATACAAGATGCCAAGTTTTACAATTTGTCCTCAAACAAACGTGAGAAAATAAGGAAATTGCCTTGAAAACTCTGCTGACTTTTAATGGAAGAATGTCACGGGATAGTTAATGGCCCAGAATAGACCACATTCATGAAGTCTGCCATCAGGACATGAAGACTTCTTTAGTTCAGAAGATAAGTGACAGCTGCTCTCGGTTTGTAGCTTTTCATTTCCAAAGTCAGGAGTCCTCCAGGGGCTTCTTGGTGGGCTGGAGACAATCATGAGAAAGCCTGATTTCAAGACTCTTGCTATTTAACTTCTCCTCCGAGACTGACAGGTATAGTACCAACGAGTGCTTAAAACCACGCCATTTGACGAGATTGGGCTGCTCATCTGCTGGGCCCTGGCTGGAGCTGACTGATGCTCAGCTGCACACGGGGAGCAGGTGGAGGGAAATGGTTCTTAGCAGTCCGTAATTGTTCATTCGTTCATTCAAGAACAGGCACTGAGTACTACTTATGCAAACAAGTTCTGACCGTCAGAAAGCAGCCGCAAGTGAACCGAGGATCCTTCCTTCCCCTGTGGGGCTCAGGTCTCGAGAGCAAGGCAGGCAGAGCCCAAGGGAGGGCCAGGCCACAATCAGGCACCACACAGACACGGAGGGAAGCAGCGATCCACGAAGGGTGGGACGAAGGTGGCCAGGGGCACATGTGGGCTACACTCAGTGAGCACGGAGCACATAGCACAGGCGTTTAGGGGAACACCTGGGTGCAGGTGGCTGCAGAGGGCCACGCTGAGCAGAGAGAGGCTCCGTGTGCCACACTTTGGGAGATGTGCAGGGAGCTTGGGGAGGAAACCTTCCGGATGATTTAGGTCCTTCAGAGCAGGGACAAGTTAGGATACTGAGAGGCCAGCAGGAGGGAGGTTCAGAAGGCCACTGTAAAGGTTGTGGCCTGCACTCTGTGCTCTGACAAGGTAAAGATGGGATTTGACAAATTCCCAGAGGTGTTAATGGCAAGGCTCCAGAGGAGACAGAGGGGAGCACGTGGCTTGGCTTAGGGACTGTTTCACTATTCCAGGGAGGAGCCATGAATAGGGCAGGAGGTATGGCATAGTGACAAGTGGCCACACAGTGGCTGTGGGTGCAGGAGAGGAGGAACGGCCAAGGGCCAGTTTAAAGCCGTTTGACTAGAAGAACTGGAAGAACAGAGCTCCCACTTGACCCAGTGCCCACCCTGCTCCTGTGTGGCCTCATGAACACAGTGCCACCAGGCGGGTCTTACATAGCAGGAACACACTCATCTCATGGCTCTGCAGGCTGCAAGTTAGACCCAGGTGTCAGCAGGGCTTTCTAAAGACCAAGGGTCCTCCCCACACTCCTCTAGTTTCTGGATGTTTACTGGCGACCTCCGATGTTCCTTGACATAGAAGCATCACCTGGACCCCTCCCTGCCTCCCTCTCGCGGCCTTCTCCTGTGGGCAGACCTCTGTGTCCAAGTGTCCCCTCTCCATAAGGTTATCAGCCCTACTGGATGAGGAACCTACTCTCATGTGACCTCATTTTAACTCATCTACTCACTTCTTTAATACTCCCATTCCAAATAAGGCCACTCTGCCATACCAGAGGCTGGCACTGCACCACGTGAGTAGGGAACACTGTTCATAGATGGCAGGGCGGCTCTGGAGGGGCAGGCTTGGCCATAATACCTCCTGAGTACCAAGGAGAGACACCCGGGAGACCAGATGAGAGGTCCAGACTGGTGTATGTAGGAAGGTGACCTACAGAGGGACGCATGGCCTGAGAGCTGAGAGTGAGGACACCCCAATGTTTACCATCAGAGAGAGACAGAAAGGTCAGAGAGGAAGCAGGAAGCGATGTCCAGCCTGAGGCAGAGTCAGGGTGGCCAAGTGGACTTGGCACATGGACATCAGTGAGTGGGGCTGGGTGAATTTAAAAGAGAACCTGAGGGGAGGAATGGCAGACAGTGAATGCAGAAGATTATTTTGCCGAATTTTGCTCCAGAGGGAAATAGGTGGAATGATGGTAGTTGGAGGGAACAGTGGGATAAAATGAAGCATGTTTTATTTTGGGATCCCAGCAGCTCAGGAGGCTAAGGCAGGAGGATTACAAGTTCAAAAACAGCCTCAGCAACTTAGCAAGGCCATACATGCATTAGCAAGACCTTGTCTCAAAGTAAAATATTAAAAAGGTCTGGGGATGTGGTTCAATGGTTAAGCATCTCAAGGCTCAATCCCAGTATTGCCGCAGTCTGGCTGCAGCAAAATAACCAGGGGGGGACGAAGAACTTGTGTAGATTGATACAGCTGGAGTGGGAGCCGTTTATTGTAGGACAGGAGGGGTATATATACATTCCACACAGCTTATCTTAATTAACATAAACTAGATACAGCAGTCAACCAATAAGGAATCCCCACACTTAATGGCTCGTTGGCGTTACTTCACAAACCACTCCCTCTGGCAAAATGCCAGGCGCCATCCTGACTTGTTTACAGACTCTAACACAGTATCAAAAAAAAAAAAAAATGGAGGACCACAGTTGGTGACTTGAGAGTGGAGAAGGTTTGGAAGATGGAAGCCCAGGTCTCCATGGTGCTTCTTTCCTTTAGCTCTTGGTCACTGTAAAGGCTCTAGAGATGGCTCCTAAGATCTGTGGCTCAGGTCTCTGTCCTCCTCCCCTCCCACTGCCCTGCCCTCCCTCCCCCCTTGGACTTCATGCCCAAGGAGACACCTTCCAGGTTGTCATCACTGCTGACCACGCACTCCACATCGTGGCTTCAAGCACCCACTCTGTACCCTTATCTCTGCACACCGACTCAAGGTCCTGGACTTGGACCACAGTCGGGAAGGAAGACCACTGTCCCTACTCTACTGTGCCTGTCCCTCTCCTGGGC
This sequence comes from Marmota monax, assembly GCF_021218885.2. Lineage (NCBI taxonomy): Eukaryota > Metazoa > Chordata > Mammalia > Rodentia > Sciuridae > Marmota > Marmota monax. The sequence goes on along the minus strand of NW_026692321.1, from coordinate 1,566,780 downwards.
CCTCCCCCCTCCCTGCTTCATCTGTGGTCTATATAGGTGCTCCCTGGCTCATCTCACCTGCCCTCTGGCCTGGCACGACAACCCTGGTGACATCTGAGCCTCTGCCTGTGTGGTCCTCACAAGAAGGTGACACTGGTGTAGAGAAGCCACATCACAGTCTGACCTGATTCGTGGCCATCGCGCTCTCCTGCTCTCCAGGCTCCAGCAACCTGCCACTTTGAGTCCTCGATTCTGCTCTTCCCTCCTCCAGAGCAGTCTCCACTGTCCCCACCCAGCCGTGGCCTTGCCCTCTACACCCTCAAGAACAGACACAGTACAGGGGCATTTCCTGCCCTCCCTAAGCACATCAGCCCCCGGGGGCCTCTGCTGCTGTGGCTGGTGACCTTCCCATGCCCTGCCTAGGGCAAGCCCTGGCAATTACATTCCCTCTCCTTTGTCTTCTCGGGGACTCATCATAATCCTACTGAATTGATCATTTTTCTTTCTCCTTTATCATCTATCCAAGTGCAAGCGTGCTACAAAAAGACTTCTGTACACACACGTACGCACACCCACCCACCCACCCACCCAGACTCCAGCAGGGGCAGGTACAACTGCAGACCCTCACACAGTGGCTTTACCCCAGCTCCCACCGCCTCTTCTCACTCTTTGCCCTGTCCACAGCCATGTGCTAAACGCCCTCTCATCCAGTCCGTCTCACGGCCTTACACTCAGGCCCTTGACCACAGCCCCTAAGGAAACAGGTCCTGAAGTTTTCAGTGTCCACCTCAGCAGCCCTGGGCATAGCCTTCTGTCTGTGCCCGTCTAGAAGCCTCGCCACCAGGCTTTGGAGCACGGCACACTCCTGGTCTCCCGGATGGTCAATGGCCACATCCCTGGGTTCCTGTATCACTGTCTGCCTCCACAGGTTTAAAAGGTGGGTTTCAGCCCAGACCTCCTTGCCCCTCCCTGCATTCGCCTTAGGAAATCTCTTCTGGACCTAAAGATTAATTGTGCTCTGTGTTTGACTCAAACAATGTGTGCACAGAGTCCTCCTCCGGGTACTCAAGGCATGTGCGTCCAACTGCAGTCTGGATCTGTCCACTTGGACTGCCAATGGGCATCTTAAAGATGACATGCCCACAGCCAAATTTGTCCTTTCACGATATGGCCCCTCTAAGCAACAAACCGTCTTTGCCATTTGTCACCCACCATGTGTCAAGGAATTGCCCCTGAGACCTTCTCTCTGTCTTACCAGTGACCAACCCACCAGAAAGCCCTGCTGTTCTAACTCAGAGTCTGATCACCTCACATAACCCCCCTGCCACCCCCTGGTTCAAGCCAGGTCAGCTCCCTTCTGGAACATTCTTGGACTCTCACTGTTCTCCCTCTCAAGCCCCTGATTTCACGCTCCTGCCACGACAGTGGCCACAGGTAAAGCTGACGTCTCTGTGTGGCCTGCGAGCTGGGGCCTGCTACCTCACCTCCAGACAGAGGTGAGTCAGGAAGAAACATCAACTGTCCTACTCTACTGTGCCTGTATCACGAGGAAGCCCACGTACCACTCCACGTTCCAAGCCCAGCGTGGAGCAGACAGCCTGTGTCAACACAGGAAGACTGGGTTTTCCTAACTCTACCCCTAGGATTTTGTCTCCACCCATCTGTGGTGGTGGATCCTCAGATCACGCATCCCGCTGGGAAGCGGCACCATCGACTTCCTGCCGGGTCTTTGGTCACCCTGTCTACACTAGACTGAGGATCCCAACTCTCGGGCCCTTGAGTTTCAAGGCCCTCTGTGTGTTCCTGTTCTTCTCCACACCACGGAGCACTGATGCTTGGTCAAGACTTGGGATATGGTGGCCCGCTTTCAAGTGCTTAACTCTACTCTGCATGGCCCTGTCCCCTTGCCTCCAGTGTGTGCCACCACATCACCATCTGTTCTCTATGCTCCTCATGAAAAATCCAGGTCGGAATCTGACACTCCCAGCAGCCCACCCACTCCCTGGGAGAGGTCCTCTGGCTCCACAGCTCCCAGAGCCTCTGTTGGCAGCTGGTCGCTTTCTGCCTCCTAATGAATGGTTTACACGTCTCCTGTTCCACCACATCCCCTGTAGAGCGTGGGCAGAACGGGACAGAGCTGGTGACAGAGGGGAGACTATCCACGGGTGCGGAGTATGACAGAAACTTCTGCTTGCTGCCTGATGCCTGAGTTTCCCTTCTTCCTGGGCAACAGCTGGGGCTACTGTCAGAGGACTGTCTTAGCACATGTCACCCCACAGCTGAGGCCCATGTGATGCAGTAAAAGCAGGAAAGCCACTTAAAGACCCCAGTGCAGTAAACGAGGGAAGTGTGAGAGGGCAGTTTGAAAAGGCAGACGTGTTGACATTTGAGAACTGTTCCTGTGCAGTTCCTAGGATACGGTGAGGCCAGTGCACACCATATGAAGGAGGCAGAGCAGACAGACTGAAAACGTAGGAGAGGTACACGCACTGCTGAACGGCACCCAGAAGGAGGAGGGGAGCAGCGGCAGCCTTGGCGTTGCCAGGAGGGGCTCCCCTCGTCCGCGTGGCTGGGAAGGGGTTGAGGACTCCTTGAGCACTGTGTCAAACACCCCCCAGAAGGCTGGCGGCCCCCGTTGGAGTTACAGGAACTCAGAGCACATGGAGGGAGGCAGCGGGTGCCACCCCAGTCCACCGCGGACGAGGACACGGGCTGTGAAGCGAAAGGAAAGAAGGGCACCTGTGACTCTGGTGACACCACGGGCTGGCTCTGTGACCTCCTCTCACCGCACATGGCAGCTCTGGAGGCTGGGGAGGAGGAGACAAGCAGATGGCCGGGAACAGCAGGGCTGGGCCCCAAGGTAGGGTGCTGGGCTCCGGGAAGCTGGAGTAAGGAGACCCATGGGGCTAGTTTCCCAGGGGCAGGCATGGCCAAGGACGGAGGGAAGGCACAGAGGGGGACAGAAGGAAGGACATCAAGGAGTGGCAGAAGGGGCGACTGGAGCTGACGTGGCACTTCTCAGAGCTCACAGCAGCGTTTGGTGTCTGCCATTTCTCTGTTTTTATCTTGTTCTTAGGGGGACACAAAGCCGTGGGTGGGTCATTTGCTGCGTGTCTTACGTGTTTGTGTGCAGATATGTGACGACAGAAGCATTCACAGCTGCACGCTCGTTTCTCTTACTGCTGTCATTGCCACTGAGATTGACACATCAGCAGGACACTCCCATCCAATCAGTGGCTCTGCTCACGGAACAGCAGGAGCTGCTCAGGCCTCTCCATTTTCAAAGCCATAGCAGTTGCCTGTCCCATACTGGGGATCAGTCTGTGGCCACCCTCCACTGTGGAAACCACCCCGACTCGCTTCTGCCAGACGAAGGTGCTATCTTCTCATCTTCAGGAGATGGCAAACCCTCAAGCCAGCCAGCCCACCTCCTTCTTCTGACTGCCTCAGAATCTACTTCTGGTCTTGGCAGAATATGGCCTTTGGAATCAGAAAGATGTGGAGTGGAATCCTGCCTGTCCAAGTCCTAATGCTGAGCACCCCAGCCTTCTTAGACCCAGTTCCTCCACCCTGGATCAGCATTCTGCGGCCAGGGCGGGGGGTTGCTGTGAGGGCTGGGGAGGTTTCCTTGTTATTAGGGCGGTTTTCCAAACCATCACTTGAGGCAGTGGAAACCACACAGGGCTCTGCTGGACGGAGCCACCCTAGGACAGGCTCTGTGGGCTGTGGCTGCGTGCATTCCCGTTCCACATGAAGCAGGCACAGGAGCAGGTCCCTGGTGGGTTCAAGGTCGCCTGCAGGGAACAGAGGGTGTGGAGGCACTCCGCCTGGCGTGCCTTGGGCTGCAGGGGGGACCTGGGGGGCGTGGTTGAGATGAGAGCAGAAGGGCCCCAGCTTGGCCTGCCTGGCTCGAGTGGAGGCTGCCTTGGGAGGCCCTTGGATTACACGGAAACGTCCTTTCTCTAGAACATTCTGAAAGGACCGAGTTGTGGCTGAGTTTGGACGTGCTCCTGTGTCAGGGAGTGGTAGACCTGGGCTGCTTCTCAGCAGTGAAGGCCTGAAGCAGGCTGTCAGAAGGTCCCTCTGCGGAAGCAGTTTGACCCTGGCACCATGCCAGCTCTGCGGAGGAGTGACGGCAAACTTGGGGACAGCCTGATGGTCTCAGCCCTGCAGTGGGAGCCCAGCTAACCCCAAGCTTCCCCAGGGGAAAGGGCTCACGTCAACCCCTGGGAGCACGGAGCCTGGATGAAGAAGGCTTCCTAAACTCCACGCCTCTGGGTGATGGCGAGGAAGGCTGTCCTGCGCAGGAGTTGACGGGCACAGCAGGAAGCAGCGTTTGCGTGGTGTGTCCCCCAGTGGGTACGTGGTGGTCCGGCCTCAGACCCAGCCCTGGAGAGACCTGAGCTGGTGGGAGTGTGGCTGGGCCCCACACCTGAGGCTACTGCGAGGGAGAGCACCAGGGGTGTCCTGGAACGAGTAGGTGCAGCCAGTGCAGCTGGTAGCTGCGTGGGGTGGAGGTGGCCCCCAGTAGACACACAGACACTGTCACTCACAGAGCTCCACATGTTGAGGCCCATCTGTGTCTACCCAGCTAGTGGGTCTTTCCGTCTCCTCCCCAGCCTTCAGTGTGTGCCTGGGGTGCACTGCCTGAACCCTCAAATGCATGATTTAGTTTCGATAAGTACGTACCAGACATGATTAAATTTCTTGATCACTTCACAGTGGAAAGGAAATTACCCTTTAAAACTAAAAGTCCTCGTAAAAATTTTTAAAAAGTTAAATATAAGACAGAATACTAAAAGTGTAAAAGAAATGTTCATTTAAATGTTAGCACTTATATTTTAAAATGTTCTTTTCCCCACAGAAGTCAAAGAGACAACCTTTAAATTACCAAAATAATAAGAAAGCAGTAATAGAATTGCATTTGTTTGACTCCCCTTCAAAACTAGGTCTTCATTAAACCAAACTGCAGTATCTTGACCAGCACAGCACTGCGGCGTGCGGAGTGTCAGAGAGTCTGACATCCTGGGCTCCTTCTTCTCTTCAAATGCTGATGTCGTGGTGTCGGCAGGAGCATAGATTGGCAGCCAGCTACTCACAATGTTGAGATTGACATTTAAAGACAAAGGAGACCTCTTTATATGTTTTATTCTTCTACACAAAAATGGCAGGGTTTTTGCTTTGTTGTGTTGCTCTTCTGTAAGTTGCGTCTCAGAGATACTTGGGCGAAGGTGCTCCTCATGTTAGCAAAACAAACAAACGTGGTCCAAGGTATCGCTAAGCGGCAGCACCTGAGCTGTCTCCCGTGCACTGAGCATCCTGTAGGGCGCGTCCGTGTTCCTGTAGGGTCACAGAGACCCTGCTGACCAAACGGGTGACGAAGCAGATGTTCAGAGGGTCCTGCAGCGTGTTTGCCAGGAGGACTCCGCCACGCCAGAACACGTCAGAGAAGGGGGAGAGGAGACCCGGCCAAGAGGGAGCTTTGTCCTCCCTGAAGATGGCACCTGTGCAGCCTCTGCTGGTGGTGTCCCCAGGACAGCAAGGCCGCAGGGCTCTGTTAGGAGTGCTGGCCTGAAAAGCCAACTGGTATTGGTCCTAGAGCTTTGGGACTATGGCCTCTGAGGGGCCAGACTTCAGCACAGGCCTGGAAAGGCCAACAAGGACAGCCTCGGGGAGGCTGGAGCCTCTGCAGCCATTTTGGACACAAGTCTTTGGGACAGAGCAAACAATCTTTGGTCTCCCTTTTCCCTCTGCTAGGATTTAAATGTGTAGTCCCAACAGTTGGGTGGGCTTTGGAGCCTGGGGAGAGGTGATAAATGGTCTGCTTTTTCTTTCTAGAATGTTTGAAGTGGCCGCTTTACTCGGATATTCCTCAGCAGAATGTGCCTGACTGTTCACACACAGGACAGCCCAGATCTTAGACGCTTATTCAGCTCCACTAAAGTCAGCTGCCCACGGGAACTCGGGTTTCTGGGAAGGCCCTGGTCCCTGTTTCAGGAGGGCAGCAGGTGGCAGCTCAGGCCCCGTCAGACCCCAGTGCAGGTGGCCGTCGCTCCTGCCTCCTAGGACGGTCAGTGACTCTTGCTGTTTTAATTGTGGCTCTGAAGATGGACCTGGGGACTCTACCACTGACCATCCTCCGAGAGGGTATAGCTATGCACTGTGGCTGGGCTCATCCCCACACACCCAGACATGCTTGCAGGTGGTTGCCGTTCGAGACCCCCTTGCTCCCACGTCCTCCTCCCTCCCCTCTCCGTATCCCTTCCTCTGCTCTCTAGGCTGCCTTCTGTTTATTTCTATCTGATTGGTCTTTCTGCCTGCAGAGGTGAAGTCCCTGTGCTGTATTTACATCTGCACATACGTGACTCCATGAGAATCCATTCTGCACAGCCTCCCCCAACCCAGCCCTCCGCTTGGCCTCCCCATCTCCTCTGCATTACTGGTCTTTCCTTCATCTTTTTGATAGTCTATCCTTTCCTCCGTTTCCTTTATTTGACTCTATCTTCCACATCCGAGAGAAAACATTTGATCTTTGAGTTTCTGAGTGTGGCTTTTATCACTCAGCATATTCTCTATCTCCATCCGTTTACCAGCAAATCCCATGATTTCATTCTTTCTTGATGGCTGAGTGGAACTCCATTCTATGTGTATATGCTGCAGTTCTCTAATGAGTTTCCCTACTGACGGGCGCCAGGGTTGACTCCATGATTCAGCTGTTGTGAATCGGGGTGCCATAAGCACTGAGTTGCCTGTACCTCTGTGATATGTTGATTTTAGATCTTTGAGGAAATACCCAGGAAGGCTCCCAGCCCTTTTTATTTTTTATTTTGGGACAGGCTTTTGCTAGGTGGTTTGGGCCTTTGTAAGTTGTTGAGGCTGATCTGAAAAGTGCCATCCTTCTGTCCCCGCTCCCAAGTCTCTGGGATTACAGGCGTGTACCACCATTCCCGGCTTCAGTCACTGTTTAGCGAACAAAGCAGGGGACAGAATTGTACAGATGGTCTCATTTTGTTAGACGCTTCACAAGATAAATACATATAAAATCAGACAGACACACACGTGTGCTGAGGAACTCCAGACAGGACGTCCCGGGCATGTTAGGAAGGGTCGGAGAGGCTGTGGGGGCATTTCTGCCCCCTTTCTTTGCTCAATAGTGTTTCTAGATCTTCTGCTTTTGTTGAAATAAGTTTTTCTTTGGTTGACTTGTTTTTTAATAAGTACAAACTAGAATTGTACTTATAGGAAGAAGGAAAATCAAAAGAAAGACAAAAAACAAATATTATAAGATGCCAGCAGAAGCCTTCTGGTAGCTAGGTAGTAGGTACCCAGATTTCTTCTAATTTCCAATATATTGGTTATATTGTTTTTATAAAGAAAAAAACTGGAAAGTTGCCTCCCAGTCTTAACCACATTTCACTGAGAGCCTCAGATCCCATTCAGAGTTCAGAATCGGGCTGTGGACAGGTAGCTCTGGTGGACTTTCCTTCTGTCCCCACTACGCTGGAATTGCAGGGAAGCCCTCAGAGAAGGGAAAAGTGGGGGGTCCTGGGCCACTTGACTGAATAACACCAGGGCGCACCTGCCCACCTGGCCTGGAGGACGAGGAGGAGGGAGAAAGTCTGTCAGGGCCTGTCACGTTACCCAAGGACCCTGAAAGGCCATCAATCCTTAAACTGAACTGCTAATTTCTGATGGAATCAAGAAAGCCCTTCTCTCTTTCCTGATAGTTGCCTTCTCCTTCCTCACATCTGGAAAACCTCAGTGGACCCATAAAGCAAGTGAAGGAGTGATTTACAGGCACAATTTAATAGATGTGAAAGTCGACATGCCCAAGACCTTCCCATCCCGTGATAAGGTACACAGCAGCTCAACGAGTGAGCTCAGGCTGAGCACTTCCTCTTCCAAGTCAGGACTCTAAAGATTAAGAGGCGTGTGTTTTTATTCCAGTGAGTGGAACTGATTTGATTATGTATAGTTTAAAGTTATATAATTATTTAATGGACATGAAATATATAAATACAAATATATTGATTTGTATTCATATATATTATTTAATTTATATTGCATAATCTACTGAGTGCTAGATTATGATTTAATAGCCTTTCTTATCTTTGGCTTGAGGCTTTAAAATTCCAGCCCAAACCCTGAAAAGTGAGTTTCCATGTAGAAACTAATTGATTCTTAAAGGCGTTGGCAGTTCTGCCTTCGTGTGTGGAGAGCTGTGGGTATAAGCTATAATCACTGTCTAGCTCTAAGTAGAAAACACAGCTCAGAGTTAATATTGATGAACTCTGTGTGTTGACCCAGGTATCCCAATTTATTTTAGCTCTCATTTGAGACCTTTTAACAATCAGCCACAGTAAATGACTAAAGGAAGTTCCTTAGATCAGGATGAAATTAGCATTTGAAAACCCAGAGGATTCTTAAAAATGTATCTCCTGGAAGCTCTGCTCACCCATCCTCTGAGATCACCTGCTGGTAGAGCTGTCCTCTGTCCTCATTCCCTTGGTCAGAGTCAGTTTCCCCATGGGCTGTTTGCAGTGCTCAGTCCCGAGGGCCAGGTGGACTCTCCTGGGGAAAGGGTCAGTAGGACTTGGTCTGGAGTCCAGCCTCCCTTGTCTCCTTCTTAACTTTAAGTGCAGGACTGCTGCTTCCTGCTGGTGAAGGGAATCTGGGCCTCGGTGGGCTTTGAATTCCTGCACCTTCCCCTGGGTCCTTGGGCTCCTGCTCAGGGTCACAGGGCTTGAGTAAAAGTGTAAATTGAGGCCTACCTTGAAACCTGGGTTCAGAGTGGGCTAACTAACCTGTCATAGGGAAAGAAGGAAGTACCTGCTTTTTGGGTTGATCCTCATTTTTGTTTACATTCAGGAATTTTACAGATATTTTGATTTGAAGGGAAACCTATAAAATGCCCCCCTCAAACACAGATTAGGGAAGGGAGCAACCCATGATCCCCGCCAGAGGCAGCAACAGGCAGATGGCACCTGCGACGTGAAGCAGCTGCCGCTGCAGTGGGGTCTGCTCCTCAGCAGCCCACGGTGCTCCCCGCGGCACTGCTGACGCTGACGCTGCCCACTGCGGCTCCGGCCTGGGCGACGCAGCAGCTTCCCCCCATTACATGCTCTAGGAAAGTCTGGCCCTTCTGCCAAAGTTTCAGGAAAAGTCGGATATTTGGCATTTTGAGGAAAACACTGAGGATCTTGGGCCGTCTCCACCTCCAGACCTCAGGGCTTCGTTTGTGGCAGGGGGTCACGGTGGCTCCAAGTGCAGCGGGCTGCTCAGGTCTTCTCGGTCACCAGCAGCCGTGCAGGGTATGGGCAGGGTCCCTTACAGAGTAAGGCACACGGTGAGTGCTGTTTCTGACCAAGGGAAGAGTTGGTAAGTGATAGAAGCTAGTGTAAGTGTCAAACTGAGAGAGAGAGAGAGAGAGAGAGAGAGAGAGAGAGAGAGAGAGAGAGAGAGAGAGAGAGGGTTTTTTTTTTTACCAGAAACTTTGAAAACTTTGTATTTTTAAGCACCTGTTACGGGCCACGTTTCTTGTTTCCGTGGCGGGGTCAGGGATTACGTATGTGAAGACACAGTACATCTGCTCTGTGAACGTGATCGCGCCTCCTGTTGCGGCTGTCACTGCCACTACTATAATTATAACCTGGGGTGTGATCACCGGGGCCTCTGAGACCGCTCTTCCCCAGGCCTTGGGAAAGGACAGTGCCACAGTTTGAGAGAACAGGTCACTCAACGGCCAAGTCAGGCATTCTTTATTATTTTTTGTCCTTTAGCGAAGCTTTTATGTCTAACACAATAAAGCTGACGTCACCAGCTCCATGTGACAAGCCCAGGACTAGAGCTCGCAGGGACGAGATACGGAGCAGAAGTGAGGCCCACGATTGTGGTCGGTCTGGGAAGCTCTATAAAAGATGAAACTTTAAACTTTTGTAGTTTTGACTATGGCGCCATTTCCAGGTGTTTGCAGAGAGAGTACAGGGAATGGAATTTCTTTCCCTTACCTTTATAAGGTTGGGGGCTGAAGCCCCTGGAACAAAACACAGATTGAACACAGAAAGAATGACAAGGTATTGGTGGTAAGCTGTGTGTGAGTGGGCGTTTTCAGAAGCAAAGACCCAGAGAGATGAGGAAGTCTGTGTCTTTACGGACAGCCACGGGGAGCAGGGTCAGAGGGAAAAAGGTCAGGTGATAAGCTGGGGAGACAGCTGGGCTTGCTCAGGGTGTTCCTGGGTCCAGGCTGGGGCAGCCAGCAGTCATCTGAGGGTGTTTAGAGGATAAGGGAGAGGAGAGAGGGACCCTCCTGGGTTTTAGGGCCTGCTTCAGGGGAGGTGGGCAGGTGAGTGGCCTCCTGCCTCTGCCTCTGCTTCTTGTGTGCAGAAGTGCTGCTCCTGGGTCTCCTGTCCTGAGTCCCACTGAGAGTCACACAGGCAGTGGAGGACGGACCTGGGGCTGGGTGCTGGCGATGAGATGGGTCTACAGACCAGTGGTTGGAGAAATATTCTTCAAGATGTTAGTTTGCGGCAGGGTCAGGAGTTCTGGGAGAGAAATAGAGGAGATCTGGAGCCAGTCTGCCTTCCCAGGAGTCTGTGGGGAAGGAGGGAGCAAGGAAGGGTTCGGCTCACCTTCTTGTCCGAGGCAGAGGCTCAGAGGGACCTGGAGCAGTCAGATGAGCTCTGCAGCTTGTCCCCCGACAGCCTGCAGATGTCCTGACATAGCAAAAACCTACCGAGCGTGGCCTGACGGCTCTTCTTCCCCTTAACGCACAGCCTAAGAGAAGAACGCTTTGCAAACCGTGCTGTCTCTTATGCGTGATTTGTTTTCAAGAATGTGCTCTCATACTTAACATATGCCATTTATTCATTTTAAATTATGCCCTACAGAATACACAAAAGACATTTGACTGTGTGTTCTTCATTCAACAAACATCTTAGTGCCCTTGATGTCTCTGACCCTATACACCATGATCTGGCTCTTCCTAGTTGAGACCTCTTGGAAACTCATGGTCCAAGCATGCAGCCGCCATTGCCTGGGAGCAGCCCGCCCAGCCACACTGAGGCGTTTGGTTGCAGTGTGAAGATATGGGGGTGAGATGAGGCCAGATGGAAGCGCAGTGCATCAGCAAGATGAAGCAAGGTGCCAGGCACAGAGTGTGGGCCATGCCTGGTCAGCCTCTGGCAGCCCCAGCCATCACAGAGTGTGGGCCATGCCTGGTCAGCCTCTAGCAGCCCCAGCCATCACGTGAGGCTCCTGCCTGCTCTTCCTGGCAGCTGCTCCCTGGTCAGTGCATGATGTTTCCCAGGGAGCCTGAATTACTAGGCTCTGGCTTCCCCAATAATCCTGCCTCTGGTCAGAAGTGGAATCTGTGCGCTGTTTATTGCTTCCTCTTTTATCACTCTGGACAGCTGAGAATTAGCAGGGATGGGAAGGGGTTGTGGGCCTGGGCAACAGGGCAGTGAGCAAGCCTAAGAATGGACAGAGGAACGAAGCAGCCTGGATTTCAGTGTGCTTATGTTTGAGTGGACATGTCCAGCACTCAGTGGCAATAAATAACCCTGTATACCTGCAAGTGTTCAGCTGGTGGCAGAGAAGAAAGTGTGCCCGCTTAAACACCAGTGTGCCCAGAGCACGGCAAGTGCAGGTGAGGTGTGAGCTCTCAGTAGGCATCATGCACTTCACGCACCTGAGACACTGGTGTCCCCAGTGATGAAGAGTGCAGGCGCTGACAGACCCTCCCTCCTCTCCTCCCACCCTCTCTTCCTCCCACCCTGCCGTCCCCTCGTACCTTGACAGGAAGGGTGCATCCGGCCCCAGCTCCGAGTGAGTGTGGTCCTCCTGCCCGGCCATGCGCAGTGTCCCAGCAGCTCTGCTGGCGGCCATGAGCCCAGTACTGGTCAGCTTTTCCTTGCTGTGCCCAAAATGCCTGGCGAGGATAACTTGGAGGAGGGAAGATTTATTTTGGCTCATGACTTCAGAGGTATCAATCCACAGTTGGCTGACTCAAGGCAGAGACCTCGCAGCAGAAAGGCGTGATGGAGGACGGCTGTCAGCTCCCGGCAGCCAGGGGAGGGGAGAGGGGAGAAGGAGAGAGGGGAAGGGAGAGGGGGGGAGAGAGGAGAGGAGAGGGGGAGGAGACAGGCAAGCTGCGGGGAGGCACCCCTTCCCACAGGCCCCAGGGACTTAGTTCCTCTCACCAGGACCTGCCTCCAGCAGTCCTGTCCACTGCCCATGATGAGGTCACTGTGACCTCTGTGAGGCTAGGGCCTCTGCGATGCAATCAGGAGACCCCCAAAGCCCCCTCTGAACCTCACTGCACTGGGCACCAGGCTCTCAGCACCCGAGCCTCCGTGGGACATTCCAGATCCAGCCATGACCAGCCCGTGCCTAGGTCCAGCGTTGGGAGACACGGGGCAGACTGCAGCACTGGGAGGAGAGTTTAAGGACCCCCCTGCTACCCAACCACAGCACAGGGCCTGAGGTGGACGTCTCTGGGTTGGTTTATGGCATTTGCTCTGTGCTCCATCGGGGGTAAACATGAGGATTTCTGCATCAGTTTTCAGCGTGGACTTGAGTGTGACACAGTGGATCTGTGAAGCTCAAAAGCTGAGGCCGTGGACTCTCTAGTGGAGTCAGAGTGGGCCCCTGACTCATGATGGTTCCAGAACCGGACTCACGTTGGGGGGTGTGGGATGCTGTGGGCATTCTGGGCCGTGTTGATGCACTTGACGTTGGAGACCAGGGGAAGGACTGGTGTGGGGTGCAGGACACCTGCTCTCCTTCAGAAGGCATTTATTGAGCACCCACTGTGTGCCTCATTGCACTCAATTCTCACACCAGCCTTAGCAGAGAGGAGAATTTTCATCCCAGCTCCATGGATGAGGATTGGAGGCATGGCCAGGCTAAGTGGGGACTGGAGGTATATCTCAAAATCAAGCATCCTGGCCTGTAATTGCCTCCTACTCCCTCCCGGGTGAGGACTCAGCAAAAAAGACCAGGAGCATAAGGAAGGGATTAATTTCTGAATCATATAAAAACTCCCTGGTGCACTTCTCTGTGCGCTGCTCCCTGGCTCTGACCACACCACGGTGGTCGCTTTATTTGATAACGTGGGGTCCCACAGCAAGCATGTAAAATCCAAGTTGACCATGACAGCACTGTCTGAGCCACATCCCTCTGGAGTGGAGGCTCAGCCCTTCATCTTAGCAAAGAGGACACACAGGAAAAGCAGAATTCGACTTCTGAAGGTATTTGGTTTGAAAGGAAAGTGAACTCCAACTAAAACCAGGCTGTAGAAATGCAACTTTCCCTGGGGAGAGAAAAATACACTTTTTCTTTTGCATTGTCTTACAGGAAATAAAAAAAGTCTTAAATAAAACTGTTTAGAAAATAAGCCTATCACCTTTTTACAATATCATATGTAGACTGAATCTGTAAGAGTCGATGCTGGAGAAGGTTCCTAGCTTGGAAAGGTTCCTAGCTTCCTCCACTGAGTGAGGGCCTGTGGAAACTCTACTGTGGGGCTGGACCCCTCTCTGATGACTGTCAACACTATGGATCCAAATTTCAATATAGTTCAGAAGTTTAAACAAATGTGCATGTTCAACTTCACAAGCAAAACTTGCAGAGTTAAAAAATATGCTCCATTATTTTATAGTCAGATCAGGGAAATCATGACTGATGATTTGGAACCAGAATCCCTTTTGAATGCTGAGGAGCACAAAACAGGGCAGATGATTGAGGGGGAGGTGGTCTTTGCATTGTTCAGGGTTCTCGGGGCAACAACTCAGAAGACGCAAGGCAGACACCTAAGAGGACTGTGGGAATTCCCGCACAGCCATGGAGGCCCTGGAAAGCAGGTACGTGGTTCAGTCTAGGCCCACTGAGATGCCTGAGGGCAAACTGCTCTCCACACTCTGTGAATTTAAATGCCAATACCTTCAAGAAATGCCCACACAGACACAGCCAGGAGTGATGTTCCCTTCCTGTCTGGGCAGGCCTTCCCTTGGCCAGGTCACACTGACACACACCATTAGCATCAGCCATGCCTTGGAGTTTGTGTGTGAGTACTGCTCTGCAGGGAGTGTGTGGCCCTTGGGGAGTACCAGCAAGGACACGAGGGGTGTCCTGGGGAGGTGATGCTGGAGGTGACCCCTGGAAAGAGGAGCATGCTGAGGGTGGGGTGGGGGCGAGCCCCACGTCCTGGTGGCAGAAGCCCAGGGGGTACAGTGCTCTCCAGCAGTGCTCAGGAGGGGAAGGGGGAGTTCTGCTGTAGGATGGCAAGGGTCCAGGTAGAGCTGAGGCAGAGGAAGGCCAGAAGACATCCTGGGGCCAACACATGTCCTGCCAAGAGGTCTGACACGGATGCTCCAGCAGTCAGGAGCCACCGCAGGACGAGGGAGGACTCACGCTGGGCTCCTGCAGCAGCTCCAGCACAGAGCTAGGCACACTCCAGGAGTTAGCTGCAGCCAGTCCACCAACCTTCCATCCCAAGATAAAGCCCAGGGCAGTGCTGGGGTAGGAATGACCGTCGCCCCGCCTAGTGAATAGGAGTTTCCCTGTGTGCCCGAGTTCTCAGCTGGGTCCCAGAGCTGGCCACACCGACCCTCTTCCATCTTTCCTTGGGTGCTGACTTAGTTTGGCTACTGTTGTATACTTCAAATTGAAATACTGTGAAACTTTCTCCTTGAAGGGAGGAATTTTGATGGACTCTCTTGCTAATGTAAATATTTTTTAAAAATTATGTATTTTTATAAAACCAAATTTAAACCATCTATATGCCCTATGATTATAGTTCTTATCTACCTATAAAACTTTCACATGTTAAATAAAAGAATGCAATAAAACCAACATGATTCAACTTAGCGAATTTAATTAAAAAGGTTCTCCTGCTGAAATAAAAGTGCCAAAGTTGGGTTTAGCAGAAATAACATGTTTTGATGGTTCACTTGTTTCTGAATTTACTCTTGATTTTGGTGAGATGGGCTCTAGTGTGGTCACTGTCAAATTTACACAGCGATTGTAAATTTGTTGTGAAGTATATAAATCAGGAGCAGATCCGGCTTTTGTAAGGCCTGAAGCTAATACAGAAAAGCAGGGGGGGGGCTTATTTAAGGAAATGTAAGCATTATCCAAACAAAATTGCCAGTGTCCTTCCTTCCCAGTGTCCTGGAGAAAGCTGCTCGGGTAAAGACATCCAGCTTAGGATTTTTTGGCCTGGTGAGAGCACATCTTTGTGGAAGCACAGAGGGTCGTGCCCAGAACATGGAATGCATTCAGTACATATTCGTTTCTTTTCACTTGGAACCAAGCAAACTCTTTACTATGGTGGCACTGGAGGGGTCAGAACTGGCCCAGTGGTCTCTAGGAAATCCCTCTACCAAACACACAGCTGATCAACCACAGTTCTTGATGACTCCTGAACAAACGGTATAACTATTTATAGTGGAATGCCTTATTAAATCTAAGTGACAATGTAACCCAAGAACCTGTCAGTGTTCCCCTGAAGTAACCAGTCCACCTAGTTCCAATAATTGAGCTGGTTTTGCATATAGACAACACCCATCTTGGAAAATGCCCCCTGATGCCTTCACTTCTCTTTTCCTGCTGACCGTGAGCTTGGTTCCCATCAGATATCTGCAGACGGATTTGTGTTAAGGAAATGTACACAGCATTATCCAAACAATGGCCAGTGTCCTTCCCAGTGTCCACAGTGACCACACTGACCCTGTTCTATTTTTCTTTGGGTGCTTAGTTTGGCTACTGTTGTGTACTTCAAATTGAAATACATGAAACTTTCCTAGAGACCACTGGGCCAGTTCTGACCCCTCTGGAGTCACTGTAATAAAGAGTTTGCTTCGTTTCAAGTGAGCAAGGTGTCAGGACTCAGTGTTCGCGCTGACAGCCATTTGTGGTGGGCCTGTGTCTGAGGCACCTAGCCTGGGGTCCCTTCTTAATTTCTATACTACTGCTCTGGTAATAAACAAAATACTGGTGTGTACATTTTCTCAAATTTTTAATGGTATCAGTAAGCAGCCAACAGAAGCTCAGGCACATTTCTCTTGCATAATTCCTGCTTAAAAATAGAAGCAAATATTTAAATAAAAAACAAATTGACATACCTCTTAAGCAACATCTGAGAGGCCTGAAGACTCCCCAGTAATAACTTATGCAAATATATACTTCATCTCAATATTCTAGAGACATGAATCACTTCTTATCTCCCCCTGCCCAGCCCTGTCTTCAACAAACACGGCAGTGAGGTGCTGCCTTGGGTGGCCATTAGGGGCTTGGGAGGAAAGGATGATTGTGTTTGGATTCTACCAGAGATGTCCTTCAAAGTTGACCTCACAAATTCACAGAGCTGCCGGCTGCTTCTTTCGAGGCAGGGTCTCAGACGTACTGTATTCACGCAGAGGGAGGCATAGAAGACGCCAGCTCCAGGACTGGAGGGAGGTGCGGAAAGCTGGAGGCACCGCAGCCAGGAGCAGCCCCTGGAATCCAGAAGCACAATAAATCGAGAAGACAGACGTTCTGCCTGGAAAAGAAAGAGCTGTCTGCCCAGGGAGTCCAGGATGCAGGAAGCCACAGAAGGAACGGCACGCAAGAGCTGTGTTCATCCAAGGACGCAGAAAGGCAGAAACAAGGATCTGGTAGGAAAGAAGACGAAGAAAAGGAAGATGGATTCAGACATGAAGCCTGGACTAGCCCTGAATAGACAAAAGGGGAAAATCAATGACAAAATTGCCTCTTCCCAGAGGCCTTATCTGGGGCTCCTGGCAGAATGAACGAACTCAGAATTGGAATTAAAGCAATCCGAGGGATTGCCTCTCCCCAGAGTTCTTAGCCGGGCACCAGCTACAGGAACCCCTCTGCCAGGGCGTCTACCCCAGCCCCAGCCCCTCCCTTTGCTAACATTGGTATGAGGGGCAACACTGCTGCTTGCTTGTTTGTTTTAGGAATGGCATGAGAGAAGGAGGAGGAATGTTGATAGGATTGACTTTAAACCTGGGCAGATTATTGCCTCTTAATTTTTCTTTTATTTTTACTTTGCAATTATTTAAAGGAAAAAAAAAAAGAAATCAAAGGGATTCCATACTCCTTCCCACTGCCACTCTAGAGATTAAATCATGCTTCTCATAAATGAATGCATTCACTTTCACCCTGGGAAGAAAACACAAAATTCAGCTTTTGCATGAACTATAACAAAACAATTCTTTAAAGTACTGAAATGTTTAATATTGAATAAATATTTAAAACAACCGTCTTTCTATATCGCATATGCAAGCACATATAAAACATTTATACCCCGTTCTGTTTATGTCCAACATAATCTAGGCAATAAATGTGATTTGTGGGGGCAGGGAGTTATCCACCTGTGCCTGACCCCCATTATGCTGGGAGAGGTGACTGGCCCTCCACAGACTTCTGATAATGAACTGCATAAAACAAGGATTAACTCACTGTTCCCTGCTTTATCTCCCTAGTCAGGCTGCAGATCATTTACATTTCAAAACAGGGATTTACTCCAAATATTCAGATAAGCTTGAGAACACCTGCCTTTTTAGCCTCTGCAAATAATATCTGGGCATTTTTCCTAGAAGACCAGCCGTATCTTATCACCAAGTAAATAAGTGTTTCTAAAGAGGTGTAGGAGCAAGGGAGGGGTAGGGTGGATGGATGTTGGGGAAAAAAGAAAGATGGGGAGTGGCAGAGAGGCCAAGGGGCCACAGAGCTGACCCTTACAGGAGCACCAGGGCTTGGATTCTCTTTAGGCCCCTGCTGTATCTGCTGGTGGAATTCTGCCAACATAGGTTCAGAGACTGTGCTGTCCTGGAACCCAACAGGAGGAGGAGGCTGCTGTGCAGGGAGCCCCTCGCCTTGGTGGGACATTGCCCAGGCCCCATCAGCCCCTCTGGAGGGGAAGCAGAGGCTGAGCATAAGAAGTTCATTGGAAGGTTCCCTGTGCCTGACCCTGTGTCCTCCTAGGTCCTTCCTCGGCTTTCAAAGGTCCCTGTCTTTGCAGCTTACCTATGTAAGGTGTCATTAAGGCAGCACAGACACAACTCCCTGAGGATCTGGAGCCTGTTGAGCAAGGGAGGCTGACTCTGCTCTGCTGGGGCCTGGAACAGAACCCACAGTTGCTCATGGGCATCTTAGCAGCACTCCCCGACAGCACTTCCACCACATTTCCTGGGCTTTTGGAGATGTTCTTGTCTTGCTTCCCCACATAACTATGCTTTTACAAAGTCCACTTCAACATTATTTGACAAACACATAGCACTCCCTGTGTGCTAAGTGGGCCCTGTTCTACACTTTTGCTAGTGATGAAGATCTTGCCACTGCCAAGGGACAGACATCAGATCATCTGCTGGCCCCAGCTGAGTTAGTTTTGACATTGGAGTCAAACCTTGAAGATCTAGCGGTGTCGTCCAGGGGGAGAAAGCTGTTCTCTGTAGCTCTCAGAATCAGCCTCCATCTGGCCACCCTGGCTGTGTGCAGGCCTCCCCACACGCCAGTGCTCAGCTTTGCTCAGGAGGCCACAGCGTGGCCGGGGCTCTGCAGGATGGCTCTTCCTGCTCCACTGTGCGTGGCTGGGAGTGTGAGAAGCCCCAGCCACCAGCAGACTGCAGACATGGTCCCAAGGTTGGCACTGGCTTTGGCTGACACCCAGCTGGGCTGCAGGACAGAACACATCCAGGTGGCTCCGTGCATGCGTGGCCTGAGCTTCCTACAACATGGCGGCCGGGGTCCCGGGAGAGTGTGAGAGAGAAGCAGCAGGAGCACAGAGCCTGTGGCCAGGCCTGGGAGGTCAGCAGGTCCCTGCCAGCATCCCTCCTGTGGCCTGTCCATCTCAATGGCAGGGGAAACCTACAGGTCTAAGAACACCCCTGTGGCCCTTCAGGGGAGCACCACCTGGCCCACCCCTGGCGTTCAGCCCACACGTGCTCCGCGGCAACCTCACTTCCTGCTCTCCTCCCAGACGGCCCCTGTCTGTGGTGTGTTTGAAATTCCCTCTTCCTTGTCTTTCCTCCACATGTGAACTCTTCTGTCTGATGTTTAACCAGTCTTTGAAGAACTATTGGGACTCCGGTGGTGTCACCTTCCTTTGCAACCTCATCCACATTCACGTAACTGCCTGAAATTCTAAATTCTTTTTTTCTCTTCATCTTCCTTCTCAATAACTTCAGAAACTCCTGCTAAACTTTAGGGTGTAAGTTTAGTGACTACATAACCTACAGTTCTCTTTTATGGATTGAAAACTGAGACCCTAAGGCATGCACGTGGTCAGAGGGAGCAGATTTCACATTTCCTGTCTCTTATATTGGTGTTACTTGATAAGCCCCTGATATCCGACTTCCTTGTGGTAAATCAATGATGACGTTGACATTTCTAAAGCTCTTCAAGCCTCGGTCTGTTTATCTCTGTCTCTATCATCTATCCACATCTATCATACAGTATCTGTTATGATGCTGTCTTTCTCCTAAAATCCGCCTCAGCACAGGGTACAGGGTACCTATTAGTTCTTCTCACATGGCATATTGGGACACTGCTTCCTTTGCAGATCACACAGACACTTCTAGAGCCAGGCAGGAAGTGAGACTTATTTCCCAAGATACATTGCCTGCAAGACTCTGAACACTATCAGATGTCATGTGCAGGTTCCCTGCTCTGATTTCACAGCCAGGGTCATGTCGCTCCACTTCCTGCAACACAGAGCCTTCTGCTCTGACCTAACTAGGTCCTTATGGGTTGGGATGATGAAGGGGAGCACAGCCCAGAGAGGAGCCCCCAAGCACCCCCCCTCATTTTCAGGAAGCAGACACAGCCAGTCTCCTCATCCCATCCCTCCCTCCCAGCCTCACGGAAAGTATGGAGCCCACGGTGACTGATTTCCCAGGGTCTCCCCAAGCTTGTCTGGACATTTGAAAGGAGACTGCAGTGTACCAGAATAAAGTGACTTACGATTCGTTTTCTGGCTCGAGGAAAACATGGGAAAGCTCCTCTGTACAGCCACTTGGCACCCCCAGGCTCTGTTTCACACGTGCGTATTTAAGTGCAGGTTACATCTGCCCTGAGCCCTCGTCCGATGAGGTCTTGGTTCACAGATTGTTCAGAGGCCCGGTTCTTAGGCAGTGCCATCTCCACACTTCAACCCAACTCAGCCTATTTCCAGCTGTGGCAGACATTGCCATGAGACACACATGCTTCTTCCCGCCTTTCAGTCCATGAAAGAGGCCTATATTTTGACCTACTGGGTATATAGTAGGGGTCTATCTCTTTCCCTCTTGCATATAAATATCTCCTATTTATCTACTGTCTATCTGTCATCTATCTATCTATCATCTAGCTGCTGAGCTAGTTATCACCTCTTTACTACCTACCATTGTCATCCATCATGTAGGTGTCTATCTAGCTATTACATGTATGTATCTACCATCTCTCCATCCATTCACCCACCTATCTATCCACCCATCCGTTCATACGCCCACCACCACCTCCCATCTACCTGTCCATCTATGTAACCACCGTCTATGTCTGTGTGCATCTATCAATCCGTATCCTGTATGTACGTCACCACCAACCACAGGGACCCTGCTGTCACAACTGCATTCACACCCAGAGGTACTAGAATGGGAACAGATGCTAAGGGACCAAAAGGACTCTGTTGACACCTTCTCTTTCCCAAGGGACAGTTTTGGAAACAGAAGCAGCTGCTCGTGCCTCCAGGTGAGCCTCCGCCCGTAGCCGCGGTTCTCGGAAGCTCAGTCTGTTCAGCAGAAGTCATGAGCAGCAATGGGAGGCTGAGCAACAGAGGGTGGGTGACACTGAGGCACTTTCGTATCAGAGAGAAAGAGGGTAAAGGAGACAGGGGGTAGGTGATATGCACACATCCCAGACCTGTGATTCTGTCTTCCCCAAAGAGAGGAAGTCGGATGGCAAAACAAACAGAAAATGTTTTTCTTAAGGAGAAAATAGTTTTCAGAAAAGACTAGAAATATTAAATCAAAATATACAAGGTTTTCCAACTGGTTGAGCCAGAGTCTCTGCCTGGTTTGCACTTTCCATTGCATCGCCTGTGACCTTCAGTGTGTGGCCTTCAGGGCCGTGCCGGGTATTCTCAAGCCACTGCGATGCCCACAGCTTCCGGCACAGCTTGCCCGTCTCCACTGTGCTGGCTGTGCCTGTCTGTCTCCAAAATGTAATTTGAACTCTCCCATCAAGGTCTGCGCTACTGCAAGGATTGCATCAGAGGTGGAAAGTGGGTCCCATTAGCTGGTGATGTCAGCTGTTTCCCCCTTAGACTTGTTTACTGGAGACAGAGCATTGAAGGTGCCTAGAAAAACGAGCCTTCGATTATGGCTTGACCAGCTTCACAGCAGAGTCCCAGGGCAACACTGTAAGGTCAGAGACCAGGAGCCCAGAGACCAGGAGCTGGCAGGAGCAGAGGAGCAGCCTGAGCAAGAAAACGGGGGGACCCATTCTCTTGGGGAGACTCTGGCTCCAAAACTGAAGGAGACAGGAGGCCCTTGGGCACGTCCCACTGCAGGCATCCTGTGGCCACCGCGACAGCGCTGCCCTCAGGCCAGTACTGGGAGCCAAAATAAACAGCTGGAAGAGTCCAGCTGCTCCCTTGTCCTGAGCTGGGTGACATGCTGCCTCGCCTCAGGAGCCCCCAGAAGGCCCCAAGCTCTTGGGGACACTGGGACTCTTGTCTCCCTATATTTGTTTTTCTTTTCACAAAAGAGGCCTGAGCTAATTAAACCCCAATTAAGCCACAGTGAAGATCTAGATCTTGTTCACTCCTGACTCATGGACAGATTAACAGGTGCCAGTGGATCTGATCTCAAATTGCTTGAGGGAAGGAAGCAGTTGCCCTGGGCATACGTGAACTATTGCTTGTTTCTGGCGATGCCTGTAAATCCTATTCTGATCACAGTTTCAATTGGTAATTCTAACTGTGAAGTGATGGGGGGGGACCAGTGAGTGAGGGCTGGCTTCCTGACTGTCCTGCTGGGTACTTGGCCCAGCCCTAACTTTTACAGAGGAGGGCTTCGATCCCCTAAGGCAAGCCCCATGTGGGGATCTGGGAGGCCAGAACACACCAGGGGTCTCCTTTTTTTCTGGGTGGTGACGTCAGGGGTTGTGCTGTGTTCTCCTTTCTACATGAAATGTCTTCAAATGAGTATTCAGAGACCTTTGCTCCAACAAATATATGAACATAATGGATCTGTCTACTTGAGGTACAGTTGCTTCATCATATGAAAATATAAAGTCAGAATTGGTAGGCCCAGAAAAATAGTCTGTTTTGTGCTATTTTGTGTTTTTACTCTACCTTTTAAATGTATGTGTGTGTGTGCGTGTGTGTGCACACATCTTTTTGACCACTTACTCTTTCTTTCACGAGGAATTTTGGTGCAGAGAGATTGAGAAAAATACATTGCAGTATGTTATGACAGACTTTTAAAATCGTATCTGTGCACTTTGGGCTCTGCAGTGCATTTTCTTCAAGTGATTTTGCGATGTCGGTGTTTACATACACTTTAATTTACATGGCATATAGAAAACTCAGTAGTTACAACAAAGAGCAGCTACAGTACTTCAGCATTCACAGAGCAAACGATATTCTAAAGGCATAAAATCCACTGATTTTCCAAATCCTAGTCCTTGATTAGACGGGAGTCTGTCTCCTAGGATATATGCAAATGGAGAAGAAAGGCGGGGAGAATCACGTCACAGATGATCTAGTTTCACCTAAGCCTGAGAGAGGGACTCCTGCCACCCAGAGGCCCAGAGCCTCTCTCCTGCTCACTTCTTATTAACCATCCCCCCAGCAAACGCTACCCCCTCCCCCCATGTCCCAGGCATGGTCTGGATCTAATCAGCAGAGGACACGGCTGCCACGTCACACCTCCCTCAATGCCGGATATAAAATTTGGCCTACCCAATGACACAGCACTAATTAGGATGAGCTGGGAGCCAGTGTGGAGAGAACAGGGGTAGGGACCACCAGCCCACAGGGGAGTTGCTTCAAATCACAGTGGACATCAGTCCTGCGACTCGGCCCTTAAAGGGAAGGAGCCCAGGAACTCCTCCCAGTGGCACCCAGACCTCGTGGGTTTCTCTTTGACTATTAGTGACTTGACTTAGTTGGGCTTTCTCTTTTAGTGCCTTGACAGCGGGCTTCTACTGTTCTTGTCCCACAATTTGGGGGTGATGATAGGCAATACACAGGGTCAAAAGCGCTCCGTCATCTCTGTGATGGAAGCGAAGGGTGACCAGAAACCCGGAACTGGAGAGGCTTGCACACCAGGCAGAGGCGCCCCTTCCTGTCCTGCTGCCCTGGGCTCTCCTGGTGTGCCGGCAGGAAACAGCAGGATTCCCAAGGCCCTGCCTGCTGGTGGCTCTTTTCAACTGCTTGTCTGAGAATTCCTGGGTAGAGCCTGACTCCAGGACTCAAGAAATGTGCCACCAAACCCAAGGAAAAGGCATTCGCCAGGTAAGGGGACTCGCACAGGGGGCGTGGGAGATTTTCAGAGAACCCCTGAGAGCCCGTTTTAAAGCTGACCTGAGATGTGGTTTCCCACGGGGACCACACAGCACCCTTGCCTTCCTCCAGGACACCGCAGAGGGCAACCGAAGCCACTCAAGCTCCCTATAGAGAGTGACCACCCACTGGCTCCGCAAAGAGCCAAGTCTGGGAAAACTAATCTTCCAGTTTCAGTAGAAGTCACAGTGTGTGCATTCGTCAATTCCCTAAAAAAAGGCAAAACAAAGCAGAACAACAAAGCACGGAACAACTGTGATTACCGTCCTGGATTTGTGTGACTCTGGTTGGGAGGGTTTCCTCTCCAGGTGACAGGACCTTGTGGCTGCAAGATTCTAAAAAATAGCTACGACAGCAAGGTAAAAAACGAGCACCTATAATAATACATGTGTTAGAGGGGCTGAGAGCTGTGAAACCAATCCATTAAAAACCGTTGATGTTGAGGATGGGATGAACCGAGGACATGGCTGGCTGGCCGGGCACAAGCACACGTGTCTGACAAACATGTACACCTTCACATACTCTGCAGTGTTCCGACATATGCACAGAAATGCATTTATGTTTTATTTAGCAATGCACATAGTTTTGTAAAATACATGAATTTTGCCAGGTAGATTAATGTCTCAATCTAATCTGACAGAATATTGAAGTCTATTCCTTCCATTCTTCTTAAACTGTTTCCTCCCAGACTCTCTGCCCTGTGCTCTCCCATCTTCCCTCAAACACTAATTATCTAATATATGGTACATATGGGGCCAGGTATGTAACAAGATCCCCAAACAGCTGTTTGCATGGAACCTGTCTCTAAACAACTGAAGATGACAGAAAGGAAGAAAGTCTTGCGTGGTCACGTGCTTATGTGCGATGGCAAGGAAAAGTGGAAGCCCTGTGTGAGGTTTTGAAACAGAAGGTCTGGGTTCAAATTCTATTCCGGCTGCCAGCTACCTGTGTGATCCCAGTGAATGGAATTTTCATCAAGAAAATAAAAGCGCCTCAATTTGCGTTAGCTTTTGCAGGAACAATACAAAGATCAAATGATCGAAGATGTCAGAACATTGTATAAAACTACACTAGTCTATGCAACGTACTTGCGTGTGCATATAGACGTAGAGAAAGTGGATCTCTAGTCCAGCACTGGAGCACGAGTCCATGCAAAGAGTGGCGGCTTTAGGCTGGTGAGCATCTTCCAGGAGCACAGAGGTGGTGCCGGAGTGTGGAGGTCTGCAGCCCGACAGGCAGACACACATCTCTGAACACACAGTCAGAGCTGAGGGCACTTGTGCCTGTGTGTGGGCACACACACCACAGCTGCTAATAGGAAATAGGATAATGTCGTAGAGATCCTTCAGTGCTCTGAGAAAGAGCTTAGCTTATTTCTAACCAAGGAAATGGCAGAATCCATGTGTGCTTCAAACTGCAGGTGCCAGCACTAGCATGGAGGTGGGCTGGCAGGGGCTGAGGCAGGAGGGTGTCCACTTTGAGACTGACTGTGGCCCAGTTGTGGGTCTCTAAGTGGTACCCCCGGGCAGCGGCAGCAGTTAGCTCCGGGGCTTCCATAAAGTCCCACAAACTAGGTGGCTTAAACAATGGAAATGCATCCTCTCACGGTTCTGGGGTCCAGAAGTCCAGGATCGGGGTGTTGGCAGGTTTGGCTCCTCCCAAGGCTGGGAGAGAGACTCTATCCCAGACTTCCTCTCCGCTTCTGGGCTGCCAGCCATCCTCTCAGTTCCTTGGCTCTCAGATGCACCACTCTCATTTCTGATGATGCCCTTGTGACTGTGCCCCAATCCCCTCTCCTCACAGAGACACTGTGATTGGATCAGGACCCACTCGCTCCACCATTAATTTGATTGGCTCTCTGGAGACCCTGTTTCCAAAGGAGGCTCCAGCCCCAGTCCCAGGGTTTAGGACTCGAGTGTGTCTTACGAGGGGGAATAATTTCACGTGCAACACTCGGAATGCTGCTCCAAAGGCAAACCCTCCTGCTCTGCCCACCTCTACCGAGGCAGCAGCTCTGCACAGTGGCCCAGCAGTCAGTTTGACAGGACTTCCAGGAAACTCTGAGTCTCACTTGCCTTTGAGCAGCCCTGGCCCAGGGAAAAGTGCAGAGAAAACTGGAAAACAGAGGCTGATTCAGCTGATTTAGGGAAGAAAGAATTGTTAAATGGCAGGATCAACCAGGAAGGAAGGAACACGAGTATAGTAGGTATCCTTATTAATATTTTTTTAGTTGGCTTCAAATAGTAGCAATTAAAAATGAAATTTAATTTTAAGGTTTACTTAGAAAGCTGGGGAAGCAGACATGAGATACAGGCTCAGTGCTGACTGAGGAACCTACTGCCTCCCACCTCTTCCTTCCCCTTCCAAACCCTCTCGCTCTCTCTTCTGCTCATCCTCCACCTCTCTCTCCTTCTGCTCATCCTCCACCTCTCCAACCCGGCCCCTGCTGTTTTCCCCCTCCCTCCTACACCCCACCTCAACTGTCAATGATCTCTGGACTCTCCCCCACCCTACACTGAAGCGCCAAGTCCAGGCAGACACCAGTGGCCTGCAGGCATGGCTGGACCCTTATCACAGGTTCCCTGGAGGAAGAATCTGTCTGCATGGCCCGGGTTTAGAGCCTAGCTCTAAGGTCACTATCTGTGGCCAAGGTCAGGTCTCTGAGGGTCAGTGCGACTGCTAGAGTGGGCAATGGTTCTCAGGAGGAGCTCTGCAGACCTGGCTGGACTCCCGCCGGCCTCCAGGGGGCTTGCAAGGAGGAATTCTAGGTCATGTCAGTCCACGGGTCTCAGCGGATGCTTCTCAAAACCAGAAGAGGAAGTGAAGATGGCACATTCCATCTTGACTGAGAGAGAAGCCCACAGATTGGAATTGAGGGGAGGTAAGATTAGGGACAAAAGCCGCCACGGAACCAGTGGACATCACAGGAATTTAAGAAGCCAAGGTCAAAATAAGTATGAAAACGAAACAGGGTGTGGGGAGGGGTCTGTCTCTGGCAGCAGGGCGCAGGGGGCTGGAGTCGGCTGGGCTGCCGTCCTGTCCAGGGAGATGATGTTGCAGGGGCAAGGGGGAACCGAGGTGCCAAGAGAAAGCCAAGTGAGGTTTGTGGGCCATTCGAGAATGATTTTCTCCTAAGACACAAACACAGTGGAAGAACCCACTTGCTCATCTGTGGGTAGAGCCCGCAGGACATCTGCAATAACTGCACAAAGTCCCTGAAAGAAACTGCACCCGTGGGTGTCAGGGGCACTGGCCCCCGCTGTCCCGTTCCAGAGAAGACCCCACGTCCTCCAGGATCTAGTGTCTGATGAGTGCTGATAACTGTCTCTAGCATTGCTCCAAGCCATGCCATTCTGAAAAAGAAAATAAGGAATTGAGGTAAATGCCATGGAGAAGGCTGCTGAGAGTTAAATTGGGTTCTGGGACGCCCCAGCCCACCCTCTACATGGGATCAGGAGAGGAATGCTTTGCGTTTTCGCAAATCCGAGTGATCCCTCTGGATTTGCAGTAAATTAGACATGCGGTCCCCCAGCCCTTGACACACATTGTGAGGAAATTATTTGATTTATTTACTTGATATACTTAAAGCATTCCACTGCTCCAAGAGCAATTGGATGCATGAAGAAAATACAAATCCGACACTTAAACAAAATGCTGCAGGCAATAGTCTCCGTAAAGGAGAAAGACAAACAGTGATTGACACTGAAGATGAGGAAGCCGTGGATACGAACCACATGGGCTTTTTGGACGAGTAAACCAAAAGCTAATTATGATCGGCCATCCCTGACTGTAATTTCATTAATCCCCAAACTGATGATTCTTCCCGAAACCACCTCCGAGGCAAGTTGCTTCAGTCCTTCTCCAGGAGCCCAGGATGACCTGCCCAGGGGGGGGGTGGAGCCAGGCCGACCCTGGAAGCTCTGACGGGCACTTTCCGGACTGTGCATGCTTTCCACTCAGGTAGATGCAGTCATCCCCATTGCATATGGGGACTTGAGTCTAAAGGACAAGCATGGCTTGACCAGGACAATGAAGTCCACAGGGTGGCAACTGTGACATCAAAACCCTGATTTCCACGCGGGCGACCCATTTGTGTGATGGTGGTCAGGGATAAGGATGATGTCTTTCTCTTTCATTCTTTCTTTTAAAAATTAAAGTAAGCTTTGCTTCACACACACCTACACACGAGTCCTTCATTTACACAGTTCTTACATTTTATCTCATTGAATAATGACAACGAATTTTACAGGTGTAGCCTATAACTCAGCCTCAACAACTTGCAAATAAACGATCGATTCATGGTTGGAACAGAGCTTGAGTAATAATTTCCTGACCCACAAACCAGTAATTGTCCCTGTGACACGTTTACTACCTATCACGTAGGCAAACGTGGGATACTAGTACGGCCGAGCTGTACTCATATTTCTGGTGAAATTCAAATGTGTTTTCTTCCCCCCGGCACACAGCAGAGCAATGACTTGAATCCAAGGAGTTGTACAGCATCATCTCCAACAGGAGAAAACACATTTCTCGAAGAGGCACATTTATGTGTATTGAACTTATTACTTGCATAGCATTTGGGGGAAGGAGAAAAATCAGTTTTGACTCTATTAAACAAAATTGTAAGTGCCCGCTCAGTCATCCTGGTTCTTAGAAATAGCTGGTTCAGAAATCTTTTTAGAAAACAAGTAGAACCTTTCCAAACGATATTTTGAAAAGGTTTCGGGTTACTCATCTGCCTCCTCTGAGAATACTGTTCAATGGTTAAGCACATCATATTCTCCAGTGAGACTCTCAGTTAATTATTGCCAGGTTCTGAAGAAACACAGCTGGCTAAGATGACTCCAAGAAGTTCAGGAAGTAGCACCTTGCACTACGTATTCGCTTCAACACTCACTTGAATATAGACACACAAAGACTCACACAGGTGATCCCGGGCTTATGACGGCTCAGCGCAGCTTTTTTGTGATGGTGTGAGGGCCACGTGCCTTCAGTGGAATCTTACTTTGAGTTTTGAAGTCTGATGTTTTTCCTGAGCCAGCAATAGGCTGGCACTTGTGATGCTGGGCAGGGGCAGCAGCCGCGGCTCCCCAGATCACGAGCACGCTGTACAGGGTGCTGTCGCTGGCGCAGTTTGGTAGTGTAAGGATATGACATGCAATTCAACTTAACTGTGTATGCACCTTCAGGTTTGTTGGGGCACAATCCCAGGGAAGTCAGATAGCACCTGTCCGCACGTGTGACCAACAGATGATTGGCAGGGGCCTGGAATGAGACGCCCAGCCACTAGAGCAGAGCACTGTCCTTCAATGACTCCTATTATAGATCCACTTGTCCCAAGCCTGGGAAAGTGTGACTGCTTGAGGGAGGTCCCTAAGAATCACTTTCAAATCTTTCAAACTCTGTCTTTGGTTGAAATGGCCACTCAATATATAATGGAAATATCTGTGCCCTGGTCTTCCTCAAGTTATTTCCTTTTGCCATCTGGTCCTCTGGATGACACTCAACTGCCTGCCTCAGTGGACTCTGTGTATGAAGGTCAGACAGGAAACTGACCACACTGTGCTCATCGCCGCTCTTCAACTCTGCTGTATAGCACCGAGGCCAGTTTACAATTCACAAGATCAGATGCAGGGAAGAGGTGGCCTGGTCAGGTGGCAGACCCTGCTCTGCTGAGTCCCTTGTCAGTCAGCCGTCATGCCAGCCTGAGTTGGAGTAGTCAGGTCTGTGCCCTGGACTTTTCCACATCAATCCAAGGCCCACAATGCAGGTACAGAGCCCTGCTCTTTGACAACCAGACCCTCCCTGCTGTACTCTGTTTCAGAGCGAGCATATGTGATTCTGGGATAATTCTAAGGCATAGGCTTGAGGAAAAGGCAATGGGGGTGGGGGGAAGGGGGAATAGAACAGGAGAGGCGTATTGCTGAGCCGGCCACGTGCCCATCTCAAGGACCCATTTTCAGGGTTGGCATACATACTACTGACGTCCCAGGAGAGGGGCAGGAATTCACCCGTTAGGTCCCACGTCCCGCTGGTCAAAGCTCACTCTGTGGGGCACGAGTCCTTGCACTCCTGGTTGGGCACTCACAGGAGCTGAGGAGTCCACAGGGGTCAAGGTCAGAGCACAGCCACACAGATGGGCATGAGACAATGTGGGTGTGCCCCTTGGCAGTGATTCTGCTTCATCGGTCAACAGGCAGGAGGTGTACAAGAAGGGACCTTGTACGTCGCAGCTGCCATCCTATCCAGGTCCTGGGCCATGCTCCGCAACAGATCCTCTCTTTTCTTTCTCCCTTTTCTTTCTGTTCTTTCTGTTTTTCTTCTTTTGATCATAATGACGGTGCTTATTTCTTCCCTGAATAAGGAGATAAGAGTCTAGTCAGCCAGAGTCCCCTTCAAGGTGGTGGCTGGCTGTACCACAGATAAGACAGGAGTCAGGAGGAAGGAGAAAGCCCATTACTGCTGAGCCAATCTGGAGGCCAGAGCTGATGTCCACTGCTTTTTCTCTTCCCTCCTGTTAGCTGATAGGCCACTTGGGAGTTTCATTGCCCCTTATACCACTGTCCCTTATATTTCCATTGCCCTTTACCAACGGTTTGGGTGGCTGGGCTCACCTCATTGAAGGGCTGATCCTGACCTTCATCCCAAAGGACATGAACTGCGGTCATCTCATCTTTAACCGATGTCACTCCCAAACTGCCGTGTCTTCCTGGCTGGGCAGTAACACGTAGTCATCTAGGTGTCTGATTGAGGGTCAGCTGCACTTCCAGGCCTCCCTGGTCTGTGGTCCACAGGTTGTGGAGCCAAAGAAGAGAAGGAAGGAAGGCACAGCTTCCAGCTCGAGGGGCATCACTGACCCTGTCCAGAGACCTTCCTGTTTGGATGTGAGGACTGCTACAGAGATGGCCCCCGGGGCAGGAGAGGAAAGCCCACACTGCACACGGGGCGCTGAGGGTGGCGGTGGAAAGGGCAGCTGTGCTTCCTCCCTGGGGCATCCTGCCATGGACACCCATTCCCCCCATGTCAGTCACTGGCTCAGCACCTAGGTCGAAGCCTGGAGGTCCTTTCCCAACAGCACCTGAAGACATTGCAAACCAACCGAGTCACCGAGTCGCCTGCACCTCCCTGTTGGGCGGAGCTCTGTGCCGTGAGCCGCGTCTCAGTCTCAGTCTGTTCCTGGTTTTCTAGCCTGAGTTCCCCCCTGGTGGCCCCCACACACCAGGCACTCATCCTCCCCTGCTCTGCAGGCTGGAGAGTCCATGCGCAAGTCCTGGCCAGTTCAGTGTCTGGCTCACAGACGGTCACCTCCTTCTGTGTCTTCTGAGGCAGAGGAGCTCTGGCACCGTCCAGTCCAGGCAGAGCGCACTGGTGAGACCAATGTCAGTGCCAAGGAACTTGCCCTACTTTTCCTCCATTCTCTTGATTGGTTCGGGTGCAGCAGCTGAATGAGAAGGTGTCATGGTTTGGAGGTGAAGTGTCCCCCCAAATCTCACATGTGAGACAATGCAAGAAGGTTCAGAGGAGATGTGATTGCATTGTGAGTCTTAACTCAGTCAGTGAATTACTCCCTGATGGGACTAACTGAGTGGTGACTGAAGAGGTGGGAGTGGGCACTGGGGGCGTGGCTTTGGTGGCTATATTTGTATCTGGCCAGTGGAGACCTCTCTCTCTGCCTCTGATCATCATGTGAGCTGCTTCCCTCCTTCACTCTATCCCACCATGATGTTCTGCCCACCTTGAGCCCCGAAGAATGGAGCCAGCCTTCTATGGACTAAGACCTTTGACACTGTGAGCCCTCAAACAAACTTTTCTTCCCTAAAATTGCTCTGGTCAGATCTTTGAGGCACAGCAGGGAGAAAGCCAACTAAAACACGGAGGGTGACCCTCCATGGGCGGTTTCTGGGCAAGATCACAGATGTGCCGCAGATTTCCAAGTTTGGGAAGCAACACCCTAAACAGCAATTCCCCAAACTTCATTCTGCCACCAGACACATTGGAATAACCAGAGTGCTGATTGGAAAGACAGACTGCCCCACCACACTGCAAAACAAACCGTTAATACTCTCTGAGAGTCAGGTTTAGGGATCTGCATTCTCAACAAGCTGGTGAATGACTTTGGTTCACTGCCGAGACTGAGAGAGCAAATGTCAAGAGAAAATTGGCCGAGATGGAAAGCAGAGCAGGAGCCTCCCGAGTGGAGTCACTGGGGATGACAAAGCCCTCCTTAGTCCCTGCTCCCGTTTCACGTCTGTGTGCACTTTCCAGGGTTGAAGAAGGGAGGGCCATCCAGCCATGGCCAGCAGAGTCACCACACCCCTCACCCCAACAGTCTCCACCCCTGTACCTTCCTGTAGGGTCACTTCTCTAGGGGTTTCAGTTTTCTCCTCTGCCAAGTAAGAGGAGGGGATTATACAAGATAGTGTGTAAGGCCTTTTCTTCATCTGAAATTCTCAAGAAATCCATGACCTCATCATCACAGAATGGCTATCAAACTTGTTTCCAGGGGCAGATTTGTCTGATTTCATTTTAATTCACTGCGTTTGAGTTGTCTACTCCCACCCCATTTCCATAGGCAAGCAGAAGGGCCACGGGAAGGACGTTCCTAGGAGCATCTGCCCCCACAGAGGTAAGGTCAGCAGAACCGTAGAGGAGCCGGGCCTCCCTTCGAAAGTAGGAGCTTCACAGCTCGAAAGAAATCTGAAGACTTCACGGTGCATAACTCTGTGTCAGAGCTGAAGAGTTCTTCACCCGGGGAAAGTCTGTCTGACTTAGATTTTCCACCTTCACACCTCATGTTGTTCCAGGGGAGATCATGCACAAATCAATCACAAACACACCTGTGTGCGCAAATGTTCATGGATGCACAATATTCTTCTAGCCGACAGGAAGTAGGAACCAGGTGGAGAGGCATATTTTTCTTCTCCATCATCCTGACGGAATATCCCTTCTTGTCTCTCCCTATGTGATTTGGAGTGTTCTGCTTGAGACCTCAGCCTTTGCTTCTAGCCCTATAAACGTGGTATGAAAATTCATCATATCTTCCTGCCTCCTGCCATCCCCGGCTTCAAAACCTGTAACCTCAGTGCCCATAGAATTCAGGATTGCTGTCCTGGAGATCTCCACTCCCCTCGGGCCCAGAAATCTTAAGTCACACAAGAAGACATTGTGCTGAGGTAAGTTCCGGCCATTGGTGTGGGGCCATGGCCCGGGGCGGCGTGGGTGGTGCACTTCCTGCCTTCCACCGCCTACGCAGCCCAGGAGCCCAACAGGCTCAGCCTCATCTGTCTTCCTTTCTTCCTTTTGGACATGTGCATTAACAAATCAAGTTACAGAACTGGTTTCCTTGCCATCCCAAGGAGCTCTTAAAGCTAATTTAATTTAGCTACACTCACCAAAGACGGGCTCCCTGTGTTCCTTGTCTTTAAAATGGAGAGAGCAGGACACAGAGCTGCTGCCAAGAGGAAGCTGGGCGACAGGACCAGCAGGTGGACAGCTCTGCCTGAGCGCGAGCCGTGGTCCTCTGTGCTCACCACCACTAACGACTGCAGGCATTGCGCATCATATCCCTTTCTGTCTGCTGAAAACCCGCTCCCTGACCGCGAGTGCTGGTCAGTTCCCAGTGTTCAGACGCAGCCACTTCATCATGCACTGGAAGGACTGAGAATGGCCCCCACTTTCTGGCCGCCAGTCTAATGACATGTGTGCACCCCTCCTGTGCAGCACTGTGGGTTAACGACAGGGCTTCGTGGCCTGGAAGGTGTGAATTCATAATGAGGTCTGGTGTGTGCGGACTTTAGCAGCTTGTCAGATGTGTGAGCTGAAGATAATGAGTTCAAGTCCAGTTGTGGGGTATCTCTCTGGCTCGCTGGTTTATTAGCAGAGATGGTAGAGACCCAGGAGGCACCTCAAAAATCACGAGTTTGGTGGAAGCTGGAGTGGAATGTTCTGTGGCTAAAGGGAAAGTCACGGTGAGACTAGCCAGGTCTCTCTAGCACCTGCTCCTTCTAAAGGACATTGGCCTTAATTTTCACCAAAGTGAAAATCAACCCTAGAGTTGCCATCTTGAAAAACAAACTTGATTTAATGGGAAACCTTATCTTTCATTCACTGGGACAGCCTCCTGCCCTGCGTGGCTCCTGGGCACCTCGGCCGTGGTTGGTCTGAATTGCAATGTGCTTGAAACACACACTGGATTTTGGGTTTTGATAACTTATTACAAACACAAAAAGGAAAATACATCACTGGTATTTTATGTGTATAACAAATGGCAGTGACAGTATTTGATATGATTGATTAAATAAAATACATGTAGAAATGAGCCTTGCCTGTTTCCTTCACTTTCCTCAGTAGCCTTCTGGGAAGCTCACTCTCGGCATGGCCCTGACCGTTTCCATCACACCTGCAGCCTGACTTGCTCCTGACCTGACCTGAGTCAGGAATTTATTTATGTGATCAACTAATCACTTTACTTTTGTATATTTCATTTTCTTAGAGTTACGTTTCGGAGATTTTTTTGATGACAGTTAGTCAATTAATTCTTCACAGTCTTTAGTCTTAATGTCTATGTACCAGACTTTATATTCTAATTCATATTCAAACACATATTTTTCTCTTTTAAAAATAATGTCAACATAGAGTTTAACAGTACAAACTAGGAAAAATTATTTTCTAAAATATCCCAAGTAGATTTTGCTTTCAGTGTCACTGCAGCAATTGCCAAAAGAGGCAGAAGAGTGTCTTTGCTCTCAGTCCTGACTGACAGCCATGCAGGTGTTTAGCAAGCAGGGGTCCAGTGCTCAAGAGCCAGCAGGATGGAAAGACCACTCCTGCAGGTCACGGTCACCTTCGTCATCTCTAGCAAGCTGGCGAAATGCACCTTCACCTCTGCTTAAATAGGTTGTGTGCATCACATTCATGTAAAATTATTTTTTTTCAGGTTACTTCATTTTTCTTTTTTGGGTTGAACTGAAATTAACATGATAAAAAATAATTAAAAGTGTGTAATTCAATGGCATTTAGTGCTTTCACAACACTGTGCTGCCATCACCTCTCTCTTGTTCTGAAACATTTCCATCACCCAAAGGAAACTCCTGCGCCATCAAGCCGTCACATGCTGGTTGCCCTCCTCCAGCCCCGGGTAACTAGTGATTTATTTTCTTACTTTATGAATTTGGCCAGTCCGGATAGGTCTCATAAGTGGAATTACACAATGTGACCATCTCTGGACATTTTTTCACTCAAGGTGACGTCACGTTAGGTGAAAGATGGCCCGTCTGTGTTGAAGCACGTACCACTGCTCTTTCCATTATGCGTCTGAGTGGTATTTCTCTGCGTGTGTTCTATATTTGGTCCATTCACTCACCCAGGTTTTCCACCCTTTGACTGTCATGAGCAATGTGCTCTGAATGTCGGTGGACAAGCACGTGTTCGAGTCTCTGCTTGAGCTTCTTTCGAGTGTGTGCCGAGGCTTCTTTCTGAGTCTGTGGTCTTGGTGTCTGCCTTTCCCAAGCTGCTGCGCTTTTCTACAGAGGCAGCCTCTTTGCATCTCCCTCCACAGTGTGGGAGGCTCCACTCTAGCTGGTCCTCGCTGCATATCCCTTGGTGTGTGTTCACACTTGGTTCTTGGATGTGCACACATGCCGTCTCCTAAACCAGTTTGTGAACGGTTCCAAGACAAAGCTGGGATGAAGAGGCCCTGGGCCCCTGAGCCCTGCTGTGAGTGACGGCAGCCAATGTCTCTCCTCTCATCTGAGCCGAGAATCTAAAAATGAAGCTCTGATACCTTCGTACTATGGAAATCTTGAAAAGAATCATATTTCCCCATGAGCCTCAGGTCAAACAGACTTGATGGTAAGAATGGGAGAGCTCAGTTGGAGAGGTGGAGAGGTGGAGGCACCCTTCCCCAGCACAGTTCCCATCTCCTCAGCCAGACTGGCATTTGCTTAGGAGCAGGAAGCATGGCTTCGAAGTAGTTCTACTTGCTTCAATATCAAAAGTGTACCCCTGGCATGGGATGTTCAGCAGAGCTACCAGGAAGACAAAGATTGGATGCACATGAGCATAGCAGCAGCCTCAAAACCGCCATCTCTCAGTGACTCCAGTCCCCCCTGGACAGACGTCCCACACAATCACTTACCTGACATCCAGACACCATAACCACATGATCATTTGTGTTGGAAACAAAATTTTAAATGAAACATGTTCTCACCATAACAGTTTCGCTTTTAAGACATTACAGAAAGAAAACATTTTTGTGTAGAGGAAAAAAATACTTAAATGCTTCTTAAAGGCTACATTAAAAAACATGGACAAAGTGACCTTTATTGCTAGTTCACCCCATGCTATGTGAATAGCTGAGTGCCCAGGGCACTTTGGGGACCAGAAAGGGACCAGCTCCCTGGAAATACCTCCCTCATGGCAGCCTTTGCAGCGGGCTCAGTCACAGCTGAGCTTTCTCTCTCTGGGTGGCCTCTGCCTGTTGAGTTGCAGGTGTGTGACAGGGAAAGCAGGCCTCTGCTGCAGTGGCCCAGTTTGTGTGTCCCACGTAGTATCTGGGAATTAGGCTGGTAAGAGAAGTTAAAGTGCGATAAGATGGGACACTGGGGTTTTGAAGCCCAGGAGGAAAGACTCCAGGTAACTCAGCACAGTTGGAGCAAAAGAAAATTCTGCATGTAGAGGGTGGGACAGATCATGAACACCCAGCATGAAGACAGCCGAGAAAACAGCGACCCCAGGGGCCCCGGGGGGTGGACGCCAAAGCCTAGCTTAGAGTAGCCCTAAGTTTATTTATCTACCACCTTCCCAGTATCTAGCAAAGTGCCTTTCAAACTTATCTCTAGTAAGTATTTGTTGAATTAATGAAAGATTGAAAAAACAAACACAAGCCTGCTATCTGCTCCCTCCCTCATCAACCCCAGACTCTCCCCATCGCCACGGAGTCCCAGCTCAAGGGTGATGTCCAGTCCTTCTGCTGCTGTCCACATGGCCTTGCTCAGCAGCGCCCTTTCCTTCCCCGCCTTTCCCCTCCTACCCCACCACACCTTGCTCCCTGCCATCCTGGAGGGCTTCCCCCTCTGCGAATCCCATGTTGCTTCTGCAGTCCGTCCATCTGCCATGTGCTGCTGGACCCCGGCGTTTCGGAGCCAGTGTCGCCTGGTTCTGAAGACAGCCTGTAGTCTCAGCTCTCCTGCGGGCCCGCCGGGGCCCAGGAGCCTGCCCTTCTCTGTGTCCACGACCCCTGACCCTCCCTCAAGCCGTTTCCTGCCTGCAGTTCAGCTCCTCCGCATCTGCGTCTGCCTCCACCAGCGGCTGCCAGTTTTCACGTCTTACGCATCTTGATCCCAAAGCCTCTTGGTCACCACCCGAGTTCTCTGCTCCCTCTTTTGCCAAAACTCCTTCAAGATGGGGTCTGCTCTTGCTGCTGTCACTTCTGTTCCCATTCATCCTTGATGCTGCTTCAGCTGGGACTTTGACCCCAATATGTCACCAGGACAGTTCATATCACAGACTAGAAGCCGTCTTGCTTCAGTCCCATGGTAAGTTCTCAACATTTAATTTGGTCCAGTGAGGAACCATTCGATGCGGTTGATGTGGTCGCTGCTGGGGACCGTAGCAGCTCCTCGATCTCCCTCCTCCCTGGGCCTCCCTTCCGGGGACTGAGGGCTCCCTGGCCTCTGGCCGGTGGTTACTCCCCACCTCACCCCCCAAAATTTGCCTGGCCCACCCAGTGCAGGCCTGGCGACTGCACTCCTTCAAGAGTGTGCAGTGGGCCTCTGGGTGTCTGCCACGGCTCCCTTTCCCTCCTCCTCCTCCACTCGCTCGCTCAGATGGAACTGGAATATCATCGTTTCCTTCTGGAGGGAGAACAGGGGAGGCTGGGTAACAGCAGAAGAGAATGAGGCTCAAAACCCAGGGCAGCGGCCACTAGTGCGTGCCCCGCTCTCCAGAGCTGCCTAAAGCCACCCCCAGGACGTTAGTGAGGAGGCGAGGCCATGTGCAGGGCACATGGGGACACTCAGAGAGCTTCCAAGGGGACAGGTCCATCTCCCTTCTGTTGGAGGCCAGCTCCTGGACAGGGTTACTGTCGTAACCGTGAGTTCCTGGTGAAGTTCTGGGTCGGTCACCTGATTCACACCCACTCACCTGTGGGCTCAGGCCTTGGACTTGACCCAGACTCCAGATCTGAGAGGTCCCTTCTGGCCCTGGTGCCTCCTGGTGCTCGAGCTCTGCTTCTTCTGGCCCTCTGCCTCTACTTTCTCAGAACTCCTCTCACCGGTTTCAATTTTTCCTTTCTGAAATTTGTTTCTTTTTGAAATCTTTCTCATGTGTGAATGTGTCTTCTGCAAAGCCCTAGACTGAGGGTTTGTTGAAAATAAGTTCTCTTCCTATCTCCCTGTTCCACAAAGGCACCAGGGTGTCACCTAAAACCCGTGGATGGGAATGAGATCAGGCCCCCTCACTGTCTTCCGTGACCCTCCGGGTGTCCCCATGATCGCTTCTCCCTGTTTGTGTCTTGCACAGTCACACTGCACAGGTGGCTTCCCCTAATGAGTCTCATGGGTCCCGCGGGGAATCGGCAGTTCTGATTTCCCATGGCACCTGCCATTATGTAATCTCCCTAGGAATCTAGTGCTAGTGAAGGATGGCAGACAGGTGAAGCCCTGGTCCTGTCCATCCACACCCGTGGCCAGGGCCTCTCCTGAGCCGGCTGCAGCCAGGAGCCTTCCGGCCACGGGTTCCAGCAGCTGCTAACTCCGGAGGAAGTTGCTCTGCTAGGGGAGCCCATGGGCTGCCTCTGCCTGCCCTGTGTCCTGTGGAAAGCTCCCGCGGTGCTCTCCTCTCCAGGAGTCAGTGTCCCTGGGGACCTGTGCTGTGCTGCGTCACCCCCGCAACCTCGCTCCTAAGCGCCTCTCTCGCCCTCTCTCCTGGACCCTTCCTCCACTCTCTCCTGTCTCATTCTCCTGTCCAATAGCCTTTTCCCTTCAGATTGGTTTGAAAACATTCTGTGTTTCACGCAAAAGAAGTGGATTCCTCATCAAGCAACAGGCACCCCCCGCCTCCTGTCAGTTTCCATGTTTTTCTGGGCAGGGGATGCCACACGAGCGCCTTAGGATTTTAGAAGTCTTGGTGAAGGTAAATTATGAAAATTAACAGCCATCCTACACCCATTAATTAGCAATCCAGCTTTCTGAAAATAAGCCTACTAGCAGGCTTTTTTCACTTGTTTGTTATTATTTTTTGGTTAATATTAAAATGCCTTCACCTGGCCAGTGAGTCCCATGCAGGCAAATTGCAGTCTACGCAGGTGGGAACTGTCCCCGCGGTCCGCTCTCCCAGGCTGCCCTGTGAGCTCCTGCCCCCCTGCTGCCCACCTCCCCTGTCTTGGGCTGAGCCAGGCCCACCATTGTTTCCAGGCCCTTCCGTCGCAGAGCTGG
Source organism: Marmota monax (assembly GCF_021218885.2). NCBI lineage: Eukaryota > Metazoa > Chordata > Mammalia > Rodentia > Sciuridae > Marmota > Marmota monax. Next base: position 1,527,819 of record NW_026692321.1, on the reverse strand, counting down.
CCCTGATGTGGGGAGCCCTCCCTCTGAGGTCCTCCTGTGTGGAGTGGGTGGATGCCCATGGCTGGGTCCCCAGCGGCTTCAGGGGGGATTTCTCTTGGGGACTTTGGCAGTGAGGAGTAAAGACAGAGAAGGGCCATAGCTGAGCAGGGGTTGTAGCTGTGCCTGTCCAGGTGGGCCTGATTGTGCACCCTGTGACCTGGACTCCTAGGGAGTGGTCCAGCCTCCCCTCTGAGGGAGTGGACACAGGTCCTGGAGTGGGCCTGGTGCTGGGGGAGAGCAGAGCACAGGAGAAGGCACAGGTGAGTCGGTGGCAGACCCCCGTGCCACCAGGGGCAGCCCTCCTGCTCCTTCTCAGTCAGCTTGTGGTGCTGTAACAGAACCGCCTGGGCAGTGATTCCTAAAGAGCAGACACTTCTTCCTTCCCGGTTCTGGAACCTCTGCACCCAGGCCCAGGCTTCGGTGGGCCCTGCACGGTGAGAGGACCCTGTGCCCTGTCTTTCACTGGCAAAGGAGAAAGCAACGGAGCCAGTCCTGCTGACCTCACAGGAACAGAGCGCCCACGGCCTAAGCACCTGCCCAGAGGAGCCACGAGGGGTGATTTTCCAACAGGGGGTTCTAGGGGACACTCCCAGCCCCAGAGCCCACCCACTACATCAGGTCAGGAAGGGACTCCACATCCTTTCTCCTTCCCATTCTCAGGGCTTCTGGAAACCTCGTGAGGTTGCTGGATCCTCTGAGTTGATGAAGCAGGTGGGCAGCTGGTGGCACAAGCCCTGGCAGCAGGGGAAGTCCAGCTGGGAACAAGCCGAGGGGCTTGGAGTCCAGCCTCCCCGTGAACACACCTGTGGCCGACTTGAGGGGTAGCACTTCAGGGCTCTCAGTACCTGCGCTCTCTGAGACGGAGACACGGCTAGGCTGCGCAGGAGCATGATCGGAGCAGGGCCGGGAGGTGCGCTCCTTGGTGGCACAATTACTGTGACTCTTTTTATCACTCCCTCAGGGGACTGTCTAGCCAGAACATAGGCCATGACGTGGATGAACTCAGTGACTTCAATGTCAGCTGTCTGCGACCTGCCATCTCCTTTCATTTTAGGCCAGATCCTTTGCTTTGAATATTCTCCAGGTTTTTGATAACATTTATGAGTTTTTCTTTGCTCTATTGAAATTTTATAAAATGGAGATGGGGAAAAGGAACAAAAGTTGTTCAAAATCTCATTGCCCACAGATAATCAGGATCAATAATTTACACATTACTTCATAGTCTTTTTCTTTAGATGCATTTCACCACATGTTTTCTCCATTCTAAGATTCCATGAATTGTAAACACCATCATAATAGTGCTTTTTGGAACAAAGAAGAAAAATTACAGGTACCACCTCATCCGAGTACACAGGCCTGACAAGACAAACACTGATTTAAAAGTGGCAAGGCTTGCCCAGAAATGTCAGTGCTGACCCCATCTGTCCCACTTCATTCGACTTCTGGGCCTTCACATAAAGCCAGTTTCCTCCTATACCACTGTGATCTGGTCTTTCCTGTTTCCCAGGCCTCTCTTGGAGTCTCCAGGTGACATCACCCTGTCCCCAAGGGCACTGGGAGAGGCACATCTTACCTCTGCTGCTGTCTGGCTGCACTCTACTGACCCCTTTTTGGACATGACCTGCCAATCTCTAAACCACACAACAAGCATCTCATGTACATGTATGAGGCCACGAATGGTGTGAATGCACTTTGTATACAACCAGAGTTAGGAAAAACTGTGCTCTCTATGTGTACTATGAATCGTAATGCATTCCGCTGTCATATATAGCAAATTAGAATTAAAAAATTAAAAATTAAACAGAAAGAAACATCAAACCAAACACACACACACACACCACACACGTGCGGCACACAAAACTGCATTTAGGGTGTACCCAGCATCTTCATACCATCATCAGATATCAAGGAAGAAATAAAGTCCTCAAATAAGAAGGCCCTCAAACACTTTTACTAAACTTGATGAATTTTATTTGGGAAAATCTGAGGGATACTTTTATTTGGAGACTAAAAATGCTATTTGGAGGATAAAATTCCAGGCCTCTCTCTCTTTCCCCTCTTTGCTTAGGGCCCCCACACCAACTGCAACCTGGCTTCCTTCAGACTCATTCCGACTTTTACCCCCAGCTGATCTGAGCGTATCTCTTAGTTCCCAAATTCACTGTCAAACTCACAGTGGCTAATTCGAATTCCACCAACTTTGAGAATCACAGCCATTTGTTTACATTTTGAATTGTTTTCTACCCACCTGGCCTGAGGTGAATTCAATCTCAGTCGGGGGTTTGTCTATCTGCTCCCTGGAGCTCTGGTGAAAATCTGAGGCTTATGCAACCTAATACTCTGGCAGTGTGATCCTGGAAACCTTCTGAAACCCTAAGAAACAGTCTGCCCCTGGGGAAGGCAGCCCTGGGCACAGGAGAAGGGCAGTGTTTACGGGAGATGGGAGGGAGCTGTTCTCTCCTCCTGGTCTCCCAGACTCACATTATGGATGGGATTGGCTTCTCTGGCTCGCGGACACACTGAGGCTGAATTCCCAGCTGTCCCTGCAGGTGCCGGCACAGGATGAGGCACAAGAGGCAGCAGCGTAGGGCCCTCCCGGTCCAGGAACTGCTCCTTCCACTGCCACTGCTGGACACAGGGTCTCTGACTCGGGGCACCAGGAGCCTAGACATGGGAGGAGGCTGCCTCTCTCTGAGCAAAGCCTCCAGCTCTGGACCGTGAGAGGGAAAGACATCTGTGTGCTGGCCCCTGGCACACCAGGGTTTGCCCCAGTGAATTTACCTCTGGCTCATTTGTATATGGAAGACATACAGAATATTCACACATTTTGCACAATAGGAGAATATAGTTTCAGAAAGGGACAGTTATAGTCCAAGTGTATTAAGGTTTTCAAATTTCAACTTATTTCAATTTCAAATTTCAGTAGGAAATTTGTGACAAATTAGATTTCCCCAGACTGTGTATAAAAATACCTCTTTCTTACCTATTTCAATCATGTACATAGCAATCATTTTATTATACACCATTATAACAGGCAAAAATCTGTAATTACAAAGAACTTATATACTACAAGTGAGATTGAATTCTTTTTTCTCATGATAATGTCATTTATATTTCTTACTTGTATTTTATTAGTTTGCATACATTTTTCTTGCTGATGTGTAGAAACATTTTATGTATTAGGAATATTGTGCTCTTTATCTATCTTGAAAATATTTTATATTAAATATATATGTACACGTTAAACTTTATGTAGACAAATTGTGGATCTCTTTGTAAGAGATAGGAATCACTGCTTACTTTAAAAGGCTATTGTTACTAATCGTAATATTATTAATTTTAAAAAGTATTTTCTTCTAACTAATCAATAGCATGCATGTATGCATATATACATAAATTTACATAAATATACTCATACATAAATATGTGTGTCTGCACATGTATATATGTAATGCATCTAGAAAAGTATGCTGTAAGAATGCTTTTTCACATTCATAGTAAATTCTATCAATGTTGTTAATCTCTTTCTTTATTGACATGAAACTTTACATTTATCACATCCAAAGTTTCCACACACATCTGTATCAGTTCCTGATATTTCTATTGATTATTTTCTGATCATTCAAGCTTTGACTTCTGTATTAAATGATTGCATGTTATTTCATCATGTGGAGGAATAATAATGCATTTAGCTTATTTCCACAAGATCTATTCATGATTGATTCCTTGAATTAGCAAGATATAAATATTTTAAGGCTCTTGAAATATATTTTCAACATGGCATCAGAAAAAAAAATATGACAATTTACATTTCCCTAGGAAGGAGTCCACAGAAGTGCTTTTACAATTCTATCTTCACCAATATTTATATATACGCATCTATCTATCTATCATCTATCTATCTATCTATATACACATACATACCTATATATGTTTGGTACTAGGGATTAAACATAGGGGTGCTTTGCTATTGAGCTATAACCCCAGCCCCCCACACACACTTGTATTTTTAATTTAAATTTTGAGTCAGCTCTCCCTCAGTTCCTGAGGCTGGCCTCAAACTGTGATCCTTATGCCTCAGCCTCCTGAGTCTCTGGGATTATAGATGTGTGCCACCACTCATAGCTAGTATTTAGTTTAAAAAATGTTGGCTATTGGAGATGCTAAAATAACATTATGATTGAATTTTAAGTTTGGATTACATCTTTAAGCTATAATAAATCACCTGGCACCATTAGCAAAACCTAGCTTGACAAGAAAGATGTAACCTTGCAGGAGTTAACCCTGGAGACTTAAATGTCAGCAGTAAATTTTCATGAATGGGTTTAGGAAGACAAAAATCATTTCTATACTCTAAACCTAACAGTATTAGGATCTTTCTAGTACGAAACCTCAAGTAACCCCCTAGGTTTTTTGTTTGTTTGTTTGTTTGTTTGTTTGTTTTTTAATTTCTGCAGTTCTGTAGCTTGGGGTGTGGCCAATCTCTGAAGGCAATTCAAATGGCCAGAATTTTCATAGGAAAACTTGGCTGTGCTCCGACACCCTGCAGCAGAAATCAAGTGCTAACTGCTCCCCAGGGTGTGCACCCCTCCTATGCCCATGCCCACAGGAAGAGTGGTCTGGACCCACTTAGGCTTGGCTAGGTCTAATCTGTCGTTGCCTGACATTTGACAGCATTCTCCTTGGAGCCTGCCCTTGCAGTAACTGCAGACTTGTGCAGGCGTTAAACCAACCCTGGCTCTTCTGTCTGTGGACGGAAGTGTCTGTGGGCAGCCTGTGGCCTCACCCCGGAGGGAAGACATTCCCTGTTCACATAGGTCCCTTTGTTGCAGCTCATGACCTTGGGCCATTCAGAGACCTCTAGATGGGACTGAACTGCAGATGCTGCTGCAGATTAAGGCTGGTGGTGTTTGCTGTTGAAAGGAGGTCGTGTGGCCTGGGACTTGCTGGGGGAAATGTTGCAGAGGACTGGGGGCCTCCATCCCCTGCCTCCAGGAGCTTTCCTGAAGAGCGTGTGGAAGTTCTGTAAAACCCAGTGGCTCTCGGAGGCTGCGGGTGCTTTTCCAATTCTCTGCCAGCAGTCAGAAGCCTGCTCCCTGAAGACAGGATGTAGCTAATAATTGCCAGCTCTGAGGAAAGGCAGGAAAAGAAAATCCTTGTGACTGTTAAATGTGACTATGAATAGCAGGCCTTGCCACCAAGAAGAGAGAAGGCCAGAAACTAAAAGAAGCTTGAATTACCGGGCGCAGCTTAATGGCGGCAATTATGACTGTTGGGAGCTGGGCTGGCCGGGCCAGGTGGAAGGCAGAGGCAGAGCGAGCTGTTTACACAGGCAGAGCTGCAGGCTCCTCTCCTCCTCCACCTGGCCCCAGGCCATTTCAAATCCCCTCTCAGTTGTCTTCCGACAGGCCTGGAGCAGCAAGGGCAGGCCCCCCACCCCACCCCCAGCCCCTGAGCTGTGTCCATTCCTTTCTAAACACCACCGTCCCTGCTGCAAATCAACCCAAAGAGAGTGTAAATAAGAGTTTTGAGATATGGGCCTTAAAAGGGCCCTACTTAATAAATCAGTTACCTCGTGGACACAAAAAGGTTTGGACAGATGCTTCAATTCAGCTGCAGGAAGGGTGAGGGGTGAGTGCTTTGGAGGTTAATGTAAATATTTGCCAGCTTTAAAAAACATATACAATTAAAGGCCGGGGGAAAGAAATTGTTGAAGGGTAAGTAACAGCATGCACGCTGGCCACATCAAATGGGATTTTCTAAAAACAGGTTTGACAGAGCCCTGTAAAAATATACCATGGAGTTGGAGGGGCAAGGGCAAGGGCAGAGGTTGGAGAGGGGGGTTGCTGCTGGCCCAGCCCTGGCCACAGAGTGTCTCTCGGATCACATAATCCTGGTGGTTTATAATGGCATATAATTAAAACAACTGAAGTGAAATGCCTACTCCAAGTGAACACCTCTAACTAATTTATGTTAAATGATAAGGCGCTACATTTCCCGCATAACAGCAGAAACATTGCTTAGGAGGGAAAAGAAGGCCCTCGATTCTGCACCGGAGGCGGGGGTGGGGGGGGGTGGGGGGGGGTAGGGTCTGCATGGCACGGGGTGCTGCGAGCAGTGTCCTGCACTTGAGGTATGAAGGCCTGCTGGGCTCCACTCTGCACTGCCGTGGCCCTGTGCCCCTCCTCGTCCCCAGCGTGTGGGAGAGAGAAGGGTGGGGATGAGGGGAGCCAAGGACCCCAGCTGCAAGGGCTCATCCGGAGCTGGAATGTAGGAAGCACATGAGCAATGGGAGAGGGCAGTGCCTTTATTCTTATTCCTTCTCATCTCAGTGTCAGAGATGGTAATGCCCCTGTGGTCTTGGGATAAGAGAACACGTGCAGCTAATGGACCAAGACATCCTTCACTAAAGTGTTTTTTAATTGGTTGTTTATTCATGCAGAACATTTTCCAAAAATTCCATTAAGCCACACTACAACTTCGTACAACTTTCATGTGTAGTTTATTATTATTATTATTATTATTATCATTATTATTATTATTTGATACTCTAAGCAACTGTATGAGATAGGCACATGACACAGTAGTGGGGGTCCCACCTTAAGATCTGGACCCCAACTTGAAAAGTTCAGCTTGAGAATCCAGTCTTTTGAGGCCTGTTTGTGTTTTGCCTGGGTATTTGTTTGGTTTCCACTTTTGTTTTTGTTTTAATTGGCTTGTTTCTTCAGAGCTTCACAGAAGTGACAAAGGATGGATGGGAACAATGTTTTGCTTCACCTTCTGCTTGCTGTGGAGCCAGGGTCGTGCACACTGGGGCTCCTGCAGGCTTTCTTCCCACCTCGCTCCTTCCTGCAAATCTCTGGGGTGGGCTGAGGGATAGTGTGGGCCCCAGTTGACAGAGCAGGAGAATGAGCTTCGCGGTCCAGGATCCGCGGCCTCCACCTCTCACCTACAGGCCTGCTTGCCTCCAGCCAGGGCAGCTCCCTATTGGTGCCTCCACGTTACCCAGGACGCTACACACAGTAGGTGCCCTGCTGCCTCAAAAGCTCAGCCCCTTCCTCCTGTGTAGTCACTGAATCACAGCGACACTCTCGGCCTGGAGAAGTCGACTTTGAGAGTTTCCCATGCTTGAGTTTGGCTGTTTCTGTCTCCACTGATGGCATTACCCGGGACCAAAGGTGCAATTGAGAAAAAATATTGCTGAGAGCGCCCTAGCATTCGGTCATCTAAATGGTGCTCACGTGCAGCAGTCAAGTACCTGGGGGGGGGCCTGGAAGGGGACTGGGGGTGGACCTGGAAGAGGACTGTGGCCAGGACTCAGCACTAGTCTTAGAGCTCTGCAGAGACGCACATGGTGGTCCAGTAGTGGCCCCAGTGCAGGTGTGGACACCAGCTGACAGGTGAGACGGCTGGCTGCTGGAGGCCCCACCTGGCTCCTAGGAGACCCAGGGGTGGAGTCTTGAAGCTCCAGTGTCCTCCTCCACAGCCTCACTGAGCTGTGCAGAGGCTCTGACTTCTGCCCCACAGAACTCCAGGCAGAGCCCCTCTCCAAAGTCCCCATAGCCTTCAAGGCACAGTTCAAGTGTTTGCGCTCTGTGGAAGGTCACTCTGGGCCTCTGGCCAGGTCTTGGCCACCTTGGCTAGGACTCTGCCAGAGTCCACGTTTGGAAGCTTGCTCTTCAGCACAATTCCTGTGGCAATTCTGTCCCTGAAGGTGGTGGCATCAAGAGGTGAGGTCTTGGGGGGCAACTGGGGTAGATGAGGTCATGTGAGTGGAACCCTCATGGAGGGGACTAGTGTCCCTGTGAAAGAGGCTCAAGAGGGGTCCCGCATCCTCTGAACACAGCGAGGGGCGCCACCTGGAGCCAGGACGTGGGGCCTGCCTGGCCCTGGAGAAGGCAGCAGCCAACTTCCGCTCCTCGCGAGCACCTGTTTATGGCAGCCTGTGAGACGAAGCCTCTGCTCCCACAGATACTTAAACGTCTGTCTCCCAGATTAGAGTCCATTTTTTTGAGAACAGGGATTTTGGCCAATTTGTCTCTTTATTGCCTGCCTCTGGTTTTCACAGCCCCAAAGAGTAGATCTTTGGAGACAGGATGCCAAGTACTAGGCTGCAAAGCCCATATCTAGCCTAAATTTAAATGTGTTTATAGATCGTACATCTTTTCTAAAAATGCTTTCTCTGATGTGTTAACGTCTATTCTCAGTATTTCTCAGTGTGGAGTTTAACTAAGTGCTTTTCTTATTTCAGGGCCATGTGTCTCTATGATGTTTATTGAAAAGATGATAAGTATAGTGATTGCATCCAGGAGAGTCCACGTAGTAGTTCTTCCTCCAAGTTCTATGTCCATCCCCTGTACTAGTTACCATCTAGGACCTTAAGGTTGCTGGTCTCAACCATCACGCTGCCCTATCAATAGTCACTCTCATTGATTATATTGTTGCACTAACATAGATGCTTCCAGCAGACCAGCAGCAGTAACTGGGCAGAAAAGCAGCAATGTGCAGGTCCCACTGGGCCAGCAGGGTGCAGGAACACAGCCCTGGCAACTCAGTGGGCGAGCTCCATATAAAGATTTGCGTCTCTCTCACATAATGTCCCCTCCAATCGCCACTTCCTCCTCCTGTGGAGCTGTCCACTGCACCATGTGGAGTCCAGAGTCGGCCTGCAAAGGGAAGGGGCTGAGGACTTCAGAGAGTATTCCCAGAGGCTGCCTTCCAGCCCCGGGCCAGGAGCCAGTCACGAGGCTTGAAGGGCGCTCCTGCCACCTGCCTTCCCAGGAGGAGGAGGACAGCTGTACAAAGACCAGCTTGAAATCATGGATCCACACACCTGAAGACGGCAAACTGAAGTCTGGAGGCAGTTTTCATCCCATTGGCTGTCCTGACCTGAACAGTTGGGATTACTGAAGTGTGTAGGCACAGCCATGGTTCTACCAGCTCCATGATTTCACCAACTGTTTCCTATGTTCAAAATTGCTTGGTTGAAGGGTCTCCCATGAAATGGCACATTTGGAATATCTGCTTCTTTTATTACGTCACCTGATCAATCTCATCTCGGGGAGATTAAAGGATTGGCTAAATACTGCTTTTCTGAGGACTCTATTTCTGAGGTCTTTGGTACAGCTCAGCTTCCGGGCCAACACCTGGAGCTCTCCTCTGACCATCTCTGATTGCTAAAAGGCTCAGATGGATCATTTCAACTCTGAGAATGATGTTCTCTAAGATGGTCTCCATTCAAGACTGGATCCCAGGGTCTGTGCTTGTACCTGCCTTTCTTGGATGCTGAGAAGGCAAGGGTCAGGGCCCTAGGAGTTGAGCCTTCCCAGCTTGCTCTCGGTGTAGTGTAAGTCGTGAACATTAGGCTGGCCTTCTCACAGAGCATGGTGCACGAGCCTGGTTACAGCACTTGTCATGCACCAGTTCTTATTTACTGGTTATTCAATATTTACATATTGCAGCTTTCAGACGAGGTTTGAAATACAAAGCTCATTGGAACATCCAGGAGTATTTCAAGTTGATCAACCTCCCCCTCACATCTTCCGTATGACTCATTACTCTTTCTGTAAAGATCTAAGAACATTTCTTCAACTCATTAATTCACTTCATAATGATGCTTTGCCTTTCTCCTTCTCCTGGTGAATTAGTCTGCATTTTGTCTGTATCTCCTACTTGATTCTCTTTGTGATCTTCCCTCTACTTCAACTCCTCTGTTCACCTAAAAGACTCCTGATCCTAAGCACAATAATTGTGAGATGTAACTGTCTCCGTGCTCTGTATTTTATTTCTAGGTTACTTACAATTTTGGAGAACCAGTTAAGAGATCCAAGGAGGAGATGGTATTGAAGGATGGATCAATTACACAATGCAGGGATAGAGTTGGTGTGTGGGAGGGATACTTTAAGATGAGGGACTAGCATAAATATATATACATATATAATTATTTAGCCTCTACTACCATCAATAGGCTGTGCATTTAATTTATAACCAAGAGCAAATGATAATGTGTCTGTAACTTATTGGTGAAGTATCTGCGTAAATGACAACAGCATACATATTAGTGATCAGTAATGTTGTAAGACCATTATGAATGGCAGACTTATGCTTTTAGAGAAGGTAAATGTTTTCCCCAACCTGGATGCTTCAGGAAGACTTCCTGGAGAACACAGCAGTAGCAATGCGTGTGGGAGTCTGAGCAGGAGGGTCTCATCAGTGGGGATGTGTGTGTGAATCCCACCTGCATCAGCACAGCCAGGGCAGGTCTGAAGGCAGCAGACCTGTGAAGAGATTTGGGGAACCACACGGGAAAGGCTGGTTGAAGACGCCTTCAGAGAGCTGCAGAAGGCGGAGAGAGCTGGAAAATGTCCTACGGACAAAAGTGGGTCCCTGTGGTTTAGAGCAAGATGCTGCCCTGGCTGTCATGAGCTGGAGTGGGGCCCAGCTTGGATGGTGCCCTCCTGGACGCTGCGTGTCCTCCGGCTGAAAGGGCCCGGGGACTTCTGAGCTGTGGCGGTCTTCTCTTTCTGGGCTGCACCTCTCGCGTGGACTTATCACTACTTTTCTTATTGCGAGCAGGAAGAGTTCTGAAAGGAAACGTGAATTGAGTTGTTAAAGTTAAGATTTGAGTTGTTAAGATTGTTAAGGTTTTTTTTTTAAAGAAATTATTGTCTTCCTTAATTAAGACCTAGAGAAGGCTACGTCTCAAGACATGGAAAATGGATATGATGATATTATTTTGAACAGAGAGAAGAAAATTGGTATTAAGGAATAGTCTAGAAAAATAGTCGAGAAAGAGTCCATCTGGACAAAGTATTCTGTAAACAGCTATATTTCTGTTACCCTAAGAGCCTTGAGGAACTTTCTGAAAATCGGTGTGTCTGCCTGAATAACCTTCTCTTGAAACACTCCCTTTGTATCAGTGCCCTGATCTGCTCTGACAAATTTGTGATTACATCATTCTTATTTCACAAATGAGAGCAGCTGGACAAGTCTCCCCTGTGGCTGGAATTTTATGAGTTTGAAATTCAAGAACCTTTATTTGAAAGGAAACTGGAAGACATGGTAGGTCGTCACTGAAAACATCACAGAAACACAGAAACTAGATTTTAAAATGTTGTTTTGTCTGAGTTTTCATCCACAGGGCCCATTGCTGCAGCGTTTTCCTAGAAGCCCACAAGAGAGGCTGGGCTTGGAGAAGCATGCTGCTGCAGTTGCAGACATTTGTATACATTTAAGCGCTCTATAATTGGATTCAGATCCAGCAGGAAAGCCAGAGGAGGAAGAGGGACAATGTGGCCCTGGGTATTTCCTTTACAGGGACACGCGGAAACAAGCCCCAAACTGCAACAGGACGGATGTGGGGATGGGCGCCTCTAATGCTGAAGAAAAGGAGTGGCCAGAGCGTCTTCAGAAGTTGGATCACCATGCAGCCTCTGCAGCCTGGAGGGGCTGCCGATCTCCATGTTTGCAGTCTGATCTTTCATATGATTGCTCTTTCCAACCTGAGCTAAGTCGTTTTATTTGCATTAACAAAACATATTATGAATAGAAGTCAGGCTGGCCATGGCCATCAATGGAATACGGAGATTCCACTCACTGCTCTGGCAGAAGCCCAGTCCCTTCTCATCCCCCCTTTCCCCTTCACAGTGAGCATAGCTGGGATCCTGCATAAACAAAGAGGGCTGGGCTGCTGTGTGTTTCCCTCTTGCACTTGACGGGCTTTAACTTCATAACTTTCACTAATTTCAACATGATTCAAGGGTATTTCCTTATGTTGCTGAAAGAAAGTGCAATTTATTCCAGTGAAATGCACAAAAATGTTTGATCTCTTCTTACTTGGTCTTCTACTGATATCTACTAAAATCCGATAGTAAAGCAGAGCTTGAGGTATTCAGCAGTCACCATGGTTTCATAGATGATAATCTAGCCATTAAACAAAAATGGAATTACGAAAACTCTTACTAGCCGGGACAATTAGCGGAGCCAATGATCCCTAAGTGCTGTGCTCTTGAAGCACTTTGCCACGCTGCAGAAGAAGTGACTCCAAAGAGCTCCTGCCCTCTCCTCAGGTATTGGATTTTGTAAAGTCGAATCCAATCCCCTCCTTGACTACTACCCGTCAGTGATGGGGTGATGTCATCATTTTCCTGTAACGTCTCCGTGCCAGTCACTCCTGCTGTTTCCTTAGTCATTCTGGAGCCGGGGCCAGGCTGCCTCTTGTGCACAGGGACATGTTCTTGGAGTGGTCTTCTTCCTGTAGCACCCCTGTGTCTGGTCTTCCTCTCTTAATCCCATGTTATGGGCTTGACTCTTCTTCCACGCCCACATCTTCTCCTACTCCTCCTACTGATGACCGTCCCCAAGCGGAACCAGAAATGCGTCCCCACCCTTCTTACCTTCTGCTGCATCGCACACAGGCACAACACACACACTCTCAACACACACACTCACAACACACACCCACACTCTCACACACACACTCTGAACTTTCCTACATCCCTCCAATATTCCATTTTCTTTACTTGACACATACTATTTTGCTTTTGCTACTGGGAGTTTGTGATTCCATAAGTTACTATCCTTCATGAATGTTTTTTTGAATGAAAGACAACCTCCTTCCGAGCTTGCCTAATTCTTCTGCCCACTTTATACCATGTAGCAATTTGGTTTGCTCGTGATGAGGACCATAAAGGCTGTTAATCAGCCGTTGTCTCCCAGGCCTGTTTGGCTGTGTGTTCATTGCCTGACTGTAATGGTCTTTAGAGCTCATGGTCATTGACAGCACCCTTCTTGGGCCTTGGTCATGCTATAATTCTCACCCCGTTAAGCTCCTCTTTTGCAGTAGATGTCATTGGCTTCTGCATCCCAGATCAGCAAGCCTGGTCCCTGGGAGGGGCTCCTGCTCTCTAGTGTGAGCAGGGCGTCCAGCTCTGAAGTCATGCCAACACACAAGGCGGCTCCCAGGAGTCTCCCTCTAGGAGTCTGCGGCTGGCATGTTCAGAATTATTTTTAGGCTCAACACAACCCCGCTACTGAAATACAGGTAACATACGGCATAATGAATTATGGAAGGACAACCCTGAAGCTTCCTGCATTGCCAATCAGAGTAATCCATTAATATACGTTTAAAAACCAAATTCACAGGTGTCATTCACAGAGCTAACCCCACCACATGCTTAGCACCCCACAGGCACCTCATCTCTGCATTCATTTCTATAATAACCTCGCAGGATAAGTGCTTTAGCCTGACACTGAAGAGAAGAAAACTGAGTTTTAGTGGCATCACAGACAGAAAAAGAAAAAAGAAAAGAAAAGAAAAAAACGGGGAGTTTTTCAGAAGCTTAAGATCTTTACTCCTGGTGCACCTTCTGATTCTAGGACATTTTCTGTTCACGTCATGCAATATCTCAGGCTGGGTAACTTCATTAAGAAAAAAGATTTATTAGCTCATAGCTTTGGAGGCTAACGTCCAGACATCATGGCGCCAGTCCTGGTGCCCTGCCCACTACCTCAGCCTGGGGGGCTGGCACTGTGGTGGAGCATGTCACGCAGAAGACAGGAAGCAGAGTGTGGGGAGGGACACTCTTGCAACCTCCTGCTAGGCCCCCACCTCCTCAAGGTCCCACCCTCTCTCAACATCTCCACGCTGGGACCAAGCCTCCCACACAGGAACCCTTTGGGACACACTCAGACCACACCCACACCATAGCTCCTGCCCATTTTCAAATTGTAATAAATGTTCTGCTTAGAGAGGTGGGAGATTGCACCTGAAGTTTGTATCTTCACTGACTCTCAGGGATCAATTGTAAGCTGAGACAGAAGCATAAAGCTCCTGGCTGCTACTGAGGCTGAGAATATCCCGGAACTCAGGCTTCAAGGGGCCCAGCCTCTGGGGCAGCGCAACATGGTGGCACCTCCACCCTGGGCTGCGTGGCAGTTGCAAGTGGGGTCAACCCTGAAGTTCCTGGACAGTTAAGGATGAGGTGTTTCTTCTCTAACAATCCTACTATAAAACCAGTCATCATCTGCTGGCCACCAGGCCTGACTCACAGGTATCTCAATCTGCAAGATTTTGCAGATGTCAGTACATGGTACACATTCTCCTCAAGTGGCCTTGCTCCCTTGTCTGATGGGCTCACTTTTTCATTTAAACAAATGACTAAAAAGGAAATCTGACCCCTCCGGAATAAAATGGAAATCGGAATCTCTTGTCGTAAATGCAAGGTGAAAATTCATTCAGGCATTGTGATCACGTTTGTATATTGTGACGAGGTGAACGAGTAGACTTGAAGAGGTTCCTCTGTGTTGCACTTGAACTCATCAAGTCTGCCAAAGTAGTAGACACCAAGCCATCATCCAGGACACCCAGATCCATTTCCTCATCTCTGCCTAAGTTTCACGATGCCGCAGGGTTGTATGCTTCACCTCTGGTTCACAGACGCCGAGGCGGAGAGGCTGAGTGACGGCCGGAGCTGCTGGGCTCGGTCTGGCTCCAGAGCACCTGTTCTTCCCACTGCCAGCCCAGGTGCGGGGCCACTGGGGGCATCTCTCGGGGAGCTTTTGTGTCTGTGCTATGGCAGTCGTCATGGTGGGCGAAGATGAAAGGATTCAGGTCACTAGATACTTATATTAAAAACGAGACCACATCTTTCGAGGGTTCCTGGTTAAAAACACTGCTGTTCAAAGTTGTATTTTGTTTTCCTCCTGAACAGAGTCCTGCATTAGAAAAACTCAAAGAAAGATTCCAGCTATGGGTGTCTGGGCCCACATCTTCTTGTCAACCCATAAGGGCCACCCCTCCTGCTTGGGGAACCCATTCAGCTTGTGCCCTCATTCCTGGGTCCCTACACTCAGAGGGAAGGAGCCACAGCCACGCACAGCCTCCGGAGTCCTGCTGTCCAGCACGGTGACATGCTAGGTGTGACACCGTGATGGGAGGGTGGAAGCATCACGCTGTTAGCTTCTGCTCCTGCGGGGGCGGGTGGAGAAGGAGGTTACTGCAGTCATCACTTTTGGGAAAGGAGAGAGAATAAGAGAAGAGGGGAATGAGGACAGGGACGAGTTACAAAGTCGCCTGCTCTGACACGGGGAGCCTGAGCCCGGAGGCCATGCTGAGGAAAGCCAGGGGAGAAGTGGCTGGCTGGGTGCCCCTGGGCTCCACCTGCGCCACCACCAGATGCTGCCCTGGGAGGGCTCTGCCAGCACAGTGGCCGCACTCAGCCTGCCATGGTTCCTGTTTAAAAAAGCCCACCTCCTCAGCTGGCCATGGTGATGGGATTCGGAACTCATAGTTACAGGGCCCTGGGAACCTGGTGGGAAGCTCCATGGACCCAGGGCTGGGAGCAGAACCCGGATCCTCAGGAGGCGCTGGCCCAAATCAAAACACACTTCTTAAAATCTGTGGGCTGCCAGGTCTCAGAGCAGCTCTTTCAAACTTGCTTCTTCATAAAGGCTGTGCACGTTGAAAGAAAGGCCCTGGCACCTTTGATCAACAGTGGCACCAAGCTGTGTTGTGACAGGCGGCAACAAAATCAGTCAACAGAGGACCTGCAGCCCCTGGGGAGGTGATGTCACCCAGGCCTCCTCGGGCTGGGAGTCCAGGAGGGGCAGGGAGGTGTCATGGCCCCCGGGGAGGACCAAGGGATTGGTGACTTTCTGCACAACGTGATTCTTTACATTTCCATTTGCTCCTGAGTTCTTTATAGAGCTTTTCTCCCTTCTTGACCTTTTTATTCATAAATTGATCCACAGAGCAAGTTCACAGCCATTTTTGGCTGCATAATGTACCATCATTTCAATTGTTTTGACTTTTCTCTTCTCTCCTAATCCCTTGAATGGCCTATGGATTATTTTTCATTCAGAGATGACCTCCGGAAGAAAGCTTTCCACAGGCGTGGCCAATTCCTTAGATGTTTTTGTTGTTGCTACCACCACAACTGCCACGAATCTACTAACAATATTGAGCACCTACTATGTGCCATGCCCTGTACTGGGCACTTCATATGCCTCACACTCTCCCTGCCTGGGAAACACTCATAAGTGATTTTATAGGTTGAAAAGGTAAGCATAAGAGAGGGTGAGTAAATGGCCAAGGCCACACAGCTTCTGAGTGTGAGAGCCAGGATACTGTGCAAGATCCTGGAATGGGACAGAGAGGTTGCAGGTCGAGGATCCTGGGCACTGGACAGACAGCTGTAAGGGTCAATCTGAATTGTCAATCTGATTGTATTGAGAGATGCAGAGGATTGTGGGTGGGTCAAGGAGGGTGTGTCTAGCAGTGATTGGCATGTGGGATAGCCAACTGAAATGCAGGCCCTCCCTAAGCATGGGCAGCACTGACCAATGGGATGATGGCTTGGACGGACTGAAAGTTGGAGGTGCAAGCCTTGTTCTGGATCGGGTTCTTCTTGGTCGCTGCTTCCGTAGTGGGAGGTTATCAGATTCTGGCTTCTCCTCTCTCCCAAAGCTCCTCGGACAGCGGTCCTCCGGAGGCGTGGTCTCAGCCTAGGGCCGCACCGCTGACCTCCCCTCCCGTGCTGGGGCTTCAGCCTCTTGTCCTGCAGGCACTGCTCCTCCCAGCCCTCCAGCCTGCCGACGGCCACGCGGACTTTCCAGCGCTGGTCCCTAAGCCAACCTAGTAAGTCCCCTTTATGATCAAACTCCCTGCTGATGCTGCGGCACCGAGGACTCTTCCCCTCCGAGAGGTGGCTGCTCCGACCTCTGCGGACTTCATCCCCGCCCTCCCTCCGAGACCCCACGGGGCCTCTGATCATTCCAGGCCACAGCCCCCACGGCCCCGGAGGAGGCTGCTGACTTTGAAATCCCTCCGTTTCCTGGGGTCCTTCACAGCACCCCTTGGTCTGCATCCGTGCTGGCCACGGTGCAGCCGGAGCCTAGGCACCTTCCAGCATCTGACGTGGCTCAGCCCGAGTGGAGATGTCCTGATGGAAAGTACCACCTGGTCTCCAAGGTTTAGCGGAAAGATCAAAATGTGGGATAGCTCGGTAGTAACTTTTATATCGTTTGAGGTTGAGATTAATATATTTTGGATGTAATGGGTAAAAGTTATTAAGATTGATTCTACTATTTATTTTTACTTCTTTTAATGTGACTTAAAGATAATTTAAAGTTACTTAAGTGACCCTTTCTGGTGGCTCATTTTATTTCCTATTCAATAGTGGTGACCTAGAAGATAAATACACATGCTCAGGATGACACCTGAGGCCCTTCGTACCCTGTGCCCTCCCTCTGTGTCCAACCCCGAACCTTTGTTCTTCTCTAGTTTCCATCTCGATGGTATCATTTGATATGTTAAGACTCACCACACCGGGGAACACACACATGCTTGTGTACACACACACACACACACACACAGATGAAAGTTTGGGCTTAGCTCAGGTCCCTCTCACCTGGAATGTCCTGCTTGGCCTCCCCAAGTCCACCTGCGTTCATCAACTCCTATTCATACTTAGCCTGTTGGGCGTTTTATTCTCCAAAGCCGGTCCTCTGGCCTCTCCTCCTAAACTGAGCCAGGTGACTTTAATTTATAAAACCAAGAGGGACATGACCTTGTCTTATCTTTCTTTGTCTTATCAGACTCTAAACCCATGGCCTGGCAGAGACTAGAGACTTCAGGAAAATTGAAACAGGGATGGTGAACGACCAAGCAAGGGCATGAGCAGTGGAGCCATCTCTCTCTGGGCTCTAAGGGCGAGTCCAGCTAAAGCAGCTGGTCATCCTGTCCCTCTATTATACAATAAAGCCCTTGGCTCAACTCAAGGTAATTCTGGGCAGTGAGATTCCGTCATCAGATTGTATTTGAGCTCTCTGGGAAACCGATCCGCTTCACACTGGCTATTAGCCAGGGGGCTGAGAAAAGGGGGTGCTACAGCTTCTTGGTCATACACAGAGGCTGATAAACGGAGCACATAGGAAGAGTATAAAGCTTAGGAGAGGAAATGGGAAAAAGTTCTCTCTTGTTGACGTTGTTTGAGCCCACATCAGGCCTGTCCTGAAAGGCAGAACCCATCTAGACACGACAGTTACGAGGGTCTGTCAGTCATGCTCTTGCTTTTTAAATTTCCTTTGCTTGCCACAAATATCACCCCAGCTGACTCAGAAACTATCATCAAGATGTCCGCACATATTACAAAAGAGTGTCTTCTGATTCAGGGTGGCAGAGCCTGAATGCAAGTGCAGGGCGAGGCCTGGACCTGCCAGCCACACCAGGGAGGGCACTGGCGGAAAGTGACATTTGGTTCCTGCTGCATGTGGAGCAAGATCATTTGCTCACTGCCGACCTGCAAATGCAGCAGACATGGGGGTGGGGACCCAGGACACTGGGAATGTAGGGTTATTTATTTATTTACTTATCTTATTTTTTTTTTGTTGTTGTTGTTGTTTTTACTCTTTTAGATTAAGTAAGATTCCACCTGTTAAGGCAGAGAGGAGGAAACTCCAACATGCAGCGAAATCAAGATGGGGAGGCCTGTTCTTATGAGCGGTTCACAGATACAACATCCTACACTCAACTTCAGGAAATAATCAGTTCCATTGTAAATAGCCATTGTCTAGATGCACCATGAATACAAAGATCATATTCAGCCTCTTTATGTGAAATAGCTCAAGACAAAGGTCAAGAGCAGGACAGAGGACTAAACTGAAGGAGAGAGCATGCAGTCATGGCCAGTTTCTGCAAAACCCTAATGTTCTAGTCAGTTTTTGCTATCAGAAAATACCTGAGTCAAGGCACTTTAGAGAGGAAAGAGGTTTATTTAGCTCATGGTTGTGGAGGCTCAAGGGCATGACTCTGAGGCATTTGGGCTCTGGTGGGCCTCACCAGGAGGTGTCACAATGGTGGAATCGCATGCAGGAGGAAGTGATCACAGGGCGAGGGGGTAAGACTGGGCACCACCTGGATCCTGAGCACCAGCTGGATCCTGAGACCACTTCAATCCCTGCTGAGGGCACCACGCCCACTCCCTGAGGACCGCCCAGTGGCCCCACCTTTAACATCACCACACTGAACACAAAGCTTCCAACACAGAAAACCTGGAGGGCACACTCAGCCCACACCCACCACCCTCCTGTTCAGGACTACAGCTGTCTCCCACCTCAGCATCATCTCTGATGGCATGAGCTGTGGCACTCAGTGAGCAGAAATGAGCAGGAACCTGCATTTGTTTGTTTTGGTACTGGGGCTTGAGCCCAGAGGTCTCTACCACTGAGCTACATCCCAGCCCTTTTATTTATTGATTTATTTTAATTTTGAGATACGGCTGGTTGCTGAGGCTGACCTTGAAGTTTCAATCCTCCTGCCTCAGCCTCCCGTATTGCTAGCATTATGGGCATGTGCCATTGGCCCAGATAGAACCTGTTTTTTTTTTTTTTTGTTTTTTTTTTAAAGGATGTATTCCTAGAGCAGCTCCAAGACAGTAAAACTAGTCTGAGGTTGATAAACCCTAAGCCAATCTGAAGACCTCTGAGCCTAGGTAAATAAAACATTATATAAAAGATGCACAGCCCCCAAAAGGATGTCCCCAAGCCATCTCTGAAGAGGCTCTGGAGGACAAAAGACAACCCCACCTGAACCCAGACTGGGAACCTCAGTCAGCCAGGGCGCCCCTGCTGCTCCTCCAGGAGGAGGAGGGGGCTGGGAGCACTGCCGTCAGGACTCTCCAAAGGGAGGCGAGCTCTGTGCCGGGCACCAGTCCTTGCCCTTCAAAACCCAGTCCCCACCGTGGGGCACGACTCCACTCCTGTGTCCAATCATTAATGCAAATTCATGAAGATGAAGGCTTCATCTGGACCCTCATTAGCCCATTTCAGTTCCCACAGGAACCGATGGCCCAGTGCTGCTCCCCGGGCCCAGGAGCCCCAGCGGCGAACCTGTGCTGACCCGGAGCACTCGGGGAGGGTGAGCGGAGTAGCCCAGCCGCAGCCGCTGCCTGGGTCTTCTTCCCTCTACAGCCACGTACCTGGACTGGGGGACTCCACAGGGACAGAGTTCCCTGGGCTCAGGCTTCCGCAGCCTGAGAGATCCAAGAGCCTGGTCCACCCCCTGGTGAGGCTTCCTGCTGGTGTGACATGGCAAGGGTGTCTCATGGACAGAGAGCAAGTGCACTGATGTGTCCTTGCAAGGCCACTGTGGTATTTCAAACCCCACCCAAACCCATCCACCTAGCAAAAGCCACTGGCAAGCGTTTCTTAGAGGTAAATGTTCAACACTTGTACTTCAGGGCACATATTCAAAATGGCAGCTGAATCAAGGACAAATGGGGCCTGGAGCAGGGGTCTGAGGGGCACCCTTTCCCCGCCGTCACTGTGGAGACCTGGGTTGGGTCTAACCTGTCTCTGTTTGTTTTACTGAGACCCACATGAGTTGGATTTCTTAGGGAAACGACAGGAAAACCCTCATCCAACTGATAGCAATATTCTTGGGGAAATGAGAGGCACAGAGAAGTCATGAAAGCCCTGCACCCCCCTGGTGTGCTCAGAGTGCCCGGCTGCAGCAGCCAACTGGTCAGCACCTCGCTGGTAAGAGTTAGAGGGACTAACCCGAATTATGTTACACAAGAGCAGAAGAAAGGGTGTGCAGCTCTATTTTCAATATTTAGGAGGCATAAAATTAAACAAATCTGGCTTGAATTCTTCTAGGAGCTTTTATTTATTATCTTTACATTTGATGTATATTTTTAGAGGTGGAATCTGGCATTGGTGCTATTGTGAATGTTTCCACTTCTTTGGGGGAAAGAGAGTATAAATACATAAGAGCGCCTGTGTGAGCACGCGCACACACACACAGCCGCACAGAGAGTGTAAGTTTTATATTCGAAAGTGGCTTTGCAAGAAATTTTCTGCATGAGAACGTGACTTTGGAAGGTTTTATTTTCTAGACACTGACCCAAATAAAATTTCATGTTCTGAAAAATTCAATAAAGTCTGCAGGAAATCCATCTAACCTGCTGCATTTTACCATTCTCTCCTCCTACCATTCTCTCCTCCTTCAGACTATTTGGCCAAGAACATAAAATTTTATAATAATATTATTATAATTTTTAAATTATGAAGTTGCATGGCATCAGTTCTTGTCTGAAAGACAGGCATGCATCCAGCAGAAGGAAACTGAGCCACGTGCTGTGATAGTCTTAGGGACAGGAGGTGCAGCGCCTGCAGCTGCTCAGGTGCCCTCACCACGACTGGAACATTGAGCGGGAAAATCAAGCTTTGGTCCGGAAAAGAAGTGGTAAGTGGAAGTTTTCAAAAACTTTCCTGCCTCCCTCCCTTCCCCTCTCCCTCCCTCCTTCTTTTCTTCCCCCCCCCCCCCTCTGGTTAAGCTTCATGTGGGAACACAGTCCTATGCAGAGGCTAAAACGCTGATCTGCTAAAGGTCACGATGAAGGTCATGTATGGACTATGAGTGCTATCATCAGTCGAGGAGATTGGGTGTCACACCCACTTAGCTCTGGCTGGGCATAATGACACTCTTTATGTGACTTCCCATAGTAGTGTTAGTACAGAAGGCGAATATGTGCCCAGGGGCAGGTGCCCTGCAAGGAGGAGATGTCACCTTCCTGGAACAGGAGAAAAGGACCTGGCCCCCTCTTCCTCTCTTTATTCTCAGCTACAAAATACTCATTGTTTTAAGGCTTCGAAATGCTCACAGAAGTCCCAGGGAGGGCCCAGCGCGTCGTCTGTGTCACCAGTGCTGCCTCATGGTGCAGTTTCGGGTTAAACCAACCTCACACGTGGTGAACTCCTCAATCCCTAGCCATGTCAACCCTTTATTTCACAAAACTTAAAGACTAGTTTTACTTTTATTTGATTAGTTTTTCAGCTGGATGGATTTAATACACCACTGGAATCTTCTAGACCCTCAGTGTAATCGTCTAAGTGTACCTGGGACGCTGCTATGAGGTCATGGGACGTGAATCAGGGGACTTCCAGTCCCAGAGCTCTCCCCAGCAGCTATCCAGGCACAACATGTTTATCAGGAACAGGTCTCACACACACACACACACACACACACACACACACACACACAGATTCATATATATACTTATATATACACTTTTTTCATTTTTGTGCTTTGAACTTAAAGTTGCATATCAGTAGAAACTGCTCTTCATTCCTCCCTTATAATTATGGCCTTTAATTGCAGATATTTGATGAAAATATTTGTTCATAGGACAATTCAGTTTTCAGATTCTGAGATGTTTGGATTGACTGTTCCTGCTCAGTTTCCACATACGTGTGGAACCCTGGGGAGGCTCAGCACTAATACTCTCAGCTCCGTGGAGCTTGGCCCCTGTTAGACTCACCAACTCCACTAATTTATAATGTCCCTCCATTTCCTCTGCCCTGCCTCAATTTATTTTTCTAGAATTTTCAAATAGAAAATTAGTCAGTGATTATTGTGAAAATCTTTTGTATAACTCATTTTTAAGGCTGAATTCAGAATTTCTCATTATTTCTGTCCTTTTATCATCAAATGATCTCTAATAACTATATGAATCTACTAATGAGTGACATGTTCCAGATAAAAAAAGAACTAAGAAATAAAGTCTCTAGTCAAAAGCAAAACTTGGTTGATATAATTAAAAAAAAACTTGTCATTTGTGAGAACCATATCTAAAACACAAAGACTATAAAATATAAAATAAAAGATTCAAAAATTTTAAAAAAGATATACAAAGGAAATATCAACCAAAAGAAATCCATGTCACTGTTGTGTTATCAGATCAAGTGGACTTTGAAGCAATACCTGAGGTTTTAGTTTAATAATTGCAGTAATGACAGGTGCCGTGTGTGAGGAAGACACAGTGACTTACAGGACTCATCATGTTATGGCCTCAAACCACGAAAAGGTAAAATTGCACAATTGTGAGAGGAAGTAGGATGGCCCACGGTCACTGTGGGAAATGTTGCAGCACCCCCCTGGTAATCAAACCAGCAGACAGATAAACGCTCCTTGAGGATAAAGAGGTTTAAAGAAAGAGAATTTTAAAATTCACCCAATGAATGATTATGGCTTAGAGTAGAAATATCCCCCAAAAGCTCGTGTGTTGAAGTCTTGGTCCCCAATATAGCAGTGTTCAGAGGTGAGGGGTGACAGGATCCCGAGGGCCCTGATCTCATCAATGGATTAATGCATCAATGAGTTCACAGTTGATTGGGCAATAGGACAATGGTGGAGATAGTAGGCACCAGGGCCTGGGTGAAAGAGGTGAGTCCCTGGGGACATGTCTGGAAGGATACATTTGTTGTTGTTCTTCTTTTTAGTTATAGGTAACAATAGAGTCTATTTGAACATATTTATTAAAACATGGAGCATATCTTATTGTAATTATGATCCCAGTACTGTAAATGTACTTGATGTTGAGATTTACTGTGCTGTCTTCGTATATGTACTTAGGAAAGTTATGTCAGAGTCATTCCACTACCTTTCCTAGTTCCAGACCCACTGCATTCCCTTCACACACACCCCCACTTTTTCTAGTCAACTGAACGCTACTCTTCCCTTCCAACCCTCTTGTTGTGTTGTTAGCATTCACATATCAGAGATTCCATTCAACTTTTGGTTTTGGGGGGATTGGCTTATCTCACTTAGTATAATAGTCTCCAGATCCTTCCATTTACTGGTAAATGTCATAAGTCATTCTTCTTCATGGCTGTGTAACATTCCACTGTGTATGTATGTCATATTTTCTTTATCCATTCATCTGTTGAAGGGCACCTAGGTTTTTTTCCGAAGCTTATTTACAGTGAATTGAGCTTTTATAAGCATTGATTTGGCAGTGTCACTGTAGTATGTTGATTTTAAGTCCTCTGAGTATATACTGATAAGTGGTATAACTGGGTCAAATGGTGGCTCCATTCCTAGAGTTTTAGGACTCTCCATACTGCTTTCCAGAGTGGTTACACCAATTTGAAGTCCCACCAGCAGTGCATGAGTGAACTTGGAAAGGTACCTCTGATACCTACCACACTCTGTCCCTTCTCTGACTCCCTTAGTTTAGAAGCTCTGCTCTTCCACACTCTCCCACCATAATGCTCTGCCTCACCAAAGGCCCAAAGTGATGGGGTCAAGTGACCAATGATGACATCCCTGAAACCGTGAGATAAAACAAATCTCTCAACTCTAATTTGATTTTTCTTACAATAAAATTACAGGAATTTTCAGAGAGACAGAGAGAGAAAGAACAATGTACTCAATTACAAAGGAGACATTTTTTTTCAAGACTATGTGGAACATTTTCCCAAAATTGAACATATCCTCACCCATCAATCATCCATGCTCAGCACACTTGAAATGGTTTGGGGATGACCCCATCTGAATCTAATACAGTGTGATTTTTTTAATAACCATACAATTAAAATAGAAGTAAATACTAAAAAAAGAGACTATGAATTACTCTTAGATTTGGAGATTAGAAAGTGTTCTTCTAAGAAATTCACTAATCCACTAAAAAGCAGAAATTATAATGGAAATAAAACATTTTGAATTAAAGCATAGTGAAATTACAATGACTCAGAATCGTGTGATAGCACTGAAGTAATACTTAGAGAAAAATTTTACATTTAAATAAATATATATGTATAAAGTTCTATAACTTAATGAAGCAAACATCTATCTCCAAAAGTTAGAATAAAAAGAGAATGACAAATCCAAAGAAATATAAAGTAAAATAAAAGAAAGAAGTCAATAAAAATCACAATAGAAGCTAATAAAATGGAAAACATACAAAGAAGACAATGAATTCAAATACTGGTTCTTCAAAATAAATAAAATTCATAAACCTATAAGACCAATGAAAAGAAGGCATAGAATTCATCTAATTGGGTGGATGAAAAGAATCAGTCCTTATGGACCAGAAAGACATTGAAAAAGTAAGAGAGTTGCATTGTGAACTACTCAGAGCTGGGAGAACAGAAAATTTGCTTGAAACAGACAAAATATTCTAGAAAAATTGTCCTTTCTTCATCTTTTTAGCTATTAGTGACAGTTATTATTAGCTATTAGTGACAGGAATTGAATTTCTAAATCAGACCAAAAAATGCCCACCAAGAAAATCTTAGATTCTGGTGGGTTTGGCCCCAATATTTCCCCAAATGTTCAATAAAGTCTGTCATAAAGGGGCATCCATCTGTCGGAGTAAACTCATGGCAAAGCCATCAGCACCAGGAGAAATCGAGGAATTCGGATTGGAATCACACAGGGGTAGGCCATCTTCACTAATCAACATGGAAACAGCTGATGCAGCCTCCTGTGGCTGAGCCCAGGGTGCAGCCAGAGCTCACGCTCATGGGCAGAAGCCCCCGGCGATCTTCAGCAGAGGCTAAGCTGACCTGCAGTTCCATGGAGGATCCCACGTCTGGTAATAAACGAACCCGACAGAAAGTTAAGTATGGGCACAACCAGATCCAAACATAAGAATGATTTTTGCAACAATGTGCAGAAATAGCTGAAAATTGGGGAGAAAAATCCAGTAAACATCATCAGTTTAGTGAGTATATAACTTGAAAAATATTTGGACAGTGAAGCCTTGCACAGAAATGTGAAGGCCATAGCACATGAGCCCTGACTCGTTAAGGAAAAACGTTGACAAAAGGAACAGTGAAAGAACGTATGTCGCACACGCCACTTAAATAAAGTCTAAAAATAAGCAGCCCTAAAATATACGAGGGAAGCCGTGTGAGCCACAGAGTACAAACAAAGGCAGGAAGTGAGTGCCACCTAAGCCAGGGTGGTGGCCACCTCCACAGAAAGGGGTGGAGCCAGAAGGGACACTGGGGACTCCTGGGTCTGGCAACGTGGTCCCTGTCCTAGTTACATGAATGTTCACAATCATTTAGGAAGCTGCATTACATTTTTAAAGATTTTCCCGAGTGTGTATTTTGTAAGAGAATCTGAGCAGCGCATCACAATTATGAAAAACATCCTGTGTTTTCCCTAGGAATTCTTGATCCTGGTTCTTGATAGATGTGTGGAGTATTAGAACTCACTGGGTTTGATGACCTTTAAAAGGCCACTTTTGCTCATCACTTGCAGACAGTGTGATATACACCTGCTCCTTCATCGTGTCTGCATTGGTAGATGTGGACACAGATGCAGAAATATACATTTTTTTTTACAATAAGCAAATATCTTAAGAATTACTTGCCATTGCATTTTATATAAGATATAACATTTTAGTATGGCGCTAGAATGCTTGTGGAGTCTAAGGTCCGCAGGTTCTTACACTGACATTCAGAGCGAGACAGAAGTTTATTTGTACTCAGGTTTTCTGGACATTTATTCCCGCATGTACACAGTGCCTAATGCAAGGCGTTACCAAGGACCAAGAGGTTATCTTTTTGGAACACTCAGTTTCAATTTTGTTTTGAAATAAAGGGTTCATTTTTTCATAGAAAGATAAAGATGGGGTCCACTAGATCACACAGGGGTGAATCTGAAGTTCAGGAAGGTGATCTCCCAGCATGTCCAGCTTGCAGGCCTGTGGACATCAGGATGCCAAACCCCAAAGCATATACAGCTGCCCATCGGCCCCGGCTGCAGAGGACTCTGCCCCTGGCAAAACAGGGCTGCGTTGTGTGACCCAGTTGTTTTCTGCATCAAAGCAAAGGCTGTGATAATAACGGAGCAGGGATTTGTAATTTTAATATCATAATCATGAGACTTTATGGCTCTCTGAGATGATCATTTATTTTATTTTGAGGAAACATTAAGAAAAACAGGGACAAAAGCTTGTCCCGTCTTGTAGAGTTTCTGGACTACCTCCAAATCATGTCAGAAGAATAGAAAATTTGTTTAAATTTAGAAAGCTTCGAAGCAACATTTTTACCATTAAGAAAATTGAATTCAGAAAGTAAGTGAAAGTGATTACAAATTTAATTGCTCCTGAGCTCTGGATCTGGGTGAAAACATCACATTTGTTCATGAAGGAAGGACTGTCCCTGTCCATAAGAGAGGTTCCTGGACTGTGGCCAGCACCTGATGCTGCACCACTTTCTCCCTTTAGGAAGGAAGACTCACCTGGAACAGGTGTCCTGCCTTACAATGGAAAACAGCACTAGTGTTCCAACAGCCTTTTGTAAGTTCATCTGCTCATTAATTTTGGCAAAGAGAGAAAAGTACCTGAGCAAGTCCCTCCTAAATTTACCCAGTGATCTACATTGATCCAGACTCTTAAACTTTATCTAAAATGATGCATTCTGAGAGATTACAAACTCATAAACATTTGGTCCAACTTCATTTGGAAAGATTTTGGAAAATATGGCTTCTGAAACCTTTGCATTTCTCAGGTGAGTCACCAAGCCCACAGGAGCCTTGCACGTGGTGGTGGAAATGCCAGCATCCCTTTGTTGTTAGGCACAATTCAGTAAGGTATAGAATTAAAGGAGAAAAATCCTTGTTTTGAGCCCCGCTATGGGATTTGCTGGCTTTGGGGGAAAGTCATTTCCTTTTTTTCCTAAATTTAAGAGTGTAAAGATGGAATTGCTGTTTGGTCCAGGTGAGGAAATGTGTCTGATTGTGTATAAGCAGGGAAGGATCTTCTTTTTGCAGGTGGACATGTCCCAGCTGGGGAATCAGGGATCCAGTGCTCAGAGGCCACTGACCTCTTGATACACTTGTTTTTATTCATCTCAAGTGCGTCTCTGAAGCAGTGGGACAAAGATCCACGCGGTGCTGGAGACAAGCCCTCTGTTGCCGTCCCTCGCTAGGCCTTGATGTTACTGACTATTCCTCACTGTATGGAGCATGTTTTCTGATTTACAGACTCTGCTGTTTCTAAGCTCTGAGAATGCTCCTTAGTGAAGGTTCTAGCACAGTCCACCGTACTGAAAGCCCTGAGGACACGGTGGTTTTCAGAGGTGGGACTTTGGGGAAGTGATTAAGTCATAAGGAAGGAGCCCCTTGCTGGGATTAGTGCCCTCATAAGAAGAGCAGGAGAGCCAGCCCTCTCTCCACCAGGTGAGGATACAGGGAGAAAATCGCCATCAGCAAGCCAGCCAGAGGGTCCTCCAGACGTGAATCCGCTGCAACTTCCCCTTGGGCACCCAGCCTCCAGGGCGCTGGGAAGTACCTGTCTGTGGCTAAGCCACCTGGCCTGCACTACTGAGATAAAGGACACTGATGCTTATCTTTGGCTCACAGACATATTTCCCCAGGGCCATCAACATTTTTTTGTGGATGGGTCCCAGTAAAAATGAAATGCAGGGTACCTTTTTTAAAAAATCATAGTATAGACATACTAAAGATATTATGATATAAATCGTTTTCCTTTTTAAGTCGTTATTATGTATAAAATATGACAGAGTAGTGATACAAAAAATATCAGAATAAATTTAGAAATGTTACAAATTAGTACTTTGGTGTCATATTATACGCATATGAAACAGTAAATAATGTCTCATTAATATGTGAACTTGAGGGCTGTGCATGGCTCAGTGGCAGAGCGCTTGCCTGGCACGTGTGAGGCACTGGGTTCGATCCTCAGCACTACATACCAATAAATAAATAAAAATTTAAAAAAATGTGAACTTGATTATAGGATCTTTTGTGACTTGGTTTTCTGCAAATTTATGTTTTTAAGCCACCAGAATGTCTACTTTTAATAACTCCATTTTCACTTTATAGGATTTAAAATCATATCATTTCAAGTTTTTTGATAATTTTTAATACTGAGATTTATCCATCACTGATTCTATTAAGGGTATTTTGTAGGATCTGACAAGATTGGGATAAATTTCTATTCAATTATTTCAAAATAAATTTTAGTACACACTGCTGGTTTTTGTGGAACAATGTTTCCATAAAGATTTAACTCTTCATGCCATCCAGCCTCATGAAAGTCAGACTTTACATTTAAATGTAAATCCTTATAGTGATATTTTACTGTTTTTTCTGACCTTCCTTCAATTTGCAAAGGATGTACAAGAAATAAAAAATAACTTCATGATTTGCAAATAATTTTAAAAACCTATGTATTCTCTTACTGTATGTATCCTCATTATAATGAAAATACATTTGAATTTGTCTTTCTCTTTAATAATTGATTGACTCCAAGCTTTCCATGAAGATAATGCAAAATGTTTGATTTTAATTTTTCTTCTAAGCCTGGGAATATTTGCTTTGCAATGTGAAGCAGTTTTCAAAACAGAAGGTTGTGATAGGTTGGAGAATTCTAATAACTCCCTGGTATCCTGGGGGCCGTGGGCTTCCACTTGCATCTCAGTGTGCTGTGATGCAGGGCAGGTACCTGGGCATCCAGGTCAGTGAATGTGGGCACCTGCTTCTGCCCTGTTGGTATCTGCTGACCGAGTGTGGACAGCAGGGTCCTGTCAGACTCACAAAACACTCATTCACAGACAAAAAATCATTTATGAAGCAATTCCAGCTGACAACATCAGAGCATTAAAGCAGCAGCCAAGGTCCCGTGTGTGGGGTCTTCCATGTGACTGCATAAGTCACCCCACCATGAAGCCAATTCCCCGTCTCTTTAGTATTCAGAGCAAACTGTGTTATATATTCTTGAGTATCCATTAGGTATGAGGTTTGCTATGCATTTATTTTATCCTTAACTCTTTTCTATCTCTCTATCATCAAAATATTATCTGGTGGTGGAGAAACATATTGTGATAATGAAAAGGTCGTCATTATGCATTGTCATCCATTCTTTACAATCACAGACAGCTATTTCTATTCATAGTGATATTGTCTACATCTTCCTTACAGTAATTGCTTTTAACATCTACACCTGTGATTTCTTCATTCTTGAGTTTCTAATTTTGCTGATACTTTGATAATCAATATAGATTATGGAGTTTCGTTAACGTGTGGTATAGATTTGAGTTTATGTATATCTGACACTATTTCCATTCCATTCACAAGTAAGCAAGCAATCAGGCACGTAAGGAGACAGGAACCCACCTGGCAAAGGCCAAAATGGGGGTCACTAAATTTCCTCACCAGTTGGTAATACTATGCCTGATGATTGACATTAAATGCTTTACAGGTGTCTGATGATGTATTGTTTTTGGTAGTCTGATTTTAATTCTTATTTGCCTATAAATGAGCTTAGATAGATAGATGATAGATAGATGATAGACAGGCAGACATGTACTTACATACACAGATGTGGGTGTGAGTACGCCTGTGTGATCTGTGTTAACTCAAGATAAGTGCTTTGCATCCTTATTTTAAAATCCCTATCAAGTTTCAGTGAGTTTTCTTCTGTTTCATTTTTTTTTTTAACCAATTCCTCCATTTGATTTGTTCTGATTTTTTCTTTCCAAACACCATCATCTAAACGACAATTCTCTCTTCTGTTTCTCACGTGTAGCCTCTTCTTCCTCGAGGTTTCTGAGAGGTCGTCCTTCTGTGCTGGGGCAGCTGTTCCCACTTGTTTTCTGCAGGGCCCTGTTGTCTCTCCAGTCTGTGCCCTGGTGTGCGGGAGTGGCCTGGTGTGCAGTGTGCTCTGCTGTCACAGTCCTCCTTTATCACCTCATTCCTCCTTTATTGTCACTTAAGGTCTTAAAGCTTTGTGCTTTTTTTCAACAAATACCATTAACTTCTTGAAATTTACCAGAAAAACAGAAGTTTTGAGAAAACGTTTTTATGGAGATTTTTTTTTTTTTTTTTTTTTTTTTTTTTTAGAATTTGGTCTCACTTTTTTTTTTTTTTAAGAAAAATTGGTACCTGTTTTCTTTTGTTGAAGTTTTCATCTGTGTTTGTTTTCTATTTAGAATTACTGAACAAGTCTGAACACCTGACCTACTCCACACAATGGTGGTTGGTAGGTTGTTTGTAGTTTGGGCTTCACCAGTCCTG
The DNA here is from genome assembly GCF_021218885.2 of Marmota monax. Lineage (NCBI taxonomy): Eukaryota > Metazoa > Chordata > Mammalia > Rodentia > Sciuridae > Marmota > Marmota monax. The sequence goes on along the minus strand of NW_026692321.1, from coordinate 1,496,948 downwards.
AGTCCTGGCACCGGTCCACTCAAAGCGTTTCTCAGGAGGTGGGATAACTGCAGAGCTTTCTGGTTCCAGCAGGTTTGCACTATGTCTGAGCTTTGGCTACCTCTGCCCGATTTTGCAAATTCCTGAACCAAGGGTTTACAAAAATATAAATAAGTAAATAATAAATAAATAGCATAACTGGCAACAGAGAATTCTATCACTTGTCTTCCAGTTGTAAAAATAATGAGAATAAAAATTGAAAAGGTTCCTTCTATCTCCTTGTCCTCCTATCCTGTTCCCACAACCCTAAGCCCACTTGCCTCTCAGAGATTCGGCTTTCAGCAATTCTCTGCATGTTGTATCAGCATCCCTTGACTTGTATATCTGCATAGAGAAGCACTCTGCAGTTCCTTTTTCTATTGGATAAAATAGCAAGTGGATGACATTGCAATGTGTTCCTATTTCCATGGATGTGTAGCTCAGAAAATACTTTATTGTCATTATATACAAATTGAAGCCTTTCTGTTCCATGACATTTTATAACAAATATTCAATGTTTTTGAACACTTTCTCTTTCAGACTTTAGCTGTTTAGACTTTTTGCTTTCACAGCAAGTGTGCTAAACATCCTCCCTCGTGTGCTCCCTTATCCATTGCTGCAAGTGTTGCTTGATGGTGCTGAAAAGAATTCTGGGTCAGTCGTGATGGGTATTTATATTTTTAATCAATGATCTCAAGCTGTCCTCAGAGAAGGTTGTACCAAATTAGCTTCCCCACGGCACCTACTTCTCCACACTCCTTCCAGTTCACGTTATTTATAAAGTTATTGTTGTGGCTTTGTTTTTCTTTTGCAAATGTAATGAGCAAATGAGCTGCATCTTATTATTCTAGGTTGCCGATTCCCTGCCTCCCAATGTGCATGCTCCTTTTTGTCTGTAATGTCTCTGTTGGGAACCTCAGCTGGCTCTTCTTGCTGTTGACCTTGTGGGATGCCCACACATCCCACAAGGTGCATGCAGGGCTCCTTCTCCTTGGCTACAAAGTCCCTCTGTTCTGGTGTTAAACAGCATCTCCAAACCTGTTATTTGTTTTGCAGTATTGTAGTGAACTAGGTCAACTTCTTTTTTCCCCCAGATTTTGTTTATTATTTGAGAATTTCACCCTGTCAAAAACCAGAGTTATCATTTTAGTAGATAAAATTTTACCCTTAAGTGACCCACTTCTTCATTTTCCAGTATAAAAAGTCAATCTGGGATGTGTTTTCCTGTTTCCTGCACAGTCCACAAAAAAAGAAAGAGAAGTTCCTGGGACTCAGTGGCATCTGTGACTAGGACGTCTGCTAAGGATCATACCCCTTGACCCCTTCAACATGCCTGCACTTATGAGATCACAGATGGCTAAACTCACCCAAACACAAGGACTCTGCGCTTTACAATTTGCTCTTGTGGTAAGTGCTTAAGAAGAGACTGAGCGTGTGTGCAGTGGATACCTTCCTTCACGCAGGAGGTGCTGACCAGCAGACTCCAGTGGAAAATGACAGCTACGAAGAAATGTTTGATGGGAGAATGAAGACCTGTCAGACAGGCACGGGGGTATCTTAGACCCCACAGTCAGGAGTGGCGGTGACCCTCAGTTTTACACCAATGCCAGCACCACGCATGAGTTCTAGCTGTGTATTTGTCTTTATATGTTTATACCTTAGTTATTTGTTACATTGTATCATTTCACTTTTCAATTAACCATTTTTATACACATTACACACTTAGTAAACTACTAAATCACTTCAAGAACTGCTACAAAGAGGAACCAATGATAGCTGACTGTGGTTAAGGTCTGGAAGCCAGGGAGTGGTGGGTGGGGAAGCAGCCCTCCCCCATGTGGAGGCCTCCAGGAAGCCTCCACAGTGTCTCCTCCCTGGCCGCAAACTATTGACTGATCTCTAATTGGCTGATCTCTATAGACTATTGATTGATCTCTAATTGCAATAGTTAAACCGTGGGCATCCCACAGGAGATGCCTGCACCTCTACAGGAGAAGCCTGCATGCACACTCTGGTTAAGAGCGGCTTAAGGACGGAGACACTGTGATTCCTGCTATAAGAGGTTCATGGGGACTCATGTCTGAGAATAATGGGAAGTTTGCTCAGGGGGCGGCACCTTAGAATTCTAGATCACTTTTGAGTGCCAATATGTCTCGTGAAATGTATGCAGTGAAAATAAAGAAATTCTCCTCTCCTGGGTCACTTCGTCCTCAGAGAAGAGAATCATCCACAGGGCTGACGATTAAGATCAGTCTTGGTCTTATTTTTGGTGCTGACCAACCAGTAACATGAGCCTGTTTCTATTTTCCTTTGGTTTCCTAGTCAGTCATATCCATTTATCCTTATCTCACGGGGGGGATGTTGTGAGAATAAATGAGACGATAAAGCCTAGATAATATGTTTTGAGAGGTACTAGATCAGTGTAAGGTGTATTATTAATTTTGTGGACTGTTATTAAAAAACCATAAAGATAACTGGAATTTAACTCTGCATCAGCTCACTGCACTGAGAACTAGCAACTGTGTTAGAATAAAAAGGATATTATCTTTTTAATTCCTCCATGTAATATTGTTGGCAGGGTATCACATGCTTTGGGGAATTTCATTCATTATAAAAATTTTAATACCAGATATTCAATAGACTCAAATGCTAATCACACAGATAAACTAAAGCAGCTCAAATTTTGAATTCTAGGAGTACCTATACTTATTTTCATCAATAATAAAAGTTAGCTGTACATATTTTCAGAAGACAAACAGGAAAAAAAAGGAGGGAGGTGTTTAACTGATACATCTCCCAGACGGCATCTGAGAATGCGAACACTGATCATTTTGAGAATAATGGTCTCAGATTCAAATAGACCTGCAGGGGAGGCGGTGGAGGCCCAGGAACCTCACCCTCGTCCTACTGATGATGGGTCAGTAGTTTTGTGAGTGTTGACGTCAGAAGGGAATTCAGATTCCCTCTTGGGCAACACCACTTCTTCCCCAGGTCTTAAAGCATTTCAGGGTTTAGTTGGTGAAACATGCTTGAAGATGAGCTTTTGAAATGAGCACACCTTGCCACTTGCCGCTGTGTCACTGAGAACAGGTGGTCCACTTAGGAACAGGTGCAGGTGATGGTCGCCTTTAGGGCAGTTCGGGAGTCCTGCTGGGGAGGACCCGATGGCCCTTGCATCCCACGTGGAATGCCTGACTTCGCTGTCCTGACAGCCCCCTCTGGCTCCAGGCCTCTCCCATTCTGGCTGCAGCCTATTGCCGGCCGGTCGCCAGCTCCTCCTCTGCCCACCTGCCCTCCCCGCAGAGGAACACGTTTCTCAGAGCTGAGCAGGACCGTGTTTCCTACACACCTTCAGTCTGAGCCTTGTCCCCGTAGGCAACTGCTCTGTTCCCCACTTCCTCCTCCCTACTGCTGCCCAGAGAGAACTTCGGTGTGGTGTGGTGTTCCATCTCAAGGTTACTTCTTTTTTTTTTTTTTTGGAGAGAGAGAGAGGCGGGGGAGAGAATTTTAATATTTATTTTTTAGTTTTCGGCGGACACAACATCTTTGTTTGTATGTGGTGCTGAGGATCGAACCCGGGCCACACGCATGCCAGGCGAGCGCGCTACCGCTTGCTTGAGCCACATCCCGAGCCCTCAAGGTTACTTCTTTATCTTTGGTATCCCCAATGTCAAGGACTCCCGTGTTCCTCCACCACATGACACAGGAAGGGAAGCACACTGGACTCTGGAGTGGACAGGTTCAGGGGAGGAGTCTTGAGAGGGCTCTTGGCCTGTGGCTGCCTCATCCTTTACCTCCTGGCCACCTGACTCAAGATGGCTCCAGGTGAAGGACAAGACTCCGGCACACAGTGCACCAGTCTGTCTGCTGTCACCTTTGGCAACTCAGATTGGGTGAGTTTCAGCCAACACTGGTTAACTTTGGTTCACAGTTGCGGAGGGCGTTCTTGCTGGCCAAGTCCCAAGGGGGCACAAGTCATCACAGGGAGACGTGTGTGACTTCTCAGGAGAGATGGGAACCATGTGAGTGGCTTCTGGTCTCCTTCTCTGTTAAAAAACATCAGGATTCAATCATGGGGCTCTGCCCTGATGACACTATCCAAGCCTAACCATTTCCAAGTCCCACTGCTAAACACCACAGTTGAATTAGAGTTCCACCCTGTTACTAGCCCCCAGCAGTGACCCAACACAGGAGGCCTTGGTGGACACAGTCAAGCAATACCCAACCACAGCAAGGAGACTACTGTGGTCTGTCCTGAAGGATTGACGATGCTTTTTTTCTGGTTGGAGACTCTAAGAACTCTAGAACACACAGGAGGTCAAGCACCCTGCCTTGCTGTGACACTTCTCTCCTATTTTCTACCTAATTCTAGGAATTGCTACAAATTCTATTTTTCACTGCACCTTTGTGGATTCTAGTTTCCTTTTGGTATTAGGGTGCTGGCAGGTGCTGGCCATCCCATCCACTGACAAGAGGTTCCACAGAGCACTGATTCCCACCAAGGCACTCACAGTGACATGTGACCACAGGACATCATCCCTGAAGGCACAGTCCTGCCATGTCCCTCCCCTCCTGAAGCAGGCAGCTGGACAGATTGGCCCACTGTCCCTCTGAAGGGACAGTTATAGGGCCAGTGAGGAGGCCACACCTTGCAGGCTGGGCCAGGATTTCCCAGGGGCCAACGAGTGCTCTGACCCAGGGTCCAATACACATTCCTGCTTCTCCCATAGCCAGGAGCAGTGGGTCTAGTCACCAGGTGACTGTGGAAGTGGTACTGCTCTCCAGACTCCTACTGGGTAAAGTTTTGTTTCCGGTCCTTGTTTTGCTGGCCTCAGCTGGACATGTGGTCTTGGATCCAGACAGAGAGCCCCCACCGAAGAAACAACAATGACACCTTGAAATGGAAGAGGAGGCTGCACCTGGCCGCTCCCTGTCCCTCGTTCAGGGGAGGTGGATCCAGCAGGCAGACAGGAGCACCGCCTCACAGGGGTAAGCAGCAGAACACCTGGAACTCGGGGGCCCCTCCGTGCGCATCATACTGCTACTGGGCTCTGTGGTGCAGGCCAGTGGGAAAGTGCTACCGTCCTACCCCAGCAGGACAACAAAGGCCTGTGGCACCCGTGTCAACTGGACCAACTCAAGAAACACCTAGAGAGCCAATAAGGCATGATCTCTGGGTGTGTTTGTGCGGGTGGTCGCAGAGACTTGCCTGTGAATCAGTGCACTGAGCGGGAAGACCTGCCCTCAAGTGTGCAGTCGCTGTCCGGTCCACTGGGGGCCTAGGTGGAGTAAATAGGCTGAGGAAAGGGAATGGTCTTTCCTAGAGCCGAGCCCCCTTGTCCTGCCCTTGGGCATCAGACTCTGGGCTCTCCAGCTACAGGACTGCAGGAGACGGGTCCTCAGTCCTTGGGCCTTGGAATTGAAACTAGGGCCTTGCCCATCCAGTGCCTTCCCTGGATCTGAGGCTTTCAGACTTGGACTCGGACTCAGCCATGCCCACTGTAGGACTTCTCAGCCACCATGATTGTTGTGGTTCTGATATGCAGTGTCCCTCAAAGCTCTTGCGTGAGACAATGCGAGAATGTTCAGCGACGAGTGAGTAGATTATGAATGTTGTACCTAACCCGTGGATCAACCCACTGATATGGATTAACCGGGTGGTAAAAGAGACAGCAGGGTGTAACTGATGAGCTAGGACCCTGGGGCCTGCCTGCAGGTTTACATTTTGTCCCCATGAGTGGGGCTCTCTCTGCTTCCTGGCTGCCACGTCCTGAGCGGCTTTCCTCCTCTTTTCTGCCCCGATGTTCTGCCTCACCGTAGAGCGGAGCTTTGGGGTTGGCTGACCACAGACTGAATCTCTGAAAGTGTGGGCCAAAGTGATTTTTTTTTCTCTTCTGTTATGGTCAGATCTTTTGGTCTCAGGTACAAAAAAACTGAAGATATCAATAATTGTGATCCAGTTCCCCTGTTACATTCCCCCTCCTCTTCTTCCTCCTTCTCTCTCTCTGTCTTTCTTTTCTCTCTCTCTCCCTCTCTCTCTCTCTCACACACACACACACCACACATACACACACACAATACGCACACACATCCTTTTAGTTCTGATTCTCTAGAGAACTGTGTCTCACACACAGGGTAAGTTCTTACCACAGAAATACTCTCACAGTCAGAGGACCGATTTCGGAGGGTTTCAGGAGTAGGGTGGAGCTTGGATGGGTCAAGTGACTTTCTGGGTCTCCTAGACCAACAGTTCCGGGAGTCAGAGTTCTCGAACACAGTGTCTCTTGGCAGTGAAGATTAAACTCTTCTCAGAACAGTTTTAAATACCAAGTCTGTTGCATGCTGACTGTTGCCAAGTATGGAACACATCCCTACTTCCTTTTGTTTGAAAGTTTATTTTCACAAATCAAATGGCCTCTAGGTGAATATATATTGACTAAATATTTCAATATATTCCCCAATTATAACCTACTAAGAGCATTAATTATTTTTGGAATTATATGTATGCATGCATGTATTTATTTATTTATTCAGGTGGAGCCATGAGTTTGAATAAGGACTTTGTACACCTTAAGCATGTGTTCTACCACGGAGCTTTCCCACAGTCCATTAAAAATTGAATTAAAAATCAGATTTTTGATTGACGCTTGTCTTCCTGATTGTCTATCATGATGAGTTAAGGTAGTGGGTAAAAGTCAGGCACAGTGCTGCACACCTAAAATCCCAGAAGCTCAAAAGGCTGAGGCAGGAGGATCTCAAGTTCAAAGCCAGCCTCAGCAAAAACAAGGTGCTAAGCAACTCAGTGAGACCCTGTCTCTAAATAAAATACAAAATAGGGCTGGGGATGTGGCTCAGGGTCGAGTGCCCCTGAGTTCAATTCTCAGTATCCCCCACCCCACCAAAAAAGAGAGTGGGTAAAAGAATCAACAACTGGAATGGCATGAAATTAAAAACCTTCTGCACAGGAAACAGCTGAGAGCATGAAGAGAGAGCCCATAGAATGGGAGAGAATCTTTACCAGCTACTCTTCTGAAAGAGGGTTCACATCCAAGATATATAAAGAACTCAAAAATATTAACACCCAAGAATAAATAAAATCCAAACAAACAGACAGACCTGAACCCAATCAATAAATGAGCAAATAGCTAAACAAACATTTTACAAAGAAAGAAATACCAATGACCAACAAATATGTGAAACAGTGTTCCACATCCTTAGCCATCAGTGAGATGCAAATTGAAACTACATGAAATTTCCTCTCACTCCAGTCAGAACAGCAGCAATTAAGGATGTGAACAATGATAATTACTGGCAAGGATGTGGGGGGAAAGATACACTTACACATTGTTGTAAATTAGTACAACTACTCTGGAAAGCAATATGTGCTTCCTCAAAAGACTGGGAATGGAACCACGATCTGATCCAGCTATAACACTCCTGGTATTTTCCCCAAAGATCTAAAACCAGCATACTATAGGGATACATGCCTCCAAATGTTTATAGCAGCACAATTCACAGTAACCAAGTTATGGAACCAGCCTGGGTGTCCATCAATGGATGAATGAAGAAAATGTAATATATATACACAATGAAGTTTCACTCAGTAATAAAGAATGAAATGATGTCATTTTTTTGGCAAATGGATAGAACTTCAGAACATCATGCTGAGTGAAAGTCAGGGGTTCATCTGTGAAGTCAGGGGTTCATCTCGCTCATCTGTGAAAGCTGGTGGGTGGTAAAAGACCAGGAATAAAAACATGGGGAACTTATGAAAAAGGAAGGAAGACGGTTTAATCATTTTTTTCATTGCTGTAACTAAAAGACCTGACAAGGAGGAATTAGAGGAGGAGAAGTTCATTTTGGGCTCCAGTGTTCAGAGATCTCAGTCCCTAGACCGATGGCTCCATTCCTTGGAGCTGAAGGTGAAGCCGGACATCATAGTGGAAGAGCGTCATGGAGGGAGGCAGAGGAGTGAGGTGGCCTCGTCCGGGCTACCTCAGAAAGAGACTAACTAAGCTCAGCTCACCCAATGTTTGCCCCCAAGGCAGCCTACAGGGAGCACTTGCCCAGCCCTAAGCTACCTGCCTGCAGGTACCACCCAGTTAACCTCCTCAGGGGTCGGAGCCCTGTTTGGATTAAGGCTCTCACAACCCATCACTCTCCTTTGACCTTCTTGCACTGTCTCACACATGGCTTCTGGGGGACAACTCACATCCAGACCATAGCAGAGACCAACAGAGTACAAGAAGGGGACAAAGAGGAAGGAGTGAAGGGCGGGCATGAGGAATACTGGGGAATGAGATCTGCCCGATGAGCTCTGTCCATGTGTGCATGTACTAGGAGTCATCCCGATCACATCTATGTTATTATGATTCACTGATTACCTATTGATGATAATAATAGAAGGGAGATCAGCGTGTAGAGAAAGGAGAGGAAAAGGGAGGTGTAAGGGAATGAGATGGATCACATTACGTCATGTAATGTGTGGACATGGCATAATGAATCCCACTAGTATGTAAATCATACTGCACAAAAAAGAAGATGCTGGGTAAATGGATTTGACTAGGTGAGGTAGAGTTTATCACAGCCCTTGATCCCTAGAGGATGACAGGGCTTCTTGCCCAGTCATCTAACTACCCTGCTGCAGAGACCATGCTGAAATCAGCAACAATAATGAAACACCAAACATCCTGAAATGGGGGTAGGTATAAACCAGAACTAGTCCTTGGATTGCTACACCTAACGTTGCATCAAATTACCATGGAATCAGTACAGGACAGAGATCCCATGGTAAATGTATATCATGGAAAGAAAGAAAAAGGAACAGTGTTCTTAGATTTGCATATGCATATATAGATCATACCCGCGCATAAATTATGTGCACATGCATATGGGAATGTGTACTAAGATGTCTATTTTATGCTCCCTAATCGAGTCATGTCCTTTGGGATTGCTGTATATAGTGACTTGACCTCAAATCCAAAATAAGTCCTATTGCTAAGGTGCACCTCACGGAAAGCATCTTGCTCCTTGCAGTCACCATGTGTGTAGAGCAATTTGAAAGTCACATTTCATAGAGTTTCTAAACCAAATATGTCCTGCCTTGGGTTTTGGCTTCTTTTGGGAGGGACTGGTTCTTTATTTCAAAAAGACACTTGTCAATATTCAGTATCAAAACAGTTGCACTATTGTTTATCTTTCTCCCAACTGGCCCCAAAGAGACCACAACAAAGGAGAATATATTTTAAGCCAATAAGCTGCAGGATGTACACCTAACAGACCTCACGAAACCTCACCTAAAAAAGTGGGGATTGGGCTGGGAAAGAAACTTTGAAAGATCAGTACCCTGCCGGCACAGACTGCAGGACTCTCACAGCCAGACGAGGTGGCCAGGTACCCCACCCCAAAGATGCAGTTTGAAAATAATATAAAATTTAAAAAGTTGTGTACATAAGCTGTTCAGACTCAGCGCGGGTCTCTGCCTCCTTGAGTTTATCAGTGAGAATCTTTATTTCTTCCTCGTATTTGTCTTCCTTTTGAGAGTACTTTTCTTCAGCAGCATTCAGACACTCAGGTTCTGGTCCATCAGTCTGATCTGCTCCTCCATCTCTCAGCAACGGGACTCTGCCAGCTCAGCTCGTTCCTCTGTGCGTTCCAAGTCTCCTTCAATAATCACTAACTGACGAGCCGCCTCTTCATACTTCCTATCTGCTTCTTCTGCGATGTGCTTAGCTTCTTTGAGTTGGATTTCCTCGAGTTCCATCTTTTCTTCATCTTTTAGGGCCTGGTTTTCAATAACCTTCACACCTCTCTCACTCTCATCAGCAGCTTTTCTGCTTCCTCCAGCTTTTGCAGGGCAGTAGCGAGGTGCTCCTGAGCACGGTCCAGCTCCTCTTCAACCAGTTGGATCCTTCGGTTCAAGGAGGCTACCTCAGCCTCAGCCCTAAAATACCAGAAAGCAAACAAGCGAGAGAAAAACGATGGTTAGATGCCACGATGTAGGTGGCAATGGCTTAACCGTATGCGTGTTGTCAGGCCCGAGGGCCTCTTCCATCCTTGTCAAGGGGAGTGCTAACCTCCTCTCCTTTCATACAACACGGGTTTTGGCTTCTTGATGTGTGTCAGGTCAACTCAGGGAAAACATCACAATTTTTCCCTGCAGTGTTGAACCTTGCCACAAAGCTCTCATCGGACATTCCTGTAACAAAAGCAGAAGAATATGAGAAAGCACAGCAAGGTCACTCTAAAAGCCTACCTGTCTTCTGTCTGTCTGAAGTCAGAGAGCAGGAGACCCATCCTACCCTCCCTACTCAGCTGGGCCTCCGATCAGAGGTCTGGGATGCAGACCCTGGAGAAATCTTATTGTCATGGAGTTTTGTCAGCAGGCCCAGGATGTCACCTGCAGGTGCAGAGCAGAGGTGTGGGTGTCACCCCTGTTGGTGGCAGAATCACAGAGGAGAAGGCAACATCTTTTCCTCTCCCGTTGCATGGTTCATGGCTTAATAAGAGGAAAGCAGGACAAGTTGATCCACCACAGTTTTTCATGACCTGGAATCCTTCAGAAAGACCCAGATTCTCAGGGAAACTATTTTTCTGGTGTCATGAAGGAATATGAGGGGAGGGCCCAAGGGTGTGATCCATGGTAATGAATGGACCACCGAGCAGGGCCGGCTCTTCCAGGTTCTTCTTGACCCCTTGTGTGACCGTCCTTCCCTCCAGGTACAAGCAAGACACCTGGCACAGGAGGGTCTTTGGGCAAGGGAGGGAGATCAGTCAGAGTCACTTCTCTGCTTCTGAACTGTTCTCAATTTCCTTCAGCCTGAAAGTGTCATATTTGGGAGTATCATGTTCTGATCCCTGACACAATGAATAAAGCTGAATGAATAAAGCTGAAGTCAACAGAATGTGAGATGCTTAAAAAACAAAAAATGTGAGTTAGAGAGTAAAACAGTGGGAAGGACTAGAGCCTGAATCCATGGATCTGGCTGGTGACAGGAGCCGGGTCTCAGGGGTTTGCTCCTTCCGGCTCTGTTGTAACTTCTGTGTGGCCAATACTGAGAGGATGGAATTTCCTCCTGATTTCAACACTTGAAGCATTTTCATCTCACTGTTATGAAGTGTATTTAGAGGCTTGATATGTCGTTATTCATAGATACTTACCAGGTGGAGATTTCGTTATCATTTTAACCTTGGAAGTATTGACTAATAGATCTTATCTTGGTTTTGGTACAGGAGATTGAATCCAGGGCTGCTTTACCACTGAGACACATGCTTTTTTATTTTCGAATTTGAGACAGGGCCTTGCTAAGTTGCTGAGGCTGGCCTCAAACTTATGATCCTCCTGCCTCAGGCTCCTACATTTCTGGGATTGCGGCCTGTGCTGCTGTGCCCAGTAGGCCTTAGCTTGTGAAGGCTGAAAATAAACTACAGTGTGTTCTCAAACTGCAAATGTGGATCTTTTAAAAATTTTTTTTGAGGTACAATAGACATAGAATAATTCATAACATACTATCTTTATTTTCTGATTCCTCAAAAAGAAACATTATGGGTTGCCACTGATTTCTTTTTTTCTTTAAAGAACACTAGGAAGCTTTGCAATATCGGTGATCACAAAACCCATGTTATTATTGCTTATGCTTTTGGTTTAATTAAAAGTGTATTTTTGTTCTTATGATGTGTGTACACAGCATAAAGAATTATTAATAACAGCCAACAGTATGTTTTGAATCAGTACATATCAGTGCAAAAATGTGTATTGAAATCAACTAAAGCCAAGCTCACATCATGAATTTTTAAATTACCTTAAAGGCTTTCAAAGGCAAACCCAAGGCCCACCCTAAATGGCTGTGGTGGTTTCCCCCAGTCCAGGTGCCCAGCCCAACATTTGTTCCTGATTACGCTGTGCTTCAGAAAAGGCCGAATCAGAAATGCTCTGCCTGGAGAGCCTTGCAGCTCCACGGTAGGCCTCTGGCATGCGGGAGTTCTCCATAAAGTCACTCCTATTTAAACCAGAGACACAGACCTCTTTCTTGGGTCCCCCGCCCCTCCCCCCCAGCAGGCCTGGGACATTTTCCTGAGCATTCACGATGTTAATTGGAGTTACATGTGTGCATTCAGATCTGAACACACTTCCAGATGTGGCTTTTGTAAGCAAGTCTTTTCAGACTGAGCCCTTCATATTTCAAATGGTATTGCGCTGCACAAGATATCTTCAATTAAAAAAAATTCCAGAGGACACAGCCATTTGCATGATTAAACACAACATAACAATATAAAATTACATATATATATTTGGAATTGGGTCATCTGATTTTGATTCTTGCTTTTCTCTTATTTTCTACTTTAAAAGTTGCAAGGATCCTAGGGGTATGATCTTAAAGGATACATCTTTGCTGTTCACTTCTAAAGTCATCTAATTCTGCATGGCTTTGTAGAAAATTGATGCCAGTGCTAGGAAGCCTGGATTGTAAACAAGATATTCGAAATGATGCCAGCTGCCTAAAACCTGATTTTATTTGTACCTTTACCTTGCACTCTAGCTGGAACGATGTGCATATAATGTAAAGGCCAATAACTGTATTTGTGCATTTCCTAAGTTGTAACTGGAGGAGAAAACACAATCGAGACAGGAGGAGAGGGCTTAGTGTAAAAAGAATGTAGGCTCAATTAAACTCCCTTCCTGCGAGCTCCATGCAACAGCACAGATTATTTCTGTGGTCATGGGCCAAGTCTGCCTTTATTTGGAAGGAATTCTCTTATCTTTTAAGACAGTGGATCTTAAGTTTCTTTAGCAGAGTTAAATAAAAACTGAATCTCAGTAACAAAGGACAGACTCGTCTTATAATACCATGCACTACTGCCTTGTGGGGTTCAGAAAATATATTTGCATTTTGTCATGTTTGGTGGAAAATTATAATAAATAATCTCACAGAACAATTCATTTTATACTTAAAATCCAAAGCAGCCGCAATATACAGCAGCATTGGTTTCACTCAATCAAAGAAAATTTTCCATAAGTCACGAGGTGCCCCTCCAATAACACGCCCCACTCCATCCCCCGCCATTCGTGCAGGGCTCATTTATAACTCTGCACCCGGTTCTACTTCACTGGCAAAGGCAGGCACCAAAACAAGTAATTACCATAATTATTTTGGACTAAGATGAAATCCTTTCAAAGAGTACACATTTTCCTTTTTGTATTGCATTTTTATTAGCCATATACATTTGAATCAAATTTCTACTATACATATTTATTAATACCAAGATACTTGTAAATACCATGCGAATCAGGATGGGTTGCTAATTTAATGTACTCTTCTCCCTCTTTGAATCTTTACTCTTTGGTTTTCTCCTTAATTTTCATTTATCTACTTTTGAAGATACAGCAAACAACACCCACAATGTAATTTTGAGTGTTTTAAAGCAAAGCAGTAGATTTCATTTCCCAAAGAGTATTTTATTAAGGAAATATTCTTACAGCTCAGGAAAATCCAATCTGAAATACAGACGTGAAACAAATACATGTGATGGTCTATTTTGTTAAGAGGAACTTGTTTTGATCAATCAGACTGAAACCAAAAAATGCTTTGGGTCCATATTTCGATACAAATAGTGGTGGGGAAGGTTACATCCAAGTCTCCAATGTTTCAGGAGGTGTCTATTTCTTTCTTATTAACTGAAATACTTTAAAAACTAAAGTGGTTCAACTTAATAATTTTATTAGACTGTAATAGTTATTTCATTAACATTTTTCTCCAAGGATTTTTCTGTCTGATGGGGAGTACTTTGCAGTTCCAGACAGTATGATGGATGCTACTTTTCTATGACAAGAATTTTAACAGCCCTCCTTCAGCACTCAGTGCACACCCAATTACGCGTCTGAGCTAGTAACCTTGAATTTATGTTGCCATGGCGACAAACTGGTCATGCATTATGGATTATCATTGAAATTCTACACCCTACCTAGCATAATGAGAGCTGGGGACTTAATCAAGTCAGCCGTTCTGTGTGACACAAAGTGAAGAACTAGCTCTTATTGTTCAGTGCCCAGAAAGGAAGCGGCCTGACGGGGAGGCAGCTGCGGGGCCGAGGCCTGATAGATGGCCCTTATATACATTTGTGAACGTATAGACAGATGGTGCTCAGTGCCTGCAATTTCCAGCTTAGGCGGCAGCTGTTCGGGTAACCTCTGCCGTCTCACCTTGTTGTCATGGAACATTGAGCAGAGACTGGGAATGTGCACGGGTGCATTGACAATCTGACTGGATTTACACTGATGGCACCCTTCTTTTATCATAGGGCGGCCGGGCTGGGAAGAATGCCCGGTGGGGGCGGGGCCGAGGGCGCAGGAGGGTGGGAGGCGGGTGGCCAGGAGCACGCGCTTTGGAACGCCAGAGCCTGGGATCTGAATAGCGCCCGCTTGCATTTTAGAAGAAGCCAGAGGGCAGGAGCAGGGCTGCCCTGCCTGGGAGTCCAGGTAGCTGCTTTTCAAAGCCCCAAGTCCCAGGCAGAGCCGTCCCTGGGGGTCATTTCAGCTCCCCTCTCCCTCAGGTGGTGGCTGCCTTGCTAGCTCTTTGCTGTTATGAAGACAAAACGGCAGCTTCTTCAAGTCCAAGGGGCAGGCTGGGTAGCAGGGCAGCTCCAGCCGGAGCCCGAGGACGCCCTCCACGCGGGGCCTCCCTTCCCGGGAGGGAGAGCAGAACCAGTGCGAGGCCGCCAGGAGGCTCCGGATGGGGAGCGGTTTTCACATAAATAGACTCCTTAATGATCTTCCTCTCCATTAGAAATGATTGAATCAATGCATTTCTAAACAGAAAGGCAGCTGCTTTTAAGCCGAATATCCAGCCCCATAAATCTCAGGGTCCACATGGATATTTGTCAGAGAACGACGCCCTGTAACGGTGCTCGCCTTGCACCTGCCCTCCCAGCCCACCGGGCCATGGTCACCGACAAGGTCACAGCCATTAACCGCCCTGCACACCCAGACCTGGCAGCAGGGTGCCATCACAGCATTCTGGCCGCCGCGGCTTTCTTTCAGGTGAAATTCTCTTGTTTGATTTTATTATTTCTTTTCACTCCCCTCCCCCCCGCTTTCCAGCCTCAGATTTTAAAGTCACTTCAGCCATTTGATTTGAAGAATTCTTCGTGTGCGCATGCAGCAAGGTCTTCCTTAAACATTTCATGAGACTTTGGGAGTCTCTCCCCCCTCCCATGGCCCCCTCCCGCTGCTGCAAAATAAGCCAACACGTCTCATCAGCTTTCACCCATGTGAAGACCACCGTGCCTCCTCAGGTTCATGGGCGACAGTTAGGAAACCTTCCAGCACGGTTTGGGGAACAGGGAGGGCCGCCCGGCAGTGCCAGCCATGTCTGGGGCCAGTGGGGATCTGGCTCTTTACAGGTCCTAGAGTCGGATCCATACCGCACAGGGAAAAGCTGCCTGGGACCTACCACTGACATGCATTCAGGGAATTGTATACAGGGAATTTTAAAAACGGGTGGATACTTTTCTGTTATTTTAAAGTTGATTTTATAGGCTATCTATACATAGGTATAAAGACTTGATCTATGTTTTATTTAAGGAGTAAAAATGTCATTAAAATGACATTAAATTAAAGCATAATACCATAAAATTATACAATGAATGAAAAATATTGATAGGAAACCTGCAACTGCCTAAATGTATTTCTAAGTGTTCTATGAATGTCTTGTGTTTGGATGAGGATGATATTTATTTTAAATGGATTAAAACAGCATTTGTTGAAATTTTGTATCTTTGCACCCAGGCCTAAGCAACAGATTTCATATATTATTATAAAAGATTTTACTCTATCTCCCATTTTTTCCCTGAGTAATAGGACTTCATGAGTGGTTTTATTTTTTCTACAATGCCACAAATGACCATGAGCATTCATCCAAATAGTACTCTTATCTTTAAATATGTATTTTAAAATTTTGACACAAAGAAGCAAAATTCTCTATATTTTTTTCATAAAACATTGAATATATTTTAAGTGTCCATAATTAAAAGCAATTATTTTATTTAAAAATAGTCATGGAATTATAATCTAAGCTAAAAAAGGTTTTCTAACCAAGAATGCAATTCATTCTTTATGAATAATTATAATTTAAGAGTTTGTTTTGCAAAATTTCAAATGCATATTATATATATGCTTAATTTGTGTAGAGAGAAATAGTCTATCCTATGTAAAGAGTAGGGTTAAATAACAGGATAATCTCCAACAGAATCAGGATTCATTGACTAGATCGATCTCAGGTTTACTCAGTACTCAAAATCAAAGTTTTCTCAACTGCAAAGGGGGACTCAGGGCAATCTGCCTTTCAGGATCAAGGATGGTCTTCATCAGCCTCGTATTTCCTTACTTAACAATATCCTTCAATCAGTTCTTCCAAATTATCTAGTACCTAACTTCATTTTATTCAGTTTATTTAAAAATATTTTCTAAAAATTTAAGTTAAATTATTTTTTGACTGGTGCATACAAATAATTTCTAAAAATTTAAATTTATTTTCAATTGGTGCATAAAAATATTTAAAAAGTACATATTTATGGAATACCATGTGATATTTGGAGAAATATCTATTCTCTAGCACTTAAATCAGGGTAGATATGTCCATTTCCTCAAATATTCATCACTTGTTGATGGTAAGAAATTTGAGAATCCTTTCTTCTAGCTGTTTGAGACATACAACACATTGTCATTGTCTGTTGTCACCAACTGTTCCCCTCCCTATCCATCCCTACCCTTTCTGTCTCTGGTAACCTCCTTTCTCTTCATTTCTAAGAGCTCATTTTTGTATAACTAACAAATAACTGAGACCATGCAATACTTCTCCCTCTACTTTATTTATGTCATTTAGTATAATGACATCCAGCTCCATCCAATTTGTCACAACGACAGGATTGCTTTCCTTTTTGTGGCCAAATAGTATTCCATTGTGTGTATGTACCACATTTCCTTCATCCATGTGTGAGCCAAGGGACACTCATCTGTCCCAACACTGCTGCAATGAATGCTGGGGTGTGAATGTCTCCTGACCAAGCTGATGGAACTTCTGGATCAGATGGTAGTTGTATTTTTAGTTTTTTAAGAACCTGCATGCTGTTTTCCTTGACTACCTAGCTTCATTCCCCCACCAGCACGCAAGGGTTCCCTTCCCTCTCCCTCCTCCTGGCACTTCTCTTTTCTAGTTTGATAATAGCCATTGCTGCTGAGGTCAGGTGACATCTCATTGTGGTTAAAACAATGTGGCTATGAAAGAGTCACTGGGTGGACTATGATTTGAAAGTGTTTGTGATGAACATTTCTGAGGTCCCACAAAAAATAAAAATAGAACTATTATCTGACCTGCAGAGAAAATGTTGTATACTTATCAAATTTCTATTTTATTTTGCAATTTCACCATCTCATGCATTCTGAGTCCCTGTGATCACTGCTCCTATTTAACAGGTTAATGGGATTCAAGGAGGTGTAATGATGCATTTATCTAGATTTATCAAACATGAAAGTAAATATATTCCTTAGGTTCCACATGAATATCAACAAATTTCTTAAATTCCTTCCTTTAATTTCACTTAAAACTTGGAATTGTTGTTGGGAAATTCAAGAAGTGGTCTTTCAGCCTGTGCTGGGTGTGTTTCCCTGTTGTGGTAGGACTCCCAGCCTTGCCTGTGCTCCGGGCTCCACAGGTGGAGCCTTCTGGGAGGGGCTCACAGTGTCCTGCCCCAATGGCCCATGGTCCCAGGTCCAGCAGCGGAAAATCCCGCCCAGTGCCACTGATTCTGTGGAGTGACTGTGGACATCAACTAGACTCTGCCCACCTTCTTGGGATTCAGGAGGCAAGCGCTACCTTCCTTGCGATAGACCTTGGGAGCCACATGTTCTCTGACACTTCTTTTTTCTTCAGTGCTAGGGCACTTTTCCAGTAAATCGTAGAATCAGTCTGTGGCAGAGACTGTGCGGAAATGCTGGTCAGAGAGGCTCCTGCTTGTCCCCCACCAGGCCAAATTCACTGTGCTCCCTCCCATGCACCCCCCGGAGCTCCTGGGGATTTGGAGAGGGCACACAAGACTGAGCTCCACTCCTCCAAATCCTATGAGATCCTAGACAGTTCTCTTTGCATCTCAGTCTCCCTGGTCTAACATGGGGAACTTGAACCTCCTCGGTGAAAAATTTCATGAGAAGAAGAAACCCCAGCACATAGAAATGACAGAAGGAATCAGCTTCCTTATATCAGAGAAAGCAATCAGCTATTCCTGAATGTTTGGGGATTGGCTAATTTCACTTAGCATTAAATTCTCCAATTCCATCCGTTTATCTGCATATGCCATGATTTTATTCTCTTTTATTGCTGAGGAATATTCCATTGTGTACCTACACCACATTTTCTTTATCCATTCATCTACTCAAGGGCATCTAGGTTGGTTTCACAGTTTAGCTATTGTGAATTGTGCTGCTCTAAACACTGATGTGGCTGTATCCCTGTAGTATATTGTTTTTAAGTCCTTTGGGTATAGACGGAGGAGTGGGAGAACTGGATCAAATGTTTGTTTCATTCCCAGCTTTCCAAGGAATCTTCATACTGCTTTCCATATTGGCTGCACCAATTTGCAGTCCCACCAGCAATGTATGAATGTGCCTTTTTCCCCACATCCTGGCCAACACTCTGATTCATAGTGGGGTTGGTAGGGGGAGATGGGAGGATTAGATGGACTCTAGATAGGGTAAAGGAGTAGGAGGGGAAGGGAGGGGGCAGGGGTAAATAAGGTGGTGGAATGAGATGGACATCTTTACCCTAAGTATGAAAACATGAATGGTGTGAACATACTTTATATACAACCAGAGATATGGAAAATTGTGCTCTATATGTGTAATATGAATTGTAATGCATTCTGCTGTCATATATAACAAATTAGAATAAAAAATAAAAAAAGAAATGACAGGAGGATGAACTATCCACACACATTGCTGAGCCTTGAAAATCTACTTGGGGTACTGGGGTGTGGATGTGCACTCTGAATAGTTGGAGACAGTATCTAGGAAGTTTTGGAAACACAAAATGAATAAGAGCAATGTGTGAAACGTAAACATTGGTGTGTCTGTGGACTCATTGTACCTCACATCCTAACCGGAATGTCAGAATGCCGTGTGTGTCGAAGTGAGAATGAACCCACAGCCTGCTTTCATTAATTTCTTCATGAATCTTATTTGATTAGTGCCAATCTGCTTAGTTGACAATTATTATCAAATAAAAAATATATAACTTTAGAGTAAGTTGAAATAACAAATTGATTTCCTAGAGTATGTGCATTTTCTTGTGTCCTGAAATACTTTTTAGATTCTGGCATTCAATGAGATTTTCAGCCTGAATCTCTTAGTCTCTGATTCCAACTCTGGCTACTTCAGTTTTCAAAACTATTAGGAAATACTAGGCTCCTAGATGCATTTTTATTTCATCTTATGATTTTTAATTCTAATAAACAAGATCCTATAATTCTGACAGAATGCTGTTTTAATTTTTAAGAAAGAGATACAGAAAGATGACAGCCAGATGTTCTCAACTGTCAGGGCATCATAAGAGATCATACTGAGATTTTAAAGTTTTTACACTTGACATTACAATGTTAGCATCCCAGGGAGGGTGAGTTAAGAGGAGACTGACTGTCCCAGGCAGGAGGGACGGGCACAGAGAGCAAAGGCCAAATGGCAGCCCTGTCCAGCAAACGAGTGCTCACCATCAGATCAATGCAGTGTTAAACGTGAAAAAAAAAGTGCTCTCTTTCACGGCATGCACTGCTTACATTTCTAGAGCATGTGTTTCATGTCAAGAGCACATTATCTCCTTCAAATCTCACTGTGGATAAATTATATCCACCCACTTTAGTTTGTAGATGAAGTGATTGAGGCTCAGAAAAAAATGGTTTATTCAAGTTCAAAACCAGTTTTTGGTCCAAATGATGAATGCTTATTTGATTTTCATTTGTGATCTCAGCATTTTCTTGTGGAACCACTGGTCAGCAACGTTGAAGGAAGGGTTCCTGCTCACGGGAGACAGATATGGTAAGTCACATGCCACCAGACTTTGAGAAGAAGCCAGGTTACCACATGGCCACCTCAGCTCTCCAGCCAGGCCTTGGCAACAGCAGAGTGGCCACACAGCTCAGTGTCCACCTAGTCACTGTCCTTCATACCCCAGAGGTGAGGAACTGCCATTATTCACAAAGTAAGGGGAAGCCTGTGTGGTGTTTCTCACCCATGGCCAGGTCCTTCCAAGAATTTAGAACAAAATTCAGTGATGTTTTTCATGCAAAGGGAGGTCAGACCTGGCCACTTCTTGAGATAGTCCCAGTCTGTTCCTGGGGACCCGTGTACCTGGAAAGAGCATTTCCTTTCACTCCCAAGGGGTGCTGAGCAGGATTATCAGCATTATGGTCAACCCACTTGTAAATGTTATTACACTTTGTAATTAATTTATATTGCTGTAATAAATCAGGATACAAGGTAAAGCAAATTTAAGTAACCATATCCATAGGAACTGTATAAGACCTTTGCTAAGTGAATTTCTATTATTAATTATCGGGGCCTAACTCATTTCTCCTTCTCCTTTTCAGGGCTACATACAAGCAGCCTCTGCCTCCAGAACCTTGCTCAGCGGAGTAGCCCCTTCAGGGAGGGTAAGTCTTCTGGGCGGCTCGCGGGGTGATGCCCTGTTGCAGGGCTGGCTTCCACGTGGCTGTGCAACAGTCTGACTTCTCGCCAGGTCCAGCTGCCTCCACCTCCGCCCCATTCCCCTTGATTGGCAGCCTCTGAAGTCTCGGCACGGGGGTGTTCAGTACTTGCTCCCCTCAAAGTCCTGCAACAGAAACGCTCTGGCTGCGGTGTGCAGAAGTGAGCTGGGCAGGCCCGGCGGACCTCTGGCCACAGCTGCGTGGTTCCAAGGCGGCGGTGTGATTTCTGCGCAGGGTGAAGGGACTTCTAGAGTGAAGCAATGCCAGCTGTCACGAAGGGGGCCCGTCTTCAGCAGATGCCAGCCTCGTGCGTAGTCCTCAGTCAGTGCCAGCCGAGGTTGTCTGAATGGTTGAGAAAGACAGACGGACAGAGACAGACAGAGGGAGGGAGAGCAAGGCAGAAAAGCCAGTCTCTTTCTCAGGCCCAGTATGTGAGACCAACAGAATGAAATTTCAACTTCATCATAATTTAACTGAGCGGCAGACTTTCTCTCCAGAGTGTGCACAGTAAACTTTTCCTTTTTCTGACTTTTGGTGTCCCCGAAGCCACGTGCGGCCGTTATCAAGCTGAGACCTCCTGGTGGGCCAGCAGCAGCAGCAGCAGCAGCAGCAGCAGCAGCAGCAGCAGCAGCAGCGCAGGACCCAGTGGGAGTGGGCGGGGCCTGGGGTCACGTGAGCTGCGAGGGCCGCACTGATTGGCAGCACACTAGAGGAGCACGAGATTAAGATGGCGGGAATAAGGTCTGGCAGGATGCGAGACGTGTGTGGCGCGGGTCAGATCACAGCCAGGACCTCAGAGAGGCTGTCCCATTAGCCATTAAGAAGTGGCCCAGAGGGCGGGGAGGGCAGGGAAGGAGAAGCAGCGGAGAACCCGACCTAAAACCTCCGTTCCCAAGCTTACCTGCGCCTGGCTGCCAGCAGATGTGACATGGGCCACCAGCGGCCTCTGGGAGAGGAGGCGGCCCCGCTGAGGAGCAAAGCCTGAGCAGACCCAGACTTGACTTCATGCTTGAATATTGATATTTAAATCAGGAAGGGATTTTTTACCTCCCAAGATAGGGGTCAAAATATCAGCAAATGACAGAGAGAATCTGGAGTTTTCTTTCCCAAAGGACTTTTTGCGGCCTGTTGCGCTGCGGGGAGCTGGGGAGGAAGGCCTTCACCTCTCCCCTCCAGTGTGACCAGGGACCACTGCAAGGCTCAGGCCGCGTTTGGGTCCCCCCGCCGGGGCCTTCCCCTCGCGCTGTCGCGTCTCTGGCCGGCCCTCCCCTCGCATAGTCTAGGATGTGTTCATCACTTACTCGTTCCCTAGTGGCCACACTTGACCTCTTGGAGGTGCTTAGAACGTTTTTTTCCTTCTTTTTCTTGTGAGGGCCTCCATTTCACATGGCTCAGAGTACTGTTCTATTTGCTCTTTTACTTCACTAGAAAGGTAGGTCATCCTTCTCACCAGGGGAAAAGGACAGCTGGATTCCATGGACTTCCCCTTTGCCCCCTGCACAACCTCTAAGGACACGATTGAAGTGAGCTTTTGGGAGGTTGCAAGCCCTTGGGGGTGTTGAGTACAGGGTGCACCCAGCTGTGGAGGCCTCAGGAGACAATGGCACAGGAGAAATGAGAAGGACGAAGTGGTCTGGGAGAGTTGGGTCCTGAGTCCCACTGAGGACACACGAGGAATCTCCCACCCTGAAGGATCCCTGCAGCCCTGGGCACTGGTAGCTCTTTGGAACCAGGGGCAAATGCAGACTGGCCAAAGGTCTGCGAGGTGCAACTAGATGTGCCACCTGGACTGCCCACTTCCCTATAGCCAGAGGTGGAGCTCCTTTCCAGATGACTAAGACACCCCCTCTCTTAGTCAGTGACAGCAGGTGTCTGATGGCAGGGATGCCTGCCCTGGGGGCCAGTGCTCCAGCTTCCCTGCCCCCAGGTGTGGTGTGCACCAGAGTCTTCTGAGAGGAACATGAACAGCTCAAAGGAAAGCATCAAGATATTGCTGTTGGGACTTTGCCAGATCACCTAACCTCAAGATTAAAGAATTACCTGTGAGCTTGTATGTTTTGGTTTCCTAGTTTTAACATTTTCATCTTTAATCCATCTGGGATTTGCTTAGGTAAACAGACATGTTTTTCTATGTTACCATGCTGCAGAGGTACTGCTTGGTAAATGTGGTCAAGTGGTGGATAAATGAAAGGCAGGATTTCAGGCGGAGAGTGAACTGTGTGTTCTGAGGGAGTTAATTCTGATTCCTAGCTGCCAAGGGGTCACCAGAGTCCACCAAGGCAGAAAGTGGCCAAGCTGACCTAATGATTTCTCCTCAGAAAACTCTTGCAGCCAGGTCATGGCAAGCAGGTCTTGAGAACAAGGCCAGCTGCCCTGGGGCAGGTCCTGGGACCCCCAAGGGGACAGCTGTGGTCCCTGTGAAACTGAGGCCCAGCATCTCTGTATTTTGTGCACATTCTCCCTGTAAAAGGCAGAGAATGAAAACTCTCCACTAAAGGCATTGGATTTCAAGTACTTTGAGGATTAAGGCAGGCAATTCTAGCCAGTGTTGTTCAATATGGCTCTCTGCAGCCAGTGACTGGAAATTCTGCACAGTTCCCTGGGCCACTACCTCTGTGCAACCAAAAGGGCACCAGTGTCTCCTGTTACCTGACTGAAACGCAGGCCTGGTCTGTGGTGGTTAATCTGAAGTGGGGACTTGACTGGGCTAAGGGTGGGTCATTGTCCCTGGGTGTGTCTGTGAGGGTGCTCTGGGGGTGACCAGCATTTGTATTGTAGACTGAGTAAAGAAGAAGCACTCAGCCCGTGGGTGGGCATCTTCCATCCACTGGGAGCCCGAGTAAGCAGAAAGCAGAGGAAAGGTGACCTTCTCTCTGTGCTTGACCTCCACCTCCACCTTCTGGGCTCCCTGCTGTCAGCACCCGGTTATCAGCCTTAGGATTCAAACTGGCTCCTACCATGCACTCTCCTTCTTCAGGGCAGCAGCTGGGGGGCCTCCTCAAACTCCACACCATGAGCCACTCTGACAGTTAACTCAGGCCTTGTGCACAAATTCCTGTTCTGTTTCTCGGGAGAACCCTGACTAATACCTGCTCCCATTGAAGGGAGAATAAAATGGCTTGGGGCACACACTCCAACCTCTTAAAGACCCTCTCGGTGGAATGTGGTAACTATTACTACATCCTGGAGACCTTAAGAAACTTCCAATACCAGGCCACTCCCAGGGCGAGGAGCTCAGTGTCCCTGAAGTTGAGACATGTATATCCAAAATTGTTTGAAGTTCTCATATGATTCTAATGGGCAGAAAAATTTCAGAAACACTGAACAATGATAACCAGAAAGAAAAGTGAATCACAATATTGTTACTGTATGAGAGGATTGCATTAGAGAAGTCAGTCTCTGCAGCCTTTGGGGGCTGCTAACACACAGGTTAGACTGGTCCAACCCCAGGTCCCTGGCCCTGCAGGTCTAGGTGGTGCTGAAACATTGCACCTCTAGCTAGCCTCCAGGTGATGCTGCTAGTTTAGAGATCACATTGGGAGCTCTCCCCATTATATAATATGATAAGAAGAATAGGCATTACAAAAAAATCTCCATCCCACTGCTTGCTGTGACTGGTTTGAAGATGAATTTGGAACTTTAATAATTGAGGCCCAAAGAAAAGTTAGATTTTTGAGAAAAGCTTAGCAAACTCAAGTTCCTGGGCCTTTGTGAAAAAAATGTCAAGCAATGTGGTTCCCCAGGGCTTCCGAGGGGGTTTGCCAATCTGAAGGGCACACTGCCATACTCTCATCTAGAAATCAGAAGCCCCAGGTGGAAGATGGAAGGGAATCATCCTAGTGATCTTACATTAGGAAGAAGTTCCACGGGCGCACTTGTAGAGAGATGGGGTAGTTTTCCTCTGCCTCTCCTACGAGGAGAAGTGGACACTGTATAGAAAACACACATGAGACTCAGAGTTGAAGAGAAGCAGGCCCACTCAGGCGCAGTATGGCAGTTAGCATCCTGGACCTTCTTCCTGCCAAAATTGGTGAGAAGTCCACAAACTGCAAATGCCCAAGGATGAAGATCAAAAATGGCCCAACAAGAGTTGCAGGGTCATTCTTCCAATGTGGATGCTAACGAGTGGTTCTGAGCTTTCTCCTGGGGTCAGGGTTTCTGGTATCCCCCAGGGATTCTGTGAATCAGTCAGCCAACTAGATCCCTGGAACAGCATCAGCAAACTAGATCCCGGGATCAGATCTGTCCAGGGCCCCTGTTTGTACATTCATCTTTACTGGAAGTCGGCCCTGCCTGTTGATATGCGGTGTGTCCTGACTGCTTTGTTTAGAGCCTGGAGTTGAGTAAATGCTGTGGAGACTGGGAAAAGATCGGGGAGCTCTCACCTGGAGAATGTGGCGGTTCCCAACATCAACATGGTCTGCTCGTGACATCCCTTGGAAAACTCAGGTACTTTCCATTTTGTTCAATTAAAAAAAAAGACAGGAATAAACTGTTTCTGTCTGTCTGTCTGTCTGTCTGTCTGTCTATTTATATATCTTAGGAAGACCATCCCCTGGAGTGCTTTGCTCAGCTCTTAGCACTGACACCCTCAAGTCAGCGAGCACAGAGGACCATGAGTGGAACACCCAGGATTCAGACACCACAGCCTACGGGACCTGGACCAGCGGAGCTGCCGCGGAGCAGCAAGGGAGCACTCGGACTCTGCCTTCAAGTGTGCGCAGGGCCTGACCTAGCAGAGGAGGGCTTAAGCTCATTTTATGTAGCCTCATGGAGAAGATAGATGCCCAATGCATGGGAGATACAGGAAATTAGATTTGACACAGCATTAGATAGAATTCCTAACAATAAGATTTTCCATGAGATTAGTCGCTTCCTCTCATTGAATATGCATGTGGGCTGCTCCCTTCCAGCATTGTGGACAGGCCACACTGCTTCCTCCCCCATTGCTAAGGGACCGTACCAGCCAGGGTACGATTGATAATTGATAACAAATGGATCCTGACTGGTTTTGTTAAGCATTGCGGTGGCCGGCCAGATCAACGTCCAGCCTACTGTTCCACCTCGCTGCCCTCCCACCTCCATTCTCTCCAACAGGGAGTCCTGGTGGGGATTCGAGGGAAGAGGAGAGCCAAGGCCTGGTGTTACTCCCTGGCCATCAGCATGGCTGACCATGTCCCTGAGAACACCTCTCTTCTCAGGCGGAGTCCCTGGGGCTGCTCTCAGGTGTCCAGTGGCCTCTCCCGCCAACCTTCCAGGCCTGTGGCAGTGCATAATCCTCCTGTGTTTCAAGTGTTCCTCCCTCACCAAAGTAATTAATTTCAGATAATTTCTTTTAAAACACTCCTCAAAACATCCTAATTGACAAGTGCTCTGTGAGCTCCCTTGGCTGGCTGACCGGTAGGCGGACGCGTCCCACCTACCAGACAAGTTGACACCTCCCAGAATCCAGCTGGCAGCGGCTCTGCTGCCTTCAGCACGGTACCCCTGGGTGCTGCATCTCAGGCAGGAGAGGGAAGTGAAGTAGGAAGAAGTGCACGGGACGTCTTCCGTGAGCTGGACCTGGAATGGCCGGCGTGTTCGTGGTCCATGTCTAGAGCTCAGCCACATGGCCGAGCAGGACTGAGAAGGTGGCTGCAAATGGATCCCAGCTGAGCGCTCAGGAGGCTGGCTGCAGGCTGTGGGGCTGGCTTCCCAGGTAAGGACTGTGACTCTGGAACAATCGGTCACTTCTGGCTGGCTCCCTTCCGTCAGTCAGCTCAGGTAGGGACCAAGTCGGGTCAAAAGGGAGCCTCTGCCATGGCCCTTTGAGTGGGGGGGATGGCTGGTCTCCAGCATCGTGCAAGTGGAGACCCTGTTGGCGGCCAGGCCTTTCTGTGTCCATGAGGGCGCGACTTCTGGGTGCGCTTTGGCGCCTCCTTGGGTTTCACACGGGCCCCTGTCTGTCAGTGGCACTGATTCATCCCGGGTTTGAAGGAACGTGAGTCTGTGCACAGAGATTGAAAACTGCCTGAAAATGGTAGTTAAGAAAAAACAATAGACAGGTTTGGAGTCCTGGGGAAAACATAAAGAATGTCCTTCACAAGTATAAGGTGAAGCTTCTGAGGGAGAAAAAGGTTTAATAAAAACGACCTTAGCGTAATAGCTGCATTACAGTGGAACAAACGGTATTCCATATCTGGAGTGAGAACCATGCAGAAAGTTCCCCAAATGAACCCATACCAACGTGTGGTAGCAGAAAGCAGGGGTCAGAGGACCTGCTGATGTCTCCCAGGTCTTTTCCAGAGGAGGAGTGCCGTGTTTCAGCAGAGGAGGGTGCTGAGTCCTGCCGAGAGAGGCCTGGGCAGTTACACCCGCCTGGTCCCTGACACCCCGACAGCGAGGGAGCACAACTCCTGCTCTCTTGCCTAATATAGAGGAACTCTGCATGCTCTCAAGGTCCCTGTGGGGCTGCACTGTGCCAGACCCACCAGAAGTGACATCTCTATGGAGAGTCCCTTGAGAGTTTCTCACTGCTCTTCTGGGGACATGTCCTCAGTAAACCCCGTGTAAGAACCCCGTGTCAGGCTCCACAGCCAGGGGCCTGCCCCAAGAGAGCCTGGTGTGACACCACACCACAGAGCCACACAGCTAGACATCTCCCCCTGCAGCCCACCGGCAACCCACCCGGGGGGCCTCGAGTCAGGTGATCAGAGTTCCACAGGCAGCTTTGGCTCATCTTCCATGCAACCCAAATGTGGGAGCTGCATATTGGTGACCTAAATGCAGTGGAGCAGCACATGGGCAGGGCGAGTAGATGGTGGTTGAGGGCAAAGCTGAAGGCTGAGTCTCTGCTCCGGAAGCTGTAGGCAGGACATTAGCTTAGGCAGCCTAATTAGAGTGAGATGGGTGATGTGCTGCTCAAAAGATAAGACAGACTGCTGCCAGCCACTGCACTGGGGACTGTGGAGGAGGAGACGTCAGCTCACACTGCATGTGAGGTGCAATGGCCTCCACCTGATCTGGAGATCCCGGAACCAGCAAACAGAAGAAAGACTGAGGCGCCATCATTGGAGGCAAAGGCTGTGGCTCTAGGGAAGGCAACAGTCAAGAGTGAAATCACCTCACTTAGAGTCAACTGCCGCAGTCCGGCTGCAGCAAAATAATCGGGGGGTGACGAAGAACTTGTGTAGATTGATACAGCAGGAGTGGAAGCCGTTTATTGCAGGACAGGAGCAGTATTTATACATTCCACACAGCTTATCTAATTAGCATAAACTAGATACATCAGTCAACCAATCAGGAATCTCCACACTTAATGGCTCGCTTTTGTTACTTCTCAAACCACTCCCTCTGGCATTTTGCCAGGCACCATCCAGACTTGTTTACGAACTCTAACATTCCCCTGGCAAAATGCCAGGTGTTATTTTGACTTGTTTACAGACTCTAACAGTCAACTGCCTCCTGAGGCTTGGGGCAGTGGGTGCATGCAAGAACAGAGAGGGCAATTAAGAATTTTCTATCCACAGAGAGGAAGGAGTAAGGAATTACCACCTGGACTACTCAGGGGTCTTCTCTGATTTGGATCCTGGAGCTGGAGGTGGGCTCTTCTCTCCTTGCTTTCCCACAGGAACACTGTTGGAGTCAGTTCCAAGATGGTGGCAGGGCCTAGAGTTAGAGTGAGACTCAGCCGGAGGAACCAGGGAATCGTTGCATACGAGAGCAGATATGGAGCCAAGATATATCCACAAGGTGGACTAACTTATGCTCTCTTCATATTTACCTTTATAATCTGATAAAATAGGAAGGATTTTGGTTTATATTTATTTTGTGAAAGTGATAGGTCATAAAAGGAAACCAGGTATACAATCTGAGATTAAGTGGTGTGCACATTTGGGATACACATGAATTTATTCTTATCTTTTTTGGGGCAGGAACTTGGTCTATTTAGAAATAATATCAAGAAGAGCTAAAGAAATATTTTACATTTGAAAGAAAAACATTATTTTCACTTTTGTCGTATATGTAGAAAAGTTAGTACACATTTAGCTTTAGGAGGCAGAGAAATTCTGTGAAGAAAGAAATTTACCTAAAAGCCTCAGTGAACATTATGTATTTATTTTTTTCAAATTCTGTGGTGCATGCAGTTTGATCACTTTTAAGTCAAATTCAGATGTTTAAGTGCACCCTATGAACATCTTGCTTTGCTGCTATGCACACAGCACCACTCTTCCCTCCTCTTTGTTTCCTGGCCATTTCAGTTCTGAGAAGCTGCCTGTCCACACCTGTTCAAACAGACCCTTGGGCTTCTGGACTTCTGCACCTCCACAAAGGTTTGCAATTGTCAAATCCGTCCTCCCCATTCAGCTGCAAACTCCTTGAGGGCATGGGATGAATCTGCTCATCGTCCATCCTTTAAATTTGTCCTGAAGTCTGGGGCAAAACCCATGAAAACATGCTCTTTGAGTGAGTGAATGAAAGGATGAGTGAGCCAAGCGGAGAGAGGCAGCTGAGTGGCATGGGGCAGGCACAGCCAGGGGAGAGGTAGGCACAGCAAGTGCCACTTTCCAACGCAGGAAATTCATCCCACGGGTTTACAAAAGGGACGCTCTGTCTTCACGCACACATACATCCCTGTTTCAAATGGGATTTTCTCCATAGTTGCATATTTCTCTTCATGGGGGCTGCGTCCTCTCTAGAAAACTGATGCCACACACAAGGGTCTGTCACATGTTGAGAACAGCTTAGTGACATAATGAGGGACATTTTTTGCATCGAAATGAGCTAAATGAGGAATAGAGAATATCCAGATAAAAAATGCAGGAGGGAAAATTTTGTCTTTGATTGAGGAGAGACCAGGAGGACAGATGAAAACTGGTCATGGAGAAAAGGACGGATGAGGAGCAAAGGGCACGCGAGGGAAGGCACCGGGAGCTATGCCCAGTGCTGGGGACGGCCGAAAGGACTGGAACGGCTCCCACTGCAGGCCACGGCTTCTCACGCAGCATGCAACAGCCCCCTGGGTGGCCTTCCCCTGCTTTGTCACATGCAGTCTCAGCACAGAAGCTAGAGAGAGCCTTCCAAACATGTCAGATCCTATCACTACTCTTTCTGCAATGCTTCTATCACCCCAAGGTCAAGGACAAGGGCCCTGAAATTCTGCATGACATTACCACCTCTGCCCCCACCTTCCAGTGATATCTCTGAGTGCCGTCTCCTGCTTTGCTCACCCAGCTCCAACCTCTTGGTCTCCTTCCTGTTCCAGTGCAGTGTGCATAAGCCCGAGAACTGCAGTGGCTAAGAACTGTCTTGGTTTCTGCTGCTCACTGCAGGAGAGCAATGGACAGGGCTGCCCTTCTTCCATGGCCTCCTGAGAGTTGTGGTTGAAGAAGTCGATGTCTTCACTTATGCATGTAGGTCTAACCCCCATGCACCACACCGTGGAGGGTAGAGAGCCCCATCTCTCATGCACCATTCAGGAGTCGGGAGGGCTGGGTTCCCATCCTGGTTTGCCCTTGGCCCTAATACTCTCACAGTATCAGCCAAACCAAACCCTATCCGTGACTCTAAGGGAAGGAGCCATCTGCCCTTGACTCTCACTACTGGCATCTTCTCCCCACTTCTCATGTCTCTTCTCCATTTCCCTCTGAATTTTTCTTATTTGTGTTAAATTGATAAATATAAAGAAGGAAGAATGTGGCCATGGTCTGGGTTAGAACCTCTGGAGCATGTCCATTTCATTCTCTCTTCATTGGATGGTTGTTAGGGTCTGTAAACAAGTCAGGATGGCGCCTGGCATTTTGCCAGGGGGAGTGGTTTGTGAGGTGGCGCCAGCGAGCCATTAAGTGTGGAGATTCCTTATTGGTTGACTGCTGTATCTAGTTTATGTTAATTAAGATAAGCTGTGTGGAATGTATATATACCCCTCCTGTCCTGCAATAAACGGCTCCCACTCCAGCTGTATCAATCTACACAAGTTGCTCGTCACCCCCGATTATTTTGCTGCAGCCGGACTGCAGCAAATGGTGGAAGAGGATGGCTCTTCCCAAGGCAAACTCAAGGGCCTGGGTAGGTCATTCCTGGCTGTGTGCAGAGTCAGGAGACCATGAGAGATGGTGCTTTGTGATTCTATTTTTCCCCATTACCATCATTAGTGATTTAATTCTTAGTGTCTCTGAAATGCATTTTAAGCTTGGCCCTCTACTGAGGATGATAATTTACTTTGCTACTGTGCTGCAGTGGCTCTTTGATGCTCTCTTCAACCTTTTAAGCCATCCTTCTGTCTCTGGGCTTCTGCATGGAGACAAGTTCCTCCCCAGCCCTGCTCACCCTGCACCCTCCCTGTAGGGCCGGTGTCACCTTCTTCGTTTCTGCCTTGCAGGGCAGTTAAGGATGCATTGATGTTGGTGCCTGGGCCAGACATCCTGTCTCCATATCTCATGGAGAAGGCTGAGCATCCTCTTGGGTTTTCTGCAGCTAGTGGGAGCTGAAGTGGAGGAGGAGCTGCCGTGTTCTCAGCCCCTTGCCCAGGGGCAGCTGTACCAGTGTCAGGTCCTGCCTTCCCAGCCTCGATGCCAGCCCTGGCTTCTCTCCTCCTCTGGCCCAGGAACTTGACCACCCTCCGTCTTTCTGGCACCCGCACAGCAAGAGTAGAGCAGCTGCTCAGCACCCAGCTTCCCGGATGGGCGCTAGCATGTCTGGCCTGTGGACTTCTTCAGAAGCAGAGCAGCAGCTCATCAAGAATCCCAGTTGTGGAGGCCTCATACTGAGGGAGACATCAGTCTTCTTGCTCCTGAAGCAAAGGGGGTCATGTTTATCCAGATGACACCATGCTGGTAAATATGTGTGTGCCCCTTTGAGAAAATGACTTCCAGTACTCTTTTTAAGAACTATTCTGCTGGTTTCTTATACAATTGTGAGGTTCTCCTCCATAAGTTATTTTGTATACACACACTGGGGACTTCAGAGAGTGATGGTCACCCTGACGTTTGCCCTTTCAGTTGCTTGAAGACCCAGACAGTAACAGAGGCTGGGCAGTGAGGGACTTGCTCCCACCCCATTCTCAGCCCTGGGCCAGTTTCTAAGCTCATCTTGCAAGAAACCCTCTCATGTTCTCTGGTGTGGATTCCCCTGAGAGGAAAGCCAGTGCAGTTGGGGTGCAGCTTGTCTAACCATTTCCAGGAGGGATGATGGGCGTTTTGGGGATTCCCAGACCCCAGGGTTTTCCACCCTGACCCAAACCCAGAGCTCAAGCAGAGATTTGTCCCACAAACTTTCATACATCAGACTCAGTGGGCGAGAGGTGACGATGACGAAGACGACCTGGGAAACTGGTCCCCCCACATCAGGCCCAGAGTGTCAGTCCCCGCCCTCTGGACAGTGGAAGAGCTGAGCGTCAGTCCCCATCCGGTCTGGGGAGTGGAGGCCTCGGCACCAGTCCCTGTCTTCTCAATGTCCTCTGATTGTCCTTGGTGGCCACCTGTCAGACTTTGCCACTTTATTTACTGACCTCATTTCCCCTCCATCAAGACTGTGACAGTCCCAGCGCTATTATGTCCTTAGATTTGTGCTAATGTTGAAACTTCAGAGTGGACTTTTCTTCTTCTGCCTTCATTGGCAGTCCTTGGGGTCCTGAGCGAGAGCTTGGCCTTGACGCCCACCTGTCCCTCTCAGTGTGGAAGTCGCTGTCCTTCCCCCTGCCGTTCCCTGGCACTTCACTTTCTGTACTGATTTCTTCGGTCTGTTGTCCACTTGGTTGTGCATGTTTTGTGTCCTACTTAGACAAAGCTGCTTAGGACAGGATCTCCAGTCTCCCTCACTAGACCGAGTCACCAACTGTTCCCATCACCTGCCCCCTAGGGTGAATGGACCCAGGGATGAGTGTGCACCTCATTTATCCTGCCTCCAGCACCCGTGGGGTGGAAACCAGAGGAGGATCTTCTGAGCCCCTCCTGCTGTCCTGCTGACCCTCTCAGGGTTGTCACCACTGTTTCCCTTCTCACCACTCATGTTGGTGGATTTGAAGAAAAGCACATTGAACAGAATAATTGTATGTACAAAAGTTTATCAAGCGAAGATTTTCTAGACGATCTACATAAAAGCAATCTTAATACTAGTGGGGAGACCATTTGGCTTCTCTGAGGTTCTGGCTTCTGTTACCAGGATTAGTAAAAATTTCATTCTTGTATTTCAAAAGTGCTTCTGATACATATTTATTCATAAACTCAAAGCCTTGAGCTTACAAGAATGTTAGACTAATCCCCGTAGTCTAGTCAAAGTCTTGTATCATGCATTGACTTTTATATAAAAATTTAATTCATGGTCTAAAAACGCAGCATCCCCATTCCTCTCAATGAGCCTGCAAGACCAGGTGGTGTCCTGTGGCTGGAGGAGGAAAGGGCGTGGAAGCTGTGTTTTCTCCTGTGGTGCTCGGCCTGGTCGGTGCGGTCCTGTGCCTGTGGCTGTGCTGCCCTTATTCTGCAGCTTCTCCTTACCGTAAAAGTTACAGCTGCCCTGAAACCTGCTGAATATTTACACTCCTGTGAGCCTCAGAGATGAGCATCGCCTAAGTCCATTACCTCACCCTGTCTGTGAATCAGCACCACGAGATCAGGATGAGATCATGTTTAAAGGAAGATTTAAAGCACTCAGGTTCTGGGAAGTGGCTGGGATGGGGGAGAGCCCCTGTCATGATGGGAGGCATTATTCCAACCTTTTGACACAGAGAGCTGTGCGCAGCTCTTACTGGGGCTTCGTGATGCCGGTTCATGGGATTTGCATGATAATTGCTGCGGAGTCATTACTGGATCCAAACTTGGAATGCACATCAGGATACAACAAGGCAAAGAAATCATGTGATGGGCATCTGGAAGACTCGGACCCTGGCAGCACGTTTTACATTTCCCCTGGAGATGTCCCAGGGCTTAAGAAAACAAGACTTCCAGCATGGCGTGTCTTACAACAGTGTATCATACTTGTCTGGTATCTAGGAGGTCCTAAATAATCTGCTTCCCCTGGTTATGCTGCAGATGCCCCTGCGTGAGCCACATGGGTGTGCCAGTCACCTCTTACCAGATCTCAGTGACGGCAAGCATGCGTCCCTGCTCCCTTTCTATTCTAAATCCAAACCATCCAACACCATCACTCTTCTTGAATCATGCCATCTTGGCTTTTTTTTAAAGAAGCTACCAGTTTGAGGATAAATGTAGATTTTGGCTCTTGGGGAGAGGGCAGGACAATTCAGTGATGTTCAGATCTCACCCACCAGGGATTAAGGTATTTAGGTCCAGACCTACTGGGTTTCTGGAGTTCTTTTTGGCCAGAGGCTCTCTTCTAGCCCTCCCTCCTAATCTCTCCTTAGCTGTGGTGTGGAGCACGTCCCTGCTCATCACCTGCGCTCTCTCTGCTTGACCCAGACCTGCACAGGTTCTGATGCTACCCTCTGCCCATCGCTCACTGAGGCTTTGAACTACTGCTGTGCAGCACTCTGCCTGCCTGCCCTCGGAAGGCAGGGATGTGCTCCACCCAGGTAATGTCCCCTCCCATCCAGAGAGAACTTAACAGTAATCTCCACACTTTGTCAGCCTCAGAAGTGCCAGGCATGTTCATGGCCATTGAATTTGATTCTGCTCAGTGGCTGTCATGCAGAACTTCCCTGAGAAGTAGCCCTCATGCAGCTTGGCATGAGCACACAGTAGGTGCTGGTGTGTGACAGAAGGGGGCTATGGCTTCCCCCTGCAGGCTGCTCATGTGCTGTGCCCTGTTGGGGGTTGGAGGTGAGCCCTTCCTGTGGACCACTGCCATGATCCTTGGCAGATGAACACCCCAAAGGATGGAAGCTGCTCTGTCTGCATCAGGGGGAGCCAGAGGCTGCTCCTATCAAGTCACCCACCAAACTAAGCATGACTGCCAGCCTCAGGGGAGGGGGCCTCCTCCAAGCCGGTGTCCAGGTCTCTGCCGAGGCCAGCATGCAGCGATGGTGGCTGGCCAGGATTGGGGAGAGGAGTCTAGGCAGAGTCAGGAGTCAGACTGTGGTCTGGCAGTCAGGAAGCCCTCCCAAGAAGGCAGCAGGGAGTGGGGAGGTGATCTGAGGCTCCTAGCCCCTAGGTCAAGCTCTATTATACCATAAGATTTCATTTAAAATCCAAATTCAGAGACAAAATTATTAAAACTGGAAAACAGTGACCACAGAGCATCGGGGTTTGTCTTAGCGCTGAGCATTTGCAGCTACATGGGTCCCACACCCATGACCCGTGCAGCCGGGCTGTCTTTGTGGGTGTGAGCAAGCCCTAAGGAGCCAGCCTGCAGCCAGAGAGGCCAGGCACAGGGACTTGTTACCTGTGATAGGCAGACAGGCTGACCCCCAGACTTCAGACTGGCCCTTTATAAAATGGGATCCCGACAGCACGTGTCTCATGGGACCATGGCGAGGCCCGAATGCCCAGAACACTGAGCTCTGCGTTAGCCTCTTCTGTTGGCAGTACTGCCACTAGTCATACTTTTAGAACTACTTCTGGTTATATCACTCTTTGGTCTAGGAACCTGGTTTGTAAATCCCCAATCTATGGCCAATCTTTTAATAAATTTTGTCACTACCAAATGGTAATTGATTAGAGAAGAAACAAAGTCATTGAATACCAAGTGTATGCACAGGGACATCTGTATGGACTTTTATGGGAAGTTACAGAGAACAGAAGTCACATTGCAGGAAAGAGCAGATCCTTGGACCTGGAAAGATGGCCACTCCTTGTGAATCTTTCCCTGAGATATGGGCTGCACTGGGGGCCCTGGCAGGGGTGGGGGGCACTTGGCCCCTATGAAGCGCCCCTTGGTCAGCTCTCATTCCACTCACACAGCCCTTTCCCAGCCGCTTCCCATCCTCTGTGTCTATGTCAGCTTCTTCAGAGGCAGCAGTCCAGCCTGAGGCTGCTCCCTAGTCTCCATCAAGTAGTTCTGGACTAGCAGAACAGAACATGTGAGCTACATTAGAGGCTTAACGAATTGTGGGCCAGCTTGCTTTGCTGATGTAGATCTACTAAAGTCCTCTCCAGTGATTATAATTTTGTCTTTTTTTGGCTTTATATTTGACCTTATGTTGTGAGGGATATCAAAACTTATTATTTATTTATTTTGCAAAGCTGGGGATTGATCCAGGGCCAAACTATCTCCTTCCACAGTGGCTACTAGGCAAGCGCTGTGCTGCTGAGTCATAACCCCACCCTGGGATCGCACACACACCTGTGGCTGGACTCAGTATTTTGTGTGTTTCCACTCTGTCTAGCCTATAGCAGGATGCTTAGCAATCTAATCTGATGATCTGTCATTCAAGTCACTGGTTTAGAAAAATCATAGTCATGGTTGCAATTGATTGATAATTTGGATTTATTTCTACTGTTTGGTTTTAGTTCTCCTATTTTTCTCCTGTCTTCAAAATGCCTTTTGTTGAGCCAGTGGCTTCCTCTGCTGCCTCTTCCCGCTCCTCTTTCAGACTCATCTTTACATTGTGGATATACAATATTGGCTATCGTTTTGCTTACGATTAAACAGTATTTTGGTACTTCAGTCTTCTTCCTAACTTTGCTTTTGCAACCTGTTGCAAACCTGATCCCATTATGCTATTGTTTAGAGTTTTGTTTGGGATCTTTTGTAAAAAAGAATTTTTTTCCCTTGGAAAGTGCTTTAAGCACAGGCCCGGTCTGTTTACAAGTTCAATGTGTTTGTACACCTCAAGCCTCTGTTCGTACTTTCCTCTCCTCAAGGAAGCATTCAATGCCGTCTTCCTGGGAGTGCACCTGCGGGCAAGGAGGAGAGGGCAGCGAAGACCACAGGCAGCACGTGTTGGAAAGTGTATTTATTTGGCACTTACACCATTGGAACTCCAGTTTGAACTGGAATGGAGAGATGAGGGAGCTAGTAGGCCCAGGAGTGATTTCAAACTCGGCTCCTGGTGCATTTTGATAGCTGTTGCCTCTTTGTTTTCTGAGTGTCCACACCAACGTGTGCTCCTGGTGCTGTGGCGCACGGCTTGAGCTCTCCACGTGCCCACGTGTGTGGCTGCAGGCTCTTTGGGAGGCTTCTCCCTCCAGACTCTGCCTCCTTTGCATTGTTTTTATTCCTTCCTTTGCTGCTTGGTTTCTCCTTCATGAGGTGTCCCCAGACTCCCAGCTGTGACATGAGACCTAATGGCACACGGCTCTCAGTTGATAGGGCTCTCTATTGTAAGACAATGTTTCTCTGATGGGTCTGATATCTATCACTCCTCATGAGAAGTTTGCTGTCAGTCTAATTGTTGTTCCTTGGAGAAAATTTACTTGTATTTATTGAATTGTATGTAATATCTAATAAAAATCATATTTTTTCTTGAAGTCTTTTTATTTTTTATCATTTTTATTTACTGAGGATTGAACTCAGGGACACTTGATCATTGAGCCACATCCCGGCCCTATTTTGTATATTTTATTTAGAGACAGGGTCTCACTGAGTTGCTTAGGGCCTTGCTTTTGCTGAGGCTGGCTGTGAACTCACGATCCTCCTGCCTCAGCCTCCTGAGCCCCTGGGATTATAGGTGTGCACCACCCAGCCCGGCCATTGAACTCTTTGGAAAACTTGGTAATTATTGCCTATTCCCCTTCTGGTATCTCCTTCTTCTTTCCTGGGATTTGTATTAAGTTAACATTGGAGACATTTCTTCCATTGTTGGACTTACTCTTCAGTTTTTGTCACCAATATTCATTAAAAACATAAAAACCTCTTTGCTTCTTTGTGCGGCTTTTACAAATGTTATGTGCCCCGGGGTTCCACTTGGCAGGCTGTCTCCTTCCAGCCTTCAGTGTGACCAGCTTGCAGTACACATAATTCTAAGAATGCCTCCCCCAACCCCATGACCTTGGCCTTTTAAATCTTGTCCCCTGAGTCTGTATGAAGCCTGTGCACATGGGCCCCTGCGACACGGCTCGGCTGTGTGGCATGTTCTGAGGACAACGGGAGAGAGTCTTTTGGTCTAGCCTGGTCACTGTACCCTGGAGAGGCAGAGTTTTCTCTGTTACTCACTAAGAAGAGACGTCAAAGGGATTTGAAGTTCCAGACAGACTTGGCCGGGCGTCCCTGCTTCGAAGATGGAGGAGGCCACATGGAGGGCACACTGGAGCCCTGCTGCAGAGTGACCTCACTTCACCAGCAAGGCAACGAAGACGTCACACCAATGACATCAGGAAGTGGACTCTGCCAGGAACCAGGCTGCACTCGGAGGTGGACATTTTACCAGAACTTTCTCAGGAGAGTCCAGCCTGGCAAACCTACTGATTTTTCTCAGCAGAGAAACCAGTAGACCCTGCTGGACATCATGAGGACACAGGAGTCGTCTGAAGCAGGAAAGCTTGTGGTGATTTTGTACAGCAATAGAAAGTGAATATGCCATCTCCTGGTTTTTAAATTCAGTGTCTAAGTTTCCCTCCTTAAATCTGTAATTAGCTCTTTTACGGACGGACTCACTTTCTACTCTGATAAATCTGGCCTGCTTTGTGTTACAAGATCTATATTTTTGTAACCAGAGCTGAGTTCTATTTGAACATCTTGCCGTGTTTACTCTAAGGTCAAACTTGGGTAGAAGTCTAATTCCGTCCAGGTGGAAGCCTCTCCTCACAGCCCACTCTATCCTCTCCTTCTGGGAGCACTTTTCACTCTGCCCTGGTGACTCGATCTGTGGCCCGTGTAAAGTGGAGTCGTGACTTGTCACTGCAGCCCCTGGCCTCCAAGGCTCTGTTGGACCCACATGTCACAGGTGTGCTCTGTGCCTTGGCCTCAGGGACGCTGCCAGGGAGCCTGCAGGAACCCTGGCTCAGCCCCACTGCCCCACGCCTGCTCCTTCTCTGCAGTCTTTAAACCATTGCTGAAGGTGGAACTAGCAACCAGCTTTGACTTTCGGGTCCCTGTCCCAGTAGGAGAACTTTCCCAGCAGCTAGGGTCCGAGGTAAGTGTGGAGAGAAACACAAGGTGTGTATCCCTGCACACCTTGACTGGCTTCCACGCCCGGGGCCTTCGGAGCCAGCTCTGCTGGTTTTGGACTTTTACCTGGCTCCCGAGAACACAGAGCAAGGCTGGTCTGACTGTTCATCTCTGCTCTGCTTGACCCGCTAAGTGCCCGCAGCAGAAGAGCGGGTCAGGGGTGGGCTCCCAGGGCCGTCTCAGCTGGAGTGCACAGCCATTTCATCTTGCTTCAATTTTCTCTTCTCCAAAACAGAGCTGATAACATCTGCCCGCTTCCCTTACAAGTCTGTTAAGTGAGCCAAGGGAGAAGAAGTATCTGAAAGTGCTTTGAAAACTGTAGCAACAGACAAAAATGTTAAGAAGTAGCATTTGAAGTCCTGGCAATAACTCAGGCCTGTCCCCAAACATGGGACAAGACTTTTACCTAAGAGGATTCAGTTTAAGCAAACTAGGTGGTAAACATGATCCATTTAATCACAATTCAAGGTCAAGCTATAGAAGCTGTGCTCTCTCTGACACTTGTAAAAGGCAGTCTTTGGAGAGCAGCCAGACATTTCATGGACTATAGGTTTTGGGTACAGATTTGTGAAAGGTCCCTTGAATATTCCAAGTCCATTCAGCGAGGGTAGGAAGCACTTTCAGATCTGTGTCGGCAGAGAGTGAATTGAAAAGACATGTTTTCTTGTCACGTGGCATTGCAGCTGGAGAGGAAAAAAATTAAAAGAACTCTCAGGATATATGTTGGATACAAATAAATTTGTTTCCAGACAGTCAAGTGGTAGGCTTTTATAAAGAGGCACCAGATGTTTCTATGCAATGGATGATTTTATTGTCTTATTTTCCATCCAAATAACACAGAACCTTGGATATATACTGTTACCAGATGGACCTGACCCAATCTTCTTTATGCTGAACACTCTTAAAATGAGCTGTGGCCCGTGAGTCAGAAATGCATGTTGCAAAAACGGGAGTCAGCCCGACCAGGAGAACCCAGGGCAACGAGGCTGGGCAGGGCCCAAGTGGAGCAGGTGCTTTTTTCTGTAAGTGAAAAGGGAATTCACAGCACGCGGGCAGAGCACATGACAGACAGTGAGGCCACTGTGAATGGCAACCAGAAAGGCTCAAGAAGAGGGAGGACACAGGCACGGACTGGGGACAGAGTGAAGAATGTAGGGACTGGGAGCCTGGGGTTGGTGGCCACACAAGGCCACACAAGTTGGGAGCCACACAAGGACGCCATGAGGTTCCAGTTAGAGGTGCAGATGCAGAAGCACAGACTAGGAGGCTGCACTGAGTTTCAGGGGCCAGAGTGAGAGGGGCCCAGTGGGCAGAGAGGAGGGCTCTGCCGCAGCGACCTGCAGGTTGCAGACTGCCAGCTCCTCCAGCGCTGCACGGTCCTTCCTGTTGTTGGACTTCGCAGCACCCTGTAAAGTAAACACTGTTATCCTTATTGTTAGGATGAAGGGCATGAAAGCAAAGATTAATTGCACAGGCTAATAATCTACGTAGCCTGGAACGTCATCTGAGGCATGGAGTTGGGCAAATGTAGAGGTGCTATTTCGCACTGTCTAGAAAAACTAATTTCTGGATTCTCGGCCACTGACCCTGCTGGGCATAAGGAGAGGGATTTCAGTGCAGAGACCTTGATTCCCTGTGATCTCTGCTTGAAAATTGCTGTTTCAACCTGAACACATCCCCCCACCTTTTCTTTATTCTTTTTTTTTTAAACTGGGGACTTAATCCAGCAATGCTTTACCACTGAGTAATATCCCCAGTCTTTTTACTTTTTGTTTTGAGATGCTGTCTCACTGAGTTGCTTATGTTCTCGCTAATTTGCCAAGGTGGCCTCAAACTTGCAATCCTCCTCTCTCAGCCTTCTGAGTTGCTTGGGTTACAGGCAAATGCCACTATGCCTGGCACAAACTCATCTCTCTCTTTTATTATCAGATTATCAAAAGCAAGAAAGAGCCAGTAGATGGACAGGTGCATGCTAGCTAACACGTGGAGTTTATTTTACAAAAAGGAAGAACAGATTGATTGGCTGCTACACTATCCAACATAGTCACAGCTAAATGTTTTGAGTAAGCCAATCATGTACCAAGCGGACTGATAAGAAGGGAGACCTCCTGATACATACCAGAGAACACCAGTCATTTTAACTAATATTTCATGATTCTCACATGTTTATTCTTAAATATATTTCATAAGAAAGTTGATTTCCAGTTTCACATTCTATGATGCTGCATGGCACACCTATTTAGGACTTTCTCTTGGGCCATAGCAATCTGTGTTCCCACCTCTCATGGGGCCACTGCAGACAGGTGCATGGCGTCAGCCTTTCCTACAGCCTACAGCACTGTGAGCAGCATACAGTAGGTGTCAACTCGACACATGCTGCATGAAGAGATCAGATCACAAGACTCACTGAACTTGTTAGTACACACACACAATGTGCCTACCACATGCAGACTTGGGCAAGGAGGCTGTCATCCCTATTATATATGTCACCATAGTAGGGTGCTCTCTTCTCTAGTATTACACACAAAAGCAGCTTACTTAATGCTCACAGTTGCTTCTGATGCACCCCAGAGCAAGGGTGGCAATACAGCACTTGTTGCAGTAAGGGGTGAGCTGCCCAGGCAGCAACCCGCCCTGCACCTGCTGTGGGCTCTGTGTATCTGGATGCCTGGTCCATCCATGCTCTCTGTGCATCCACACAGCGTACACACGTGCTCAGACACACACAAGCACATGTCTGGCACGTTACCTGAGACCCTGGGCCTCTTCCCTGTTGCCCTGGTCCTATGCCCCGTGCTAGATGGTGGGGCTTGGGGGAGCATTGTTTATTTTGAAATGGATCTTGTTGAAGCAGATCATAGGGTCTCACGGTAAAACACAGATGGAATAAAAATAGAAATACTTGCAGGCTGGCCTGGTCCGGCTGGGCTTCCTGCTGAAATCAGAATTCGAATCTGGCCTTCAATGAGGGGAAGGAAGGGCTGGCGCTTGGGGTGTGCAAGTTGAGAGCGCCTGTGTGCACACGTGCAGGAGCACAAGTGGGGGAGCGGCCAGTCCAGCAAGCTCTCTCTCGGGACACCCCGTGAAGGAAGTGGGGAGGGGAAAGAAGGAGGCCCGTGTCCGGTCCACTGGGTCCAGGTTTCTGACTCGAGCAAGAGGAAACTGAGGCTCTGAGAACTAAGTGGTTCTGAGCCTCACACAGTCAACTCCTGGCAAAGCCGAGCTTCCCCACGGTCCTCACTCCTGGGAACCCCTGACTTGTCCTCATCCTTCCCTCCCCATCCTGTAGGCTCCTCCTTGGTGTTCTGTTCACTTGTTAAGCTCCTGAGTTAACAAGTGGTTCCTCTAGATTCTAGAATATAAAATAGAATATTCTAGAATATTAAAAGAGCCCCATGTTCCAGTAATACATGCACCCCACTGGGCTTCAGAAAGCAAAAGCCGAATTTTGTGATTCAGTTGCGAGAAGTGATAATGGGAGGCGATGAAGCCTGGGTGTGTGTCCGTGTGTGTGCACCTGTGTGGTGTGTCTGTATGCACATGTGGTGGGTGTGCACACAGGTGGGTGGCACAGTGTCTGGCAGCAAGCTGAGCTGCCACTGCCTTTCAGTGACTGTCTAGCCTGCTTATTGTGGTACCAGAGTTGGAGACTATAGGTGGCTTGGGCCTCACTCTTCTCTGCTGGGCTGGCTGTGATGGATCCTCATGTGTCCCTGTAGTCCCCAAGCCTCTGAGCCAGGCAGCAGACTGAGAAAACCTCAGCCCCCCCCCCCCCCACAGCACTGTGGCCGCTTCCACATGTTCCAAGAAACATAATTCAGAAAACATCTTGCATAGCCTCTGGCTCTGGCAGGAGGAAC
This sequence comes from Marmota monax, assembly GCF_021218885.2. Taxonomy (NCBI): domain Eukaryota; kingdom Metazoa; phylum Chordata; class Mammalia; order Rodentia; family Sciuridae; genus Marmota; species Marmota monax. The sequence goes on along the minus strand of NW_026692321.1, from coordinate 1,454,340 downwards.
GGAGAGCACATTTTGTTTGAATATGAGGAAAGACTTTTCCAGTGCTTAGAATGTTATAAAACCATATGAGCCAGACATGGAGGAGCACTGGTAAGTACGTCCACTCAGGGGGCTGAGGCAGGAGGACCACAAGTTTAGGCCAGCCTGGACAACTTAGCCAGACCTGTCTCAAAATTAAAAAAAAAAAAAAATTAAAAAGGGCTGGGGATGTTGCTCAGTGCAAACCCCCGCCTCCGGGTCTGATCCCTTGTACTGTAAAGACCAAACCAAACTAAACTAACCCCAAACTCACAAATGAGCTTCCTTGTGAGTCTATGAAGTGCCATTTTTAAGGTTTCTAGGATCATCTTTGGCTCGGGGATGTGTTGGGAGAGCTTTCTGCATGGAGTGTGGGGTGCTACCTGACGACGTCCTTGGGACTGTTTTCTTGGTTTGTGGCAAGCCACTCTCTGTTCACACACAGAGCCGTCCTCAGGCCCCTGCCCACACACAGCCACACCTGCAGCGCTGCGCGCAGGAGGACGGCTGCACGTTCATGTGATCAAAGTCGCTTTGCTAACTAGCAGCAGAGAGGTCCAGCTCATCCACATTCCTGCCAGCTCCAGGGTGACGAACTCGGTGGCAGCAGATCAAAAGGGGCATGTTTGGCACACGCAGATGGGTCCCACCGCGGTCCCATGACAGAAAGGGAGTTGGGATGGTTCCAAGCCTATCGCTGTGGATCTGTATTCTTCAGGCTGCTCGGGGTCCCAGAGACTCACAACACTTCCTACTGAGCTTGGCCTCATGGAAAAAAATCCTAACTCCCCTAGCAGTGGCTCTAATGAGCACCATCATTACCACCGCCGTGACTGCTGCCGAGTCCGATGACAGGTCTGAGTCTCTGCTGAGCTACGGATAACCCAAGGCTGCAGCAGAGGGTCCCAACAGGAGGGACCCTGGACTGGTGATTGACAAGACCAGCCTGGGATACGGGTAAGCCTCTGGTCTCTTCCTCCATTTATTATTATGTGTTGCATTATGTTATTTATACTAGATAAAACGATAGTATATTATTTTACATTTATGTATTGTATTCTATTCTATGTTGTCACATGTAACTATTATGCTATATCATGGGTTATATTATTTCAACCAACAGGAATGGGGAAAGGACACACAGGCAGGCTGAATGGTCCTTATTTTAGAACTTCCCAGGGTAAAATAGTCTAAGGAAGTCAACCCTGTCCTTCTCTCACACTCATTCACGGTAAGGAGGGACTTGCTACAGCCTGACAGGCGAGGGGCGGCTGGGTCCTGCCTTGGCTGCAGGAAGGAGGCTTACCAGTGAGGCCTGATGTGGTTGGAGTCCATGCTATCCAGCCCAGTGTCGGCTGGTGGCAGGTCGGGGAGAGCCACTGGCTCCTGTGAACCCACCTGTTTTGGCCTGGAAGACCTTGCTCCTTGGCAGCTTAACTAGGAGCACATTTTCTTTCTGCATCTCCTTTGCCCACCTGGCCCATGCATCTCCTTGCCTGCTTCTTCTGCTGCGTCAGCCCGTCCTCTTCCTCTGCCTGGCCTCTCCCCTCCTGCACCACAGGCCTTGCCACCCCTGCACTCCTCTGAGTGCTCCCTCTGCTCTTGAGGGGCCAGAGAATCCAATCTGAGCAGAGCCTTCCCATTGCCTTCTGAGAAGGCCAGTCCTTTCCAGAGGGTTCTTGGTCCTCAGGATTCTCACTGTGCGGCACTTTGCCCTGGGTATGTGGCTCACGGGGTGTGCTCTGCATGTCGGCAGTACCACACTTCCTTCAGGAGACTTCTGCTCTGTCACATGCACAAGCCGGCCACTTGGAGTGGGAGAGACAGACGGGGCAAGACAGAGGAGAGGGAGGGAGGGCAGGGGGAGCGAGGACTCCAGATCCATGTTTACCCCGCCCTGCTCTGACGTCTCATGGTGGGCAGGCACACTTGCTCTGCCACCCTGGCTCTGACCTCAGGCTGAGGCCCTCTTGCAGGGCTGCCATGGGGCTGCACATTTGCTCTGGAGATATAATGTCAGGTTTTATGCAGCCTGCAATCCATTTACTGGGCCACCGTTTACCTTGACAAAAGCGTTGACCCTTCTTGATTGGAAATTAAGAAAGGAATCTCAACCTCTTGGTAAACCCGTCTTTCTTTCTGCTGCTGCCTTTCATTCTAGGGCGGCAGAAAGCACGCCTTCCCAAGGCCCGAAGGACGCACCAGCAGGTGAAGACCTGTGGCTGGCGCAGCTGAGGAGGAGGAATGTAGGCTGGAATTTTGCTAGCAGATGGCTTTGCAGCCCCAGTGGTTAAATGGGAACATCGCGCAGAATGGGGTAAACACAGGTGTTCAGGACTCTTCCAGGGGCCTGAGAGACCGAGAGGCACCCGCGCTCTGCTGCAGAGCAGGGTGGTGGCTGTTGGGCCTTTGGCTGCAGCTGCCAGCACTCATGGGTGGCATGGAGAGCGTAGCTTCTCGGCTGTGCTGTCACCCTGCAGGCACCTGTCCAGGGCACAGTTCAAACAGGAAGACCCCACACAGGGTCTGGTGCTCTGTGAGCCCTTCCCACCCCTCCCTTCCTCCAGGAAGTGGTCTGGGGAGTGTTTGAGGTCAGCCACGTATGTGATTTCCTCGGATCTTTCTTCAGTAATGTCCTTCTCCCCTGAGCCCTAGCATGGTGGACCTTCTTCAGCACGACCACATTCCCCTGTCCCAAGCTGGCTGGAAGAATCCGCGTGGCTTTTCCAGGGGACAGATCTTCAGACTTCTCCTGGATCCTGCCGGTGCTGCCTTGCCTGCAGTGCCACACATTCGAGTCCTTGTCAAAGGCGCGTGCCTCTGTGCTCACAGACGAGGCTCTGGGTTGGTTCTGCTTGGCACTGTGCAACGCAGGCTCTAAGAACCAACTGCACGCTTTCCACAGCACTGACTCCTGTGGGTTCAGCTGTCTCTACTCTTACTCTGAGAGTAAAATAAAACCTTCCAAAGTCAGTGGAGGCAAAGTAAACTAACTGAGAAAGCATTTCATTTCTGCTAAGTGGCAGGTGGGGCCCTGGCCCTCTCTCAAATCCTGGCCTCGGGCTTCTTAGATTGTTTCTTGGGGAGGAGGGTCCCTCCACATTCCTCCCGAAGCCGCTGGACTCTCCCTTTTAATCCTGTCTCCAGTGCCCCAGTCACAGTGACTCCCCTTTGCCCAAGAGCAAGCTCTTTCTTGTCACAGTGAAATGCCTCCTGTCACAGTGCCGGGTGACTTTCAAGTCGGGGTTGAAGGGACCTTTGTATTTCACAGCAAACCTGGGATTCCCAGTGTGGTGTCGGGTTGGTGATTCACATATCGCACTTTTTTGTTTAGAAAATGAGGCCTTTTCAGAGAAAAAAAAATCTAGATTGTTTCCATGCGTCTCTGTAAACGACCACATCTTTCTGCTTTTCCCAAGAGGCCAAGCCAAAGCAGATCTCGTTTTGCTTCTCTGTTGCCGAACACAGGGCCTCACGGCATTCTTCTAGGATATAAATGACAAATGGAAGTCAGAGCTTTTCAGAGAAACTCTGGAGTGGGTGTTTAAAAACAAAGAAAATCAAACCAAGGTGGATCTAACAGCACCCACAATGTGTCATCATCAGGGCGCCACATTCTTTTCTCAGCTCTGTCCGACTGTGACCTCGGGGAGTGTCTTGTGTCCTGTCTGGGCTTGGCTTTCTCACACATCAAATAGAGCCACTGAGGTAAAATGTGTTCTGAAAACCTTCATAGTCTGCAAATGGAACTGGGCTTTGAAGAATGGAAAACGCTAAGAGAGAATGTGGGGAGCCTGGAGTCCTGCAGTCTGAGGTGTGGAGGTCAGCAGCAGCTCCGTGCTGAGGCCTCCTGAGGAGTCTCCACACTCTGCAGAAGCCCAGTGACCTCTGTCCATCTTCCCTCCATGCACTGAGTGAAACCCTCACACCTTGACTCACATTGAATTGGAGTCCAATTAACAGTCTGAGGTTCTTGTGTTGGAGAACAGTGATTTCAGATTAGGAGGCAGCTGAATGGCCTTCCAAGGGCCTTGCACCTACTAAGATGGTATGGAGGTGTAGGATCACTGAGGATGTGTACTGATCATGGGAGCAGAACCTGCCTGCCCTCTGCTGCAGTCCCTAACTGGAAGGCCATGCTGCCCTCCACGTCCACCAGGGGGTGCTCACCCTCTGACAGGCAGGGCCCTGCCCGCTGCCCTGAATCCGCCCATGCAGAACAGCTGCCTCTGGGCTGGCCTCGGCTTCTCCAATGCCATCATGCTGCTTATGCCAGGAGAATAACCTTGCTAAAAAGTGAGAATACGGCATTCTGACTAAAAAATGGTGCCCTATGAGTACAAGCTTCCTCATAGCTCTCACCACAGTCATAGCTACATGTAATATCCTTCTAGTGCATTTAGACAAAGCTTCGTTAATTGAAACACAGACGGCTAGAGAAGACAAAAATCTATGGCAAAAATAAAATTATCAGTTTTGAATTTTTTTTAGCTCTTTTTTCAGTAAAATCCTTCAAAATGAACACATGCTGGTGGTCAGTACCTAATGATCCTGGCTTTTAGAATCCGAATGATAACATTTGGTCATAGCTGTGGAAGAGAACACAGTAAAAATTTAAAATTTCACTCCATTCGATCTAATTAGCACACAGCAGTTGTAGGGAGTGCTCGTGATGCAGGGTGGTACCTCAGTATCTGTACACAATTTGTATTGATCCAATCGCAGAGCCTAGCATTTCCCTCTTCTTATCATTTGTTACCTTTGAGCCTTTCTGCTCCTCTCTTCTGCTTCTTCATAAATATCAATGAGACGGGTGCTCTGCGTCACTGCCCTGCGCTCGGTGGACTGGGACGCTGTCCTCCTTGCTAGGAGTGTTCCGGAGCAGTTAGTCACCCTCCCTCCCTCCCTCCCTCCCCACTGGCCGGGCTCTGGGAGTGACCGCTGCACTCACTCCTGCTTGGAGACTGCCGTTATCAGTTCCCATGGGCAGAGAGGACTTCTGAAGCTCTTCTTTCGTGCCTGACTCATTTCACTGGAACTGACGTCTTGCAGTTCCGTTGGTTGTTGCCACAGATAACAAGATTCTGTGATTTGGACCTCAGTGGGGAGGCGTCTCTTTGCCAGGCGGACTTCGTTTCCTTTGGGTGCATCCCCAGAAGTTGGGTGGCTGGACCGCACAGCAGCTCTGTTTTGAGTTTCTCGAGGTCCAAACTGTTTTCCATCATGGCTGGACTCCTTCACCTTCCCACCAGCAGTGTTCCCTTTCCCCACGCGCTCCTAGTGCAGAGAACACAGTAAACCTGAAGGCATTCAGATGACTCAGTCCTCAAAGTCCTATTTCATGCCATGTTCTTGGTCTCACATATGTTGGGGATGTGAGGGCCGGAGGATGGAGGGGTAGAAGAGAAAAAAACCAACCAACCAACCAGCCAACAAGAAACTGGAAGGAAGAAGCCAGATTGAGCTGGCTCTAGACATCCCTGTCTGTCCTGCTTCTCTCCCATCCAGTAGGTGGCCTCGTCTGTTGTAAGCTGGTGTCTTGCCCCCAGGATGGTGGAGGTAACCCGGGTGGGAAGACTGTTCCTGGCACAGGGCGCCTGGATGTGGGGAGTGGCTCCCACCAGTCCCTGCAGAAAGACTGCACCTCACGGGTCTCTTTTGGGGACCCCTTGCTCCTCAGACGTGAGCATCGGGTACTATCTCCCTCTCTTGCCTGTAGATTTCCCAGTTCTTGGTCTCTCCCTCCTCCCCCTCATTCCCAATTGAGGAAACTCTCACCCTGGGGCTCCCGTGGGCAGCTCCCTGGTCACACTGCACACCTGTGTGGGGCAGCTACTGTGTTGAGTTTCCGCCGCTGGGGAAGGGAGAAGGCTGCAAACCTGGTACCTGGTACCTGGCCGCAAGGTACGCCCTTAGCTGGTTATCAGGACTGTATTTCTAAACTGTCAACCTGGAAATCACATAATGTTCTCTCTCCTCTAAGCCTTCCACCAGCTCCCATGTAACTGGAAAAGTCCAAAGGGACACACATCTCACACACGTGCTACATGCAACACACATGAACACCACACACACATACACACATTTCAAAGGCTCACTGGCACCCAGGGCACCATTCCTTCTCCCTTCTTTCTGCAGGGGTCCCTGGAGGGCTCAACAGTGAGTGTTTCCAGGAAGTGAGCCCTGACACACAGACAGGGAGGCGGACAGACCTACGGCTGCTGATGCATGGAAGATTCCAAGTTCCCCGTTTCCCGTCCTGGCACGTCTGGTGTCCAGTTTTTGTGGTGGCTGGCTAGTTTTGGAAAAGGCGGCAGTGCTGGTGAGAGGGAGTGAGTGGGCAGGGGCAGCTCTGTGGGGCTCCACTCCACCCACGCGCACAGGGGGGCCTTCAACGACTCCTCCCAGCCGCCTTCCAGCCGGCCTCTTTTGGGCTGATGAATTTTCTGAGGGACACAAGTCACTTTCTATTTGGTGGTGGTGCTACAGACAGGAGGCCAGAGGATTCACCCACTGGAATAAGAGGGGCAGCCTTGCACGGAGTAGACGGTGCAGACAGGCTGAAGAGGCGAGGGCCCATGGGGAGGTGGCTGCCTCTTCCCATCATTTCTAGGTGTCCCATCAAGTCAGATTGCCAGGTAAGAATAAGGAGGAACAGGGAGGGAGGAGAGAAGCAGTGTGCTAAGTAGCCGGCCTAGGCTAGCAGTTCTAGGTGGTCTACGGAGTCCCCTGGGGTTCCCCAGACATCCACAGGTAGCCAAGGAATCAAACAATTTTCACAATAAAATCAAGATGTTTCTTCTTTTTAAGTTATGTTCACGTTTAGTGAACATAAAAGCAGTGCTGACTAAAATGCCTGGCCCAAGCAGAAATCAAGGAGGTGACACCCGAGGTACTTCATGCCTGGCAGGCCACACCCCTGCAGTCACAAGGCACACACAGACAGTGCCCATTTCTCTTATCGCCTGATGGGGCTGCAAGCACTGCCCTGCCTAGCCACGCGCCTCTTGTGAGCCTCGAGTGGGGGAGAGTGGACATAAGGCACCTGCCTCATGGCACCACAAGGAGTGTCCACACCATGTCAGGGTAGAGAACTGCGCGAGTGCCCTGTAGGCTCCAGGCTGAGAGACCCGCTCGTTCCATGAAACACCATTTTTATTTGAACAGATTTTGAAACACAAATTGGTCACTTATTTGTTCTAAATGCTGATATTGGAACTCTGACATGAAGATCATGAAAATGGAAAGACTCCTTCCTTGTCTGTGCCTGACACCTTCTCCATACTCACCTCTGACCCTGAGGCCTGGATAGTGACCGCACACCTGTCGCAGTGTTACCATCATATAATTAAATGCACAGACATTTGGAAAATCTGGACCACTTGACAATCCAGATTCTCCTAAAAGACCAGTGCACAAGGTCAAGAAATCCTATGTGAGTGAAAGATCTGTCCCAAGGCCATAGCAGAGCCACAGGGGACACTCCTGTGGAATCTGTCCACCTGGAAATCAGATAACACCTCCGCCAAGAGCCCTTCAGAAAGCCACCCTGTCCAAGTTCTGGGTAGAATCAGAGAATCTTGAAGACCGTCACCTGAAAAGCCACCGGAACACACTTCAGACCGGGTGACCTCAGCTTCACCCCCGCCCACCAGCTAATTGGCTCGTTAGAGGGACTGGGCTGTGTGGGCCTCAGAATGATCCAGAATGCGGAGAGACCGGCTCTGACAGAGAGGACCAAAGGCTTGGAAGGAGAGGCTGGGGACGTCGCAGGCTGTCCGGCCTGCTGGCCTGGATGGGCGGCACCTGTCCCTGTCTGTGTACCCCCTTGCTCTGGACCACAGTCTGAAGACAGGTCTGGGCTGAAGCAGATGCTGGCTGACAGGGAAGGCCCTGCTGGTCCTTCTCTCTTCCACCTTGGAAATGCTGTCTGCCTCCTCTTAGGCTGGACGGAGGGATATCCCAGGACAGGGAAGGGTTCCGAAAGCAGGTGGAGACGCGTATCTTCCTGTGCCTGTAGATCCCTCTGGGTCACATTTGCCTCTTCCCCAAACTCTCCATCTTTCCCCCAAGCACTGGGCCTCTGGGACATCCATGCCTGTCTCTGGTTTTCAGGGAATTCAGAAGGTTCAGAATCCTGCCCTTGCCTAAAGGACTGGAAGGGATCGGGAGCCAGGGAAGAGGGGGTAGTGGGAGCCGGAAATGCCAAGCTGTGTTCAGTCCCTTTCTCAGGCCTCTCAGGGCCACGCTGCAGTGGGCCAGGCCTGACTCCATGCCCTGCCAAGCGAGTCTCAGTGCACTGCAGCTGCTGAGTTCCCCGGAACCAGCAGGGGGCCCGGGGCTGGGAAAGGGCCACATTACAGAAGGGCTTTTCACTTTTAAATGGGACAAGAGCAGTTCTGAAAGGGTGTAAGCCATGATCTAGCAGGGTTCTAGGTGAGTTCTGTCATTTGAGTTACTGAAAATGACATTGGAAGAAATGACAAAAGCAAGACCTGACCTTGAGCAGCTGGAGTTCATGCTGCACGTTAGCCTTGGGGAGCTTCAGCACAGCTGGAGCTCCCAAAGTTCTCGCTCTAGGCTCACCTTTATTCCAAGCCTATCTGTCTTCTTCGTTTCTTCTTGTGGTACTAGGGGTCAAACTCAAGTCTCACCCGTGCTAGAATGTTGTCTTTATTTTTTTAAATGCTTTTAGGGAAATAAGGAAAGTGTCTAGGAATAAACGAGCAGGACCAACGCCTCCTTGGCAGAGCTCAGCCTGAGTCTCCACGGGCAGAAGTGGTTGGCACTGAGGGGCCAGCCCTGCCCACATGCTGTGCTTGGAGAATTCGAGTGAGTCACGTCCTCCTTTTCCTTACCTCTTTCCCGACTCTCAGCCTACTGTCCATTCAGCAGCGGGGCCACCTGCTCTCCGCTATCCATCAGACCCAAACCTTGACTTCGCACACATATACATTATTTTAGTAAAAGTATGGTGGTCAGAAGCAAGAATTATCAAATGTAAGCTTTCCTGTGCGAGAGAGGAACCATGGGGCACACCACCAGGGGACGACAGGTGGAAGGGGGTGGGGGTGCTTGGTGACTTCCCAGGATGTGCAAGGCCCTGGGTTCCTTACCATTGCAGGCAAGACTGTAAACAAAGGCGACAGACAGATGCAGAGAGACGTTGGCTGCCCTCAGAAGAATACATATAGACCTGCCAGAACCACTCTACACAGCAACCCCACAAGCAGGTCACTCTGCTGGGCTGCTTCTAAAGCCAGGCTGATTGGCACTGCTACCCCACGTGCAGCAGCTCTAGGGAGCAGGGGAGGGGGAGCACATATGCAGCATGTTAGTTTTCACAGACTCAATGAGTTCAAGCTTGGGAAGGCGTGTCGCAGTACATCTGGCCCACACCTTTCATGTTGGGGCAATGATGATTCAAAAGTTTTAGCTGACACTAAAATAAATCCAACTTCCTATTTTCTTTGGTATGTTATCTCTCCCTGTACAGCCCACATGAACTCTCACATGCACACGCTCAGACATACTCATGTGCACACACATACACTAATTCACAGACACATTCACATGCTCACACATGCACAGGCACATGCTCAGACACACATACACACATACTCACTTGCACACAAAGACTCTCACAGTCTCACAAATGCACCGCTCAGACACACTCACTTGCACAGGCACACATACCAAAATGCACAACTGACAGGAAGGAAGGCATCCCAGGCAAGTGTGTGTGGTGCCAAATCATCTTTAGTAAAGTTGGGGGGAAAAAAGAAGAAAGGAAATCTGTCTAAAATGTTCAGGATAATTATTTTTTTTTTTATTTTTTAAAATAGTGCCTTACAAGTGGGGAAGCCAGACTGCTGGAGAAAACACGGCGGCAGGAAGGGAGTGAGCTGCCCCATGCCCCACGCCTTGGTGCCCGCAGATCTCCCCTGGTCGGAATACTCCGTCTTTGAGAGTGTTAGAGGACCCCATCCAGCTGCTCTCCGCAGACATCACCAGCACTGTGACCCCACACGTGGGGCTCTGGGCCTCAGCACTGGAGCAGGACACCAGGCGTTGGAGCAGGACCCAAAGCCGGAAGTTCCAGTCCACGCAAGACTCCTCCAGCGCCTGGCAGAATCGCCTCTCAACACATCTGCAGGTTGCCAAGACGTCGCTCGGCTCCCACGCAGGTCACCCCGCTGCTACCTACCCACAGCACAACGCCATCGCCTGACTCCCCCACCTCACCAGGCCCCCACCTCACCAGCCTCCCCCACCTCACCATACACCCCCACCTCACCAGGCCCCCCCACCTCACCAGGCCCCCCACCTCACCATACACCCCCACCTCACCATACACCCCCACCTCACCAGACACCCCCACCTCACCATACACCCCCACCTCACCAGGCCCCCCACCTCACCAGACACCCCCACCTCACCAGACACCCCACCTCACCAGGCCCCCCACCTCACCATACACCCCCACCTCACCAGGCCCCCCACCTCACCAGGCCCCCACCTCACCAGCCTCCCCCACCTCACCAGACACCCCCACCTCACCAGGCCCCCCCACCTCACCAGGCCCCCACCTCACCAGGCCCCCCACCTCACCAGGCCCCCCCACCTCACCAGGCCCCCTCCACCTCACCAGGCCCCCTCCACCTCACCAGGCCCCCCCACCTCACCAGGCCCCCTCCACCTCACCAGGCTCCCCCACCTCACCAGGCCCCCCACCTCACCAGCCTCCCCCACCTCATCAGGCCCCCCACCTCACCATACACCCCCACCTCACCAGGCCCCCCACCTCACCATACACCCCCACCTCACCAGGCCCCCCACCTCACCAGGCCCCCACCTCATCAGGCCCCCCACCTCACCATACACCCCCACCTCACCAGGCCCCCCACCTCACCATACACCCCCACCTCACCAGGCTCCCCACCTCACCAGGCCCCCCCACCTCACCAGCCTCCCCACCTCACCAGGCCCCCACCTCACCAGGCTCCCACCTCACCATACACCCCCACCTCACCAGGCCCCCCACCTCATCAGGCCCCCCCACCTCACCAGCCTCCCCACCTCACCAGGCCCCCACCTCACCAGGCTCCCCCACACCTCACCAGGCCCCCTCCACCTCACCAGCCTCCCACCTCACCAGGCCCCCCCACCTCACCAGCCTCCCCACCTCACCATACACCCCCCCCTCACCAGGCCCCCCACCTCACCAGGCCCCCCCACCTCACCAGCCTCCCCACCTCACCATACACCCCCACCTCACCAGGCCCCCCACCTCACCAGGCTCCCCCACCTCTCCAGGCTCCCCCACCTCACCAGGCCCCCCACCTCACCAGGCCCCCCACCTCACCAGGCTCCCCCACCTCTCCAGGCCCTCCCACTCACCAGACACCCCCACCTCACCAGGCCCTCCCACTCACCAGACACCCCCCCACCTCACCAGACACCCCCCACCTCACCAGGCCCCTCCACCTCACCAGGCCCCCCACCTCACCAGGCTCCCCCACCTCTCCAGGCCCCCCACCTCACCAGACACCCCCACCTCACCAGGCCCCCCCCACCTCACCAGACACCCCCACCTCACCAGCCTCCCCCACCTCACCAGGCCCTCCCACTCACCAGACACCCCCACCTCACCAGACACCCCCCCACCTCACCAGACACCCCCCACCTCACCAGACACCCCCACCTCACCAGGCCCCCCACCTCACCAGGCCCCCCCACCTCACCAGGCCCTCCACCTCACCAGGCCCCCCACCTCACCAGCCTCCCCCACCTCACCAGGCCCCCCACCTCACCAGGCCCTCCACCTCACCAGGCCCCCCCACCTCACCAGACACCCCCACCTCACCAGGCCCTCCCACTCACCAGACACCCCCACCTCACCAGGCCCCCCACCTCACCAGGCCCTCCACCTCACCAGGCCCCCCCACCTCACCAGGCCCCCCACCTCACCAGGCCCCCCCACCTCACCAGCCTCCCCCACCTCACCAGGCCCCCCACCTCACCAGGCCCCCCACCTCACCAGCCTCCCCCACCTCACTAGACACCCTGCGCTGGAAGCAGGCCGCCACCATCTTGACTCAGCATTCTCCCCATATTATGTGGGGGCAGTTCCGCACGCCCTTGTGGTACCTCTCCCCTGCCCACCATGCCCACGGTGTGCCGGGGAGAGGGAACACAGCTGCACTGCAAGGGCCTCCCGAAGGGCTCTGGTAAGACTGAGGCCTGCTCTGTGAGCTGTTGAAGTGGGCAGACAACCTCAGCCGTCGGGTTACTGGCTACTGTGCAGTGAGCCACACCCAGGCTTCAGGTTGGCATGTGTTACTATTTTTATGATCCTTTTCTCTATCCTTTAAATGTTTGCTCCACTGTACTATTTACTTATAAATCCACATAAAGTCTGAATCCATTAGATAATGGTGTAAATAACTTGCATTTTTAGGGAGGAATCTTTAAAACTGCTTATATATTTCAGCTTCTGACAAATTGCCAAGACACAAAAGAGCTTCATACACTTTGTTTTACATATAGGAAACCTGTACTGCAAAAGCATTTTCCCTAACTGCTGTTAGATACACCATGAAGAGGCATTTTAGGTTCATGATGAATTTCTTCACTTAAATTAGCATGGGGGCACTATGCTAGTATTCACAGGTAACTATAGAATTCTATGTTGTAATAAAATTATGATAAATGAAGTATCTGCTTAATAATAGAAACATATGAAGTATAACATTTTATCTTATAAATTTAAAGACTAATTTATTTGTTAAAAAGACATTATATGTAAGTTTTAAACAAATCACCAATGGTAAAAACAATAATTAACATGTCTAAGTAAAAGCTTTCAAAGGGATAAGGTTTAAATATTTTCTTTTATAAATGAAGACAATAGGTAGACCAGTATTTGAAGGAGTCATGTTTTACCAATTCTTTTCAAATCTCTTGTCATACATTATTGGTTGTTTTGGCTGTTTTTCTTTTTTTTATTATTGGTTTTATTTTTTAGATACATGACAGCAGAATGCATCACAATTCTTATTATACATATAGAATAATTTTTTGTACCTCTATTTGTATATAAAGTATGTTCACACCAATTCATGTCTTCATATATGTGCTTTGGATCATGATGTCCACCATCCTTGCTAACCCCCTGCCCCTCCCTTTCCCTCCCACCCCTATAGAATTCCCTATAGAATTCATCTAATCATCCCATGCTCCCCCTCCCTACCCCACTATGAGTCAGCCTCCTTATATCAGAGAAAACATTTGGCATTTGTTTTTTTGAGATTGGCTAACTTCACTTAGCATTATCTTCTCCAACACCATCCATTTACTGGCAAATGCCATGATTTTATTCTCTTTTAATGCTGAGTAAAATTCCATTGTGTATATATGACACATTTTTTAATCCATTCATCTACTAAAGGGCATCTAGGTTGGCTCCACAGTTTAATTATTATGAATTGTGCTGCTATAAATATTGATGTGGCTGGGTCCCTCTACTATGCTGTTTTTTAAGTCCTTTGGGTAGGGACCGAGGAGAGGGATAACTGGGTTAAATGGTGGTTCCATTCCCAGCTTTCCAAGGAATCTCCATACTGCTTTCCATATTGGCTGCACCAATTTGCAGTCCCACCAGCAAGGTAAGAGTGTGCCTTTCTCCCCACATCCTCACCAACACTTATTATTGTTTGTCTTCATAATAGCTGCCATTCTGACTGGAGTGAGGTGGTATATTAGAATAGTTTTGATTTGCATTTCTCTAATTGCTAGAGATAATGAACATTTTTTTTTCATATATTTGTTGATTGATTGTATATACTTTTCTGAGAAATCTCTGTTCATGTCCTTGGTGCATTAATTGATTGGGTTATTTGTTTTTATGGTGCTTAGCTTTTTGAATTCTTTATATATCCTAGAGATTAGTGCTCTATCCGATGTGTGAAGGGCAAAAATTTGTTCCCAAGATGTAGGCTCTCTGTGCACCTCACAGATTGATTCTTTTGCTGAGTAAATAGGGAAGAGAGGAGGGAGGGAATGGGAGGAAGAAGGGGAATTGCACGGAAGATGGAAGGAGACCCTCATCGTTACACAGAATACATGTATGATGATGTGAGGAAAAAAAAGAAATGTGTCACATTAGATTGGGTAGATAGAGGTGCTGGGAGGGGAGGGGAGGGGAAGGGGGATAGGAAGGGCAGCAGAAAAAAATAGACACTAGCATTGCTGTATGTATATACGTGGCTGTATAACCAATGGGATTCTGCAGCCTACACACTTGGAAAAATGAGAAATTACACCCCATTTAATTCAAATATATGATATGTCAAGATCATTGTATTGTCATGAGCAACTAATAAAAAAAAGAAAAAGAGTCCACCCCATTTATTGATTCATGGTTTTAATTCTTGTGCTATAAGTGTCTTATTAAGGAAGTGTTTTTGGCTATTTTTCTAAGTGGAGGATAGTTAGAATTGCTTATACACACTAGGACAGGGGCAGGAAAGCCTTAGGGCAAAGCCATTTTTGCCCAGCTCCTGATCCTCAACACCTGTCCCAGGGGTTCTACAGCAGGAGCATTGCTGGGGACTCAGCCAGGTGGCCTGCGAACACAGCCTGACCTTGCTGGGCCAGCTCGGCTGCTGCTGCTGCATGTTTTTGGTACTGGTGATAAAGACGATGGAGTAGGTAGGTTTGGTCAGGGAAGAAATTGAGTACCTTGGGAATCATCCCGGCCTTGAATCACTAGCCTTACACTCGAAAGCCTTCAAACCATCTGGGGCCCGGAGTGGGGACATGAGGGTGGAGCACGGCTTTCTTTTCACCTGTGGGCTCCTTGCCCTGGGGAGAAGTTCCCAGGTCCAGCAAGATGCTTGCATCAACTGCATGGGAGACGACACTCTGTCCCTGAGGGTCTGCATTTGCAATATAGTAAAAATAGCCTGAGCAGGCTGGTGTTTGTCCCCTGGGCAGCCTCCCTCTCCAGTGTCAATGTTTTCGTCTCCTTGCCAGTGCGAACAGCAATTCACAGACCCTTCCACAAGATGCACTCTGCAGTCCTGCCTCCAGTCACCAACATGCAGTCAAGAGTGAGAGACTCTAGTTCGATCCAGTAGCCCACTCGAAACCCACAGCCACACTCAGGGGAGCATCTGAGTGGCCTAGAGCAGCACAAAATAATTTGGTCCAAAAGTTAAAAATAATAGGTGATATTGATTTTTATGAAAATCAAAGAACAAAAACATGGACAGCTTTTGAAGTGAAGGCTCAGCAGTGACATTGAAGCTGTACTGTGTCTCAATGGGCCAGAATCACAAGCCATGGCCGGGAGAGCAGCAAAGAAGCCACACACGCCATAGGACTTGTTCCTTTAAAATCCCAGGGATCCTGATAGAGCATCCTGTGTTCCCACCATCTGCAGGCTGTGTAGTCAGTGCAGACGCACATGCAGGTCCTGTAATGCACAATCTAATTAGTGCACTAAAGCTTAATTTATCGGATAAATTGTAAATATAAAAACCATTATAATTTAACAAATCTATTCCCTTGCTGCTGTAATGAACACTTTGGCTGGGCTGGGTTATTATGCATAGTTCTCTTTTTTATATTATATTGCTAGGTACCTTCCTTAATATATCACAGGGACAACGAAGTCATTCTGAAGGACCTGTGCACACATGGCACTCACAATTGCAATCATAATTGGAATTTACCTGTCCACAGAGCTGCTTCATTGCAGATATGAGCAGGGGATAGGAAAGGTAGCAGAATACAACAGTCACTAATATGGCATTAGGTAAAAATGTGGATGTGTAACTGATGTGATTCTGCAACTTGTATTTGGGGTAAAAATGGGAGTTCATAACCCACTTGAATCAAATGTATGAAAGATGATATGACATGAGCTTTGTAATGTTTTGAACAACCAATAAAAAAAAGAAAGAAAGAAAAATGCTGTGTTCACCTGGAGCCGCTTCTAGGACAGCATTCCTGTCTCCAGCGAGAAGACTCCATGGCTCTTCAGCCTTGGAATGGAACATTGGCCATAACTTCTGTCACTGCCTTTGCTGGCTTCTTCTCCCCTCTCTTCTAGACCTCTGCTGGTCTTCACCTCTCCCTTCTTCCTCTCACTTCCTGCTCCTCCCATCTCTTTCTCCTTCTGCTCCTTCTTTGTCATCTTCATCTCAACAGGGCTGGGGACTTTGGCCATCCTTTTCCAAATGAATGAGAGACTTGTTAAGAAGCGTGGGATGTTGAGCAGGCTGTCACACACCTGCAGAGCTTCCTGTTAGCCCAGCCCTGCAGTGCAACGGGTGCTGATTAAAGAGTGCAAGTACGTGACCTCAGGCAGAATGTGAGTGCTTGGAGAAGTCAGGATCATCTGAGTGAAATTAAACTGGATTTTGCATTGGACCTGAGCTAGGGCTTTTGTGTTCTAGAGTCTGATTTTCTCCAGTATGTGTTGTTGGCTGGGAGAATTGACCTTGGATGAGAAAGAGTTTTGCAGATGGGCCTCTCTGTGACTTAAAGACCTCCTGGAGGTTTATGCATTTGCTATGGCTTCACGGACCACCTGGGATATAGATTAGACAGGTGATTGCCCATGTGGTTTAGTGTCATGGTTTAAGGAATCCATACAAACTCAGCATGTGTAAACATACAATGCTTTCCCAAGGATTGGCTAACACTTGGCCTTTTAGCTAAAGCTCCATGGGACAGGTGGCAATAGTGTGTTTAGAGGGACTAAGAACAAGTTGTTTGGATGGAAGGGGGAATGTAATGGGATACAGTGTTGTTGCAAAGTCCTCAAAGGGGAAATAGAATTAAGGCTGGAAAACAGCAGTTCCAGAGATTTCTGCATCCGCCTCACCATTGCTACTAGGGTCAGTTCAAGGTTCTCTACTATCATGGTAGAACAAAACAGTACTTGTTTACAAAACGATTTTTAAAAAGTTTTACAATTGTTTCACACACCTCTTCTCAAGAGATTGAGGCTGACTCGTCCCTCCTTAACAGTGGCAGATGGGGCATGCGATTTCTAGACTAGGTCTGCATCCTCCTCACTCTCTCTGGAATCACCAGCTCTGGAGAAGCCAGCTGCCCTGTCTGGAGGACACATTTTCCCCAGCCCTGCACTTGGGCCATCCTGGCAGCACACCCTCCAGGACTGCCCAGCATCTGAAACAGGTGGAACATGTTTGTTTTCTCTTCTGAACATGAAGTAGGGATTTCAACTGAAGGGGAGGCCAGGAGAGATGTGTTCAGGGAGGCTGAGGGCATTACATCAGAGACACCAGCATGTTAAATCCAGAGTGTCTAGGGTCAATATGTAATCTTGGAAACATTTTTCCATTTGTTTCAGATTTTCTCTCTTTGAAATGGGATTCTGTAATGTCTTGCCACTCTCTCAACATTGTCATCATACTTAGAGTCATATGCACCAGTCTTTAATAGAAAGTTTCAAAAATACCAGGTTTCCCTCCTCCTGTTTTCCAACATAAATATGGATGTGAACAGTAGCAGAGGCCAGTCTGGGAATACAATGCTCTGAACACTGTCTACTTGGTTGCTCCAAATCAGCTGTTGGGTTTTCTGGGTGCTGGCATGCTTCAGGCATTTGAAGCACATTGGGCTGAGGTAAATGACCAGTATTAGGGTTCTGTATGTTGGTGTCCACCCCAATTCAGATGTTGAAACTTTGTCTTGAATGCCTTGGTATTAGGAGACAGACCCTTTGGGGAGGTGATTAAGTTGCAAGGGCTCTGAATTAGTAAACAGGATCATCACCCTTGCAATAGAGAATCAAAGGGACATGCTTGTCCTTCTGCCACGTCAGGGTACCGTAGGGAAGTGCCATCCTGGAGGCACAGAGCCAGCTGTCACCAGCTATGAAGCCAGGTGGTGCATCCATCTTGTTGTCTCCAGTCTCCAGCAGCGTGAGCGGTTGAGGGCTGTGGGCTCTGAGTGTCAGAGTCTGAGCGATCTTGTTGCAATAGCAGGAGCAGATTAAGCCGGCTCCTGGCCCTCACAACTTTGTGTCTTCTTAGGGTTCCAAAGGCCATACTTTAAACTGTATTGTGACTTCTTCATGGTTATTATTAAATCTATTACATCAGTCTTACCAAAGATGTGTGATGGTCTACCAATGATTTTCTTTTTTTGTACAGTCTTTGATTTGTTCTTTTTAGTAACACATGACAATAGGGTGTACTTTGACATATCATACACACATGGAGCATAGCTTCCCATTCCTGTGGTTGTACAACTGTGGAGTTACCGGTGCTGTGTTCATATATGAACTTCCTAAAGTTGTGTCCGATTCGTTCAACTGTCTTTCTCATTCCCATCCCCTTTCTTCCCCCATTTCCCCTTGTTGCTAATGATTTTCAACAGAAGCCATCGACGTTGCTGGCTGCAGCTGCCCGTAACAGCTCAGAGGAGGCTGGCCATGAGGGTCCGCACGCCCGCTGTCCAACTCAGCTTGCTGCGTCGACTCACTTCCAGGTGGCAATGCTGTCCTTGTGAATACCTGCTTATCCTTCTTGCCGTCTGTTCACCAGGGACAGCACTGAGAACATGCTTCTGCTCTGGATTGTGTGTTTGGATTTCACGCACCAAGTGGAGGAAACACACTCGGGCTGTTTTGCCTGAAGGACTCAGCCCCCAATAGCCTTCCACTTCTCGCTGACTTTAAGTCTCCACCGTCACACTCTTTCCATCCTCTAAGACCTCTCTCTGAAGCCCTCTGCTCATGCCAAGTGCAAAGAGCATTTCCCATCTTGCTCTGCGTGGACTCAGGAGCACTGGACATGTTCTTGACCTTCAAAGAGCTTGCTGAGCACTGGGAAACAGATAGCACCAGACAACTGAGATCACCAGGGAGGTTAGTTGGGATAGAATGGACAAAAGGGGGAAGTCTAAGAGTTAGCTGGGGCCATCAGGGAAGGGAGGGGGGGTCTCACCTGGACTGGGATGAACTCAGCCCCCCGTAGTCATGGAGGATGTGCTCTAACACCACCGTGCACCCCTGGACCACAGCGGGTTCTGGTCAATAGGTAGGCCACGATCTTCCCAGACCTTCATAGGCATGATAAATGTAACTTACAAATTAGACACAGTAAGAAATTAACAATAACTAATAGCAAAACAGAATACTTACTGTATGCCATGATGAAAGTGATCTGACATTATGAACTGCTCAGCTCTGACATTTTCCACTTAATATTTTCAAACTGTGGTTGACCACAGGTAACTGAAACTGGAGGAAGTGGAAGTACAAAGAGGGACCACTGTGTGGGAGCTTCTCAGGGGACATGGAGACAAATGGGGTCCTGGGAGGCCACTTTGAAGTCGAAGAGAGGACCGCATGGGGACCAGAAGCATGAGGTCAGCGGAGCCTCATGGGACACAGAGGAGTGGAGTTAGTGGACATGACCCTGGGGCCAGGGCATGGAGACTCCATAACCACTCCAAGATTATAGAGTTTGTAATAAAAAAATGGAAAAATTTTAGGCAAGGGAGTGACACTTTTTCATGCTTGTCAATATGGAAATAAAATTTAAAAATCCAGCTGAGTTGAGTGCATTTAAAAGTAACCTGAGTGATATTTACGATGGAATTTAGGGCGTTCTGACATTTATTCACAAAATAAGGATCTGGGCACTTGACAAACAACTGTGCTGACCTGACACCCACCCCGCCCCTCACCACCACAATCTAGGGTGAGGCTCAAGCAGCCTGGGTCCAGGTGGGACTTGCTTCTGTTCGTGTGATGGGGAATTTATTGAAGGTTGATTTTGCTAATTTGGGCTAAAGAGTCCAGAGTACTTTAAAAACCACTTTTGCTGTGCTTGGTTGGTGCCCAACACGTTGAAAGGCTTCTGCAGGCAGACAGCATTTCCATCTCCTTGGAAAGCCGTCTATTTTTATAGCAAGTGGAGATTGATTTGACGACCCACAGAAATACACATGAATGCTCCATTCATGTTTCGAGGGGACAGTCACCTTTGGCTCAGGTGTCACCCAGCTGCAAGGAGAAGGTGGCATCCATCAGATGACACACGCTGCAGAGAGACGTGTTGCTTGGCTCCAGGAGCACAAAGATGTGCTCTGTCCTGGCTACAGAAAGCCCATAAAATGTGCAGACAAGTGCAGAGCACAATGAATATGGCTCCAGGCTCCGCCGCTCCGGGCTCCGCATGCCGCAGCATTGCATGCCTGCAGCTTGTGGAGTTAGACATTGACCTTGGCTTTGGAACAAGTTTTTGCTTGTCTGCTCCAGCTTCTCTTGTCAGCCTCAGCAGATGTTGGATTCATTGTCTTACTGTGTAAACTTGTTTCTTTCAGGGAATTCGGGCCGTGACAGAGCTGGTAATGTCCCATTGTGTTACCAGGAATTCTCTCATGCTGGATAGACATTCTGCATTTGCTTGTGTCCTTGAGCTTCCTTCCTTCATTATCTTAATCAACCAACGAATGTTTATTGAGAAAGTAGGATTTGCCAAGCACTCTGCTAGGCTCCTGGGATAGAAATCTGCAGGGGACATAATGCTGTCACTGCAGAACCCCCAGCCTAGAAAGACAAACAGCAGCCGGCTTCGTGGAGGGTTGTGGTGCTTCAGGAGAATTAACATCCAACACGTGTGTGTGTGTGTGTGTGTGTGTGTGTGAGAGAGAGAGAGAGAGAGAGAGAGAGAGAGAGAGAGCGCACCTGCTTTCGCCTGTTCCATGAAATCCAAAACATCACTTCTCATGAAATGAGTAGAGTCAACCAAACTGTTTGCAGAAGCTTTTCCAACCTCCACGAGCTGCCTGCAAACAACGTCCCCCACAATGTCTGGATATCCCGGTTGTAAAGAGGTGGTTTTCAACTCCGGGTTACTTTGTCCCCTTCCCTGCAGGGAGTGACACCTGGCAAGGGCTGAAGATGTCATATTTGGGCAGGGGTGGGTGCTACTGGTGCCTGGCAGGTACATGCTGGGGTGGTTGGCCAGTACCCTCCAGTGCACAGACTAATCTCCCACAACCAGGAGTTCTGGCCTAAAGCATCAGCAGAGCCATGGTGAAGAAGACGCACTGTGAATAAACCTGTGAGGAGGTCATGCGAGCTGCACCGGGGTGCAGCTCTGCCTCCCTTGGGTCAAGATCTCTTCCTCGATCCCAGGTTAAAGGGCCTCTATCCCCAGCCGGTTCTGAATGTAGATGGGCGCCTTTGCTTCCCAGGGTCCTCCCAGCCTGAGGACAGACAGCCTCTGCCACAGTGCTGGCCAGGCCACACCCAGGCTGTTCTGGCAGGTTCTAGCCCCTCCTGGGCCTGGATCCTGTGACTGCGACCTCCCGTTGGCAGTGGCTGTCCCTCCATCCTTGGCAGCTGTCATGTCCACTGCTGCTGTGACCCCTGTTGCCCCACCTCTGTTTGTCTCTGAGTTGGAATTCCCCAGACCTGTCCCCGTGATTCCTATAAGCCTAGCTTAAATGACCTGGGTTGGGGGACTGTGGCTCTTGGGGAAACTGAAAATGTAAGCCTCGTTGTTGCCAAGTTGTGTCCTCTCTGTTTGGAGATTTCTGTGACTCCTCACACCCTGAGGTCCAGGCACATTGGAGCCACTCCACCAAGGCTGAGAGGGGAGTTCTGCCTTCACTGTCAGGAGCCCTGACCTTCAGGTGAGGCCCAGCCTGTCCTTCAGCCTTCCCTTTCCAGAGCACGCCATCAATGGCTCGGTGACTAGGACCGCTTTTCCTAGTTCACAAACATCCTGACAGCCCAGCAACCTTTCCAAATCAGCTTAATTACACTATTCGAAATCATACTACTGATATTAAGTGCTGTCTAGTAGACCATGATGATCTTTTTAAAAATTTATTTATTTATTCTAATTTGTTATATGTGACAGAAGAATGCATCTCACTTCATAGTACACACAGAGAGCACAATTTTTCATGTCTTTGGTTGATCACAAAGTAGTCACACCATACGTGTCTTCATACATGTACATGGGGTAATGATGTACATCTCATTCCACCATCTTTACTACCCCCATAACTCCTCTGTTCCCTTCCCTCCCTATTACCCTATCTAAATTTCCTCCATTCCTCCCACACCTCTCCCACCATCCCCATTTTGGATCAACATTCCATATATTAGAGAAAACATTCAGCCTTTGGTTTTGGGGATTGGATTACTTCAATTTAGGACAGTATTCTCCAACTCCACCCATTTACCTGCAAATGTCATGTTTTAATTCTCTTTTAATGCTGAGTAATATTCCCTTGTGTATATGTACCATAGTTTCTTTATCCATTCATCTACTGAAGGGCATCTAGGTTGGCTCCACAGTTTAGCTATTGTGAATTGAGCTGCTATGAACATTGATGTGGCTGTGTCTCTTTAATATGCTGTTTTTTTAAGTCCTTTGGGTATAGACTGAGGAGAGGGCTAACTGGGTCAAATGGTGGTTCCATTCCCAGCTTTCCAAGGAATCTCCATACTGCTTTCCATACTGGCTGCACCAATGTGTGAGTGTGCCTTTTCCCGACATCCTTGTCAACACTTACTGTTGTTTGTATTCTTAATAGCTATCATTTTGAATGGAGTGGGATGAAATCATAGAGTAGTTTTGATTTGCATTTCTCTAATTGCTAGAGATGTTGAACATTTTTTTCATATATTTGTTGACTGATTGTATATCATCTTTTAAGAAGTGCCTGTTCAGTTTCTCGGTCCATTTACTGACTGAGTTATTTCCTGATCTGGGTCTCTGAACAGCTAAATGGATGTACTTTTGGCCCTTATTACCAAGATATCACTTGAGTTCTATTTTTCTTAAGATTCTTAAGTCACTTAGCTTGGTTCCCTTCTTTGAAGACACTATGGTCAACACTGGGAAGATGTGCCCTCTGGGCCCCCCACCCGCTGCGCCCTGTTGTTGGGTTCCAGCAGGGCATGTGGGCCCCGTGGTGATGCATGGTGCCTCCTGCCCCCTTTGCCGAGTTAGACTCCTGCCATGCTGGACCATAGGAGCCTCCACAGATGCAAGGTAGAGAGTCAGTCCATCAGCTAATTGAAAAGTTGAGTAAGTGGGGAGTCAGAAAGCTGATGCGATATGTCTTCAATATTTTATTATCACATAAAAGATATAAATTCCCACTGATTTGCAAAGTTGTGATGTAGTGCCAGGAACTCTGAGTACAGATGGGCCGCTTGGAGTCGGGCATCGTTCTTCTTACATAAACCACAGGTGTAATCCCTCCTATATAATTTCCAGATTGGGTGCTTAAAGTGGAATGTGAAGCACTTCTACTCTGCAGAGCTTGACGGCCCGTGGCCCTTTCCTCAGACTCCTGCACTTGCTGTGCTTTTGCTCAATTTGCATCTTTCTCTTTCGTTTTCATACTCGGCTGGTTTCTTGGCATCTGATTCCACTGTGGAACAATCATACCCCTGGCCCGAGCAGGCCTGAGAACAGCGAGAAGTGTTTCCTGGGGAGCAAATTCCTGAACTGGTAAGAGCAGAAATGTGAGTGGGGGCTGGCCGGGGGTCTCGCGGGCCCAGGATGTCAGTGAGCTGGTCAGGGAGGGCTTGGACTGCTCCTGAGCTCCCAGGGTGCACTGTACTGCCATTCCCCATGCTCTTCCTCTGTCTGAAACGTTGTACTGGGCTTTTGCTTCCTGCTAGAGCTGGAATGTGTTTCCCAAAAGTTCGTGTTTTGGAAACTTGACCTCCACACTCATGTCTTCATGGTATTTAAAGGTGAGGCTCCGGGAGGCACTGAGCATGGAAGAGGTCCAGAGGGTACTTCTGTGATGGCCAGGGCTGCTTTCCAAGAAGTGGAGGAGAGACCCGAGCTTGCAGGCCTGCTCTGAGTCCGCACAGGACCATCCACCATGTGACCAGGCAGCATGAGGCAGTACCAGATGCCGGGCAGATGTTCATGCTCTTGGACTCCCTGGCCTACAGAACTCTAAGCCAAACGAGTTTCTATTCTTCATAAATTACCTTTTGCTAGCTGTTTTTTACTTCTATAGCAACAGAAAACGAAGACACTTGGCAAATGCCCACTCTCCTAGCTGACAACCACTTGTCTGGCAGCCTCTGCTGACCCCTGCTCACCTGCCTCTTTTTTAAATTTTTTTAATATTTATTTTTTAGTTGTAGGTGGACACAATATGTTTATTTTTTTTTTGACTGTTTGTAAACTTTATTTCATATGGCTTCCAGGAATTTTAAAAAGTTCAAATATGAGAAATACTTTTTTGAAAACTTTTAAGACCTGGGCTATTTGCTTTAACTTTATTTATTTTTATTTTTTTATTATTAGTTGTTCAAAACATTACAAAGCTCTTGACATATCATATTTCATACATTTGATTCAAGCAGATTATGAACTCCCATTTTCACCCCATATACATATTGCAGATTCACATCGGTTACACATCCACTTTTTTACATATTGCCATACTAGTGTCTGTTGTATTCTGCTGCCCTTCCTATCTTCTACTATCCCCACTCCCCTCCCCTCCCCTCCCCTCCTCTCCCACCTTCTCTCCCTACCCCATCTACTGTAATTCATTTCTCTCTCTTGTTTTTTTCCCCTTTCCCCTCACTTCCTCTTATATGTAATTTCATATAACAATGAGGGTCTCCTTCCTTTACCATGCAATTTCCCTTCTTTCTCCATTTCCCTCCCACCTCTCATCCCTGTTTAATGTTAATCTTCTTCTCATGCTCTTCCTCCTTATTCTGTTCTTAGTTGTTCTCCTTATATCAAAGATGACATTTGGCATTTGTTTTTTAGGGATTGGCTAGCTTCACTTAGCATAATCTTGCTCTAGTGCCATCCATTTCCCTGCAAATTCCATGATTTTGTCATTTTTTAGTGCAGAGTAATACTCCATTGTGTATAAATGCCACATTTTAAAGAGCGTACTGTAGGGATACTGCTACAATGATGTTCATAGCAGCACAATTCACAATAGCTAGACTGTGGAATCACCTGCCTCTTCTGTTCTGCTGCAGGGACCTGGGCATGTGGCAGTGGATCCCACCTGCCTTTCCCTCCCAGACTCCGCTCCTCGCAGGCAGAGCTGCCCTTTGACGCCTGCGTCTCAGTACCTGACTCAGGAGTGAGCACCTAGAGAATTGGGCCCAGCTGAAGGAATGAGTGGCTCTCCAGCTCCTTGGTTACAATCTGCTGGTTGATATGACTGCTACCATGCTCATGAAATTTAAATTAATTACACTAAAATAAGATGAAAACTTTGTTCCTTGGCTCTGTCACATTTGAAGGGCAGGATAGTGGAACCTGTGGCTGGCTGCCTCTGACGAGAGGACACAGCGGTCACGGCAGCAGGTTCTGATGGACAGCACTGCAGATCCTTAAGCATCTCAGGAGCAGATCAGGAGCACTGGTTTGGGAACACTCCCTCTGCTAAGTCCCTGACGGTCCTCAGTCCTGGGTTTCATTTCCCACGGCATCATAATGTAGCACAGTGACTCCTTTCTTCAAACAACTCAGTTCCAAATTCAATTTCAGGCCCTGCTGATAAGTTTCATTCTTATTGCTCTGTGGCTCCAAGCTTTCTTAACACATTTTTATGGAGCGCAGTTCACCTTAACAGCTCTGATGTTGATGGCTATGTGCGATAAAGACTGCAGTCCGCTGGTTTAAATCCCATCTACAGGATCTCAGCTGCAAGCGCCCTTCTCTGGTGTCATCAGAATGCAATAACAGGGGGCCTCACAGCTGGGTTCTCTATAATGGCTCTGGTTGAGAAGCTCTGCAAGATTTAACTACTCGTGACAGTTCAGCTAGGACCTGGGCAGCGGGTGAGTGGGCTACAGAGCGCCCTTCCCAGGTGCAGGGTCCCGCCCCCTCCCCAGTGCCTCTCGTGCCGCTTCCTTTCTGGAGCTGCTGGTCGGCAGGGTCCGCAGCTGTGG
This sequence comes from Marmota monax, assembly GCF_021218885.2. Classification (NCBI taxonomy): domain Eukaryota; kingdom Metazoa; phylum Chordata; class Mammalia; order Rodentia; family Sciuridae; genus Marmota; species Marmota monax. The sequence goes on along the minus strand of NW_026692321.1, from coordinate 1,428,362 downwards.
CACTCTGTGGTGCTGGGAGTTGTGGAAAGTCCTCAAGGCAGAGCCCCCTTCTGAAGGGGTTCGGGGTGGCATTTCCAGTCAGCTGAACAAGGGAGCGGCAGGTCAAGTGCCATTCTTTGAGGAAAGTCAAAAATAATCCTGTCATCCTGCTTTTTTCAGTTTATATTCAATAAGTCAAACGATGGTTATTTCCTCATAGCAAAATTTATTTAGGATAGGGCCTTTAGCGGCAATCACTCCTAATGGGGTCATTTTAATTTTTATCTTTAAGTTTCTCCTTCCTATCATTCCTCCCTCAAGAACAAACTTTCAGGCCACTGCTTAAGAGCTGTAGGCAGATGGGTTGCTGACTGCAACTATATTTGAGGAATTCACACTCTTTTTAGCTTCCATGTCTACTCATCTGCATCGTCCTGGAAGTCTGGATTTGGTGCAGAGGATCCCTGGACGAGGGGAGGCTCAGGAGGGGACCTGCCCCACTGCACCTCCTCCTCTGTCACCACCCTGCTCCATCTCCATTTCCTTCTCCTGCCCTACCCTTCTTCCTCATCCTCACGGCCCTGTCCAGATGTCCAGCCCCTCCTCCCATGACCACCCCCCCAGTGTCTCTGGGGCATCATAAATAGACACCAAACACCCACATCCCTAGGCAGTGCTTCTGTATGGGCCTTGTGTGCCCTGAGCTCTCCTGAGAGGTGGCCTGAGCAGCCCAGCCATCCTCAGCACCACTAAGAATGCCCAGAGAGGGGCTGGTGACTGAAAGAGCAAACAGAGTCCAGGAAGGGCCCAGAGACGGGGAAGGGGAGGGGAGGGAGGGCGTCCACAGTAAGGGCCTGGGGATGGGAAGAAAGGGACAGAGAGAGAAGTGAGGGTTGCAGAGGGAGGGAAGGGACTGGGGTCCTGGGGATGAGTACTGTCTCTGTAATGAACATTTCCCAAATCGTGTTCCTTTGAAAACTGTGTTTATTTATGCTTTTATTAAGAAAAGATATATTTGACTAATTGTCCTCTCATGTTAAAATCAACGAATATTAAAGAAGAGTAAGGAGAGGCAAGGTCCAGAGAAGGGAATAAGAGCCACCCCGAGGGCCACACCAGTGGGGCTGAGGAAGTCCTGCACCACGAGTGTGCCCCCCTGGTGTGTCACTTAGCCCTGTGCACAGCTCAGGGACAGGACAGAGCGGCCTCAGGCCTGGCCGTGCAGGGCGCAGAGGCAGAACGGACGGCCATCACTACAGGGCTGAAGGACTGAAGCAGTTCGCCCGGAGGGAAGGGAGAGGTGGAGAGAAAGGCAACCTGAAGACAGCAACCGAGACGGAAGTCCCCGTCACCATGTCCAACAGAAGGGGTGGGGCATTGTGGAAGCCCCTCTTGTCATAGAGCAGGAACCCCCTGTGCTTTATGACGACCTTCGTTATGGTGCTGGTGCAAAACAAGGACCGAAACCACCTCCCAGAGCAGGACACTGAGGTCTGATAAGAAGTTGGTTGACAGTTACTCAAACTGGCAAACCGTAGTAGAAAGGACAGTGTTTTGAATATTTGATTCACCTCTCAAAACCAGTTCTCCATTGCCCCGTGACAGCGTTGATCTTGTCTCATTTCCCTGACTTTTTAGGGCAGCCAAACACTCGTACCATGAGGTGCTGCAGCAGGGCCATACTGACGAGCGGTCAGGGGCATGATGACATCACAGACCCCTGCAGCTGTCCGTCTTCAGGACCCGATGGCTCTCCCAGATGGAGACCCACGTCCTTTGAATACTTCCTGGTTCCCCGTCCTTCACCCCTGACATCCCCACTGTCCCCTAGAGCTGATGGCTGCAGTGCCTCCTGTCGGTGGGTTCTCATCAACTGTCCTTTTCCCCTGGGCAGGTGTCTTCAGGGTCCACCTGCTGTGTCAGGTGCCAGGATTTGCTCCCTCCTGAAGGCCAAGTAACACCTCACCGTGTGCAGAGACCCCATTTATCTTACCTGTCCACCTGTCCATGGGCACGGGGCCGTGTCCTCTTTAGGCTACCGTGACGGGTGCTGCTGTGGACACAAGTGCAGCGGACAGGTACCGTCTTTGCTCAGTTTCCATAGGAACGGGTTCCAGACTCCTGAAGATAACGAAACCCGCAGATGTTCAACTCCCTCATGCAAAAAGACCTACTGTCTGCATACGACATGCATCCTCCTGGTTACTTCACATCCTCTCTAGAAGTCTTCCAGTACCTGGTGTCCGTAGTGCTGGTTAAAGGGTTCTTATGCTGGGTTGCTTAGGAAATAATCACAGGGAAAACTGCATGTGTTCAGACTATTTTTTCAAGTCTATGGTTTCAGTCTATGGTTGATTGGACGCATGAAGTCCTGACTGCATATGGCTGAGCTTCTGCCTTCCATTCTTTTGAGCACGTACCTGGAAGTGATTTTTCTAGATCACAGGGCAATTCTGTGTCTGATTTCTTGACTCTGCTCTGTACAGTGGCTGCACCATCCTGCGTTCCCACCAGCAGTACACAAGTGTCCCCATTTCTGGGCATCCTCTACAATATCTGTCGCGGTCCATGTTTTGCTTGTTTTCGACAGGCCTGTCGTAATGGGTCTGCAGTGCATCTGATTTTGGTTTCTGCACTCCTGAATTTTTAAGAGCTACTTATAAAGAGTGGACAGTGTCCCCTCACCTGGCTCAGTGCTGTCTGCCTCGGGGCTTCTGGTTTCTCAGATCTCCTGCCCAGCCTCCCAGCACGATGCTTCCTGCTCACAGGACCCCATGTCGGTGCTGCTGAACCAGCTCAGGGGACTTCCGTTCCCTCCCGTGGGCACTGTCTCTGCACTGTCCACTAATGACGATGCTGTGGTGTCGGGAGAGCACACTCCTGTGCAGCCACCAGCCCCGCTGTCTAATCTGACCACCAGGCCAGTCTTCACCATCCCAACAGGGCACACGTCGGGGGAACGTCAGCGTCTCACTCTGACCCCTCCAGGGGCACCGTCAGGAGCACAGAAGCTCTTCTCTCTACCACTCTGGCTTCAGTGTTTATTAAAAAGGTAAGTAGTTCATTTGCAATACCCTTAAAATTAGGTCACATTTCACCTATTTTAGAGGGGGAAAAAAGAAAACCCTTTTTAATGGCCCTCACTATGAGTTGCTGCTGGAAGAATTAGCCATCAATTTGAGTATTACACATAAAACGGCAATAAATATGATATTCATAATCCAAAATGAACCTCATCAACCATTTACAAAGAACACCCAGTTTATTTAATAGGGTTGTGTTAATGCATTCTGTGAAGATAATAGCTCCAGACTGCTCATTTTCATGAGGGGATTGCCAGTGGGTAGACATTCAGTCTTATGTTCACGAGCCTACTGAGAAGATGGAAAATTCTGGGCTTTTTCCTTTCTGGCATGGAAGAAAACATCCCAACATGTCCTAGCCTCCATGTTGAAAGGTGTGGGATGTGATTTATTTGGAGAATCTCATTGTGCACCTCTTTCCATGTTTATCGGTGAACCCCAAGGTACTTACTCTGAGCACTCTGGCTCTCGGGCAGATGCCCAGCCAACCTGGATCTGCTCTGGGGGTTCCACCCAGGGCAGACATGTTCCCGTGAGCAGCTGGCAGCCTGGGGGGCTCCGAGCTGTCTGTACCTGTTTCCCCAGGTCATGTGTTTCCACAGCCAATGGCATTTTATCAAAACTTTCATTTTTATACTTTAAGCAGTATCAACCGCAATCAAAACATTCTGTGGTGAATTTAAGACTCAGAATCGTTGGACGTCAGGTTAATGACAAAAGCCTTCACTTTCCCCAGAATTACACGGGTGGGAGACTGCAAGGCAAGGGACGCCAGTGACCGTGGGAGAACTTGGTCCTGGAGGAGTCCACTCTCTGAGCACCGCTGTCTTCTCCCAATGCTTGCTCGGTCTCATCTTCAGGTGGCCGTGGCTGCACGGTATTCCTGGAACCCTGTCACAGGGCCACACAGTAACTCTGGAGGGACATGCAGTTATTCACACCTTAGGAAGGAGAGCCCCGAAGAGGTGGGCACGCACTCATGTTCAGTCTCAGGTCACGCAAATAATACAGAGTGACGGGTGGGTTCAAGAGAACTTGTTCTATTTCCATATTTTGATGAATAGATTCTTAGTAAAGAACAATGATTTTCAAAAATATATAAAAATGGTAGTAAGCATAGACATAGAAAATCAAGATTAAAAAAAAACAACACTAAAAGTGCGCATCAACATTAACACTGTTCATTCAACAGGGCCCTTGGGAGTGACCTTTCTCCTCCCCTTCCTTCAGCACCACGCCTAGGTGTCAGGGGTGCTGTCTCCACCCCCAAGTGCTGCTTCATTTACCCGCTTCTCCTCGTCTTCCTGGACCCTTCCTCTCCAGCCTGAGGGACCGCACAGCCTCTGCGCAGTCTCCTTGCTTCTGGTTGGCTGTGGGCGTATTGCAGTGACCTTCTTAAGAGATGAACCTCATCCCCCTCCCTCCCTTTCCTGTTCCCCCCACTCCAGAGGCTCCCCGTGGGATTAGAACTCGTCCAGCCTCCTCCCCAGGCCTCCAAGGACTGCAGAGCTGCCCTCTGCCTCTCTGACCTCTTCTCTCTCCCTGGCCACCCCACTAAGTGGGCTTGTCTCCATCAGTCCCTAGTTCCAAACCTTTTCTTTTCAAGAGTTCAGTGAGCCTATCACGCCCGTTCACTCCTCTTCTGGTCACCTTCCATCTCTTCCTATCAAGAACACAAGCCCCGCTTCGTGCTGTTCACAGCGGGGTTCCTCACCCAGCTCATGGAGGCAGTCAGGGAACCTTAGTCGGACGGGTGGATCAAAGACTCCACTCAGGACTGAGCATGGCTCTGCTCAGCCTCGGTGTTTGGAAGGGAGAGCACAGGGGTCCTGAAGCTCACCTGCCCTCCGTCCCTTGGAAGTGAGTGGACGTGCTCACTCCCTGGGCCTGGGTTCCAGCTCCTCTGCGGACTGGGCGTGGCAAGCTGCTCTTATGAAGCTGTACTTGATGGCAGGCACGACTCAGGACCCCAGGCCTGTGTTCTACCTTCCCTTGGGTCGCACGTGGCCCCAGAGCCGACCTGTCGTCTTCCTGGGCTTGGCTCCAGGTGGTCCACACCGCGGCCCTGGCCTGCAGGCCCCCGAGCTCTGGCAGCTGGGGCAGCTCCGTCAGACCTCTGCACAGCCTTGCCTTGGACACCTGAGGGCTCTTCTGCTCACCAGAGTTCTTTTTCCTGACTGGGAAAGAGGACAACAAAACTTCCCCAAATAGGACAAAGTCAGAGTAGTCAAATCAAACCACAAATAAATAACAACTTTATGAACAATGACTGTATAAATCTGCATAAGTCCGTGAACTGTGCCCGTGGGAGGCAGAGAGCAAAGACATGGCCAGCACCTCCATCTGACAGCAGGCTGACATCACCACCTCCGAGGGTCTGCAGGTCCTGGACTCAGGGGGACCCTGCTTTCCCCCCTCCCCCCCGGCACTGAGTTCCTGGGGAGAAGCCACAGGGAGGCGGATATTGCTATCTGGTTTGTTGCCCATCGAGCTTTTATAACAGGTGAAGAATGTCCATCACCATCACCAGCCAGAACGCCATCACTGTGAGCAGATGTGCAGGTGGCTCCTGAGCAGGGAGCTGGGAACGTGCTGGTGACAGGGCCCGGCAAACACACCTGACAGGCTTCGTTGACTGGCAAGGTTTTCACAAAGGGGGCGGCCCTCTGTTTCTGAAGTCTGTTTCCTGCAGACAGCTGGGGCTTCCTTCAGAACATGATTTTTCTCAGGTTGCTGCCAGCTTCTGCATTTCCTCTTGACTTTCCTGGAGCTATGGAATATGCCAGGACACGGTGCCCCCCGGAGTGTTTGAGACAGCATGAAGCAATGGCAGAAGAGTGGCTTAGTCACGAGGATGGTGCGTATGGTGGCTCTGCGATGATGCATCATCCACCTGGGACCCTTCATAACACGAGAGACAGAATGTTAGTGTTCACAGGGAGCCAGCCTTCCCTGCAGCCATGCTGGGCAAATCAGCCTACGTGCTGCCTGCCACCAGGCAGTCCACAGCAGGGCAAGCAACAGTCCACGTCTGAGAGCACCTGCAAGGTGCAGAGGGCATTTTATTTTAATGGGCAATTTTAGAACTCTGTGCTAGATAAGGCCATTTTAAAAAGTAACATTCCTTCCAATATTTACAAAAGCCACTTCCCCCCCGCCCCCGAACTTCCACACAGACCCCTTGGAGAAGGAGTCCTTTGGGGTAGATGTCTTTTAGGAAAAGTCAGGGTCTCCTTTTTCTTGGTACCGAGGATCCAAACCAGAGGTGCTTTTATGCCCAGTCCCTTCACTTAAAAATTCTGAGACAGAGACTTGCTAAGTTGCTCTTCTAGGTGTCTAACCTGCTTGTCGAGGTCGGCCAGCCGTGGGCTTCGTCCTCGTTGCCATGACACAGACCGTGCGGTCACCTGAGCTCCAGGCCGAGGCTCCTCACTGGGGAAACGGCTTCCTCGCGCTGGTGTAAGGGAAGCAGGAAGCTGCCCGGGTGGGGCCCAAGGTCACGCTTCACCTAAGTCAGTGTGCAGGGAAGCCAGCCTTCTCTCTCCCCGACCCTGTGGACATCGCTCTCCCATGGCCCTGTCCCCTGCCCCCTCCCAGCTGGCCTTTGTGGATGCGGGCATCTGCGTGGGTCACATTCCAGCTCCTGGTCTTCCTCTTCCTGGGGCCACCCCCTAGGTCCCTCTGTAATTCTGAAATCCAGGCTCTATTGTCACAGTGTTCTTAACCCTCTGCTTCACTTGCCCTGGGGTGAAGATGGAAGTCCAGGGCCTCTGCAGCCCTCCTGCTGGCTCTGTCCCCCATGACCCCAGCTCCAAGCTGCCCCCAGCTCCAAGATGCCCCCTACTTGTGGCCCCCCCTCACAGGGCTCGATTAAGGTGCATGAATCCTGTGAAATAAGACGTAGGTACCCCCCCACCACCTCTTTGGATCTGCAGCCCCGTGCGGTTCACTTCTTCGGCTTCTCCCCTCTCCCTCAGGACACCCTCTCTGAGCTCCTTCATGGAAAACATCATTTTTCCCCCATTTTTTTCTCCTTACATTGAACAGAGTTCTTGGGATCCAGGAGATGCCCAGATCCAAATCCCTGGGGTTTGAGGGAAGACAGACAGGCTCAGGGTGTCAGAAGCAACCACAATAATCCTGCTGGGTAACTTCCCAGAAATAGGCTGTTGCGCTAGATGGAATTGACCCATTTTTGGAGCACGGGAAGCCCTATTATTTAATTTCATTTTCTGCTCTGCTATTCTGATACTGACACATTTTTAGTGCTCTCCATCTTCTAATATCTTACAAGTTGGGAAATCAGATCATCAAGTTCATTTTCAATTATTACAAATATTTTCTTGGTGGCTACTATATGCTGCTGAGCATAAGCACGCGAACAACAGATATTCAAGGCTCTGCAGGGGGCACTGTATGGAGTAGGTAGATGATAACAAGTGCATCTTGACTCTGGAGAAGGAGAAAATGTTGTGTGGGTAAAGTTGAGACTTCAGGGCCACAGAGTATTTATTTATTTATTTATTTTCAAATGACTTTATTGTAACTAGTTTTTTTTTTTAATTGGTTGTTCAAAACATTACAAAGCTCATGATATATCATCTTTCATGCATTTGATTCAAGTGGGTTATGAACTCCCATTTTTACCCCAAATACATTCTGCACAGTTCTTTGGTTCATTCTTCATTCTATTTTTTTTTTTTTTATTCTAGCTGAAGAGTTTGTTAGATAGTCACCATAACAGCAGTAATGAGAGCCAGCAGAGTGGGGTCTCAGGAGCTCAGCCGAGGGCGCCCCTGTTTTGCTCGTCGTCCCACAGACCGGCAGGGGCCCTGGGGGTAGCTTTCTCCATAGGCTCTTCTCTCAGCAGGAGGTTCCCTGGGATTCCTTTTGATGTTAACTCACCCAGAACCCTCGACCCTCAGGACACAGTGCAGGCCAAACCTGTGGCTGGGATCTGGAATGTCCCCTGAAGTTTTGTGCACTGAAGGCTTGGTCCCCAATACAGCAATGTCCAGATTTGGGTCTTTGGGGAAGAGAGTGGACCATGATGGCTCTGATCTCATCAATAGATTAATCCATTGATAGTTAAATGGACTACTAGGCAGTTGTTGGAAGGTAAGCAGGTGGGACACTGTGTCCACAGACTTGACAAGAGCAATGTAGAGGAGGAAGAGTTTATTTAGGTTCATGGTTTCAGAGGTTCATTCCATGGCTAGCTAACTTCATGCATCTGGGCCTGAGGTGGGGCATTGTATGGAAGGGCATGGAGGAGGCAGCCCAGAACATGGCCGCAGAAAGCAGAGAACTCCACTCAAAATATGAACCCCAAAGGCAAGCCCCCAGTGACCCACCTCCTTCAGCTACACCCTTCTTGCCTACAGTTATTGCCCAGTTAATTTATATCAGTAGATTAACCTACTGATTAGGTCCTATCTCATAATTATATAATTTCACCTCTGAAAATTTTTCCATGCCTCACATATGCGCTTTTGGGGGACACCACATACCTAAACCGTAACCGGCATTGTTGGAGTAAGAAGGTCACCAGGTGCATACCCTTGGAGACGGTATCTTGTTCCTGCCCCCACTTCTCTCCCCTCTGTCTCTCTCTCTCTGTGCTTCCTGCCTGTCATGATGACCTGAGTGATTTCACTCTGTTGTGTTATTATACCACATGTTCTGCCTCACCTAAGACCTAGACCCATGGGGCTGACTGACTGTAGACTGAAAATCTAAAACCATGAGCCAAAAAAGCTCTCTTTCTCATTGTTTTATCATGTTTTGGTCACGGTAATGAAAAGCTGATTTAAAAATTGGTACCAGGAACTGGTGTTTTTGCTATGGATATCTTTGATCATTTGCTTTTGAAGCCACTGGAACTGGTTTGTGGGAGGGATTTGGAAAATATTGGAGATGCAAGTTGGAGATGCCCTCAAATGCTGTAAGTGAAACTTAATGGATAATATTGCTCATAGAATGTCAGAATGCAGATAGGAATGCAGACAGTAAAGACTGGGTTCATGAGGTTTCAGATGGAAATGAGGATTGTGACATTAATTGGACAAGAGAATACACATTTTGCATTCTGCAAAAAAAAACTTGTCTGCATTTTTTCCATGCCAGGATACTTTGTGTGAGGCTGAATTTAAAGGTAGAATCAATAAATTATCTGGTGGGGAGAATTTAAAGGTAACACGGCATTCAAGTGCTAGCTACTTTTATCCAGTAGCAAAAAAGCAGGGTAGACATAGTTGAAAAACTTGCAATTTGGCCAGAAAACCATGTACAAAATTGGTATCATGGAACGTGTGGTTGTAGAAGACATAAGCATCACTAAGGAAATACAAGTGCTTACTTAGCATCAAAACAATAGAAAAGTGGCTTTGAGAGCAAGTCAGAAATCACCCAGACCCCATCTACTGCAGACTTAAGATGGAAAATGGAAACTTATTTCAAAGAAAGGACTGGGGTGACCAATAGTGTGTATCAAGGTCATAGTTCTAGCAGAAATCTTCTGAAAGGGCAATATTTGAAGCTATGAGAGTAAAACTGAAGCTACAGTGGAAGCCTCAGGAAGTTAGAGACGCCAGAAATGTGGACCACCGGCCAAAGAAAGCTGCAGGCAGTGGGCAGGCAGCAAGCAGAGCCACGCCAAGAGAGAAACCATGTGGGCTATAACCAGCTTGGCCCTAGAGGTGGACTGCTCATCACTTGGGTCCCACATCTTGCTACCATGTGCCCTGGATGCTGGGTGTGTAAATACAAAGTTAATGTTCTCCCTACTGGGTTTCTGTCTTACTTTCATTACATCTCTCTCTCTCTTCCCACCCCCACCCCCGCCCCATGCTTCTATTCCTCCCTTTTGGAAAGGGAATGTTTACTCTACATCATTGCATGTCGGAAGCACGTAACTTGACTTTTTGTTTTTACAGGGTCTCAGTTTGCCTTAAGTCTCAGGGGCAACTTTGGACTCAGTTTAAAGAAATGTTAGAACTTTTAAGACTATGGGGACCCTTGGAGATATACTGCATGCATTTTGCACTGTGAATTAGATGGGCATGAACCTCTGGGGCCCACATGTGTAATGTTATGGTTTAGATATGAAGGGTCCACCAAAGGGTCCACCTCGTGCATTGAAGGCTTGATTACAAGTGAAGTAAAGTTAAAAGTGGGGCTTTTGGAAATAATCAGATCAAGAGGGTTCTATCTCATCAGTGGATTAACCCATTCATAGCTGAATGGATGCTGGGGGAGACAGAAGCTTTAGGAGGTAGGACATGGTTGAAGGAAGGAGGTCACTGAGGGTCTGTCCTTGGAGATTCTATTTTGTCCCTGACTTCTCTCCCCTCTTCTTCCTGGCTACCAGGAAGCTGAGCAGCTTTCCTTCCCACTGTCCTTCCACCATGAAGTCCTGCTCCACCTCAGGCCCAGAGCAATGGATCTGGTTGACCTAGGCCTGGAAATATCTGAGGCTGTGAGCCAAGATACAGCTCCCTGCTTAAGTGGCTCTTTCGTGGTGCTTTGGTCACAGTGACAAGAAGCTGACCAACACAGTGACTTGGGTTATTTTTGCTGTCCTTTGGCCCAGCTGGTGTTATGGACCCTTTGAAGGAAGACTGCTGTAGGTGATGGCTGTTTGGTGGGCGGGGACCACGGCAAGAAGGCATCCCACAGTTTCCTTAGAAGGTCATTAGGCATGCTCTTCCATGGCAGTGGGGTTCTACTTCCAAGGTAAATGAGAGCAATGTCGGCAACTAAAGTGGGGAGAAGAAACTCCTAAGTTAGCTTTGGCCACTGAGCAGGGAATATGTTAGAGGGTCATCAATGCTTCTGAATTGTAGTTTTCTCACCTGAAAGAGAAGGTTTTAATTTGGTGAGCTGTAGGGTCCATTTTGGCTTCAAAATTCTCCTTCACGGGAGATGGGAATTTAGTTGGGAGTGTAGAATGTAAGAAAGCAATATTCTTGTTAGAACACTGAATGACAGTAGGGTCATAACAGAGTTGGTGGATATGATTTATTAACAAAATTTTATTATGGTGCCTATTATGGTTTGGATCTGAGGTCTTCCCAAAGTTCCTGTTAATGCAGGAATATTCAAAGATGAATAGATTGTAAAAACTGTAAACTAACATCACAAGATCATCCTAGAATGAATGGACAGAGTGGCTGGTAACCCTAGGCGCTGGGGTGTGACTGGAGGAGGTGGGTCACTAGGGACATGGCCTGGAAGGATCCATTCCACACTAGGAGCTGTTAGCAGGACTTGATTCGGGTGCTCTGGGGGCTGTGGCACAGAGACCTCCACTCCTTCATATGGACTGTTCCCTAATGGCAGCTCCCCAAGTGATAACTGGCCAGCAAGGGAACCAGCCACCAATGACAGTCTCTGAAACCTGGCCCTGAAAGTGCATCCTGTGACCATTGGCATATTGTGGCCCTGAGAAGGAAGCCCCAGGCCCCACCCACCCTCCAGACCAAGGGGGTCACCCACTAGCTGAGAATTGCTGGGGCATTTTCAGAAGGCACCCCCACGAGGACAGGTCTCCACTTCAGGCAGTTAGGGCAGCTCCTGTTCTGTGGCTAAGGATGACTCAAGGCCTAGATGGGTCTACTAAAGATAGGGACAACCGAGCCACTTGGCCACTCACCAATCTTCTGTATAATTGAATTTCTGTTAAGGTTTTTTAAATATGCAAATTATTCTTTTGTACCAAAGATTAAATCCAAAAGACTTGACCGTTGAGACACATCCCCAGTTCTTTTTATTTTGAGACAGGGTCTCAATAAATTCCTTTAGGCCCTTGATAAATTGCTGAGGCTGGTATTGAATTTGCAATCCTCCTGCCTCAGCCTCCCAAATTGCTGGGATTAAAGGTGTGCACTACCATGCCCAGAATTCAAATGCTTTAATTAGCAAGACTAAGTATGCATCTATAATAATGATCACTTATTTGAATGCTACCCTAGAAGGGCATAAGCAATCTTACTTTCAAAGAGTCGATTATTCTGCAGGCAGTTTTCTGTGATCAGTTATCTGGAGGACAACTAGCTAATTCTTATGTCGCTCTCTACTGCCCGAGTGGGTCAGTTTCTCCAGCAGGACAGTTGAGACTTAGGCCACTCAGAAGAAGAGATTCAGACCTATTCTTTTTATAATGAAGAGAATTAAATACCAGGACATTTCATAATGTAAAACGGAAGAGGGAAAAACAGCCACCTACAGGAATCTTGCTGCTGGATTGTGAGATAAAGTGAACCTTATGCAGTTAGCAAAACCTGGCATTTCACATATCATCATCTTCTATTTATGGAATTCATTAAAATGGGATGTTAATATACCATGTGCCCAAAGAAACGCTGTACGGCTCCTCCTTGGAACATCTGGGGCATGAACCACACAGGGCATGAATTTGCTGCCTGAGTGTGTACACTTCTCTTCCCAGGTCCTGTGGGATGCAGACCTCCATTTCCGACCTTCCATGCTGGGTCGTGGGTACTTGGATGTGTGCCTTGCTTATCCAGTAGACTTCTGGAGGAAGGGATGTGTTCCAGCTGTCTCTCCACACCAATTCTGGACCATCCCAGAAGCTAAGTCAATATTTATTGGATGAATTCATTCAGTCAATGGAATGCCACAGAAGATTCACATGCAACAATATTACCATTGATAATCAGTACAGTCCTGACAGTGACATTGAATACGTGTGGTTAAAAAAAAAAACTGAATATTTTTATTAAGAGTAGTGGATAGGAGATCTCTGTGGCAACTCATGAAGTTATTCCCTAACAATCAATGAGATTAGCTCCTGTGTATTGGCTTTTAAGAACCTGAGAGGCGAACCTCCAGACCTTCATCCTTGTGCAGCCCACTGAAGATCTGGGTTCTCTCTTCCCATCTCATGCTCGTACCCTCACTTGCTCTTAGCCTTTTCTTTTCTTTTTTACCAGAGGTTAAATCCAGGAGTGCTTAACCACTGAACCACATCTCCAACCTTTTTTTAAATATTTTATTTTGATATAGAGTTTCACTGAGTTGCTTAGCACCTCACTGTTCCTAAGGCTGGCTTTGAACTTGCAATCCTCCTGCTTTGGCCTCCTGAGCAACTGGGATTGCAGGCATGTGCCCCTGCACCTGACTGCTCTTTTCTTTTCCTGTGACTGTCACACCTCACTGTATTGTTGTCATGTTGCAATGTCAAAATGTGAACACATTTGTGAGCCCCAACAGGAGCTTGTTGGCAGGAGGCCCAGGTGCCATTGGCTGTGCTTTATGAGCCCTTTGAAGGAGGACAGGGCTGAGCTATGACTCACCTTATCAGATGTCATTCATGGTCAACCTTCCCCCTGGGTATAGTGCTGGTCGACAGGATGAAGTCTTTGTCACGAGTGGGTAGGTTTGCAGCCAGTTTATTAAAGCCTCACTCTCCTCAGCGCCCCAGAGCAGCCGGGCAACACTTCATAGTGTTCACAACTCCTGTTGTCAGTACGGGAGGCACCTGGAAGGGTCCCCATGGTGGTGAGGACCAGCAGGTGTGCCAGGGGTGGTTCTGTCCTGTGACTTTCCTCCCTGACTCTAAGTGCTATGGTAGTTCACAAAGCGGCCAGCCTGGGATCCCCTCCTTGTCTCCAGGGTCTGAGGGTCGGGATTCTGGGTGGGTTTCTGCACTGATGTGTCATGGGCGAGGGTAGGAAAACAGCAGTACCAATTTCAGCATCTCATGGAATGACACGTGTGTCAGGGCTTCGTGACTTCTCAACTGGTGAAATACAGCCTTGGCCAAGTGAAGACTGAGGCAGGCCCCATCCTCCTCTGCTGGGTGTGCATCCGTGGGGACTATGTGCACTGCGTACCCAGTAGACATCTGGAGGAAGGGAGTGAGGGTCCTTACAGCTCACATTGAGGACGTCCTGTTCCCCTGCAGCAAAGACCTGGGCTACGTCCTTTGGCTAAGGAAGGCAGGGTCCCTAATCTGGGTAGCTACAAGTAAGTCCAGGGGCTGGGACACAGGGAATCTATGATCAGGAGGCAGAGGTTTGGGTCAGGGAGGGGTCACAACACATCACTCAGCAGGCTGAGGACCCTCACAGCTGCTGTCAATCCACGGAGCACTTAAAAAACAACTGCTTCATTGGAGCATTATTCAGAAACATTGCCTTATCCTTGGTTATCCATTTGTGAAGAAATGCTTTATGTTAACAAATTTGTTTGTCTTACAAGGGTTTTGTTTTGCTTTTATTTTGTATTAGGCATACATTCTTTGTCTCTGAAAACATTGGAATTTATTCCAACTATACAGAATGTACTTAAATATACCATTATTTAAGGGATGAATGTCACAACTATCAAATCTGACATAAAGATAATAAAAAGGTATTTCTGGCATGTCATAAAAATCTGATTCACCCTGAGAGCTATACCTAGTGGTATGTCACATCATTGAATCTAATAGCTTGATAGACACTGTCACTCAAAATAGAAGGGGATAGAGAACGAGTATTTAATACTGCAAGGAAAAAGCCTTTTGCTGAAAGATGAAATTTCCCCACCTCTTTTTATTTGTCAGCTTATCAAATTACTGCTTCTGTCACATGCATGCACACACAAGGGCATGCATCATAAAGATCCCAAGGGAGTGGACAGTTCTGGCCTCTTTGAGGTCATTTTTGAGTGAGAACCCTGTGGCTTCTGAAGCAGGAGTCTGCTCCGGTCCAGCGGAGACTGGCCATTCATTCTTTGTTGCCAGCTCCATCCCTCTTCCTGACTGGGATCAATGGCCTGTGACCAAAATTAAGTGCTGTCTTCAGCTGCAGATGGAGTGTTTCAGGTCTTTCCTCTGGAGACACCTACAGGAGAGCATGTTGACCTTGACCTTGGTTGAGTCTCTGCTCAACTCTGGAGCAACCAAGGGAAGGATGCTGCAGTGTCTCGGGGTCTTTGTGACTCTGACCCCCATCCCCACTGCTCCTCCCAGTTCAGGGGTGATGCAGAAAGGATGGCGCGTATTCCCTCTTAGAGCTGCCCTGCGGGCTTACCTGTGACACCCACTCAGGGTGTGCTGTGGGCTCCGGTCCTGGTTCTACCCATTGCTCCTGGGGTTCTGCACAACGACTTCAATCTGTGGGAGGCAATCAATTAGGTTATTTAGGTTTTAGTTGGGTCTCAGTCAATTCTGAGCTGGAAACATTTCTTGTTAAGGTAATGAAAATCTCCACTGTATTCTGGAATGAAGATCCTCCAAACAGTTATTATTTCTCAGGCTACACAAATGAACAAAGCCAGGCTTCCATGCATTTAAAAAATTGGTTATATAATTCATGTTCTTGGGTTAAAGAAATCCCCAGACATAGAAAAGCACTTTCTCTTACTTGCTTTTTTTTTTAACCCTGATTTAGAAACAGAGGACCCTCAGCTCTCTATGAGAAGAGATGTCACTAAATGTCAGAATGTGAGTTTATTTCAATTTGCATCCTTTGACATCAGATAAGCCAACCTAATTACATGGCTTCTACAAACTTTTTGATATCAGTTTAAACTTTAAAGATATTTCTTCAATGTTATTGATCTTAGCAACCATCTATAATTAGTTTATTAACACACAACTTAAAAATCAAATATAAATGTTTAAATCTGTTTTTTATGAACTTTGCATAGACATGCCCATCAATGTCTTTAATATTATTGCATAAGCCCTAAAAATCACCCCCCAAGTTTTATTCTAGGAAGAGAGTAGATTTAATACAAGTTTTCACATAAACCTGGGCTAATATGGGCAGGAATATATATTTGCCTGTTGAAAGCTCAAAAAAGAAATGTCGGCACCTTACAGAGCTATGGTCAAAAGTTGTTAGTGGACCAGACAAGGCCTTGAGTTTATTTCTGATGAGCTCTTTTATCAAGCTGAATTTCACAAAGACCTGTTTTTATGTAAGGGTTGGTTCAAATGCTCATCAGTTGTTTTTTTAAATGTGCAGCTAATCTCAACAAGATAGGGATTTCGTTTTTAAGTCAGCATTTGAGTGCTAGGAACAACTGGTAGTTAAAATTAGTTTGCAATTTTAAAAATCAATCTTTAGTGAACTTTTTTTTTATGTTGAGAATTTTTCCTTTCAGCAAGAATGAGGGACTGCATAGAGATTTCTGCTCCCCTGGATACTCATGGTAGAGACAAATTATTGCTTTCCATTTACAGGACTTTCAGAATGACACCTCTCACTGTAACAATCTCGGGACCACACGTCCCTGAGGTCGCAGAGGTCTGGACCCGCCCCTGAGGCACAGAGGAGTAGCACACACACTCAGTAAATACCGTCTTGGCTGGAGATGTGAATGAATATTTGAAGCTAACTGGCTACCTCGCAGGGCCTTCTTATCCAGGCCGTGCTGAATGTAAGCAAACAGAAATCCAGAAATGCTTCTGCTGTGCTCAGGAGGAAGCTGCAGCATCAACCACCTCCCAAAGGAACACACAAGTTCAGTGCAATTCCTAGTTGATCTTTTCCTAAAATTTATAGAGAATCATAAGAGGCCCAGAAATAGAAATAGAGTGAGTCTGAGAAGGAGAACAAAGTGGAAATATCACACTTCCTGATTTAAACTAATATTACAAAGCTACAGTAATCCCAACAGCATGGCGCTCTCCTAAAAAAGAGACTGCGGAACAGAACAGAGCCCAGGCATGGACCCAGGAACATGGGCGGTGGGTTTTTGATAAATCCTCCAAGAAAACACAGTGAAGAAAGGACAATTTCCTCAATAAATGTTGCTGAGTAAATTGAACAGATAATTCCTCCAAAGAAAACATAAATATGGCTGAGAAGATGTGAAAGGATGCCCAACATCATTGATCATCAATGAAATGAAAACCAAAACTGCTACCAGATTTTCTCTTGCACGTTTGAGTGTGGCTACTACCAAAAAGTCAAAAGATAGCAATTTTTTCAAGAGTGTGGTAAAAGGGAAACCCTTACACCCCATTGGTGGGAATGCATGATGGTAAGTCATTATGGAAAACAGTGTGGCTGTTTCCAAATAAATTAAAAATAGAGCTATCATCACAAGTCCTAGATTTCCCTCCTCTGCATAGATCCCCAAATGAAATCACTGCTTCATAAAGCTATTTGCACTCCAGAGTTTATTATTCTCAATAGCCAAGATCTGTAAACAACCTGAGAATCTGCAGATGGAGAAGGAAGCTGAGAAATTGTGGGACATGCTCACAATGGAATACTATTCGGCCCTAAAAATGTGACCTCAGTTTTTGCCATGACATAGCAAGCCTGGAGGAATTGTGTATGCTAAATGCAACATGACACATAATCTCTCTTACATGAAGAATTTTTTAAAAACCAAGTATGTAGAGCTAGAGGACACAGTGGTGGTCAGCAAGGGTGGAGCTGGCGAGGGAAGGTGCGGGTGTAGGTCTGAGAGTCAGAGTAGCTATGTGCAGGATATAAGGAGTCTGGAGCTCTGTGTGGGAGTGCAGGACCAGAGGGAGAAGCCCACTCTCCCTGACTCTCGCTGACTTGGTAGAGTCTAGCTGCTGTTGCCATAAGCCAAAATGAAACAAAAGGTCAACAGTGAAGTGATGGATATGTTAACTGTTTTCCATAGAGTAACGTTTTGCTATCTATTAGAGACCCAGGTCATTCTTTACACCAGAAATATAAATAATAAAGCTTATTTAAAGCAAGGTAGATGACAGCACCAAATCTGACAAGATAAATCTATTTGCTGGCACACCTGGAATCCCAGCACTCGGGAGGTTGAGACCAGAGGACTGCTAATTCAAGGCCAGCCCGGGCAACTATGCAAGACCCTGTCTCAAAAAATAAAAGGAGGGGGTGCTGGTGGTATAACCCGCTGGTAGAGTAGCCCTGGTTTAATTCTCAGAACCAAAAAGAAAAAACCTACATGATACTGTGTATTGCTGATATATGACTTACAAAGGAAGAGGTGCTCATGATGCTTAGAAAAAGACAAAGAACAAAATATTGACAGCTATTTCTATGGCTTGTGCTTTTGGTTTATATTGATCTATTTTTTTTTAATTTAAAGAATAACCAGGTAAACATTATAAATTAGAGAACTCATATACACGTATGCGTGTGTATACATATAGGAAATTTCCCTAGTTAGATTACAAATTCTAAAGGTGAGATTGCATTCTATATTTTGTTTGTATGTCAGCAGTATTGTGCGGATCACAGATGTCCAGTAGAGCCTCTTACACCAAAATCCTCCTGATGACGCCAGCCAGGAAATGTCCATCAAAACATGAATCCTTGGGCTGGGGCTGGGGCTCAGTAGTAGAGTACTTGTCTCACATGTATGAGGCATGGGTTCAATTCTCAGCACCACATATAAATAAATGAATAAAAATAAAGGTCCATCAACAACTAAAACCAATATTTATATATATAAAAACATGAATCCTCAGCCCAGTAACTCTAAGTCAAATTATCTATGTGTGGTTATATTTAGGCCTAAAGGCAAAGATCTATTTAGTACTAAAATGTTGATAGAACCAGTGGAGCCTTAAAAATAAACTAATGAGGACAAACCAGAGCAGAGAGTTGTTTAAAAAAATGATGATGTGGGTCTGTGATCAAAGGTGGATGATCTGCACTCGCTGCTGCCATTATGAAGGGTATTGAAAACATGGGACATACTTACCATATTTTTAGTGTGAGAACATAGTTACAACAACGCACCCCTGAGGCCACATTTACAGAGAATACGTTGAAACCAGGAACAAGCGTAACTTGTACTGGGTTCACAGGTGAAAGGACAGAATGGACCTGACAACCCGGAAGCGGTGCCTGAGGCCTTGTGTTCTTCGGGGTCTGTTGAAAGGTGTCAACCTGTGCTGAGAAACAAAGGGACCCGCAAGCTGTTGGGTTTACATGACAATTTTTTTTTTTTAGATTAATGAACGTGGAAAAAATAAAGTAAGAAAAAATGTGCTGCTTTTTCATACTTCATTTATGAGGCACTCAGAAGGACCCCTGGGCCACACTCTGTCTTTGTGTGGCCAACTGCAGTGGGGTGCACTGAGAAGTCACGAGGGCGAAGGTGAGATGCAGGGATCCCTCCCACTTCTGTCACTGTGGCCCAACATTGTTGCAAAACAAAACAAAAGTGTGTTTGAACCCCTTCACCATAGGCTTGACATAAGTCGCTCTCACCTGAGAGGTCCTGATCCATGATGGACAGACAGGGGCCTGAGGGCACTGCCCAATGCAGGAGCAAACCCAGGGAAGGGCAGCTGGGGTCCTTCTCAGGTTCCTCCCACCCAAAGCCAAGACAGGGCCAGAAAATGCGCCATGCCAGGGCCGCCATGCCAGGGCCTGGGGTGAGTTCAGTTCCTCAGCTCTGTAACCTGTTGTATCTTAGAGAAGTGAGCGATTTTTCATTTTATAGATTAGAAGGCAAAGAAAAAGGAAGGAACCATTAATCACACTTTGGTTTTAGTCAGCTTTTTTGGCTGCTTTGACTAAAGGACCTGGCCAGAACAATTGTAGAAGAGGAAAAGTTTTTTGAGGGAATCACGATTTCAGAGGTCTCTGTCCTTGGATAGCTGGCTCCATTCCTCAGGTTTGAGCTGAGACAGAATAGTGTCGCAGAAGAAGCAGCTCACATGATGGTCAGGAAGGAAAAAGAGACTCCACTTTTCTGGTCCAAAACGTTATACCCCAAAGCCCCGCCTCCAATGCCCCACCTCCTCCAGCCACACCCACCTGCCTTCAGTTACCACTCATTAATTCCATCAGGGGATTAACTCACTGGTTGGTTAAGGCCCTCATAACCCGTCATTGCCCCTCTGAACCCTCTCGCATTGTCTCACGTGTGAGCCTTTGGTGGACACCTCACCTCCAAACCGTAACAACGTTTGACCTCAGGGTCTAAATAGGTTAAGATGAATGTTCTCCACACTGTCCTCACTGTAAGACAGTGGCATAGCTCCTGAGGTCAAGAAAAACCCGTGAACCAGAAAGAAAGAGGCAGCTGACTCCACCCACCTCGTTTCATCATACTGTGAAGATCTGGAAGCTGTGCGAAGCCCACTCACAGGCTCAGCGCCTCTCCTGCCTCTGGGCCCTGCTCAGTCGGCTCTCCCCAGCATCCAAGTCCCTCTCCTGGTGCTGCGCAGCTTTCTTTCCATCCCTCATGCTTTCGCACCAGGCTCCTGGAAGCACCCTCCGGATGTCATGGCACAGGGAAGCCTCCCTCGCTCCCCAAGCCTGCAGCAGAGCCACCGTTGGGCTTTCTCATTCTGTCAAAGGCCGGCCATGCTGCAGGGCAAGCTCCTCTCTCCTCCCATGGCCTTCCTGGGCCTGCATCATGCCTGTGACCTCCAGCGTCACCGCCGGTCCCAGCTCTCCAGACACAGCAGGCCAGTGTCCCCTCACAGTTGGTGGTGCGACACCCTGCACTTCTCAGCAGCAGGTGGAGGTGGCCCGGCTCTTTCCTGACCTATCCTGCAGGTGAGAAGTGCCAGGCCTTGATGCTCATGAGGCAGATTTGTTTGACCAGTGGAAGATCAGAAGCTTTTCCCCTGAAAGGCTGTCCTGAGAAGCCAGGGAAGGACAGGCTCTGCCAGGGCATTGCTGTTACAGGAATAAATACACACCTTAAAACTGTGTGTGTGCAAGAAAAAGGCAAAACGTATTCAGGCAAAGATAAACGTCACGCAGGGCAGAAGAGGAACAATAAATGCTCCGCTATGCAGGTGACCTTGAAGTTTAAGAGACAGGAAGAATTTTTAGAGTGCTGTATTTCTCTTGAGAAGGGTCCATACTACGAGCTCATCATTAAGGAGATGGAAAGATTGGCTCAAAAGAAAAGAAAAACGTAACATGCCCAGGGTCTAAACGTGGCCAAATTTGATTGTGGGACAGGATTGCAGTTGACACATGCCTCAAGAGAGGGGAGTAGCAGGAGTGGGGAACGATTAGCATGACATGAAGGATTCATTTTATAAGAACAGGAACAAGAGAAAACCCCAGTGTCCGGAGATGGTGTGATCAGTACTATGAAGTTAGCAGAAAACACAAGAAGAAACTAAATACACTTGATGGTCAGGAATTGACTTTCAATTTAAACTGCTAGAATCCTGTCTCTCAGGCCAGATTTTGGCATTTGAATTTAGTGCTGCAAAATGACAGGTTGAAACTAGATCAAAATCAATCATTCAGTTGAGGATTGATGGACTTTAATTCATAGTGTTTTGTGATGGGTAAAAATGGCAGAGCAAGCTTTGCCAGAGGCGTCCCTGACCGGAATCCTGATTTCTGGACAAGTTTGACTTGGTGTTCGACTCTAAGTGAATTGCGTTACTTTTCTGAATATTGTCCCCCAAACAAACAACAGAGAAATAAAATAAATCAATTAAAAAGTTTTCCATGTAACCTCGAAAGGCCTCTTTAAGTCTAAAATTTCACTTTTTTCTTTTGTAATGTAAAACATAAAAATAGCCAAACCCAAGTGCTCCTTTAGTGATAAGTGAGTTCTGTATTTCTCATGTTCATGTTAAACACAGTCAATTCATCTGACCAACTTACTTGAGAGCTCTGTGCTATTTTCTATTTGTTCATTTTTTTGTCGAATTTTGAGAACTTAAAGAGAGAGATTTTATATTAGAGGAGCTCAGTATATGTAGGTTGAATTCAGCAAACTATGAAAATCTTTATAGAGATATAAGCACCCTACAGGAGTCTCTCACCCTACACAGCTGCTGTTTCTCCTCGTGCATGGTCTGAGCTGTTGGCTTACTGCTTTGTCTACCAACTACTTCCTACCTGAGGAGTTTCTACCTGGTCTGTGCCCACCTGGCCTGTGCCCACCTGACCAGTTCCCACCTAATCTATGCCCACCTGACCAGTTCCCACCTGGTCAGTTCCCACCTGGCCTGTACCCGCCTGACCAGTTCTCACCTGGCCTATGCCCACTTGGTCTGTGCCCACATGGCCAGTTCCCACCTGGTCTGTCGGCTCATAGCCACCCACACCTGAGCCTGGCCTCTTCCATAGCCTGGGTCAGCAGAGCAGCAGCAGCTGGCCCCACCCAGAGGTGTCCTCACCCACCTCCTGGTCTTCCTAGGGTTCACAGGCTGCGGCTAACAGCTTCTCTCCAGCCTCTTGCCCACATGCCTTGCAGTCCCAATTCCAAAATCTCCTGTGGACCTGGTGGCTGGCTGAGCCCCAAGGAGAGCCCAAATCCCTGTTCCCTGAATCTCTGAGGGAGCCCAGGTGAGACTGAGACTGTGCTTTGTAAGGCCTTTCAAGGACATTATCACAGGTACTGCGGAGATTCTTATCCTGAAAGACCACATTGACATTCAGGTCGTGTCTGTTTCTCTGGCTTATCCTGGGAGCCTGCCAGCCTGAGAGCATCCTGGGGCCCACTTTCCCTTCCTCGATGTCCCAAGGAGATGCACAGGGAGCCTACAGCACGAACCTTGGCTCACCATGCTGCAGGCACAGGGAGCTAGGCCTTACAGGTGTTCAGGTTTGGTTCACCAGATGCAGGTGCCAGGTGTCAGCTAAGATGCATAACAGCCTGGCGCTGGCTCGCCCCATTGCGCCAGCAGGCAAGCTGCCATGAACAGGCTTTCGGCAGCAGGAGTGTTCTGTTGCCAGAGGACCAGCCCTCCTGGCTCCTCCCATCACACCACCCTACCAGCAAACAGCAGGGTCCTGCCAACAGGACCATAATCTCTGAGCCCAAGGAAAAACTGCCACTTTCCAAGAAAATGAGTGGTTTTTTTTTTTTTGTAAAAGAAACATCACTTGCAATCCCCTCCAGTGCCTGGGACGTGGGTCACAGTCGTCAGCATTTGACCAGGCCACTCGTCCACATGCAGCTCCGGGGGTGAAGCACACTGCTTCCCAAACTGTCTTTCCCGACTTCTCATAATGGGAAGGCCATTGTCAAGTGCGCTTCCCATTTCTTGATTTAAAATAATTAATAAATTTGCCCAAACATGCCAGTCAGAAAAGAAGAAACACACACACACACACACACATGCACACACACACGCACACACGCCATGGAAATCCGTATTTCTTATAAAACAAGCATGACAACCAGAAGCAGTTGGTGCAGACCTCCCCAAACAGTGCAGGCTGAGTGGCAGCTGCTGTGAAGGCCTGGCAATGGGATTAAAATCTCCTCAAGTTTTAGGAGGTTTTTGGTTTCATTCTGGGCCCGCTGTCCCCAGCCCTGGCAAAGCCTCCCCACCGAGGCGAGCCTGGGTCTGAGCAGAGCCCCTACCTCCTGAGAGCAGCATCCTGGGAGAGGGGCACCAATCAGGCACAGATGGAGCCTTACGGATCCTAAAAGGAGGCATTACCTGCGAAGTCACTGAGCAGCCACAATTATTGCAGGTCTCTGGGTTCATTGTCAATTAGAGTGGCAGTTGAAGCCAGCAGCAGCTGTGACAGATGGCTTATCTCCAGCTAGTTGTGCTAATGGGATCGGAGCCAACTCAAATCTTTTCTTCCCTTTGGAAAGGAAGGAAAAAAAGACCCCATAGTTGTCAATTAGTCAATGTAAAAGGGGAGAAAGCACCATTTCCACAAAGGGGTCATTTATCTGTTTCCTTCTAATCCCTACTTTTAGTTTTTTGAAGTAGAGATTGTGTTTATTTATTACTTACTTCAAACACGTTTTAGGCAAATGTTCGACCTAGAAGACATTTCACGCTGATTCTTTGTTCCGTGTGAACTTAAAATATGGTCTCCTCATAATTGAACCATTTCAATCAAGTGGTTAGCATTTTAATTGGCCAACTCTTTTTTTTTTTTCCTCCCTGACTGGAATTTGTAGGCCATTCTCCTACTTACACAGTGCAGAGGATCAAAACAAGAAAGGGCTGCTTCCATGTGGAGGACTTGCCCAAATGAAGTGCAGCCCAGAGGGTCTGCTAATGTGCATCGATAAAAAGAAACATTGCAAAGAGCCACTTTCAGACCTGATGTGGGTGTGAGCGAGCACACAGTAGGGCAGCAACACCATCTTCAACAGCAGCCTGTATGTACAACAGGGACCCTGACTCCCAGTGTGGGGTGTAGCCCTGTCGCGAAGGCTTCCTAGCAGGACTGGGCCGGGGGCAGACACCAGTTCACACTGAGCACTGACCGCTTTCCTAGAGGGGGGTGGGGGCGGATCTTGGACATAAAGATCAGGCAGCTCTTTGTTTCTTTCAGCATCAACCCGTTGATGCCCCTTCTCTGGATGTACAGGAGGAAGCCCGGCTCCCAGCAGCCTGTCACCCAGGGACCTGCTTGCTCTCTTCACCCAGCTCCACCTCTCTATCACATTTGTGCACGTGGACTTCAGTTTGGGGTAGAGGTGACACTCTCACCTACAAGAGGAGCCATTTAGAAGGTCCCATATATGAACTGGCTGGAAAGCAAGAAGCAACAAGAACTTCGTGATCTTTAATTCCCATGAGTCTGATTTTTGGAAGTTGTAGTGACCCTGTGGAGTTTACTCTAAGAAATGACACCAGATCGTTCTTTCTCTACCTGTCAAGAACCCAACGTTTTCTGTTGTTGAAGCCATACCATTATGTAAAGTTTGGAGAATACAGAAAAACTGAAGAATAAAGTCAACATACCTGTGAGTGTGCACACGCACTGGAAGGGATGATATCTAACATTTAAAGGCAGACGCGTAGCCCTTCCTGGGTTCCCCACATGAGAGCCTGGAAGCGCTCCTGGAGATGCAGCCAGTGAAAAGGAGCTGTGCCCTGCGTCCCCAGGGCCTTCCACTCTCCTGAAAGGACACCCACACGCAGCCTCCAGTGGTCCCTGGATTACCTCCA
The DNA here is from genome assembly GCF_021218885.2 of Marmota monax. NCBI lineage: Eukaryota > Metazoa > Chordata > Mammalia > Rodentia > Sciuridae > Marmota > Marmota monax. The sequence continues at coordinate 1,403,468 of NW_026692321.1, read as the reverse complement.
GCCTCTCAAGGCGCTGAGCTTCCGCTCCAGGTGTGAGCACAGGCAGGCAGGAGCTGTTTTGTGCATGTGGAATTGGGATGGGGGACAGCTCCTTTCTGTGAGACCACCACTGGCAGGCCTGCTTGGGCGCCTGCACCACATCCCCAGCTCACTCACCCGTATGCCCAAGCAGGGTCATTCCACTGAAGCCCGTGGCCAGCGAGGTCAATTAGATTGGAGTCATTTGAGGAAAATCATCAAAGGAGCAAATGGGAAATACAACACTGAGACACAAGATGCTGTAAATCTCAGCCGGCGCCACCATCCACCCCTCAGTATTCACAAAGCCTTCTGTGACCTCATTCAAGTAGGTAGGCAACAGGTTACTGACTCTCCACCAAAACATCAGCAAAAGGAGAAAAGTAAACAGCTGAGACACCTGGCCACCCATGCCTGTCCTTTGCAGTGAGTGCTGCTACCCGGGTACCTGAAGTCCTACAGCACAGTGACCATGAAGCCTGTAGCCTGCCCGCTGCCCAATTGTGCCCTAGGCATTTCAGACCACTAATCTGGGCCCAAGGACATGGCTGAAGAAGGCAGAAGGGAGAGTGGGCCGTGGCCTTCTGTTCCCTCACCAGAAAGAGGGACCCAGCTGCCAGCAAAAGCAGCGAGCCACACCCCCTGGGGGTCCCTGGGCCTGGGCTGCTCCGCCAGGGCGTGCCATTCCTTCTGTCCATTGAGGGGTGACCTGATGGTGGCTGTCCCCACGCTCAGCAGCAACACCAGCTGTGGGCAGGCATTCCCCTCACGCCCGTCTTGGTGTTTGAGCTCCGAGATCTTCTGTGGAGCTTCCCAGTCACTTTAGAGGTGACTACTTCATAACAGATCTGTGTCCAATGCCAGGTTGGAAAGATCAGCCTGGGCCTATTGAGGCACATCTGCATGTGAGATGATTCTCTGCCCACAGGGCCTGGCCCTGCTTTGTTCATTTGGTTTCAGGTAATAAGGATCCCCTCCCTGGAGATCCTCTGTGAGGACATGGTCAGTGGAACCTGATGTTCGGATGCTCCATTCTCGTCACCCGTCACGGTGGCATCTAGTTCTCACAACTGTGCATCTTTGTGTTTCTTAGTCCACGAGTCCTTGTGCTCTAGGCAGGACCCCGCGTGGCCATGCTGCCTTGAGCGTGGATGTACTGTGTACCATGGACTCGGAAAACAGCTCTGCTTCTCGTGACCCTCTTTCAAAAATGGGCTCTGCAGAGCCGTCAGACCGGGCACCCCTGTGGATGCATGCCCCCACTTTCTTCCACCCTCTTCTTTCTCTCCTTCCCTTTGTGCTGTGATTAGCTTTCCCCTCAGAGACACTCTTCTCTCTTAAATCCTGTTGCTGCTTCTTCAGTTCAATTTCCTTTAGGTTCTCCCAATGGAGAACCAAATTCTCCGATGTCCAACCCACAACTGTGGTCAGGATCTATGCCCCTGGGTTCTCTGCCTGTCAAAGCCTCAACCAGGCACCTATTTCTGGATCTCTGCTCCGAGTGCAGAAGCCCTCAGATCTACGGCTGCGGACGTCCCTTTGGGGGCCACCAGAGCCTTCAGTGCAGAGCTGAAGCACAGGGGACGAGATTTAGCCTCACTTCAGAATGAGCCAATATGATTTTCTATGCATATTTAAAAATATCCAAACAGATCAACAAATATTAATACAACGTTTCCCACCACAGAAAAGCCCAAGGCCAGATCCTTTACTGCTAAACCATGGAGAGTGTGTGTAAGAGAGCAGTTGTTTCTCCAAATGTGCTTTCTGCATCCTCTCTCCCTCTGTGGCTCCGGCTGTGTGATCTGCCCTGGGCAGAATTCTGGGGTGGGGGCTTTCACTCCCCAACCTGGAAAATGCTGCTCCAGGTCTTCTCCTCTTCTCCATGGTCCTTTGTTAATTTAGAGAGATCTGAAAGGTTGATGTTAGTATATTTGGCCATTTTTCTCATTGCTATGGAAGAGCGACTTTGGAATACCCTATCTCCCCTGAGGAGCAGAGCCCTAACCCTACTCCTATATGAAGTACCTGGCTTTTTAAATGCAGTTTAATATCCAAATGAGTGTTTAAAATAAATACTCCATAAGGTTGATCAGGAGGAGAAAAAGCCCTCATGTGGCCATGTGTGATGTGCAGAACGTGTGCTCAGAAGTCCTTGGTCCCTGGAGAGCTGGGAAGGGTCCCGGCATGCAGTCAGTTCTGGCCACCGAGTCTTGCGCTTATTCTGAGTCAAGGTTGTTCATTGTTCACCTGCGTGTGTGTGTGTGTGCACCGGAGTGTGTGTGAACAAGCGTGTGTGTGCTTCCATGTGTCCTTGTCTGACACCCAGAATCCCCATAAGATACTTTGCTGCACTTTCACGTGGAAGCCCTAAGCAGTGGTGGCTTTCCCAAGGTCACAGAGCTTGCTGGCCATCAGAGCTTGGATCTGCCTTGACACCCACCTAGGTGGCTGAGAGGCTGTCTGTCCTCATCTGCTTACGATGCTGGGCACGTGCTCTGCCACTGACCACAGCAGTCCCTGTCAACCTTATTGCACTCGGTACTAGGATATGATTTCAATTATGTAAGAATCTTGTAGTAGCAAACTTTAGAATTTGAGGAAGTCCATATGACTTTTGAGTGTCTAATTTCTCATTGTGGCTTCTAATTTCTGTCTCCAGATAGCCACAGTGTTCGTAGGCACACCCCTTCTGAGCGTCGGGAATTCCTTCCTCCTCTGCCCCTTGCCCAAGTGAAGGCTTCTGTGACCTCAGGAGTGCCCTTGAATTTCAGGTCAGGTGGTGCCTCTTCCCCAGGGGACCCTGAGGTCCAGACGGCTTAACCTGGGCAGCAGCTTGGCACTGGCCCTCAGAACCTGTGAGAGGTGTCCTCTCGAAAGCTTGGAGAGGCTGCCCCTTTCACAGAGTTTATCCTTGAAGTGGCCTGTGTGTCCCACGCTGTTGGCTCTTCCAGGACTGATGCTGCCTAGCTCTGCATGTGCAGGGATCTTGTTGTGTCTGGTTGATCAAGAGCAAGCATGCAAGCATGTCTGTGCTTAGTTTATCCAGAGATTGTTAAGGGGAAAAGAATAGCGAGGGGTGTAACTGATTCTGCCCAGTTAGAACCTCTTAGCAGTGCACACTGAAGACAAACCCTAACTTTCTGGTCAGATGAATACTAAATTTCACAAGCTCATGGAGAAATCCTATATTTTAGAAAAGCTCTCTAAGAGGCAGTTGTATCAGGATCCAAATGACACTAAAATTCTGGTTTCCACTCTTGGAAATAGGAGCACAGTAAAACCCCCAATCCGCACTGCTAGCTGGACACACTGAGTCTTCTGCTGACCTTCTGGACTCTCTGCGGAGATTTCCTTCTCTACATGGGTCTGGCCGTGATCCACCAGGCCAGGTTTTATGCACTCCTGAGAGGGCCAAGTGCACTTTCTCTACTCCACAAGTAGAGGTTCTAGTTTCACAGGTCTAGGCATGGCCCTGAGAGCCTCATAAACAGCCTTCCAGGGACCATGAACCCCAACCAGGATGAGAAGTGCTGCAGCCAAGATCACAGAGAGAAGCCTTCAGCACTAAGGGCAGGAAATGAGTTGTTCAGACAGGAATGCAAGTCCAAGGTCATTTCTTTCTTCCATAAATGAGGTTCAGTGCGGGTGGCTGGGGAGAAGTCATAGTGTTGGACTTTGTGGTCAAGGCAGACTGTCCCCTGCTCATGGCCTTAGGTCCCCACTGGCTAGGCAGGGTTCATCAAGGTCTTAGATGACCACCTTGACCTCAGAAGCAGTGGTATCCAATTACGAGAGTGGGGCGTGGGAGCAGGCCAAGGGGTTGTGTGAAAGCCCCCAGCACACACACACCTTTTGTCTGCTTTTGTAGTCCACTATGCAAACACGGCTAATTAGGAATTGCAAACAAGCAAAGTGTAACAGGTAGACAATGCGTTAATAGAAAAGACATAAAGCTAGGAATGTAGCTGTTCAGGAGGAAGCTCTAGTTTGGGTATAAATAACAACAACAACAACAATATTAAAATATCAGCTTATAAAATGCCAATGTTGTGAAAGGTACCATGTGAAAGTTGTCTTGATTCTCAACACAGCTGCATGGGTCAGGTGACACTCAGAGCCGCCCAGGTTAAGCAGCTGGTGACAGCACTGGAGGCACAGCCTGGCTCCCCAGAACCCGGGCTGTGTGCTCCTGAACACCACTGTGTCCTCCTGGCATGAGGGGGCCAGCCGGCAGCACCCTCTCTGTGCCTGGGGCTCCAGCTGCTGGGTCAGAAGCTGATCCATTCAGCCTTCTCCCCTGAGGCCTCTTGTGCAGGAGCCGGGTGCAAATACACTTTTCCCACGGAGAGTGCACCTTGTGACTTCCACTGTTCTACCAGGCCGCCATCTTCCCATGACAGCAGGATCCCCAACTTGGTTCTTTTAAGCACAAACAATTCCATCAAATTAACAAATTTAATAGTGTGAGACATTCCAGCTCACTCCCAACATTTGGCCAAAACAACATTCTGGATTTTTTGTGTTTTTCCTTCTGATGAGTAGATTTAGCTGAAACAACTCATTTGGATTCTACAGATTATATTTCTCATTAATGTGGATTTGTCTCCAGCAGAAAAGTTTATCCCAGCTGGGTGAGGTGGGACATGCTGTAATCCCAGTGGCTTAGGAGGCTGAGGCAGGAGAATCTCAAGTTCAAAACCAGACTCAGCAACTCAGTGAGGTTCTGAGCATCATAGCAAGATCATGTCTCTAAATAAAATATAAAAAAGGGCTGGGGAGGTGGCTCAGTGGCTAAGGGCTTCTGGATTCAATACCCAGTGCCAAACAAACAAAAAACAACAACAATGTCCTTCCCAGCACCTTGAAACAATATGATCATTGAGGAGGTTATTGGGGATCTGGTGTGGGAATCCCCCACCCTAGGTCAGGGTCAGGGGCTACAACTCTTCAGTTCCTACAGCTTCCACCAGGGGGGCTGTCCTGGCATTCCTAGGGGCAGGCAGCAGGAGTCTGCACTGTCATTCATAGGAAGGGACCAGGGCGTGGCCCTGAACCTATATTATCCATGTAACTCCTTTGGTGAAGATATTTCCCCCGATTTATTTTTTTAAGTCAATGTATCATGTTTTATAATGAGGTAGTACAGAAATATTGAACTTGGCTCTTTTGTCAATTGCACTCCTTTATTCACACAACTGTTCAAGTGTTGGTGCTTGCTCCAGCTCTGATGCTGCAGGAACGCCCTGGAATGCTCCTGGTCTTGCAGGACAGAAGTTCTCACCTCAGCAGTTTCCCCTCACGGGCAAACGGCTAACCCTTGAGGAGGTGGTGACTGGCTGTCCACTAGCGGGCACTGCTGATTTCTTGGGGAACAGCATAAGTAGGCAAAGAAACCCCTTCTGGCTTGTAAAGTTCTGGGCTTCCGTCTAGTGATTCTGATTACTCACAAGCATCACGATTAAGGAAAAAGCAATCTGTAACTAACTAACTAAATAAAACACAACTCTCCTACACCCAAATACCAAAATGAGTGGTGACTTCACAATTGTATGTGGAAGTCATAAGAAATCAGGGCAGCAAGAGCCCAGGAGTGAAAAGGCCTCTGTTCTGTGGAATCACTGAGCCCAAGGATAAATGACCATGTCTGAGTGTCCAGTCTGAGCCCAAGGGAGGGTGGTGGCTGGTGTGGAATCTGCTAGAAGGGCTTGGGCTTGGGCAAGGGGGATGGTAGGGAGGGAGAGGGAGAGGGAGAGGGAGAAAGTATCATTGAGGTAAACCACACTTGGACCCCAGCAGGCTTTAGGAGAAGGCCAGTGAACAGGGAAATGATATTAAAATTCTCTCCCTTAAATGCTTAACATTCCCAGGGCCATGGGTGACCCGTGCTTGATGATACAATGTGCCCATTTCACACCAATCCCTAAAACTGCTCAGTGTGCTTCTTATGGTGGACACCTCCTTCTTCTCCTTCTGGTTGTCTTTAAGAGCATAGGGGAAGTGGGATTCCTAATTTGAAAAAAAAAAGTGGGATGTATAATATTTGCTGTCCTTTTGCTACAGAGGGGGCTGTGGATTGGGATCCAGGACACCTGGGCTCTGGTCACATTTACGTAGCTGTCGAGGCTCCTTGACCTCCGAGTTTCACATTCCTCATCTCATAAGGCCAGACCGGCTCTGTTCCCAGATGGCAGTCCAGGGTTGGCCCACGAGATGAAGACGGACCTCGGATCACCCTGTTTCCAGTGCTCCAGGAGGCTGGGGACATGTCCCAGGTGGAACAGGATGGGGACAGAAGCCAGTGGCTTGCGCACCGGGCGTTCCTTGAGTTGTGTGATGATGGTCAGGTCCTCATCACCTGCTGAGTACCAAGCACCTTTGGCAGAGTACTTAATCTCACAGGAGCCACCGTTTCACAGGTAAGGCGTGTCCAGCCTGGAGAGGCCACTGAGACCTGAAGGCCGGTGCCCAGCACCACACTCTCAGGGTCCCGTGTTTGGAGAAGCTCCTGAGCCGCCCACGTTCCCACCTTGGGAGAAGCCGCTGTAGTGGGACTCTCTCTTCTTTAACCAACAGTGAAGCCAAACAGATTACTTCCTGGGTTTGCTTCATAGATGAAGGGTGGTGTGCTGTGGGTGGCCTTGGTGTGGGGGAGTGGTGGAGGTGCCCAGTGCTGCTGGGTGAGGCCCTGGCTGGCTCTGGGCTGCGAACACCTGTGGCTGTGCTCAAGTCTGCTGAGAACGTTCTGCTCTCTCAGCCTGGCAGGTCCTGACTTCCTTCCTGGCCCTTTCTTCTGGGATTCAACACAGAAGTTTCATGCTACGACTTCCGTGATAACAGAAGCACAATTTTAAAATAGATATCGGACTATATTAAGCAAGCTATTAGCCAGTAAAATAAATTTTGTCTTTAATTGAGTGGTTCTTCCTTCAAAAGGGGTGGGGAGAGAGAAGTCATTGAAGCCACAGGTGCCTGTGAACATGGTCCTGTGCTGGTCAATGCCCAGATGCCAGCCAATCCGATTTGCTACTTCACAGATTGCAAGTTACACGGAATTCAAGTCATTTAGTCTTAACTTTGAAGTAGCTTTGACTTTGGTGACAGTGTGAATTGAAAGAGAACTTCAGGGACTCCAGGAACCCTTGTAACAGCAGAGAAAATGACACTGGATTGAAATGTATAAATAGGGCCACTTTCTTTATGGAAAGGCAATAAAAGAAAAGGGGAAGGATTTTCCTGTATTTTAGGGATGAAATTTAATTTGTAAGCTCTGTTTTCCAAAACTGAGAACTAGAACGCCATCCCAATGGGGGAGACTTCCTACACAAGGGGATAGGAAACTGCTGGGAGATGCTGAGGAAGGACCCAGTGGCAGCTAGCTGCAGCTGGAGGGTCCCTCTGGAGTGGAATTGCTCACAGGGCCAGCAGCAGCCAGGAACCTGTCCAACAGGAATGTTCTGAAGCATGGTCATTTATCCGATTAGAACTCTCCTTCTAACCCCCACAACACATTCTGGAATTCTGCTTTGGCATTTGTTTTGAAAGATGATTCTTATGCATGGAAACATGTAGTTTCAACATCATACTTTGAGGTGAAATCCTTCCCCACCTCCTAAAATTTAACTGACCCCCTGTTAGCAGGTCTCTGGTCTGGGGGTTTGCAGGTAAACACAGAACTAAAAGGTGAGCACTGGACTGGGCCCCTCTAACACAGCAGGAGTCTGGGCCCAAGAGCTCTGAAGGCCATTTGAGATCAAGGGTGCTGGCTTGGGTGGGAAGGCCAGGGGCTTGGGTCTCATTCTTAACACACACTTGACCTTCCGTTGCCAGTCCTAACTGGCCTGCTCCCCTCAGCCTGGCCTCTCCTCCAGCCAGGCCCAGGGCTGCAGGAACTGCCTCCCCTACATTCATGCCACACCCATCCTATTCCCATGATCAGTCTTTCCCAGAGGTTAGAAGAAGGGAAATGAAACCGGTTTGCACCAGTGTTCTGTGCTCTCCGTAGGACGTGCAGAGATAGCGGAACCTTTTAAAAACTTCAGTGAAAATAAGATCTAGAAACCTCCCTGGGCTGCTGCAATTCAGGTTTTTATTTAACGTCTCTGAGAAGGCTGTTTTTAAAATACACCCATAGCTGCCCCTTCACCTTCTGACCGGCTCTTCTGTTTCAGAGTCTGCCGTCCTAGCTCGCCATCTCCCCCAGACGTGTGGCCCTTGCAGCTCAGCTAAGCAGAGATCCTGTGCTCCCGGCATGGTGGTCAGGGTTCCGAGGGTCCTAACTGGGACAGCACATCGCTGAGTCTGCAGCAGCTCTGATACGTGAATTTTGAATGGAGGTAGACTTCTGATTCTTGAAGGACTTATGGACTGGGAACTTTCTCATTTCCTGGTACCACTGTGACATTTTTCTGAACCGGAAAACTGCCAAGCATTGCACCCAGCTCCCTTCTCCTTGTGACGGGGTGAAGGGGGTCCTGCCATTCCCTCCGGGGAAGCGGACCGACTATTTCTTACTTGAGATGACTTACATCGCCTCTTACTTGCAGGGTGAGGGTCAGTGGAGAGCCAGGGTCAGTGGGGAGAGTGCTTCCCCAGTGCAAGGTGGAAAGAAGAGGCTGGACACACGTGGACACAGGTGTGGGCACAGAACAGACATGAGGGCCGCTGGGCTGTCCGTTCACTTGCTCTGAAGGGTGAGCAGTGAAGTCAGCCCAGCGTTCCCGTCTGAGAGATGGAGCCCAGGTGACGCAGATTTCCAGGAGGTGAGATGTCCAGCAGGTGTCCAGGGCATGGTCCATGGGACAGGGTCCTTCCTCAGATGTGCAGAGAGGGGATACAACCCGAGGTCAGCACTGTTGCAAGGACTGCAGGGGGATGGGGACTCAGGCCCTGGGAGCGAGCAGTGCTGCTGAGGCTGGGACCTGACCCAGGACCTGCTGTTCAGCTGTGGCTTCTGCAGCACTGCAGGAGCTGGGTCAGTTGTACGTGCAAAGCTAACAGTGGACAACGACCACTCCTCACAGGCCAGGACCCCCTAAGGACCTGGCGAGCCTAGGCTCTCGACTTGTTCTCTCAGAGGCTGCTGGCCTCACATGACCTCATGAGGTCAGCGACCTTGGAGCTCACTGTTTGGTGAGACTTCACACAGGGGTGCACAGGAGGAGGCTAGGCTACCCCAAAGGTCGATCCTCCATCCTGCGAGGCAGCCACTCCTCTGTTGACCTGGTTCTCTGTAAAAATTCTGTTGCTCTTCCTCAGGCACAAGAACAGTCCTGTGTGCCAAGACCTGTGTCAGGCGCTGTGTGACACAGGGCCACCCCTGCAGTGTGTGGTGCACACAGGAAGAGCCAAGAGTTCTGCAACTTGCCTCGTGCTGGACGGCTGTGTACCCATGGCAACCAGGCTTCCATCAGAGACGAAGGCTGCCTCCCCTCCTGTTGGGCAGGAATGGACTCCATCCCACTGCGTGCTCTGCGGACAGTGTGCTGTTTTCTTTGCTGTTCTAGAAGCCTCATTCTTTTTTCCAGGACTGTTTTTTCCCGGTACTTAGCAAATGGAGATAGGCTTTCACCGAGTGTCCTTCCCGGGGCTGACTGCACGAGGCTTGTCGTCTGCAATGGGGCAGTGTGACTGGGATGTTAGGGGGCAGTGTGACTGGGATGTTAGGGGGCAGTGTGACTGGGATGTTATGGGGCAGTGTGACTGGGATGTTATGGGGGGAGACACTGAAAAGAAATGTGGGGGCAGCGGCTGCTCAGCAGAGTCCAAGCCTGGTGGCCCAGCTCTGTGCCGGGACCTGCACCTGCCTGAGAGGCACGCACCATGTTAGGGAGCATGGCAGCCAACAGAGCAGGGCCTGTAATTAAAATCCATGCTGTAAAAGAGCAGGTGGATCTTGATGGAGAAAGAGAGTGTGAGTGAGGAGCTGGCTGGGGTTTGATCTGCTCTGCACACAGGGACAGGATGCACAGTCACGCCGGCCTGTAAGTCAGCCAGGCGGATATCAACAGGCAGGAAAGAAACTTAAGACTGAATGACCGGAACTGGACAGAATAGTGCTAAAGGGACCTGTGTGGTGAGGTTCTCAGAGAAACAGAACCTTTAGGGCATCAAGGGACAGACACATGGAGCTTTATTATGAGGCACCGACTGTGTGCCAGCTCTCCGAAGCTGGAGACCCAGGAGAACCAATGATGTAGTTATCGTCAAAACCCAAAGACCTGAGATCCAGCAGCAGCAGAGGACAGGAGAGGATGGAGGTTGCTGGTCAGGCTCGCCCCTCCTCACTCTTCATTGTGCTCCAGCCCCGGTGTACCCGGTGATGGCCACCCACATTGGCAAGGGTGACCTTTACTTAGTTACCATGTCAAATGCTGGTCTCTTCCAGATACATGCTCACAGACACCAGGAGTGAAGCCGCTCCAGCCCGCAGGGTGTCCCTTGCTCAGTCAAGTGGACACACAACATTGACCATCGCAGGGCCCTCACCGCCCACGCCTGTTCCACATTTCAGCATGAAGGCCAGCGGCTGCAGTCTCAGAGTGGTACATCCTCCAGCCTGACCCCTTGTGAATCTCCCTTCTCACTCCGTGCTGCTGTCCCCTTCCCTATCTGCTGTTCAAAACCAATTTTTATGCTTATTTGTGAAGCGTTTTCCTGCGGACAGGACTGGAGTCTTCCTTTCTGAGCCATATTGACTACAGGCCTCTGCCTTGTGTGGAAAGAGCAGTCCCTGTGTGCCAGCGCCGGTCACGCTGAGCAGAGCAGGCTGGATGGATGCCACCCCAGGACCCAGGCAGGAGCGCCTCGGGCTCCAGGCTGCACACCTTTATACACTCAGCACAGACAGCGCCTCACAAAGGTCTCCAACCCCCATGCAGCCCGCACCACCCATCGCCTGCAGAGGCTGATGGGGGCACGTATGGGAGCTCTGCCTATATTCTTAGAGAAACGTGCCAGGCTGCCAGGGTCCGGAACAAACCGCGCCTGGGCCTGTGGGAATGTGGCACCATCAGTGCGTCTCTCCCCACAGCCACCATTTCATTAGCGGGGATTTCTGTGGAATGGAGCAGCCTCCAGTCCACAGGCAGATACAGACCCTAAAGTACGGTGTCTGCAGAGCAAAAGGCCAGGGGAGTCCACAAAAGCCTTTTCGCCTATCTGCTGGGCCAAGTCAAGCTGCATGAGGCCGAATTATTCTTAATCATAAATGTACACAGATGGTCATGTGCTGCTGGACTTCGAGGGAGTGTTCTGAGAAATGTTCTGTGAGGAGATTTTGTCACTGAGCAAAGGTCATAGAGTGTTCTTATATGAACTAGGGTGGCTCTAACTTCACCAGGGTGGCCACCATCACATCTGTGACCCTTCACGTGTGAACCATCATTGACCCCCACGTCACATGCAGCCGCGACTGCAGACTGGGACCTGCTGTGGAAGTATGCGTGCTAGATCCTTCAGGGCCCAGGAGCATGAGCAGAAGTCACTGGCTCCACCCAGGTTGCCCAGGAACTGGCTGCCATCCCTCAGTGTCCTTGCAAAAATATTTTTAAATAATTTAAATAACCTCTTACTTCTGCATGAATGAATATGAGACTCTTTCAGTCTGCAATGACCTTCTTATGCTTTATTGGCAGCATAAAATTTTATGGGGCCCCCCATAAAAACTACAAGGGGTTTCCAAAAATGCATCACCAGAGTCGATCAAAACAAGAAGCACCATTCCAGAGGCGGGGAGCCTGCATCTGCAGATTTCCAGGAAGCTCTCCTGCAGTGTGGAGCAATGGTGGGGGAATGGGACACATGTCACCTAGACCCACTTAGTTCTGAAAACCTCTGACCTTAATTTAAAAATAGACTTGACAGTTTTGTCAAGGACTAAAACTTTAATAAAATAAATTATGGGAATGAATGTGTCTATGCTTTAATTATTAATTCAACTTTTAGCAAACATGCTTTAAGGACAAGCTCTTGGCCAGACAGTGTGTCAGTCACAGAATATAATGACAGTTTAAAATCTTACCTGCTTCTCCATTGTGAGAGACAAGCATGCACATGAGTAAGGACATTGAAGCATCATGGTATTATAGCAAGTTGTGCAGAGGCACCAACAAGGGGGAGGAGAAATGGTGATTTTTATTTTTCTTCCTTATTATTCAAGGTTCCCTAAACAGCTTTCCCTTAGGGGGAAAAAAATCTTGTGGTGGGAGCTGCTGGGAGTGAGAAGTTGTTGAGGACACTAATGATTAAAGAATTGCAGCAAGTGTAGCCTGGCAATATTTCAGTTAAATACCACTGTGTTTCTTTTCCCCAAGTTTCTGATTACCTTCATCTTCCTGGCTCTCTATGCACAAGTTAAAATAACCCAGCTTCTAAGTGGTTGAACATGTAGTCGTTTTGCTGAGTCCCCCTTTTTGGACAGGCCATATTTAATACTGTCTGAGGATGTGAACAGCCATCTGATTGTGTTCTCTGTGTATGTTTAGGACCCAATCAAAGGAGACTTTTTCTTTAAGCTCACTATGTTTGCACTTTCAATTTAACATTAGTGGGACATCTGCAAGCTAATAGAGGCACTTCTCTATGCATGGAAAACCCAATTAGGACTTGTTCTGAGTCTGATTATCAGTCAAAAACATGCATGCAGAAATATTCATTAGAGAGTTACTGAGAGCTGTGATAAAACAGCAGACGGCTGAATTAGAGTTGCTGTCAGTCCCCTCAACACGCTTTACATTTGCTTGATAAAAGACAAGCAACCAAATACCCACCATGTGATAGTCCCCGCAGGAAGTGCTCCCTTAGCCTGAGCATTGTTCTGCCTCTCTTTAGGGTGCTGTATTTCACCACCCTGCTGCGACCTTGACTTCAGCCCAGGATAGACAGGCCTTGCTGGTGCCTGGCTCCCTCTGGGGCATGCTGCAAGCTTTAATCACTCACACTGGAGACTGCCTATTCCCTGTATGTCACCTGGAGGCAGGTGGGGTTCCCTGTGTGGGGTGTGCTATGGCAAACCTCAGGGTGGGGTCTTACCACCCGCCATATCCGTGGATTAAGCCACTGATCAGGCCACTCCTCATAATCTAATCACTTCACTTCTGAAAATTCTTGCATTGTCTCACACAGGGGCTTTCGTGGGATGCCTCATATCGGAACCACGCAGAGGGCTTTTCTATATTGCCATCATTTACCTTTCTTTGCAGTGGACTGTTTGGCAATAATGAATCGAATTTGGCTAACCAGAAATCTAAAGTGCTCATCCTGAATGGGAGAAGGGCTGTCCCTGCTCCTTCCCACTGCTGTGAAACAGCCTGGCTTTCCTCCTGTCTTTGCTCTAACCAGCCCCCGGGCAGCTGTGCAGGTGACCCACACAGACTCCCCAGCGCCGTCCCGGAGGCTGTGCTCCCTGGCTGTCCCTGTGGTTCAGCTAGCAAGATCAGTCTCCCGAGAAGTTTATTTGAAAAGCATTTGGGCAATTTAGGTCCTAATGGTTTCCGTATGCTTGCTATTTCAAACATGAAAGGTATTACGTTTTAAAAATAAAAGACAGGGAAATATGTTTGCATATTGGTTATTCCATTAAAACAATGGCTGTTTCCTGCATAAACTAAAAAACCAAACCAAAGAACACAATCTTCAATACAGTACAATAGTGTGATTAGCTTTATTTGGGGGAAAAATGAAGAAAATGGAGAATTTTTATTTTCTAAAGGAAGTGGGTCAGTCTCTGACCGTCTCTATCAGCATAATATTTTCCACATGGTAAGCAGAAATGATTTTTTTAGGACTTGGGACTTCAAGATGACTGAATTCAGGTAAGATTGTATTGCTAAGCTTTGGGTGTCTTAGGGGACTTAGGATATTTGATGGTAATTTAGGAGCTACACCATGTTGCTGGGCGCATATTAACCGCAGGACCTTTTCTCTGGACAGTAAGTGAAACCCTGAATTGAACAGGAGGCATTTGAAAGTGAGGCATGTGCTGGTCTGCAGGGCAGTCAGGCTCCTTCTAACCTGAAGGGCCTCCATCTCTGTAGAAAGGCCAGGACTGCAGCCCAGCGCATCAGACAGGGTTAGAGGACGTCTGCGGAAGGAAGCCTCCTCTTCGCCATGGTTCAGGGGTCAAGGTGCGCCTCCGGAAGGACGGTCGGCCTGTCCCAGTGGGCCAGCAAGTGTGTGGCTCACTAAGAAATGAAATGAAAGGTGAAGAGAATGGCATTTCTGCGAAGACAGAAGTCTCTGGCATTGCCTGCCCAACGTTACGCGGTATCTTCAACGACAAGATGAAAACTTGAAAGTGACCTGAAGCAGGATGGGAAACACTGTTTTATTAGGTTCTTGATCAAGAACTTGGGGAGTGCTTTAGACACCTCCTAAATGATTCTGTGCGTTGGGAACGTGTGGCCTCTGCTCCAAAGGGCAGGTGGGTGTTGTACACGAGCCTTCTCCCTGGGTGTGCAGGGGAGACTTGAGAGGCAGGTGAATAAATTGGACACATTTTAAAATATATTAACTCAATTCCATGTTGCTCTTCTTAGCTCACTTCATTTTGTTTTCTTTAAACTGCAGTAAAATGTCAATATTCCACCCCAGTGTTGGATAGGAATTAAGGGAAAAGATGTGAGTTCCTGCTGACCCAGAGCACCAGAAGGAACACTGGTGTTAGCTGGAGACACTCCTGTGCCACCAGGAGCCAGCAGCCTCATCTTTGAGAGAGAGGCAGCCAGCCGCTGGTTGCCAAGGCAGAGGTACTGCTGAACGCTCCCCGGGACCCAGACAGCCTCTTCCAGGAGGAACCGCCAGCCCCACTGTCATGGCACCATGGTCTAGAGGCTGTGGTCTGGCATTTCTAACGGAGGGGCAGCATTTGCTAAAGCTAGCTTTGTTTTGCACTTCACAGAAGTAATTGCGAAGGACTCTCAAGGAGAAAGTGGAATTCAACAGATAACAAAGATGTGACCCTTTCCTTGTGAATATTTCCCCAAAACATCTTACTGTGAAACAGGGACATTTAAAGCAATTTTTTGCAAGATGATAAATTCATTTCAAAGACGGCCTGGACATCAAGGCATTTTGAACCTGGTTGTTATCAGCAGTCTTACTCGCTTTCAAAGAGCGGCTTCCATTGTTGGACTGCAGGAAGTAAATGTCCAAAGTTCTCCGTGAGTTGCAGAGACAACATGTGGGCATTGCTGTGTTGGCACCGCTCCATGCTCTGTTGGCGCGTTTCTCACGCCAAACGCGGCTTTTCCATGCCATCTTACCCAGGGAGAGGGCGGCCTCCGGCTGTATTTCACTTCCTCCAGATTATTTGGCTATGGAAGGTCCATTGCAGTTCCATACGAGTTTGATAACATTTTTTATTTCTTTGACAAATGCCATTGGGATTTTGATAAGGATTGCATGCAATCTGTAGGTCACTTTGGGTGACATGGCCACTTCAACACTGTTAGTTCTTTCAGTTCACAGAGTCAGGGTATCTGTCTATCTATCTATCCATCTATCAGACATTTATTCGTGTCTTCCTCAATTTCTTTCACCCATGTTTTATAGCTTTCAGTGTACAGACCTCCAGTTCCTTGATCATATTCCTGCATGTTTTATTCTTTACAGCCCTCTCCCTCATACGTGGAATTGTTTTCTTGATTTCATTTTCAGACAGAACATTGTTGGTGTAAAGAAAAACAACTAATTGATTTTGAATTCTGCTGATTTACTCATTAGTAAAACTTTTTTTTTTTTTTTGGTGAATTCTTTAGGGTTTTCTACATAAAAGATCAAGACATCTGTAAATGGGATATGAATAAAAATAGATTTAGATGTAGATATGGGATGGATAAATAGGTGGGTAAATAGACAATAGATGGATAGGAGGATGGATAGATAGATAGATATCCAAACTGGCTTTCAAGCTAAGGGAAAGCTCTCATCAAGCAGAGAAGGACCTGGGAAGTTCTGCTTCCTCTGTGCTTGGGTGCAGTGATAGGCACAGGCTGTATGAACCTTCAGTCAGGTACTGTTTGTTATTGCATAGTGTCATTTCTTTATTTTTAAACATTATTTGGTTTCAATCTTCTTATTGGTTCCTCTTGGATCAGAGTCTTGTCTCATTACTTTCAGCCCTTCTTCTTTTAGAATCAGAGCATCCATGACTATAAATTTTCTACGTTCAATTTCTTCAGGTGCATTTTGCAGGTTTAACACATAATATTGTCATTATTATTTTTATTATATAAAAATTTTTACTATTTTTCCTTGAAAATATTTGACTCATGAATTACTTTGAAATGTGTTTTTAGATTTGGTACTGTATATTTTTTAAGTTCATTCTATATTATTGATTTTCAATTTATTTCAGTTAATTTATTCAGTATGTTATTGGTTTGTCTCTGTTCTTCTTGTACCCCAGTATTTTAAGTCAATTGTGTTTTTTAACAACAAAATTAATAACTTCTATTTTAATACTGGAAAGTCAATGTTTGCTTACATTTGCCCTCACATTTGCCAATTTTTTTTTCTCCCACTTAGTTCTGTCTTTGTAGTTTATTCTTTCGGTATCAATTTTTTATTTTTCTTGATATATGTCCTTTTGATGTTGATATGCCAAGAGTTAATTTGTGGTAAATGCTTTCAGGCATTCAAATATCCAGAAAGCCTATTTATTTTGGCATTTATGAATTGCATGTATGAGATGACTTCCTTGTATTCTTTATCGAGTCAGTATGTCTGTCTCTATTGTTAGGTATACACAGGTGTACGTAGGGTGTAGGCATTTATATTTGTTCTTAAATTGCATTATCTGTGTTAAGTCAATACCGTGAATCAAATGCTAATCCAAGAGGCACTTACTGAAGAGATGCTATGGGCTGAACTACTCCCTGTTCTAAAGATTCAAAGAATAAATGTGGTCTCGACCCCTAAGATTTTCACTCTGTCCCCACCAGCCCTGTTTCATGGGCCCAGCTCCTGCCCTCAGCCTCCTTCTCACCCTCATTCACTCTCAGGAACTGAACTTGTCTTGAGTTCTTCAGTTACCTGGGGCACCTTCTCTATATCCTCAATCTCCTGGCTTTGGGATTGGAGCGAGTCTAAGTCCTGGGGGCTGCTCTGGCTCTTCCCAGGGCCTGTGCTCACGAATCCATGCTGAGTGGATCTTGGTCCAACATCTAAAATGAGCAGCTCAATCCATATTTCCCGTCAGGGATTTTGTGGTCAAGATTGCCTCACCAAGGGGCATGTGCAGTGCCACTCAGCCCTCTCCTCTCCGTGGTGTCTGGTCACCACACAGTGCCTAGTTTGTCTTGAGGTCTTTAACCCTGCAATGATAATGGGCTATAACCTAGCATTCACCCTCAAGACCACTCTCTTGCTCCGGCTCGGAACCTGCTCCTTCTTCCCTATGACGGTGCAGGTCCCTCCGAATCCTGGACTAGTCCCCTGATGTCTCCAGTCCATCCAGCCTTGCGTGGCCGTGCCCCTGCCTGGTTTCTGGGCTTTCTCCCCATGTGCGTCTAGACTGGACTCCTCCTTAGGCTGCAGGCACGCCGTGGAAGTCGGCTGAGTGCTGCCCCGGCATTCTTCATGGACACTTCAAATACTGCTCGTCACAAGGGTCACACAATCATCTTCTACACCATGTTTTTCCCCCATACCTTTATCTCGGTGGGTTAATTTTTATCTAGTCACCAACTGAATTCAGAGTCAATGTTGACCCTGCTCCACTTATTTCCCCACATTCCACCAAACTGTGTCACAAGGACTGTGTCGTTCCAATATACACCTTTTTTCAAATTCTTCCCTTTTTCCCACCTAATACTCTATGAATAGTAGCTTCTATGTATTAATGACATAATAGAAGTCAATCACTATGTATTTTCTGTTAATTATAATCTCAGGGATTTGAATGATGAGAAAAATTAGACTCCAAGAAATAAACTAATTTTCCTTGGGGGCATTGATGGATACAGTAAGGGAGCTCCCCATCCTGACTCCACGCTGCTTGTCGACAGAGAGCTGCTGTTGGGTTTCAGCCTGCCACAACCCCTCAGCCCCTGTGGCCCTGTGAGGTTGGTGGAGCCAGCCTTGGTTGAAAGTTCGTCATATTCCAGGATTTTTTCCAGGTGTGAGCATCGGAAACATGATCCAGGCAGAGCTTCTGCCCACAGATGGACAGGGGCTGACCAACAGGCAAAGAGAAAGTCCCAAATGGAAACTGCTCACTAGCAGCATTGTTCTGTCCGCTCTGGCGGCCTGACAGGTGACTTGTGCTGTGGACCCCACACATAGGCGGGAGCTTTGCACAGATCATCCAGAGGGTTCAGGTCGAGAACTTTGCTCACCCCAAACAGATAATAAGTCGTGGTGTTCTCATTGTAGTCAGCAGGGTGATTTATATTTGTTGGTTCAGAACTAGTTAATTCACAATTTTGAAAAAATCTGATAAGTTTCTGAGCTGAAATCAAACCATTAAGGATGAAGAGAAGTATCCCACCACCTCGTGGTCCTCCGAGGAGCCCAGGTCAGTGTGCTCTGAGGGACTCACTGTTCGACACGCTCCCTGTCTCCCAACTCTAGAGATGGATCTGTGGCTGTAGTTTTAAGTGGCAATCAGCAATAACGTATTGCTTGTTCCTTAATGTCGGTATTGGTGATTTAGTGATTAATTATCTGACTGCAGTGTAGTGCTTAAAATAATCCAGACGCACCAAGTAAATTGGTTGATGGGTAGGAGATTCTGTCATGCAAATCCGTGCGGTACAGACCCTCACTGTCACACTGACTGCTGACAACCTAAGTGGGTCACCAGAGTGGCTGGCCCCTGTTAATTTATTTTCTCAGATGAACATACATATTCATGATATCCTGCTGTTTGTCTGTCACCTCAGAGAAGCCTTCCTTATCTTCAGAATAACAATTAACAGAAAATATGCACATTTAGCTAACAAATAGGAGTAGATTTGGAATGTTATGGGTCTGATTTTATTTTTTTCACCCTTTTATTACAGATTGGAAGCAGCAATTATTTGTCCATATGGTGTTCTCTCAAAATGTTATTTTGTGGGCAGTCATGCATGAGGCTTCCAGGACAAAGCTATTGTGAAGAGGAAATACCGGTTCATTCATTTTAAGGTTTTGAGGCTGGCTGAACTGCTAAATGCCTTCTTCTAATAAGTAGTGAATAAATGTATATTTTGCCCGATGAAGAAATGGGCACTGAGCACAAGTCACCATGCAGCGTGTGAGTGTCCACACCTTGTCTTTCAGGTGGTCAGCCCTGACAAGACCATGACACCACCGATGCCCAGCAGGGCGGGGGCAGGGCCTCTGCTCAGCCGGCTGTTGTTGCCGAGGGTACTTTTCTTCTAGGAGCACAATATGTATTACTAGCAAGGAGGTGGCCGATGACATGATCGAGTCCACCTTGCTCAGGTGCACGGCACACCAAGGGTGGTGCGCAGACAGCTGCAGAGGCCAGGAAGTGGAGCGGCTTTACGTAGAATCCGTTATTTTCAAAGACTGCGTTGGTCACACACACACACACACACACACACACACACACTTTTTGCAAGAATGGGGCATTCCCTGAATGTGGACTCTTGTTTCGTGTTAAGATTGTAGCTCTCATTAGCATCTCCTTCTGTGAAGAAAAATGATTTTTTAAATGTCAATTATTTTTTAGCAAAGAAGTAGAGTAAATGATTAAAGCAGGCATATTATCTTGCTTCTAAAAAGACACGGAATATAAAGTGGTGAAAAATACATTACAAGTTTCCCCCCAGCCTTCATGTATCCTTTCTGACATATACAAAGCAAAGGATTAGCTCCATTGGCAATATTTGTGTCAGGGCCACACTGATTAATTTAATATTCTGATTGGATGAGTGGGGGAGCTTTAACGGCTGTTAACTTTTTGGCAAGTAGCTCTGAGAGGGCGATAATGAGATTAACATTCAGAGGACCTGATTTGCTTTTTCGCTGTATTTAATTACTACTTTGACACCAAATAGTACTCACTTTGAGTTTCCTAGACAGGACATTATTAATCCACATTGGTGTCACATGGTGGGGCCTCCCTTGAAAAACCTGTGGAAAGACAGGGTCTTAATAAACTGCCCTCCACCAGATCAAGGACGTCCTTGATGAAGGGCAAGTCATCAGGAAGTGCTTGGCACAGCGTGGAGCCACCTGCAGGCAGGCCTCGTGGTGCGTTAAGTACAGTACTGAATCCCTTCACAATTTCTGGGTTTGCAAAGCATTTTTAAGTCATCACATGGGATGATTATTCCTCAGAGTACTTTGAGCTTTGTCATATTATTCCTGACTCGTAAATGAGGGAGATCAAGGTGGGAGGCAGGGACTGGCTCGTCTCATGATGGTTCCTGAGCCTGAACTCCAGGTGCTCATGATCCCACCACAGAGCACGTTGGGCAACACAGAGTCACAGGCCATTTGATCCTACTGAGTTATTCTTCATCTCTTTAAATTCTTTTGCACTACCTTATTTATGTGGCATTTTTTTTTGTTAGTAAAGTATTCTAATGGCAGTGTGGTTTCCAATGAATAGATCTAAACAAGGAAGATTAAATGTGTATAAAACCTTTATCACCAGTCCAAACACAGCTCTTTCCAAGTTTTCCTTCCAGACATCCATCCATCCATGCATCCATTCATCCATGCATCCA
Organism: Marmota monax; assembly: GCF_021218885.2. Classification (NCBI taxonomy): domain Eukaryota; kingdom Metazoa; phylum Chordata; class Mammalia; order Rodentia; family Sciuridae; genus Marmota; species Marmota monax. The sequence goes on along the minus strand of NW_026692321.1, from coordinate 1,382,769 downwards.
TCAGTCCATTCATTCATCCATCCATCCATCTATCCATGCCTCTCTATATCCATCCATCCATCCATCCATCCATCCATCCATGCATGCATATCTCAATCATCCATTCATTCATCCACCTATCCATCCATCTAGCTGCCATCTATTCCATCCATGCATGAATACATCCAACACTATTTACTAATATTATCATGTTAATTATTGAGAGCACAAAATTTAAAATGTATGGCCCCTTTTTAGGAAGCTGACATTTTGAATGTGTAATCTATTGCTAGGTACCGTTTCTTTAAATAAATAACAGTAATAAGTAAAACAAACATTTATAAAAATATTGGAATGCCATTTATTTATTTACTATATATCTTATTTGACAAGGATCATATATTAGTTCTAATCTTTGAGAGGGACATAATTTGATCAGATGAGCAGGTGCTTTAACAAAACTATATAAAACATTGTGTCTATAAGATGACACTGGTTTACTTCACTAGTTGTGTTTGCTTTCCAAGGAATAATAATTTTATATTTTTTCATTGCATGAGCAGAGAGAAAAAAACATTACAAATGATTATGAGACTATTAATAATTGAAAAATTATTTAGATGGTGTTTTCATAAGCATATTTATATTTAAAAGGCATATTCTTTTTTCCCATCTACTACCCCTTTCACATATTAAAGTATTTAATGTTGCTTACAGTAAGTTAATTCTGTCACTGGTGAGTTGCCACGGCAACAACAGCATGACATCTGGCCATATACCTGTTTGGGTGGGATGGTGTAATGGTGCACGTCATGCTCCCCTGTCTGGGTCCTGTTTGTAGTGTTCCCATGGGGCAGGTAGTCTGCCAGCAGCTGCCCAGAGCACCAGCTCTCTTGATGTCTGTGACTGGCTCTTGCCTGGGGAATGTGGTGGTCAGCAAGGCTCATTTGGCTTCAGGTATTATTCCTTTAGATAATTACTAGGTGGGGTCTTCAGATTGGCATTTCAAAGACAAAGCAATTATCAGAGAATAATTAAATCACAGCATGAATGAAGCAAATTCACATTTCACTAAGTAGTTTACTTTAGGCATTTTAAATAATTGCAGATATCTCTGTAGACACAGGTGTCCAAATCACAGATGTCCTTCTTGCTCCTGATCCAGCATAAGGTGGAGCTCTCTCTTCTCCTTCCTGGTGCCACAGAATCAGTGAGGAGTGGGGTAAGGGCACAGCATGCTTTAGGAGGGACAGCTAATGTGTCTGGGTAACCTACTCTGGAGGAGAGCTAGGGGCTCAGGAGAGTGGGCTTCAAGGCTATAAAGGATGTCAGGACCCTAAAAGTTACCACCCAGCCAATGGGAGACAGATTTTGTCCCAAAAAGTCAGAGCTTCCCAAAAGGGACCAGACTGTCTCAGAAGGAAATGATTTCCTGTCACTTTAGATGCTCAGAATAAGCTAGCTCATGGCTGCTACAGGAATATGGGGAGCCTATGAAACGCTATGTATTTGCAAATGTGACTGTGTGTGTACTTGTATGACACAGGTGGACATGTAAATGTACATGTACAGAAAAACAGGGAGGGGGACGGATGGCCTGTTGGGTCCTTGCAACCCCAGGTTGCTGCAAAGATTTTCATAGGCAGAGGTTATTCTCCACTTTCTGCTTGCTGCATTCAATAAAATTCAGTGCATTTATGAACTATGAGTGCAAATGGGATGAAGGAGGCTAGTCGGGAAGTTAGGAGAGGTGGATCTAATCTAAGTGCTTCCACTTACTAGTGGTGTGATTTGGAGCAACTGAAATTTCTCGAGGACATAATTTTCCGCATTTATAAAATGGAATCTTAGGATAACCCTAATCAAATTTATTTCCTTGTTTAAAATGCTATGATTACACAGGCAACTCATAAATGAGTTTACACATTTTATACATGTATTAGTTTTTGCCAATGCAAAAAAAAAGTGAAAAATATCTGCACTTAGAATCATAACGAAGCCTTCAGATCTGAAGTGCTGTCATGTGTGGGCACAGAGCTTTTGTTGTATTTTTTTTTTCAAATTCCTGAGACTAGTCTATTATCTATGTAGCATCTTATACTTATGGGAAGAGCCCTGGGTGAGTCCTCAAGGATGAAATGATGCTTTTGCTTGCTTAAAGGAAAGGTTTTATTATCACCCAATACTGCATATAAACTGTTCATGTTGATGCTTGATTTGTGACATTTATTTGTGGTGCGCTGTCCTGGGCTGCAGATTCCCACTGCTAACAGTTCTCCTGGCCCTGTCTGGTCATTCTACATCTGCCTGCCAAGACTCCTCCCAGTTTCTTCCTGCAATTTGCCTTCAATTGGAGTTCCAAGGCTTTCTGAATATTAAACTGCAGAGAGTTCAAATTTCCTATTAGACAATTGGAACTAATTGTCTGAGACAATTCACATCCATCAGTGCAAGGTTTTATGGCTCCCAGACTCAGTGCAAGATGAATAAATAAAGGCGCATGAGTCGCTCCTCTTATTTTATGACTTAGGATGTGCTGGGGACTCTGATGATAATCTGGGCACTGTTTCTCCTCCAAATAGTGGACATCTGTCAAGTTACACATTCAGCTGGTGTTGTTTTGCAATCTGTCTGCTCACAGCCTCTACAATTGCTAGTCTAAAACTGAGAATTGTGGATTTTGTTGTGTTGTTGTTTTCTTTTGTAAGTAAAGGATTTTGTTGCAGACACGAGAGCAACTTTCACTTCCGGCAGTTCAGGTTAGTGTTGTCCTTCCCTCTAGACTGAGTCTTGCCCTGGTCTCATGCTGCCCATCTGCTTGCCCAGGGAAGCCAGTGTCACACTGGGCATCTCCCTGCCCTGACTTGGGGTGGTGTAGCAAATGCTGAGCAATCCACCAGGTGTCAGGACGTCCAGCAGGGAGCCCTGCCACATGTCCCAGTGGATGGATCACTGAGACCATTCAACAGCTCTTGTTTGATAAACATATTCCAAGCCATTTTAAAATATTTTCAAAAATAAATTTTTCATGCTTTCCAGGAAAGTGCTTTCATAGTTAAATAGTTTGTGTTTGTCTGAATTTTCCCCTGATTTAGGCTTGTTTGTAAAATTCACTCCTACGAAGACACTCTCTCCTTCTCTCTCCATGTTACACACAAGTCTCAGGGACAGACGTTGGGTCCTCTTACTGAAAGCGGTCTGTGGAGGCTGTCTTGTCAATTCACAGTTTCCTTCTGAGAAATTCCTAGAGGGGTGCTACAATGTTAAGGACAAGATCCACTTTGAACTTCCACTTAGTTTTAAGGAAAGAGAGGACATGCCTAGGTTCATCAGAGACAAAAGTGTCCATGTGTCAATTATGTGACAATTTTGTGTCCATCTGCCTTTTATAAAGAGAACTTGGGAAGTTATGGAGCTTAGACTTCAGGGACAAAGGATGGACCATGTGAGGGAGATGAAATCTGGCTGTGAACTCTAATAATTTTTAAATCCATATGGATTCATTGCACATTCAGCCTAGTGACTGGGCACATGGGAATGAACGAGACCCTGACGGCTTTGAGGAACTCGGTAGACAGACTGAGTGGACGCAAGGCACACACAGAAGCAAGCCCACGAGGAGGCAGTCCTCGCCTCCGTGGACGCTCGTGGGGAATGGAATACACGCACAGAGGAGGGAGAACTTCTCACAGTCCGTGTGGGGACCTGACCTTCTCTCCCAAGTGACTGGGAGCTGCCCTGAAGGATATGCTCAAGTAAGTCCAACACACCAGGGCCAGGCCAGCCCAGGCTGCTCCTGGCTGACCTGAGGGGCAGAGTTCAGTTTGCTCTCCTCCTGGGTCCTGGCCGCTCTTCACTGCCACCTTTGCCCACGTCTTCTATGCTCGACCTTGAGGTTGGAAGTGCCCGAGACACCAGAAACAAACCACTCCCTTGCCTGTAGGGCCACCCTGGCCATCCCCCCGACCAGGCTCCCAGCAGGATTAAGTGTTGAGGATGACAGATTGCTCCTGGCCCCCTCTGCAGGAGGATCAGCCCCCAGCCAGCTGGGCCCAGGAAAGCCCCATGGCCTCTCAACTCCCTGGTCTTCAGCCCACCTCTGCCTCCTCGGTCACTCCTTCTTCAAGCCCCAAGGGCGTAAGTTCAAGTCTAGTCACATCACTCTGCTGACCTCAGGTTCAGGGGTTTCCGTCTCCTTAGGAGAGATCCAAAGCCTGACAGTGTCTAGCCTGCCCGGCCTTCCTCCAGGTGCCCTGCAGCTGCCTCTGCACTCTGCCCCCGCCTGTCTGCCCTCAGCCGTCTGCTGCAGGGACCACGGTCCTCCTCGGGCTCCCCACACCTGGCTCTTCCCATCAGCTCAGGGAGTCTTCCCACATGTCAGCCAGCCCTGCCCACCACTTTCCAGGGACACTTGACGAGGCTTCCAACTCCCTTCTGTCTCCACACAGTGACAGTAAGATGGGGTGGAGAGTCAACCAATTGGGAACAAGCTGACATCAAGATGGACGTGAGGGACACAGGTCCCGGTCATCAGCCCTTGACCAGAAGAAAGCGACTCTGTGCCCATTGCCACAGAGGGCCTCTGTGCCACGCTGAGCAAGTGGAGCCCCAGCTCTGCTTTCCCTTCACAGCAAGAATGAGGCGCCTCATGGTCAGAGCCTACAGCCCTCCCAATTCTGAGTCTGTGTCAGGTGGCAAGGCCAGTGTTGGTCCGGAAGGGAGAAAGAGTAGAGTGAGGAAAGAGAAGGCCAACGGGACAGGGAACCGGGCCCCAAGGAGAGAGCTACTAGGCAGGGAGAAGTGTGGGGTGTGCCTGGGCTCTGGCCGCCGCTCGGGTGGCCAGGAGAGCACAGCAGGAGGAAGCAGCCTCGCTGTGGAGCAGGGGAAAGCACCCCAGTCAGACTGGATGTGGTGGGAGACAGGACGCTGACTACGGTGCAGAAGGCCCATCTCTGGAACCCAGCGACCAGTTAGGTATGACATGTAGCCTTTGTGGCTTAGAGCAACCAGTCCTGCAGCCCCGGGACTCTCCATTACCAAACCACCATGATAGTATCCATCCATGGTTTTCAAGAATCAGACCAAGTAAAATAAATAAAAGCTGTTGGAGCACGTTATGCTCCAAAATATTTCTCAAACAAGCAAAGACAGAGTTCAGAACAGTGACCTGGAAGCAGAGCAGGCAGGGACATTTAGGAGGAGCATCACTCGGGAGGAAGAAGCACATGCTTATGCTACACATCAGAAGGAGAGACCGGTGGGATTCAGCAAACCATCAGGGAGTTGATGAGTGGAGAGAAATTTCAAAGTGACTTCCACATCTTAAGTGTGGATAATAGAAAAATTTAGTGTCTTTGAAGCCCCGGATGTCAGGACCTGGAATTGGTACTATGTAAAAGACAAACATGATTTTGAATTAAAATATTAATAATTACATATTCTAGAAAATAAGAATGAAGCCCACATTTTTGGACACTGTCGTACTAGAGGTTTTTCTAGAAACAAGGCTTGAAGAAAAATAAAGTTTACAGGCAGGTGTTTGACTTAGAAAATGGCTCAGGAAGGACTGGTGGATGGAAGGAGGGAAAATACAGGGTGCCTTCCCATTCTCGCACATGGTCCCAAGTTCTGGGGGCTGTTCTGAGAAGGAATGTGAAATAAACCTCAGGATTCTTCAGGGAGAAAGGGGAAGCCCATGCTCAGAGTCCCCTGTCCCCTGGTCAAGGTGGGTGGTGCAAGGCCTGGCCCCTGGGTCAGGACCTGGATGCGTTAATATCAAACAGGCTCTGCAGATTTCCTCTTGAGGCATCTGAAGCCCTGCAGCAAGGGCAGAGGACCAGGATGGGCCTGAGGTTGGCAGAGACCACCCCACAGACATCTGTGCAGATGGGGTTGAGATAGGCCCCCACTGAGCAGGGACCAGGGCACTGAAGGGCACATAGGGAAGGGTGGGGGAGGACAGCAGAAGGTGTGTGGAGTTTGCTGTCCCCATAGCACTTGGGGCTCCACCTACAGAACTTTTTTAGACTCAGTGAAATATCTCAGAAGCATCTAACAAGGACAGGGGAGGAGCACTATCTAAGTGGCTCTTGTTCCTCTGGGCCAAGGGTGACCTCCATTTCTCCCTTTCTGAGTCAGGCAAGGAAAACCCAGGAAGACACCTACCACCATTCACCATGTTCCCCACCTTGGGCATTTTGTGGTTAAGTTCCATGCAAAGATGGCTATAGTCTGCATCAGGCATGTGGTCAAAGACGGATCTAAGAGCAGGGTCAGTCAGGCTGGCCGTGGGGTGCAGGACACATCCAGAACAGGCACACACTCTCTCAAAGTCTCCAGATCCTTTGCACTGTTCCTTGTTTGCCGCAGTCCAGCTGCAGCAAAATAGCTGGTGGGGGGGGGGGGTGACGATCAACTTGTGTACATTGATACAGCAGGACTGGGAGCCGTTTATTGCAGGACAGGAGGGGTATATCTAAGTTACCCACAGCTTATCTAATTAACATAAACTAGATACAGCAGTCAACCAATAAGGAATCTCCACACTTAATGGCTCGCTGGCGCCACCTCACAAACCACTCCCCCTGGCAAAATGCCAGGCGCCATCCTGACTCGTTTACAGACTCTAACACTTGTTCAGAGTTCAGTTTTCCTGCTCATGATGGACACCTAAGATAACATTGGTGCTCAGTAGGTAGGAGTCCAGGTACCTTTGATCCAGGGTGTCCTTGGTGTCACCATGCTGGAGGGCCCCAGGGACCAGACCCGGTGGGTTTGGTCAGCATCCACACCGCGCCCCTGGGTCATGGTCAGGTGAGGAGGTGGGTGAGGAGGGTCTTGAGGAAGCTGTGTGTCCCCTGCCTTTGGTAATTAGTATCACTCTTTTAACCACGTGCCTGAGCTTTCCGCGGCCGGCCCTTCTGCTGTAGGAGCTGGTTGTTGAAACACCGGAGTGGAGGCAGCTGGCAGCGAGCTCTTAAGAAGAGCTCTCAGAGCTGTGACTGAAAATTACTTAAAACCAACTTGCAGGAAAGTAGCTTCACAGCCACACTTGACTTGGCAAGAGGCTGAGGAGGAACTTTATTCCAGATGCCAAGTAACCGGCAAAATCCTTTTTTCCTCGGGAAGAAGAACTTTGTGGGATCCAGCCATTTCCACAACGCATGGCCACTGTCATGGAATCCTGCGACGTTCTGAGGCAGTGCCTAGCCTTCCATGTAGCTTGATGGAGGGCATTCTCTACTTTTTGCAAGTTAGAAATTCATTTAATTCTCAACATGAGGATTTTATGCTGTTTTATTCATGTTTGGAGTTAGTTGATGGTTCTTATTCTCTTGCCTAACAAGACAGAAGGTTTGAGATTCTTTAAAATTTCTTCAAACTCCCTAACATCTTGGTTTGATTTATGATTCTTAATATTCAATTTAAAATTAATTTGAAAATATTTAGCACACATAGCAACAGTATGTATATATATATATATATATATATATATATATATATATATATAAAGATGTAAAACAAACCTATGATCATGAAGCCCTGGCTCACCCACCTGTGGTTTTACATGATACAACATTGCCAGCAGCCCAGAGGCCCCGCTCAGCGCCCTTCCACCCTCCCCTCCACACTGCAGAGAGCCTGCTGAGGGCAATTTTTCCCTTTCCTTAGAGCCAATGGCCTGAGCCACCCTAGATTCCGCTCTTTATTTTTGTGTCTTTCCTTAATGCTATCATCACCTACATCCCAGGTATTCCTGCTAGGTGTGCTAATAGCTACCACCTTGTTGCAGAAACAAGAGGGCCTTGCATGGGGTCGCTTCCTTCTCTATTTTCTCCTTCTAACAGCCGACTTCTTTAGATTCTTCTTTCACTCTTCCTAAGTTCTTATACCTCTACATTCTCAATTCCTACCTCATAAACATTATACCCTACACGGCTTCTGTAATCTCTTTGCCCACCATTAGAGACTGCAGTCCTCTTACAAACCTATTGTTTATATTAAAGATAATAATCAAACACATTTCTGATTATTGAGACTAAATGGCAATTGTCTAAATAGTAGATATTTGGTTTAAGGCTGCATATTGTTTGTAATATTTGCTGTAAATATTGGTCTTCTGCTTAAAGGTTAGGTACTGGAAACCTGCAGGGACAATTTAAGCTTATAGGATCAAACTGTATTCCTTGGATCTGCACTGCTAGAGGAGAAGACACACAGACAGCACGAAGAAACAAGGTGTGTGGCAGGGGAAGTGTCCCAAACAGACCCAAATACTACAGTAATAGCATACATTGGCAGCACTGTAGAAGAAATGTCAAAGGAGGAGCTAAGGATACACATAACTAAAACGACCTGTGAAATAAAGAATGATATAAGAGAGCAAAGACAGACAACAAATGATCACCCCAATAAAGAGAAAAGAGAGCAAATACAGATACCAACAGATTACTTCAAAAAAGAGAGATTCTGAAACAACAGAAAAGAAAAGAAATCCTTGAAATGAAGGAAACAGTAAACCAAATAACCAGACAAATTTTCAGCTAAGTTCTGCAAGAGCTTCAAGGAATAATTAATACCAATATTCTTCAAATTATTCCATGAAATGGAATATGAGGGAACCCTTCTATGAGGGTTCTAACTCATTCTATGAGGCTAGTATCATAGTGATTCCAAAACCAGACAAGATACATCAAGGAAAGAAAACTTCAGTCCAATATGTCTGATGAACATAGATGCAAAAGTTCTTGATTAACTTCTTGCAAATCACATATTAAAAAAGTATTTTCCCCATGACTAAGTGGAGTTCATTCCAGGGATGCAGAGTTGGTTCAACATACCGAAATCAATAAATGTATTTCATCAGATCAATAGACTTAAAGACAAGAATCATAGGATCATCTCAATAGATGCAGAAAAAGTATTTGACAAAATACTGTACCCCTTCATGTTCAAAACACTAGAGAAACTAGGGACAGTAGGAACATACCTCAACATTGTAAAAGTTGTAAAAGTTATCTATGCTAAGAACAAGGTGAACATCTTTCTAAGTGGAGAAAAATTGAAAGTTTTCCCTCTAAGAACTGGAACAAGACACGCATGCCCTCCTTCACCACTTCTATTCAACATAGTCCTTGAAATTCTAGCCAGAGCAATTAGACAGATGAAAGACATTAAAGGGATATGGATAGGAAAAGAAAAACTCAAACTATCACTATCTGTCGATGACATGATTCTATATTTAGAGGATCCAAAAAATTCTACCAGAAAACTTCTAGAATTAATAAATTAATAAAGTAAGATAGCAGGATATAAAATCAATACACATAAATCAAATTTCTATGCATCAGTGAGGAACCCTCTGAAAGAAAATTTAGGAAACTATCCCATTCATAGTAGCCTCAAAAAAAATTCTTAGGAATTAATCTAACAAAAGAGGTGAAAGACCTCTACAGTGAGAACTACAGAACACTAAAGAAAGAAATTGAAGAAGACCTCAAAAGTTGGAAAGAGCTCCAATGCTCCTGGATAGGCAGAATTAATCTAGTCAAAATGGCCATACTACCAAAGGTGTTATACAGATCTAATATAATTCTAATTAAAATCCAAACAACATTCCTCATAGAAATAGAAAAAGCAATCATGAAATTCATTTGGAAAAATGAGAGACCAAAAATAGCCAAAACAACCTTTAGCAAGAAGAGTGAAGCAGAAGGCATCACAATACCAGAGCTTAAACTATACTACAGAGCAAGAGTTACAAAAATGGTGTGGTATTGGCACCAAAATAGACATGTGGACCCATGGTACAGAAGAAAAACTACAGAGACAAACTCACATAAATATAATAATTTCATTCTAGATAAAAGTGCTGAAAACATATAATGGAGAAAATATAGCCTCTTCAACAAATGGTGCTGGAAAAACTGGAAATTCATATGTAACAAAATGAAATTAAACTTCTATCTCTCACCATACAAAAAATTCAACTCAATGTGAATCTAGGACCTAGGAATTAAGCCAGAGACCCTGTGCCTAATAGAAGAGAAATTAGGCCCAAATAATCATGTCAGATTAGATCCTGATTTCTTTAACATGACACCTAAAGTGCAAGAAATAAAATCAAGTATCAATAAATGGGATGGATTCAAGCTAAAAAGCTTCTTTCCAGCAAAGGAAACAATCAATAATGTGAAGAAAGGGTCTACAGAGTGTGAAAAAATCTCACTACTCACACATCAGATACAGCACTAATCTCCAGGATATATAAAAAATACTAAAAAAAGAAAAACTCAACACAAATAAAACAAATACCCCAATCAATAAATGGGCTGAAGAACTGAAGAGACACTTCTCAGAAGATATACAATTGATTAACAAATATACAAAAAATGTTCAACTTCTCTAGTTTTAAGAGAAATGCAAATCAAAACTATTCAAAGATTTTATCTCACTCCAGTCAGTTGGCAGTTATCAAGAATACAGATAACAATAAATGTTGGCAAGGATACAGGGGAAAAGGCACACTCGTATATTGCTAGGGGGACTGCAAATTGGTACAGCCAATATGGAAAGCTGTATGGAGATTCCTCAGAAAACTTGGAATGGATCCACCATTTGACCCAGCTATCTCACTCCTCAGTTTATACCCAAAGGACTTAAAAATCAGCATACTACAGTGATGCAGCCACATCAATGTTCACAGCAGCTCAATTCACAATAAACTGTGGAACCAACCTTGGTGCCCTTCACCAGATGAATGGATAAAGAAACTGTGGGATATATACACAATGGAATATTACTCAGCATTAAAAGACAATAAAATTATGGCATTTGCAGGTAAATGAATGAAGTTGGAGAATATTATGCTAAGTGAAGTAAGCCAATCCCAAAAAAACAAAGGCCAATATTTTCTCTGATAAGTGGATGCTGATCTACAATGGGAGACGCATGGGAAGAATGTCAGAACTTTGAATTGGACAGAGAGGAGGGAGGGCAGGATAGGGGGTAGGAAAGATGGATGCAATGAGATGGGCATCATTACCCTAGATACATGTGTGATTACAACAAATGGTGTGAGTCTATCTTGTACAACCACAGAAATGAAAAGTTGTGCTTCATTTGTGCACTATGAATCAAAATGCATTCTGCTGTCATATATAACTTATTTGAGCAAATAAAAAAAAGAAAATAAGTTTCTTACCCATAAGTATATTATTAGGTTTTATAACCATTTATGATCCATTTGCTACTCTTTTCTCCTCCCAATTATCTGATTTTCACTATGAACAGGTTTAGGACTTACAAATGCTCCATTTGCAGTTTTTGATATGACCAGATAATTTTTTCTTTAGCCTGTTTACGTGATGAACTACATTAATTTATCTTGGGTTTTGAACAAGTTTAGGAAATCTAGAGTAAATTGCACTAAATCATGATATGCAATTCCTTTCACTCATTGTTGCTTTTGATTTGCTAATATAAATTGAGGGTTTTGGTATCTATGTTCATGATATATATTCATTTTACTCTCACTGTCTTATAATATTTTTTGTGTGTGTTTGTGTAATTAGGGAAAGGCTGGTCTCATAGAAAGAGTGGGGAAGTGTTTCCTCTGTGATTATTTCCTGGAAGAGATTGTATAGACTGAGATCATTTCTTTCTCACCAGAAAAATCATCAGGGGCTTGTACTTTCCTTTTAGAAAGGTCATTGATTATTAATTCAATTTCATTAATAAATTTAAGGATCTTCAGATTATCTCTTTCCCCTTGTGTGAGTCTTGTGGCTCCCATCTTTTATTTATGCTATCAATTTGTGCTCCTAAGACTGTTCATGGTATTCCATTATGCCTCCTGCAATGTTCAAGGGATATTTGTGAGATGAACTAATAATGTCCCTTTCATTACTTTTTAAAATTTATTTTTATTAGTCCCTGTACTTACATGTTAACAGTGGGATTAAATGTGACTAAATTTGTGTCTGCAAAATACCTAATTTGGTAAATTTCATCAAACAAATTTTTGTTTCCTACTCCCTGACCCTGATTTCCTTACTCTATCTACTATCTCCTTCAATTCTCATGAAATTTCCTTTTACCCCCCCCCCCACCCCACACAGTGTCCACATATGAGAGAATATAACCAACCATTGACGTTCAGAGTCTGGTTTAACTCACTTAACGTCGTGTTCTTTCTTCAGTTCCACTCATTCTCCTACAAGTGGATAACACTCATGTGATTACCCTTGTAATCCCAATTACTTCAAAGGCTGAGGCAGGAGGATCTCAAGTTCCAGGTCAGCCTTTGTGTCTTAGAGAGACCCTGTCTCAACAAAATAAAAAGGGCTGAAGGGCTGGGGTGTAGCTGTGGTAGAGCATTTCCTAGCACGCACAAGGTTCTGGGTCCAAACCCAGTCCCAAAGAAGGGAGGGAGGGAGGAAAGGAAGATTGTTTCCATTTTAGGTGGTAGCATTTAGGCACTGAGAGTATAATCAACTTGTGCAGGGACTCACAGCTCATTAGCAGTAGAGATGGCTCTAAACTTTAGCTCTCTGCCCAAACTGTGCTCAAAATCATCTGACTCTGGATATTAATTTTGATTTCTCTTTATTATAAAAAGTGAAAATGTGGGAAACAATATACTAAATGCGTAAGTAGAGAATGTCCACTTTTTATGGCTTGGACATTGAATTGAACTACAATATCTAAATCAAAGAAAATAATATTTTAATTGCATTAAAGATAATAATGTTTGAATAGTATGATTGCCCAAAACAGGATTCAGTTTAGTATTTGGCACAGAGATTGAGGTGGCAAGGTTAAAATAGGCAGAAAACTAGCCAGGGTGTCCAATATAATAATATATAATTCCAATATAATAATATATATTTTGACCTTTTGATTAGGATGCCTTCTAAATCTCAATTTACATGCAGTACAGTATCTGAACTTTCCATCTTAGTTTATTGCTTAGGTAGCGAATGACTAGTAAAACACTGTGTCCATAAGGTACTTTTATATGTGGTAGAGGTTGTCCCTACTCCTGACCACCCTGATCATAAAATACAGAGCATATTTTTGTTTTTGTTATAAATTTTCATGAGCAGTTTTGATATTTTTAAGACCCAGCTACCAATAGATCATGATGCAGCATCTTTAACAGATTCAAACTTAGAGATCTCTGTTTTGTTCATGAGACAAGAAACCATTCATCTTATCCCATGTTGTTTTCACATGTCCCAGGAGTTTCTGGTAAGGCACTTAATGAATGTATTTGCAGAAAGCATAAGAAACCTCTCTCCCAGTGACCCCGCACTTGGAGGCAGACCCAACGCGAAGCCCCACTCTTCAGGAACACTGTCCAGATCCCGCGGAGAGGCCTGGGTGAGAAAGTGCTGTTTGGAATCTGGCAGGTCCAAGGAAGCTGGTACCTGATGTCTCGACTTGCTACCTCTGGTTTAGGGAATTCTTAGGAACACTTTCCTGACTCTGGAAACACATCACTTTTAATAGAAATTGTAGCAATTTAGGGACATCCATCCACTTTCCTTAGATACTCTTTCAGTTGGCTAATTCGTCAATTTTGAGGGCAAAATAAGTTGAGCCCAAAGGAGAGCCCGGGCAGTCTGCACTTCCCTGCCGTCTCCACGTGTACTCTGACTCCTGGGACCTTGTCCGCTGTCTGGGCAATGGCTGGATATTCTGCATCTAATTACTGAGAGACCAGGCAGCTCTGTGTGGGCCATGTGCACTTTCCTCTGGCGGAGTTCAAGCACACTTGGGAGACTCCAGCCACCATTCCACTGCTGCTTGAGACATAAGCCAGGGCTCCTTTTGACAGCACTAATTGAAAATTCACTGAAATGACTTCTAGTCTAAAGAGAAAAATTTTTCATTTGTGTTGGAGAATGACTCATAGTGCAGAGAACTGCCTTTTGGAATAAGAGCCACTCGTATTTATAACATCCTTAGGATTTTCAATAGTCGAGTGAACTTTCTAGAATATGAGAATATTTCTTTTAATCTGAGATGAAATATCTCCTCCCTTCCCTGCTTCCCAAGAGATGCTCAGCCTCCCTGGAGAGCGGCATGTTCTGTGCCAGGAGCACTTGTGCTGTTCAAACACTTGTCCAAGAACATTGCCTCCCCAGGGAAAGGGAAGCCTGTCCATCTGAGCATAGTGGTGGACCTGGGCTCAAGTGGAACCCTGGCACTGATTTCCACTTTGCAGATGAGCAAAGGTAACAGGAGATGGTTCTTCCTGGCCAGGGCCCTGAATTGCCAAGCTGGGCTTAAATGAGCCGCTCAATTGTCTTTGTGACACAGCCATTTACTGCCAAGGCAGGGGGGGAGTCAATATTCAAATGAGGCCAGGAATGGGAGGGCTGCCCCTCCCACACGCAGGTGGACACGGCTTGAGCACAGGTCTGGCAGCACTGAGGAGCTGCCTCCCCAGCAACTGCGCTGCACCTGGCGTCCAAATCCAAGGATGGCTTTGGCCCCAAGCACTCTCTCTCTAGTTAGCCCAGCACTGAATGCTTGTGCTGAAATTCATAGACTGTGACATCCAAAGCTTCCGGATGCCGGTATGTGCTCATACACACCTGCACTTGTGTGTGTGGGGGTGCACAACAGGATAGGATGCTGAACACCTGCTCCCGTCGGGCTGAGCTGCTCCCTCCATTTGGTGTTTTGTGATTCTTACGGGAGACATTCAGCCTCAGCTTCTACCAGAAAGTACTATTTCTGCTTTGGTGCCACAATTACTAGCAGCTCCTGAGGCCCAACAGGAACATTGCATTATTCTCCACCCACCCCCTCTATCATTGGACGATGTCAGAAAATAATATTTTGTTGAATGCTGATCTGTGCCCCTGCTAATGAGCTGATCTTCTGTCTCCCTGCTTCATCAGATGCCCTCTTGTGCATCTTCAGTAATTAAAAAATGATAGAGGAGAAATAGGAAAAATGATGCATTGGCCACCCAACGGGGCGGCACGGTGTGCAGACTCTGTCCGTTGAGGACTGTGAGTGGGTTGTGGTGTTGTTCTGGATTTAAGAGGTGGGTGTTGAGAACCAGAAGCTCACCGTCCGTGCACCTCCTTCTGTGATTTAGAAGCTGCGCACCCCAGACTGTTTGACCTGTGATTCTGCTTGGCTTTCCTGGACCCCAGTGAGCTTCGTGACACACACCAGAAGACCCCCCTCAGAATGTTGCACCCAGGGACGTCTGCAGAAGCCTGGAGAAGACCCTCAGAGGGTAACGCCAGGAGCCCGGGGGAGCCAGGACCTCCATCTCTCCTCAGGAAGGGTGGGGCCCCGGCTGCAGCCAGGAGCCTTCCGGTCCCTGAGTTCCCAGGAAAACAGCTTTCGTTCTGGGAGTCCTTCCTGCACCCTCCTGTGCTAGCCCAGCTCCTCTCTATGGACTCATCCAAAAGCACCTGGAGAGTTTTTCCATGCAGGCGCTGCCTTTCCCATACCCACGATGTGGAGGTCACAGATGAAAGTGGGAGCACTGAAATAAATACTACGTGAACCCAGAGATGCAGGAGGTCCCTGGCGTCCACAAACAACCTGGAAGTGCCCGTCAGTCCTGTGATTGGCAGCTTCAGGCCTCATCCTCCTGGATCAGATGGATGGAGTTGGCCCGGGCAAGCTGGCCTCAGGGAGAGGAGAGTGCTGGGTGCTGGGGCGAGGCACTCCTGCTCTGGCCCTGCAGAGGGGGCTGGGTAGAGGAGAGGTTGCTGATTAATCAGAAACAGGGGGAGATGGGAGGTGGGAGGTCTGTGACCGACTGTGCTGGATTCCATAATAAGAATTCCCTTCCTCTTTCAGGGAATGATCTTTTGTTTTGTAGTGGTGTTCACTCTGTGTATGTTTTAATTGCAATTATTTTTGTCAGGCTGGTTAAAATTCACAGCATAACAGTAAGCAGGTTCTTCTAAGGAAGGAAGAAATGAGGAGCGGAGTGGCCTACTGCTGCTGGCTGGACTCTTGAGAACGGCTTCCTGTTTATGGAATGGTCAGAAGATGAAGCTGCTGAAACTGTGCAGAAACCAGGAAAAGCCGTCCATCAACTGGCCTCTCTAATGACTAGGACCTTTCTAACCAGAGAAACAGCCCTGAGGGGCCATGTCCGGATTCAGGTACAAACGAGAGCTTATGCCATACTGGGAGCATCCAGGATCCAGGGAAATTGGGAACTGTGATATTATAAATTGAAATTTGGAATCATTGAGGAAAATGTTGATGCATTTTGTTTGATAAAAACATCGAATACTTGTAAACCAAAAGGGAATGTTTACAGTCCTTCAATCCCTTAAGCCTCCCTTGAGAAGAGGAGAAACATTTCCACATATAAAAATAAACATAGTTCAAGGTTAGTTCTATTCACAATAAAAACACCTTCTTAGGGAGCATGCAAAGCATTTAGAAACATTTAAGATGAGATTTTGTAGTAACTAGTACTAAGGAAGTACTAGTATTCTGGTGATTGTTACAATTTTTCCCATAGAACGTGCACTGGATGTCATTTATGTTTGTGAGACAAGGTTGGGGCAGGCCTAAAGCACAATTTTTTTTTTCTCATGAAAATGTCTTTATTATTTTTTTAAATGGTTTTATTTTTTAAATACATAACAGCGGAATGCACCACAATTCTTATTAGACATATAGAACGATTTTTCACATCTCTGTTTGTATATAAAGTATGATCACACCAACTCATGTCTTCGTACATGCACTTGGATATTGATGTCCATCACATTCCACCGTCCTTGCTAACCCCCTGCCCCTCCCTTCCCCTCCCTCCCTCGGCCCTGTCTAGAGTTCGTCTAATTTGTGTGGTAAACTGAAGACATTCAGGATGCCCCACAACAGCAGGAAGGGGCAACACCAGCCTTCCTAGCTCCCTTTGCCCAAGTTCGACACCGTGTCACTGGGAATGTGCTGCTAGTGTTGAGCGCTGTTAGCTCTGCTCTTCATTTCTTTCCTCCTTAGAAGAACCTGCTTATTGTTAGGATGTGTGCCCGCTTGTGGTTAAGGTCTGTATGGGGGATTATTTTGACATAAACTTAGAAATGCTATTCCTAGTGAGGATTGCACAACTATAAAACAGAAAGGGTAAAGAAATATTTCCACTTTTGTTTATTCTTAGTGTATAGTTTCTTCACAAAACACTAATTTGTTTATGCTTGCCTCAAATGACATGTTTTTAGAATTTTCTAAAAAGCGGATTATTATAACATTCTTTAAAGTCTGAGTTCAATGACTTACATACTTTCTCTGTGAGGAGTGGAGAAATGAATGGCTTGGACCCCCTTTCTGGGGATTCCAATCTTGGCATTAGGAATTTAAGGGGAGCGTCTGCCCTGGGAGGGAAGTGGGGTATCTAGCAGGAGCCGATGATTTACTAAGAATTCCCTTGGCCTCGTGATCCTCCCTCACAGAATAAAGGACAGAGGGAATCCACAATGACCCCCTTTCTCTAACTTTTCAAATTCCCTTCAAATCCATCAAACTTTATCAACGCCAACTCAGAGTAAAAATGTCAACATTTAATGATTTCCTTGAGGGTTCTCTTGACTTTTATTCTAGATGTCATGGTGATTAAAAAAGAACCAAAGAAAAACAGAAGAAAACAAGATTAAAAACAATAAAAAGGAGGAAGAACAGAAGAAGAAGGGCCGTCGTGTGCACTGAAGGGAAGCTTCCTCACCTGACCCTTCATGGACGCCGCCTGGCGACCTTGACTCTGCCTCCCAGCAGGTCACCAGGGCTCTGTCCACTCTTGTCACCTACTGCATAGAGACAAAGGACCCTGGGGCTGCCACCCACTCCCACTCCTCCCCCAGAGTGAGAGACGTAGGGGCAGGGAGTCAGGAGAAAAGGAAGTCAAGAGCAGGCTGGTGATGGCCCCGCAGGCCACCAGGGAAGAAGGCTGAGAGCCCCACAGAGCCTGGGCCGGGACAGCTTGTCCCCTGACATGGGAAGAGGGTCCTACAGGGTGCACATGGAATGAGGGTTAGATTTCTCCACCCTGAAAAGGTAAACCATTTGATCAGGAATCTCATTGGCTGCAGTATACTGATGCTGTTTCAACATGTCTGTGGCCACCTTTCCGGCGCTCCTTAGCCCCTTATGCCCCAAGGGACAGACGGAGGGCACAGATTGTTTTCTTGCTTGAGACCTACTACTTTTTATGTCAAAGTTGTCACTCTGAAAGGAAGTTCACAGATCACTATACAAACTATAAGTTTGAAGTGACAGATAACTACTGGAACGGTATAGTATTTGCCGCAGTCTGGGCACAATCAGGAGCCACTTGTCAAAAGAAACTAACTTTATTTTTAGAACCACACACGCCAAACAAAACAGCCTCTCAGGAAAAACCCTCAGAGCCTCAACTGCCACCACCGGCTTTCCACAAACCTCTCTCTCCCACCCAAGCTTCTCTCCACCTCCCACAATCCTCCTGCTCTTGAGGCCGATTGGCTGGGTCACGTGGGCGGAGCCAAAAAAGTCCCCCAATGAGCAGCTCCGTGGTCTGAAAGGGCAGGGAAACAGCCCAATGAGCATCACCGCAGAGGAGCCAATCAGCTAGATGTTGCTGGGGCCGCTGTGAGCCAATCATCAGCCGGCAGCTGGAAGTTTGCTGGCAGCTGGAAGTTTGCTGGGGCCCCTTCGGCTGTGGCTCTCAACAGTATTGGTATCCCTTAACTCACTCTGTTCATCTGCTCCTTAGAACCCTCTTGCCTGACATCAGTGATATAAATACAAGATAAGTAAAAAGTCTGGAGAAACTAATTAAAGATGAATCTCGGGAGCTCTATTGTATTTCAACAAGACTTTCCCCTCAAATTCCTTAAAAACAATGTTTAAAATGCCATGATTTCCATAATGGATTCTGAAAAATAAGAGTGAAATTTTATTCTAAAAGAATAATAGTTATAATCAATCTAATCTGAAACTATTGATAATTAATTTCAATATGGCTTTGTGAAAATTCGTGATACATTAATTTTCATGAAAATTAAAGGACAAATGGAATAAAATGTATTTCAAACACGTAAGTAGTTTTTTCCCTGACTTTTCTTCAAAAAATGTTTCAGCTACTTTTATTACAATAGCACCAACTAGAGACATTCAACACGATACAATTTTTCAGTTGCTCTCTATAAAACATCAACAACAAACTCTGAAGGTCAGTTGTCTACCATTGTGACAACATACCTGAGATAATCAACTTATAAAGAGAAAAGGTTTATTTTGGCTCATGGTTTCAGAGTTTTCAGCCCATGATTGTGTGACCTTGTGTCTGGGGCCAGTGGCGGCACCGTGTGTCCTGACAGAAGTACCTGGTGGGGAGGCCTGAGCACTTCATTGAGTCTGGAAGGCAGAAACAGACAGGAAGAGGTTGGAAAAATAATGTCCTCTTTGAGGGCTAATCCCCAATGCCTACCTTCCTCTGCGGGGCCCCATCTCTTATAGTTCCACTGTCTCCCCATAGTGAGACAGACTAGGGACCAAGCCTTCAATCCACCAGCCTTTGGGGACATTCTAGGTCCAAATTACAGCAAATCATACAAATATAGTTCTCCTTCAACCTGAAAAATCACACAATATAGATTCTCTGTCATTAATAATCCATTAATGTCTATTTCTCTTAAGCAAAATAAATGTTTCTTTAATTTTCTTATGATTTGTACCTTATCTCATTAAAATATACAGATTATTTCTGACTTAAAATAATTTTGTTTATGATTTTTCAACTGTGAAATAGTGAGATGCATTCTACGGAAACAGTACTTCAAATTGTGAATATCGATCTCTTCCCAAGCTAGTGAGATGTGGTACAATCCCTGTGCAGGACGCGGGGCAGTGAGCCACAGCACCTGTTGGCCCTGGGATCCTGAGCCACAGTGTTCTAGCTTCTGAGTTGTGGGATTCTAGGTCATGGAGAGTGAATGTGGTTTCTTCCCACTGAATGTTAAACTTACTACAGCAATTGTTAGGGCGTAACCCCGTTATAAACGGATATTTTATTCCCATTGTTGTGTTACCATTTGAGAATTGATACCTTCACTATGCCGTGTCAATTCAAAAGAACCAACTGATTTTGGCCTCATAAAAATGACCAACCACCTGGGTCAAGCAAGGTGGATGCTCTTCTTCCCTGTATAGAAAGCCTCAGGTCCACCCTGAGCTTTGGAGGATCCCTCGTGAGCAGAATCCTGCCCCTCTTGTTCTTCTAGGTGTCCTGGGGCAGGAAGTGTCCCCCACTCTCCCCAGTCAGGACCAGGGATGCGGTGTCCCCCACTCTCCCCAGTCAGGACCAGGGATGCGGTGTCCCCCACTCTCCCCAGTCAGGACCAGGGATGCGGTGTCCCCCACTCTCCCCAGTCAGGACCAGGGATGCGGTGTCCCCCACTCTCCCCAGTCAGGACCAGGGATGCGGTGTCCCCCACTCTCCCCAGTCAGGACCAGGGATGCGGTGTCCCCCACTCTCCCCAGTCAGGACCAGGGATGCGGTGTCCCCCACTCTCCTCAGTCAGGACCAGGGATGTGATGTCCCCCACTCTCCCCAGTCAGGACCAGGGATGTGATGTCTCCCATCTCTGACTGGAGGAAAGATCTTCCCCTGATGTGAATTTGCCTTCCTTCTATTTTTTGTCTTCAGGTTTGTGTCTGATCTTTTCCAATAGACTTATACACACAGTCCATGCCAGTCTGTCCTTCAAGATCCCACTCCAAGGGCAGATTACATGGAGACTGGGAAACTGGTTCAGAATCCTAACAAGGGGCTGAGCAGGGGCAGTGGAAGAAACCAGAAGCCAAAGTGTGCAGAAGGGACCCCACTCTATGGAAGTCTGGTCAGCAGTCTCTCAACAGGATCTGCAAGTTCTAAACTCAAACTTGTGGATAATTTTCATCATACAGCTTCCTTCCAGCTTCCAAAGTACATTTACTATTTAAAAACAAAACAAATAAAACAGCAACAGCAATAAAGATCTTTGATTATTAAATAAATTAAATGGCTTAAGCTCATGAATGCAGAGTATGATTTAAAATACATTCATTACCTTTGCAAGTTTCCATAGAAGTAGCTTTTTGCTTTTAAGTAACATTTGAACAACTAGAGAAAGCATTTGTGTTTCATTTTCCATTTACTTGGTACCTCAGGTTAAGCAAATAGTTGATGAGGTGAAGTGTGTCTTTATGGAAAAAGTGCAGCTAATAAATAACCAGAATTAAAATATTATCATTTGTAATTTATAAATTAATGGGTCTTGGAAATGGTTATCAAATGGCTGAAGAGATTAAAAAAGACCAGTAGACTTGTAATGTTCTTTGATGTTAATTTTTGAAGATGTTACTTTTAAAAAAACATTTTATTTCTATTTTATTGCTGGTTTACAGCAATGATTTTCTGTGTTTTAAAATTATAAGCTACATTGATATTAAATCCACGTATAGTATTCGTTTTTACTTATTTCTTTTAGTTTTCTAAAAACAAAACATTGCCTTCTGTAACAATATTAATTCTAGTTTTTCTGTTATGAAAAAGCATCAATGAAGATATTCATAATGATGTGTATAGCCAAATCAGGAAAAATACAAGAAAATCATATTTATTATATCACAGATTGCTGAGAACAAAAAAATTATCACCAAACTTAAATGTAGCCATAGTGGGAAGACACATCCCCTCCAGGGCAGTTTCAGGTGATCGACAGCAGATTTATTTTAAGAAAGTATATGGGACAGAGGATCATGGAAAGGTGTCTTTCAGAAGGGTGGGCTCTTTGATAGCATGTTCAGGATAAGTGACACCGTGTTATGGAGACTGGTGAGAAAAACCCATGGTATGGAAATATTTCCTCTTCCCTGGTTACAGAAATGTTAGGACATTGTGTGAGAGCCAGGGAGCTGCTCCCAGGAGCAGTAATGGACGGAACAGAACTTCTTCTAAGGTGTGATTTGTGCTACTGCTGTTAGAAACCCACCTCATGCTTAGACTTTCTCTGCCACCTACCATAGTGGCCTGCAGATACATTAGCATAAAATCATTCCATAAACTTTGGGCTTGGGTTTTAGAAAATAATAGGATGGCATTGAGTTGGACAGGAAGTGAGAATAAGTGGGCCATTTTATATACTTATTAATCCATTGACTAAGTGGTGTTGACTACAAGCCTATGCACTTGATACACTCTAAAGTAATAGTTTAAATGCTCCATTTTGTTGACAGATGTTCTTTAAATTATTTTTTTCTTTTTTGTTTTATTTTTCATATATTTTCCCTTTGCACATATATTTTTTGACATTTGCATTAATATTCCAGGATCTGCTGCAACTACTGGATGTACCTGTCCTGTGGGACGCATGCTAACGACTCCATGTCAGGGTGATGTCTTTGGGTAGCATGTAGGTTCTGGGGAAGGCAGTCACACATTTGAATTGCTTTTATTTATTTACTTTAAATTAAGTTTTTTTTTTTTTACTGATAAATGTAAATCCCCAAATTCAGCATATTAATTGGGTTCCATATGATGTTTTAATACATGTATACATCAAATAATCAGTTTAAAATACATCTATCTCCTGAACATTTTCACTTTCATGGTAAAAACATACCACAACCTTTCTTGTAGCTTTCTGGGATAACCCAGCTCAGGCTGGCTCTGTAGACTCCCTACTGGGCAATAGCACATTAGAAGGTCTTACTCCTATCCAACTGCAAGTTAGTATCAGTTGATGCATTTCTAACCCTCTTTTTATGTAAGTATACTTAGCAGAGAATCATTCCATGAACTTTAGGTATTGACCTTCTTTTAAGAGCAAATAGTGCATGAGGTTCATTATAATTTAGTTTGTTTAATTGGATTTTTAGATGTACCTAGGATATTAAGTTGACATTTTGACGAAGGATGTTTTCATTCATTCTAATAACTTATTAAATTGGAATGAAGATTGTATATATTGAAAGTTAATATGTTAACTAGTGAGAGAATGCTTCACCCTTCTCTTCATACCTGGTGCAGTACACAGCAGTAGGGAGGGTCAAATCTGTGCTCTGTGCTGGGAAGCCCACCCTTTACTCCCGCAGGCACACAGGGAAGAAGCCTGTGACCCTAGAGCCCAGCCAGCAGTCACCTCTGTCCCTCGCACACAGTCCTGGGATGCCACTTAGCCTTTCTAGGCCTGTTCCAAAACTGCATTAGGGCCTGTGGAGCTGAGTTTTCTCTGAGGCTTCTCCACACTTAGAGAGTCTTGCTCTGTGATTAGTGATGATTATAGAAAATGAAACATCATGGACTTGGCTCCTGGGCTTCCCCTGAACTGCTCTGGGAGCCCAGCGTGAAGTGGTGATGGGACAACTGTGCTGCAGCTGAGCTGCTTCCAGGAGGAGGAGAGGCGTGCAGTGGGCCAGCCCTGGGGGAGAGGCGTGCAGTGGGCCAGCCCTAGGGGAGAGGCGTGCAGTGGGTCAGCCCTGGGGGAGAGGCGTGCAGTGGGCCAGCCCTGGGGGAGAGGCGTGCAGTGGGTCAGCCCTGGGGGAGAGGCGTGCAGTGGGTCAGCCCTGGTACAGCAGACTCTGTCCTGGGGGGAGGACTGCAGGGGTCCTGCCTCAGATGTGCCCTGGGGGGAAGTGTGCAATGACCCCGCCCTGGGGGACAGGCCTGCAGCAGGCTCCGCCCTGGGGGCTGGTGGTTCTGGGGCATGGCAGCACACTGTTTCTGGAACCCTGCTCCTCCAGAGTATTTAGCCATTCACTCCTCAGGATTCAGGACCATTGGAAGAAGGGCTGGACACCAAGGGTCAGGGCTGACTGGACAGGGAGTCCTCAACACTGCTTTACACTGAACCTGCCAGTATTCTTACCACTCTTTCACACTGTGTCCTTGCCAAAGGCTGACTTTTGTTTATCATAAAACATCTACTCCATTTTCTCTCTTCTTTTGTTTTTTTTTTTTAATAAAAAGTTGTTGATGCACAATCTAGTTGACCATCTTCTCCATGACAGTGCCAGGATTGGTTACTCCCTTTCTTTTCCTTTCTGTTCTTTCAAAATCACTTTGTTCTAGTGATTTTTCTCTGAAACAAAACAACAACAACAACAAAATCCCAGAAGCTTTAGAGAGAGTTTCTCTAGAAATACAGCCCTCCGTGACCTGGGAGCTAGAGAAAGCAGCCCTCCCTCCCCATGAGCACATCACCTGGGCACCGCTGTGACTCCTGCTGTCCACGTCAGCAGGTATGGAGAAAACGGCTTTGTTTCTGGATTGGGGAACAAATTAACTCTTCCAAGAAGGAGCAACAGAAGTCTTTCCTCCACCTGCTTCTCTAGAACTTTCTGAACAGCCATCACTTGCTGGCCTCAGAGAGGCAGGACCCCAGACAGGCAGCAGGGTAGGTCATGTGTTGAGGCCCCAGCAGAGTCTACCCCAGGCTCTCTGTTCACTCAGGAGGCCTCGCTGCAGCCTCCAGAGCCAGACGGGGAGCATGCCCAGGGTGCAGCGCATGGATCGTGGTCCATCCTTTGGCTCTGAATTAATGGAAGTTAAAATCATGCCATCAACTTCTGCAGATGTGGAAGTCTTTGCCCCAGAACCCTGAGTCTTCTCTCCTTGACTCTGAATTCCATTTTATTTTCTTCTGTACCTATAAAGCTTCCCTTCCTGCAGATATAATGTTTTGAAAACTGCAAGAATCCAAAGAAAAGCAAATTATTAAGGTATGGATTAAATGTCTTTGGCCTTTCTATCATCCCAGCAGAGCATCTCCTTAAGTATAATTTGCAAAATGCAGAAGTGTGTTTTAGAAAAGAGTTTAGGAGGCTAAATGCTCATCTGTGGTGAAATGTGTCACTCCACAGCCCTCAGAGAGTACGTCCCCGCTGCACAGGGAGGGTACTGCATGTCAGAACCTGAGAAGGTGAGGCCAGACGGTGCGTCTCAGGGTCCACCGTTACCAGTGCCAACATGGTGGTCCTCAGCACTGCTGAGACGTCAGGAGCATCCTGACGTGAGTGTGCATAGGTACTCATGAAATCAGTTCCTTTTCTCTACCATTTTCACTTAGAAGTGATAAATATCTCACGGTACAGAACACCTCAGAGATTTGCCCAGTTTGGGTATGGGCCAGAGCTGCTTCCATGGGTGGTGTCCCCTCCCCTAGGAGGTGGGAGGGCCAAGGCACACCTGCTGTGCTCTTGCGGCGTTCCCAGAGGTAGCTTGGTCCAGAGGAAATAGTGCTGTCCCATGTACTAACCACTGTTTCCGGGTTAACACCTGCAAAGTCCAGGGAAGTAGCGTTTGTTCTGACTGGGAACCATCCACAGTGGTGTCCTGGCCACTCTGGGTTGGCTCCTGGCTCATCTCCTACCCTGCATCCTTTATCCTCCTGTATCTTGAAGACCAGGCTCTACCTGATCATCTTCCTGGTTTAGACCCTGGTTGCTCCTGACACCAAGGCTTCCCAATGTAGATTCTCATCCACACTGTGAAATGGCTATTTGGTCTCTTCCTAACCTAGGCCATTTTCTTTTGTAATTACCAAATTACTGGTGTGTGTGTGTGGGGGGGGGAGTTATACCAGCTATGCATGCTAACACGATGAAGTAGGGTGCTAGTTTTCTAGACATGTTTGCATTTAAACAGGAAACACTGGAATATCGAGAATGCATTGAGCTTTGAATGGAATTTGGATTTTTGGGTAGAATACCACCTTGGTATTATTTGACCTGACAGATGTGGTCTATTTCTATAGGATTTTGCTGTCAGACAGACCTTTGTTGTTATCTGTTCACTGTTTTGCAAACTGTAAAGCCCTGCATGAGTATGCTGAGATTTAATTTTATACATGAGTCACTCTTTTGAGACATTTCATGGATTTATGTCACTCAAGCCACATGGAACAATGGTAGTGTGATCCTTAGTGTCAGAAGCCAAGCTTCCTGATCCTCAGATGTGGCCTCTCAGCCCTTAAGGCAGAGCAGGAAGTGCTGGGAATGATCGGGCCAGGAAGTGCCCTCCTGAACCCAGCAGTGGCCTGCAGTATGTGGGGTTTCTGTCCACAGCAAGTCACCTTGGCCAAGGTGTGTGACAGAACATTGCTGTGGCTTCCCAAGCTGCCTGCTTGAATTTCCCCCAGTGCTTATGCATGTCTCAGGCTGTTCAGTGCAGGCTGTCCCAAGGCCTTGGGTATTGTCTTTTAAGTTAGGAAACAACTTATTTTAAGATGTGTTCTCAGACACAGAAATAGTAAAAATTTGGTCAGATATTTTTGTTGTTGTTGTTGTTTTGTTTTCTGTTTTTTGTCTTGTGCTCATGAAATGTCTCAGAATGGGAAGTGCCGCAGTCTGGCTGGGCACAATCAGGAGCCACTTGTCAAAAGAAACTAACTTTATTTTTAGAACCACACATGCCAAACAAAACAGCCTCTCAGGAAAAACCCTCAGAGCCTCAACTGCCACCACCGGCTTTCCACAAGCTTCTCTCTCCCCCACCCTCAATCCTCCTGCTCTTGAGGCCGATTGGCTGGGTCACGTGGGCGGAGACAAAAAAGTCCCCCAATGAGCAGCTCCGTGGTCTGAAAGGGCAGGGAAACAGCCCAATGAGCATCACCGCAGAGGAGCCAATCAGCTAGATGTTGCTGGGGCCGCTGTGAGCCAATCATCAGCTGGCAGCTGGAAGTTTGCTGGCAGCTGGAAGTTTGCTGGGGCCCCTTCGGCTGTGGCTCTCAAAAAATGTATGTAAAAATGTATGTAAAAAATGTATGTAAAAATTCTGGGAAACTGACAGAGCAGGCATCCTGGGCATTCTGGGTTCTGGGGCTCAGGTGGCAGCACCCAGAATGTTAGTCTCCCCCAATGTTCCTTTCTTTGCTCCTTCAGATTCCATAGAGTCCTCAAGCACTGTTAGTTCCTACAGAGGACAAGAAGCTTTAGGATCAGTATGCTGGTGACACTGCTCAGCTCTGATTTTCTCTAGGCTACCTTAAAACTATTTTAAAAAGCCAGATTTCTGCTTCCATTAATGCCTCTACTATCTCTGATTTAGATTTTCTGAAACTTAGTTTATTCCCATATTGAACCTGAGAAACAGGACATGATTTTTCCCACCTTCACAGGTAACGCAGGCTGTGTCCTCTGGAGCTGACCTCACACCCAAGTTGGCATTTAGACTCCTGTTTGGAGAGAATCATTGGGGTTGGGCAGAGAGAGAAGCTGAACTTCCATGCCAGCAGACAGTGGCTTGTCTGACCCCTCAGGGAGGTCTTTGCAGTGGAAATTACATGTCCCAGTTGTCCCTACAGTGTTTGGGTCTTTATGCACCCTTGCAACCAACCACCAGATGCAGGTGGCCCTGAGGACACCATGCCCTTGGGAGAGCCAGCTCTGGGCAGCAGGCAAGCCCTGCAGGCTAGATGGCTGGGAAGAAAGAGTGCACCTTTTTCTGGGGCTGGGAAGGCCTCTCTGGGTCAGCACAAGAGGAATGAGGTCATGCTGTGGAAGGGCCCGCTCTTGGACTGTGAGACAATTCTCTCAGTAAAACATTTGTGTTTTCCTGACATTGTGTTAAAGCACACCTGACTGAGAAGTTATGCACAGTGGAGCATGAGGAGCTCCGAGCACTTAGACTGCTCTGCAGGAACGATGATGGTAGATTCACGTCATTATGTGTTTGGCAAAACCCATAGAATGTACAGAACTAAAAGTGAACCCCAGCGAAAATTGTGGGCTTTTATTAACAAAAAAAAAATATCAAAAATGTTGATACTGTCTCTTCAATGATAACCAATGTGCCTCTGGCTCAGGCATAGACAGTGGGGGAGGCTCTGCACATGCTTGTGGGGAGAGCACAGGGTAGCTCGGTTCTTTTTGGTCGATTTTACTATGAACTATCATTAAAAACAATAATAAAATACTTTAATAAAAATAACAATAAAACAATTTTGCTCTAAAAATTGTCAGTAAAAATAATACTAAAAAAAGGACAAATGTCTCTCGATCCCACAGACTGCACACACTCCTGCAATGTTAGATTTTAGTTGAGGAGGTGAGACACACAGTTCTATGACTCTAGGGACACACATTATTTATTCTGTACATAATTTCTTTTGAGATTCCGTGCACAAGGAACTGTATAAAACTAAAACATGATCAAAGAAATGCAGCTAACCTGTGCATGACCTCTGTGCAAATTAGAAAAGGCTGCTGTGGGGCGAGATGGCGCCGAGGGCCCTTCCTGAGAGCTAAAGCTCCTTGGTGAGTGCAGGCTGGGTGAGGGGCAGGCCAGTCTGCAGGTAGCTGCACCCCGCACAGCCAGTGGTTTGGGTCCAACTTGCATTCATGAAAGACTGCGACCCGGCACAAGGAATCACCCAGGGACAGAGCATCTGTGACTCAACCTTCTCTGCCTCAGTCATCCTCCCACTCTCGGGTCACATGGTCCTGGAAGTTACCAGCAGATGGGCCATTTCTTTATGTTCACTTGAAGAATTCACACTCTCACCTCGGACCCTGCTCTCCCAGTGGGGTTATGCGAACCGCTAATGGATCCCCGTCCATCCACCATCCCCTTACCTCTGGACTTCCCTCCTGCCCAATTGCAAGTCCATGGGTTGGATCTGAGCCCCTCCCTTGAATACGTTCACATGCCATGTAGAACCTGACCCTCTGTTTTCTGTAGGCCACAGGTGGACACTGCTGGAGAAAACTCTGACAGCCATTTTGATCGTTTTTGCTTAAAATTAATAATTGCAAACTTCAAATAAGTATTTGCTTTGTGCTATATATACCAACAACAATAGAGAAAAGATAGAAAGGGAGGGAGGGAGGAAAGGACTGAGAGAGATAAAGAGGAAACAAAAGAGGAGCACAGAAGAGAAGAGGAAAGAGGAGGAGGAGGAGAAGAGGAGAGAGGAGGAGGAGGAGCAGGAGCATGAGGAGGACACGGGGTGCTCTGCCGTCCCCCATTCCTGTAGGTCCTGCTCTCTACTAACTAGACCCCAGGGCCCTGGGTTGTTCCCATAGAATAAGGAGTAGATATGCACCAGGAGGAGTTCCAGGAGTGCTGGGCTGGAAGAGATCATAGATCCGGACTGACTGGACTGGGCGTCAAGCTGAGTGGCCGCGGGACCTGCCCCAAGCCCCGTGGTTATCTCCAGATGACTTCCTGGACCACCATCGGCGTTGCGCTTGCCTGCCTGGCCTTTCTCTGCCTTCTTGGTTTCTCTCGTTTCCACATGGGACCCCCGTGTCTTTTCCTGTCACCTGTCAGAGCCCCCGGGTGGGTTAACTAGTCATAAAACTGAGACTCAGGCCAAGGATTACGAGTTCAGAAAGCGTTGGTTGACCGTGTGGTTTACGGTATTTTTCTGTGTTTGGAAAATTAGTGGATTTCTAACCTACCTAAGAAGAGAGGGGCAGTGTGTCCTGGTAGTCCCTGCAGGAAGGGTCTCCACCATCGGGGAATTTACTGTGGACATTGGGAAGGGCTCGCTCAGGTGCGGTGGGTCTAGTTGGAGTAGTGGAGAGCGTTCCTCCATAACGTTGCCTACAAGGAGCGCAGGGTGCACGCTGCAGATGTGGAAATCACACTGATGTATGATGGTTTCACCAAGAGAACGGCCAGAAAAAGTCCCTTTGTGTGGTAATTAATTTAACAATCTGTGTGATACTTCGTTACAGGTACGTTTTGTTAAGTTAAACAGCAGAAGTTGCTAAGACTGCTGAACAGACTCCTCCTCACAACTGAAGGAAACGGTGCTGGTAAAAGCAGCGGGACATGTCACCACGCCTCGCTAAATAGGACAAACGAGAACATCTCTTAACAATAAAAAAGAAGATAAAGCAAAATTAAGATGGAAAAACAATCTCAAATGTTAAAAAAGAAATTTAAGGAATTTATTACTGGAAAGTTAGGTCAATCAACACTTTGAGCATCACTTGGGATTATAATAATTTTCCTTAGTCTTTTAAAGGATCCCCAATTTTCTATAGTCTGATTGTTACATCTTTCATAATCTGTTCTTCTGAGATTTAATAAGGTTGTTAAGATACACTTGCAGCATTGCAGCTCGAACCTGCAAGGACAGCTCAGGAGTTATTTCCTAGGGGACAGCTCCTGAGCTGACTTTGGGGGAGGGTTATCTTCCTAACTGGAAGGCACTTCTTTTGCTTTTGAAGGAGCTCACGTCTTTATGTCGGTTATTAAGGGTGCACCAATTTCTGAAAATAGCAGAAGTCGCGAAGACTGCTGAACAGAGTCCTGCTCACAGTGAAGGAAATGGTGCTGAAAAGCAGCGGGACATGGTCACTACACATAGTAAATAGTAAGACTGCTCAGGAACACGTGGAAAGCGGCAGGGTGGCCGTCAGCCACTTGTATACAACACTTTCATACAAAGAGTGCCTCCCTGAGGCCAGGGTGGGTTTTTCTGAGGTGGTGATTTTGAAGGGGAAAGACCTAGGTAAACACACACACTCCATGTGCCTGAAAGGTGTCTCTGCAAGGAGGACTGAAAGAAAGAAGTGGCCCAGGAATCACCCTGACCCTGGCCGAGAGGACGCGTGGAAAAGGATGTGTCAGGAAAAAGCATACGTGTACGTGTGTGTGTGCGTGTGTGTAAGTGCATGGAGAGAGACAGAGACAGAGAGAAAGGAAGGAAATGATGAATACATAGGAGAAAGTAGCAAAAATTGGTGGACGTACATAAAGTTTAGTGGTTCCTTGTTCTAGTCTTGACATTTTTCTGTAATCTCTAAATTATATCCCAATAAATGATTAAAACTCCCAGTGAGGAAGGAAGCAGTCTGAGTGTGGGTGAGTGTTTGTGTGCCTGTTCACGCACCAGCCATGTGTGTGAAGCCTGATAACACAAGTTGTACCTGCTTATACATAAACTTTGGAAACTGCCAAAATCTATAACATCAATATTTTAAAGCTAGCAAGCCACTGTCAGTGTTTTGAATACTTTATTCTAGAATTTTCATAATGTACACATTGTTTCATAATTTAGATCATATTTTGTTATAATTCTGTGACCATCATTTTCTTTGACCAACTTCCTTTTCTCAGTATTGTTTTAATTTCCACAAGGCTGCACAGCACCGCGTGTCGGGGCTGACCCTCTCAGCAGGAGCCTTGCTGCGGGTGCTTTGGGAGGCAGGGATGGGGCAGCTAGCCACGGCCTCCAGGCAGCTAGCTCACACGACAGCAGCACTTCTGTGGCCACAGTTACTGTGTCCACTCAGCAGCTCTGCAGCTGTTTGGACAAACACTAGACAACGTGGCAGTGAAGGAATTTTCTAGATGTAGTTGACATTAAGAGTCAGTGGACCTGTTATAATGTGGGTGGTCTCACCCCAGGAGTTGAAGGCTTTAAAGTAGAAGACTGAGATCCCCCAAAGAACAAGGGCACCTGTCCCTGGGCTCCGGCCTCCTGGCCTGCCCTGTGATGTCTGGGCTTTCCTGGACCTGGAGGCTCACAGGCATGTGAGCCAGTTGCTCACTGAGGACAGCCTCTGTGTGTGTGTGTGTGTGTGTGTGTGCGCACAGAGACAAGGACGGAGAGAGAGAAATACCTGTCCTGTGTCTATGGAGAAGACTAACACAGCTATGCACCTGGCCATGTTTGCCTCGCTTTGCCTCAGTTTTCTTTTCTATGAATAGAGAACAACAGTTCTTACCTCAGAGGATGGGGGAGAAGAGAATACGTCGTACCTTTAATGTCTGGAAAATGTCCACTGACCACAGGTGGCGGCGCCTGCTGTTGTCATTACAGATGTTTTGGTTCTTTATTTCCAGTCTAGTGATCGACCTACGGCCTGAGGAGATGGTTGTTGGGCATCCGTTTCCATATGTATCTTTGCATCATCTGTTTCCTCCCTCCCTCCTCCTTCTTTCCTTCCTTTCTCCCCCCACCCCTTCCATCTCTCTCCCATGCTGGGGCTTGACCCGAGGGCCTGGCGTATGTATGCTAAACACACTCCACCAGTGAGCCCCTCCTCCAGCCTTGGAGGATCTCTTTGGTAGACTCCAGTGCCTATCCGTGGAAGCTTCCAGACCCCATAGAGCCTGGCCTGTAGCTGGGCCCCACGCCGTCCTCCTGCTGACAGTGCCTGCCCTGGGTGGGTTTCCTTGAAGTTCTCTAGTCCTGTCTCTCCTCTGGGAGGCACTAGACAGGTAGCTCTATGTGGGTTACGTTAATGGGCTTGTCTTCTAAGATCCCTCAAAATAACTAGATCATATGTGGAACCCACCATTTCCTCTTTCTGGGACTTTATTTTTCATAATTATTTTGAGCATTCATTTTGGGTTGCATTACCTGGGTTGGAAATGCAAAGACAACTCAAGTCATCACAGAGGGGTTGGGATGTGAGGAAGCCAGCAGGCCACCTGTGGCCTTGGGGGAGGTGCCTTGAGGGTCTGTGTGGCCTTCAGGTCCAGCCTTTGATTCTGTGGCTGGTGCCGCCCAGGTTGTCATGAACAAGCAGGTGATGAGGGGTTCCTATGTTGTGCTGCCCTGCTCTCTCAGCGTGGCATGGAGTATCGCCCATCTGCTGCCCCTCTTCTACTCAGGGCTTCTTGACCCCATCCCCTGGGTGTCTCAGGCAGAAGCCAGATGTCTCCTGGGACCTTCCCTCTGTCTAGGAGACTCAGAGTCAAGGCTGGTGGAGGGACAGTCCTGTGTACACTGCAGCCTGCTGGGCTTGGCTGTCAGACCCAGGAGTCTCAGGGCCAGGTAGCTAAGGTCTGGACTCAGGCTCTTCTGAGGCAGGAGGCAGCTGGCAGCTTCCAGAGGATCTGCCTAGAGATGGCACTGGAGTCTGGGGTCACAGCCTACAACGTCCCTGCACTGGGGAGACGGCGATGTGTAATTTTATGAAACGTGACTTGTATTATATCTTGGGGCCTCACTTCCTACATTATAGACATGATTGTGAATTTTAGGATGTCAGTGAGACAATGCCCAATAAAAATAAGTTGTATTCCATGTTAAATTTTCAGAATTTTATGCATTTTTAAGGTGGAGTTCACATAAATGTTGCTGCATTTCCTTTTTAATGCTTCCTCCTAAAAGTAATGTAGGTCTCATTAACCTGTAGAGCATGTTATTCCAGCATCTTTCCTTTGAGAAGAAAAGATTACCATATGGTTTAAAAACTCCTCTTATAACAAATTTGTTCCATCTTTTGTCTCAGTGTGTCAAGTTATTCTGAAGAGCAACTTCAGCAGAAGATTAGGGGGCTCAGGAAAACACAGTGGGCCCTCCCTGGGCAGGTGGCATGGCCCTCTGCCTTGACTGTGGGGGCTGGGCAGCATCCAGACGGTGTTTTCCCTCTTCGGTGGCCCTGTGGCTCATCCTCACGGCCCCACCACACACATCCCATCAGCATCACCAGAAGGAGACCCTCTAAACCCCCATGTGACCCAGCAGGGCTGTCCTGCCCGTCCCCCTATCTGCCAGTTCCCAGGAGCCAGGCTCACCTTGCTTTCTACCCACAAGCCCAGAGCACCTTCACTTCCTGGGGAGCACCCTGGTCCTCCTCAGGCAGGACTTCCTGTCAGTGGGTCCCCTCTGGAGGACCATCTCCCTCCTATGTGAGTCCTGTGCAGCCTTCACTGTGGGCCTGTTCCCTCCCCAGGTGAGCTGTCTCCTTGCAGCCCTTCCGTCTGCATCTCAGTGTTGTAATCTATGAAAACAGAGCTTAGGGTTTGTAATGGGATCGTCTCAGGACTCAGCTGAGGGCCGCCTGGGCCTCCCTTCACTTAGAGACATGCTAAGGCTTGGATAAGTGACCCTCAGAGCCTGAGTGCACAAGGCTTGGCCTCCAGCCTGTGGCACTGCTGTGAGAAGTTGGAACTCAGGAGGAGGTGCCTGGGGGAGGAGGGTAGCCCCTGAAGGTGTGTCCTTCAAGGGGACACTGGGACCCTGTCCCTCCTCTTCTCTCCTCCACTTTCTGGCCACCATGCGGTCAGCAGCTCTGCTCTAGCATATGCTCCCTGCCATGATGTTCTGCCCCCCACGGGCCCAGCTGCTACTGTACCAGGTGAGCATGCACAGAAACTTCTGAAATCCTGAGCCAAAATAAACCTTTCCTGCTTTTAAGCTGATTATTTTGAGTATTTTCTTTTTTTTAAAACATCAGAAATGCATTAGTTGCTCAAAACATTACATTGATCTTGACATATCACATATATTTTGAGTATTTTCTTACAGTGAGAGAAAACTGACAAACACAAAACTTGGTTCTTTTCACCAGTGAAAGTGGAAATTCCTTTGGTGAATGAATTTTTGCAAAGGACACTTTAAGTGAGAAGTGCCATGGGAAAATCCAGCAATTAGTTGGTCAAGTCTTTGTCAACACTTGGTATTGTTAGTCCTCCAGATTCAGCCTGTATGGATTCCTAATATCTTCCTCTACTCTGCGACTGTCTCGTCCCTCTCTGCATGACGAGTTTTGTTAAAAGTTGTCAACCTGCCGCTTGGGCACCCTCAGTCTTTTCCTTTATGAGTCTTCCTTCTGTATCCTGTTTGAGCAATCCTCCCCACAGGTTATTAAATGCTTTTTTACATTATTTTTTTGGAAGCTGAATTGTTTTATTTTTTTTTATTTAGATCAACTATTTCACTGAAATACATTTATTTAGACTGTAAAATTCAAAATGATGATTTTTTTTTTTTTCCGGAGCCAAGAACTGAACTATTTTGTGCTAGGCAAGCGCCCTGCACTGAGCTAAATCCCCACCCCCAAAGTGACTTTGTTTACTCTGGAATATGCAGGTAAACACAGCACCATTCATTCCCATCAGACCCTTCCCCTATGCTCAGAGACATGTGGGGAGGGTGGCCAGACACCTGTGGACCTCTCTATAGCTGTGCCCTCCATTTCTGTGTCATTAGATCTCATAGATTTGGTTGGTTTATTTACAATTGTCTTTTGTGTGTGTGTGTGTGTGTGGTCAACTTTTTATTTTAGAACAGTATTAGATTTATAGAAAAATTGGAAGGCAATACAAAGCTTCCCCTTTAACCTGCTCCAGTCTGATAATGCTGGATAACACGTGTCCAGTATTATCAGCTTCGTGCAGTGGCCGGGCGCTTTAGAAACAGAGGGGGAACCTGCAGACACACTAAAGACCAAACTAGACCAGGCTCCCCTAGCTGCCTCTCAAGGGCACCTCCCCAGCACTAAGGTCCCATCCAGCATGCACTACACAGAGTGATCACGTATGTCTACCTTCTCCTCAGTCGATGAACTTTCAAAACTTCCATCGTTTTTGATGATTTTGATAGTTGTTAGAGTCTGTAAACAAGTCAGGATGGCGCCTGGCAAATGTTAGAGTCTGTAAACAAGTCAGGATGGCGCCTGGCATTTTGCCAGGGGCAGTGGTTTATGAGGTGGCGCCAGTGAGCCATTAAGTGTGGAGATTCCTTATTGGTTGACTGCTGTATCTATTTTATGTTAATTAGATAAGCTGTGTGGAATGTATAAATACCCCTCCTGTCCTACAATAAACGGCTCCCACTCCTGCTGTATCAATCTACACAAGTTGTTCGTCACCCCCCGGTTATTTTGCTGCAGCCGGACTGCGGCAGATAGTTTTGAAGAATATTAGGTAGTTTGTAAAATTGGCTTCTTGGGATTTGTCTTGTATCTCCCTATGCTTGGCCCAGGATACGGGAAAGACCCCAGAATTGACCAGATGATAGCAAGAGTTCTGAGGTCGCAGAGCTTTCCTGGGGACCGTCCTGGAGCTACTGGCTGAGGTAGCATTGCTCAGGTTCCTCCCCTCCTTTCCCTACTGTGGTCTTTATCTGCCCTTTAACATGCACCAGATGCCTGGCACCAGCCTTCCTCCTTTCTGATACCGGCCATTGGTCTTTTCTCTTACTTCTTTTCTTGGCAGACCTAGCTAGCAGTTTATCCATACACTGAATTAAAAACAATCAGCTTTGGGATACGTTGATTCTTTTTCTCTTGCATAAAATTTATTGATTTCTGATGATCGTTTCATATCATTTTTTTCCTCTGAATACTTGTGTTGCTTTTTTTATTTTTTGAAAATAGTTTCTTAAATAATTGATTTTAGATTTTCCATTTATAATTATGTGTAGACTGTTATTGTGTTTTGAGCACTACTTCCTTTCCATCCCTAAATTTTTGAGGTTGTATTTTAAAATTTAAACTCTTCCAAAATTCACTTTGTAACTTCCTTGACCCATGTGCTGTTTGATTGACACACATTTGGGAATATTCTGGCTATTTTTCCATTATTGATTTCTGGTTTAATTCCAGTTGGGCCTTAGACCACACTTGGTGTGAGTTCTCTTTTTAAAGTTGTTAAGGTATGTTATGTGGCCAACCTTTGGCCTGATTCCATATGAACTTGAGAATATCCTGCTGCTATTGGATACAGATCCATAAATACCAATCAGGTCATGTTTTCTGTTAGTGCTGTTCACTTCAAATACAGACTTAGTTACTCTTCTCCTACCTGAGGTATTAATTACTAACTGAAGGTGTTAATGTTCACATCTGTTTGTTGAAATCCTATCCATTTTGCCACGTAGATTTTGCCACACAAAATCAGCCCTTTTCTGTGAGCTCACACCTCCCTTCCACATGATGCCCCTTGTTCTGAGCTGTGTCATCTGAGACAGGTGCACTACACAGCTCTCTTCTGACTGGTGTGACTGCGCTGTGTGCTGTGACTGTTTTCTGTCCCTCTAACCTTTCTGAGCACATGTATTTAAAATGCTTTTCTTATAAAGAACATAAAGCTGTGTTCTGAGGCTGTTTTTTCCCCCCTCATTTTTTTTTACCCATCTGAAGTTCTCTGCTATTTGTGGTGGATCTGGACCATTCATAGTGAAGGCGATCAGTTAGATGAGTAGCTATCATGTGGTGTCTGTTTTCTCTTTGTTCTTTGCTTCTTCTCCACTCCACATTTTCAGCCTTCTTTAGCTTTATTTGAGCACTTTATATCATCCTACTTTATCTTCCTCTTAACATATCAATTATACCACTTTTAACATCCTCCATGGTTTTCCTGGAATTTGCAACACGTATTTTTCACTAATCTGGGTCCCCTTTCTACCTACCTTCATATGTCATGTGTTTATAACAGTGTGCCTGCCTCTACCCTCCCGTGACTTGTAACATTGTAGCTTTTCATTTTTCTTATTCAGATACTATAGTTACCCAATACACTATTATTATGATTTTAAGTTATCTTTTAGATGAAAATAAAGGCATTGTTTTCCTCTGGTTTCCTACAGTGTTTCTCATTTTTTCCTTTGAAAGTGTGATGGTAGGTTAGCCTTAGAGAAGAACTTCAGAACTTAACTCAGTTCTGCAGAAGTCTGAGGCCCTGGAAGCGTGGTCTCCTGTGGTCTCCCCAACAGTCCAGTCTTAAATGGGGACAGCAGGCCACGTGTGGCTTAGGAGGAAAAGGTGCAGCAAGCTCCCAGTCGCAGACACCTGGCACATGCCCAGGGAGATGTCTGTGCAGTGAGCAGTGGGGTGCAGGTGGGGGCTGCGCAGCCCTCCTTCCCTCAGTGCGTGGACAAGTGTGGGGTTTTCTGAATTTCTAGTTTCATGCCCATAAGGAGGCCACAATTCAGGAAAGAAATAATGGTGATCTTGGATTAGGGATGGGAGTGAAATTCAGAAAACTGTGAGAGAAGAGAAAGGAGCATCCCACAGACCCTTGTGCAATCTGCAGAGATAGGAAGGAGTCGTGAGTCACCAGGACAACACTCTGTGACACAGCACTAGCAGGAGGATGAGGCACATTTCCCCAGGAGGGAGTTTTTAACAGTGCCCAAGTGAAGACAAGAGAGGTCAAGGCCACTGGAGGACAGCAGGACTGTTGAGAGCCACAGCCAGGTCAAGACGGTGCCTGGCATTTTGCCAGAAGGAGCAGTTCTTGCTGCATCAGGTGCCCGCTATTTTTGAGCTCTTGCAGAGTTCCTAGAGAGTTCACGTGGGTTGAGTTCCGGTTGAGTGCTGGAGAGGTTCCCGAAGTTACGGTGGAGCTCTCGGGAGTTCCTGGAGAGTTCCTGTGGGCGGCATGAGGCGTGAGTTCAAAAAATAAAGTTCCTTCCTGCTTGAATCTTCAAGTGGCTGGTGATTTGTGCCCAGCCAGACTGCGGCACAGGACCTGTCCAGTCTGCCCTTGTGTTGGAGCAAAGCCAGCAGCCCTCAAATCTGGTGCCAGGAGCCAAAGTGTCGGTGACAGGAGCCCATAGGGTGAGTGGCAGGAGCCCATGGTGTAGGTGGCAGGAGCCCATGGTATGGGTGGCAGGAGCCCATGGGGTGGGTGGCAGGAGTCCATGGTGTAGGTGACAGGAACCCATGGGGTGGGTGACAGGAGTCCATGGTGTGGGTGGCAGGAGCCCTTGTATGTGGGTGGTCTCCACAGCCAGACAATAACCCGAGAAAGGGTCCCGGTGGGGTGTATCCAGCGGAGTAAAAGCCACGTAATGTTAGTAGTGGACAGAGCTTGGGCACATTGAAGACCACTTTTGAAAATATCCTCATGCACACGCTCAGCAGGGCTGAAGGCGGTGGACTAAGCACTCAGAGTCCGCGTGGCTGCTTCTCCATTTAACCCTTTCAGGTTGCACAAGTTAGACTCAGTCAACTGTTTTTTGTTGGTTTGTTTTTACAGCGCTCTTACATAGAATTGTGGTTACTTAGAATTGTAGTTAAGAATTAAAATAATTTTAAGATTCATAGGTCAAAATGAAAGACATTGTGGTGTTATACTGTTAACGATTATCCTTCCATAGAGTGCATTTTAAATTTTCTCTCTGTGGTTTAACCAGATTCTTACAGCTACTTGCTGTGCAGGGTAGTTGAACCTGTCAGCGCTCCGGCGAGCTTGCCCTGAGGTCTCGCAGTGGCTCGTCCCGCCCATGGCCTGCCCTTCCCGTTTCCAACATCCCACCACTTAACTAACATTAGAAGCATCTGATCTGCTGGAGTTGGATATGCCACAGAGGGTTACAGTTAATCCCGAGTCCCCTGTCATGTTTATTCCTCTGTGCTAATGTTGAAGGTGTTTTCATTAGGCATGTGTGAAAGTACAGCTTATAGCTTCATGAGGAAAGCAGAGAAAACCTTAATGAACTCTCAGAATCTGGCACGGGTGAAGATTCCCTAAGAGTAAAATTGCATGAAGTCTCTCCTTGTGTTCTTTAGCCAATAAGCAAAGGGACCCCTTTGTGCGAGTGAACTCCAGGACCACCCTTGAGCCCCAACACATTGTGCTTCTGTGGTGTGTGTGTGTGGCTCTTCTCACTGTTTGGG
Source organism: Marmota monax (assembly GCF_021218885.2). Taxonomy (NCBI): domain Eukaryota; kingdom Metazoa; phylum Chordata; class Mammalia; order Rodentia; family Sciuridae; genus Marmota; species Marmota monax. The sequence continues at coordinate 1,343,466 of NW_026692321.1, read as the reverse complement.
AAAATGGAAATTAATTATTTTGGCCTATTGTGCTTGGGGATTGTGAGCAAGTGAAAATATTTTTGAGATGACAGTCTCTGTTTTCAACTGACAAAATGCTTTGCAAGTGTGTGCAGTTGAGCTGTGAAGAATGACGTTCTTAGTCAAAGACCAAGTATCTCATTTCACACAGCTATTTGACAGTCTTGATTTAAGATTTTTCTAAGAGTCCACAGAAGTGCATTTTAGAGTTGAAACAAACATCTGAGATTGAGCAATCTAACACTCTGCTTTCTCAACATCTTTCCTGTAACACTTGCCCTCCCTGTATCTGGAAGAGGAGACTGCTTCCTGCTCTGATCTGCCCCAGCACGCTGTTGCTCCTGTCCAAGGCGTCACGACCACCACTCTGTGTCCTCCCTGTGTGCAGCTGGCTGGGTGGCTGCTCGTACCTGGCAGGGAACAGGCCCACCTCACTAAACACAGACCACAGCAGCAAGACAGTCATGCTGATATGGCAGGTAAAATTCACATGGGTAACAAGGTCTCACGCAGATCTCAGAGTTATGGGAAGAAGTGGCCCAAGAATCTACATTGCTTGACTTCCATCCTGCAATGAATATTTTCTCTAATATACCTCGCTTCCTCTTTAAAGTCATAAAAAGGAATTATGGATTTTTGACTAAGAATTCTTTGGTTTTTAAATGCTTAATGATGGAAACAGCAACCTCTGCTTTTCTCATGTTACAAAGTTGAAATATCTTGTTCTCAGTGACATGTGCAATCACATTTTCTTATTTGAGTTATGTCAACAGATGTCATATTTTTTAAAAAAAATTCTACCATGATGTGTACCTGTGAATATCTGGAAAAGGTTCAGATATATCTCCATGTTCTTCCTGAATGCAGGGAAAGCAGATGGAGGCATGATTAGGTTCAGATGTGTCTGGAAGATGAAAGGCAGGAGTGGACTTGGTTTGAATCTGCCTCCCTGCTTCTCTGCCTTCTTAAATCATCTGATTGCCAACACACCTAGTGCTGCAGGCATCCAGGAGCCAGTGTTGTAAACTGGGTACGGATCTTAAATAAGCCTCCCTGTCTCTGGAAACCCAACGCAGGAGTGCCGGAAGTGGCTGAGAAGGAAGCAAAAGCAAGATGGTAAGACTCTCCTTCTCCCGGGACGGCAATCTTGCTTATTCAGCAAGTTCTAATGCCAGGGTTTGGGAACAGGGAAACAGTTTCAGGTCAACCTGGCAGATTAGGAGGAATTTGCCAAAATTGCCTCGGGAGTTGGCCGACCAGGAAAGTGAAGGCAAGGAGCAGATCCCGGGGCCCGGAGGCCTTGTGAGGGTCCTTCTCTGTGGTCTAGCCTGAGTTCAGGAGTGACTTCCCTCCCTATGCCAGGGAGGGCCACGTTAATCCTTTTGCTGAATTCCAAAGACTCACATGGCAATGTGGTCCCAGTGCATCTCAGTGGCTTAAGTTGCCACTGCCTTATTCCTGCCATGGGTCAAAGTGAACTTTGGACCAAACATGAGCAATAGGTCTCACTGTACCCACCTCACTTTCCCCACAAGAGGTAAGACCTGGTTTGGGGAGAGGAAGGTCATGACACATGTAAAACTAGAATATTCTTAAATAGTTCTAAGCATCCATTTGAATGAATGCTCAATTAGGAAACAACATTAGAGAAAAGCATATACTTAAAAAATGTCAAAGCATTGCATACACAAGCATTAGTGGGAAGGTTGTGATATTATGCAAGACCTGAGACTCATTAAGGTATCTTAGCCAATTACTTCTTCTAATGAAATTCCAAGTCATATTATTATTTTGTGTGTAGTATTGGGCCTCACACCCAAATTATATTGTTTTAAAAAATTGATTAAAATTGTAATTTCATAAAATTCTATAAATATACTATTGTATTTACAGCATGCAGGGCCAGGCACATAGCTTCCACCAGTTTCTAGCTACCTGTGAAGGAACTGCAGACATGCACCAAGGAAGGACACCCACGAAGCAGCAGTGGGCAGCTGTGTCAAGTGAAGCTCAGGGCAGGGTTCAGGCCAGGTTAGGAAACATACTGGTGGAGATATTAGGGACAGAGATAGTAATAGCAATGGAATTAACAAATGAACTAGTGTTAAATGAGAAATTAATGAGGCACAGGGATTTATTTCACAAGTTTACATAATTAAATTACAGACAGATTTTTTACAAGAAAAAAAAAAGAAATCTAATTACAAAAAAGCAAAACAAAAGTTAGCTTGTCCTCTTTTTCTTTTGAATAACAGTGTGAAGCCCTGAAACGGCAGCAAGGTGAATTTGGGGCACAGCAGATGGAATCCCCTGGTACTTAAACACATGACAGTAGTCATCGATGGGTACAGCAGTCTCATTGTTTAGAAATTATATATACATTCCAATTATTCCATAGATCCCTTTCGGAACCATGATACATTATGTGAACAGTTAGTATTTGCATAAGTATAAGCTCCACTGTCAGCTCCTCAGTCCAAAGAGCATTTACCAAATTCAGCTCATGCACAGACAGAAAAGTGGGTGGTTGTGTTGCTTCCTTGTCTCCCAATGTTGAACCCATGTGACATTCTGCAAAAATGGATCATCAAATGAGGCAACTGGCCAACAAAGATGAGAGTTCAGCAACAAATGGAAGGCACTTAACTAAGGTTTGATGTTTATGTCCCCCTGTGGCTGATAATGTGAAGCCTCTCTGCTATGTATGTACTTTAATCCTTACACCTTCTTTAATTAAATGACTTTTAGAATTTCTCCACTTCTTGGCAACTCAGATAGACATTCTCAGATAGAAATCATAACATTTTTAAAAAGATAAATTAGACTTTACCAAAAGGTTAGACAGAAGTGTGAGCAGAAACTTAGGAATTCAATTTTTAAAATACCACTGTTAAGAAATCAAAAAGACAAGCTACACATTGGGAGAATATATTTGCAAATCACTGATCTAATAGAAAATTTTATCCTGTATTTTCCCTATATTAATTGAATTAAAAGTTACAGAGAAATTTGGGTAAAATTGACACTTAACTGTTTGGAACTTTCATTCATGAACATGGTATCTCTTTCCACATATTTAGAGCTTCTTTGATCCCTTCAAGCTGCTGTTAGCATATATATATCCTCACATTTAATTAAATTTGTGCCTAAGTGTTTAATTGTTTAAAGACTCCATACATGAAACCATTGCTTCAAAATTTTGGTTTCTATGTTTTTCCTTCAAAAAAGTATCACTCCAAGTGTTGGGGAGTAAGGAGTCCACTGGAGACCAGTCCCCCACCCTGCCTCAGGAGTCTTCCCCAAAGCAGCAAGTTGGAGCTCAATACCATGCTTGGTGATGGCCGAAATTCCTTACCCTGTTGCGAATCACGAGAACAGTTGCAGGGGCCCTGTAAGCAGACAATATTTTGAAGAATACATCTTTAGTATCAGATATTTCTACTTTAGTTGCATTTAATGTTCATAATTATCATATAAAATATATTCATTTTTCAACTTTGAAAAATTTGTGGCACAGGGAGTTAAAACATTTCCAATTCCCATCCATAAGGGAAGTCTTGGAGGACCACAGTGGGAGATGACCCTGGAGAGAACACAAACTAGGATTGGCATTGCTTTCCTTTTTTTTTGGTGAAAGGAGAGCATCCGGTTGTAATTCTTCATTATGGGAAATGTTGAATATTAGAAAAGCTTTATATAAAAAATACTGTCTCTACAGTTGAAATCAACAAATGAATGAAAATGAAATCAAACCTATATGTACATTTATTGAGCAGTCAAGAGCAATTTGTGTTGATAAGATTCACGGAGCTCCTTAACCCTTGGAGACTGTTAATTTCTAGGAAAAGACGACAGAAGTGTGAACAGAAATGATGTTGTCTTGCTAACCTGATTCCACCTTCTAATTGAAGAGTGCTGGAATGATAAAGCAAAATGACTGACTTGAGATACGAAATTCTTGGGGTGACCTTTAAAACTAAAATCTCTTAGCAAGAAAGCATGTTGAGGATTAAGTAAAAGCAAGATTTTACATTAAACAAAATATTTCTAAAATCACTTACCATAAATCCTTTTGGTTATTGGTCAATTGTTTGACTCTGAAGTCAGCAAGAGTCATCCATTGTGATCTTAAAAATAAATCTCTACACTTGACCCTATGGATTCACCTACATCTTTCAGTGGAATTTAAGGAATGCATGCTGGTCTTTAGCCTATAGGATTCACCATTCTTTTCACAAACATTACACTTGATTGTGTGTCACATGTGGTGTCTAGAGTATGAGGTAAGAAATAGATTACAGGGGGTACATATCCTGAAGAATGCCTATATTTTAATATAATAAACAATCCAGATTCTTCATTACCTAAAACTTGGGTGATGGATCCCAGCTACAATTTATCATTCAGTAAGATATGAAGACTATGCCAAAATACCACCAGCAAATATCCAGAAGGGTCTGTTGATTAATTTTAAATATGCATATATAAATATCTACAAGAATAATACATTTTATCAGGGACTTTCTAAGTGCAAAATAGTTTAGTTTTTGTGTGACGTGTGAAACTGTACTCCAGACAGAGGGGGAGTACGAAGAATTGTGCAGACGCTTGACCTGCAGACTGGGGGTGAGCATGCCTTGCTAAATGATGTGCACTCCATGCTCCAGGCAAGTGATCAGCGCATGTGTTTCTCACACCAGCAGCAGCCCTGGACATCTGATCTCAGATGCTTGGGCTCCCCAGGCCTACTGAAGCAGAGACTCAGGAGTCAGGCCACTCCTCCTTTATTTTATTCATTTATTTCTATGTGATGCTGAGGATCAAACCAGTTCCTCACACATGCTAGGCAAGCACTCTACCACTGAGCCACACCCCAGCCCAGCCACTCATCCTTGTAACAAGCTCTCTGTGTAATTCCGATTTATGTTCAGGGTGAGAATCCCTTCAAAAAAGGGTTTTTCCCATAATTTATTTTTATTTATTCTTTTTAGTTATATGTACAGTAGAATGCATTTTGACATATCACTCACACCCAGAGTATAACTTCCCATTCTGTGGAGTTGCACTGGTGCTGTATTCACATATGAACAGAGGAAAATTATGTACAGTTCATTCTACTGTCTTTCCCAATCCCAGGCCCCCTTTCCCCTACTCCCAGGTGGACGATGTGACAGAATCTAACTCAGTGATTCAGTGCACAGGGCCGGGGTCTCAGTGGCGGTGGCAATGGTTAGAGACTTACCAGTTAACATATGCTGCAATGCCCTCTGCCACCGAGGAGTTCCACCAAAATACAAAATAAATTAATACAACAAACCCCCAAGACGTTCTTCTAGGTGTCTGGCACAATATCTGACACGGTTGGTGCTTCATTCATGTTTGTGAAGTGAACACTGAGTAACATACATGATAGAAGAACATGCATTAACCAAGGCAGAAACCAGAAAGGACTTTGAAAGATAGAATATTGGCATAATTCCAAATAGAGTTTCATTCCAGAATGGGTGGACTCACAGCGCAATACACGACTGTGTCCTACTGTCCTGGTGTCTGGCTTTGCATTTGACCCATCATCGGGACAAGATGGTGGTGGCCATTCCTGGAACTAGTCCTCAAAGCAGGGCCAAGCCCAGAGGAGGCAACTTCTTCCCAACACTTCCTTCAGTCCCGGAACCACTGCTTCCCCTCTTCTTTCGGAAAACCCTCTTTGCTGTCATCAGAACTGTGTCATGATCTCATGTCCCTAGCAACCAAAGGCGAGAGAGGGATCAGCACCATCTGAAGCTAATCAGGATCCACCCTGGGGGCTGGATCTGCCCCAGCCTCCCAGGAAGTACCTTGCCTCAGTAGACAGATGTTTGGGAATGGAGACTCACGGGCCACTGGACAGGAAACCAAGGGCATCAGAAACCCAGGGCATCTAGACAGGAATCCATAGCAGCTATGCCTGTTTAGGGAGTCCTTTGAGGATGATGCATGTGGATTCCATGTTCTTATAAGGAAGCTCTATGCAAACCTTGGTTGTTAATAACCAATCTTTTGGCGTACCTACCTTATCCCTTATACGATATTAAATGCTCTTAATGTCAATGGTACAAAAGGTAGTGTATCATAGAGAAGGAGTCCTGGCATACTGTCGGCCTAGACAGGAAGCTAGAGATGAGCAGGAGTGGGAGAGGGAAAAGACGAGAGTGGAGAAGCTATAAGAGCCCTTAACTCAGGACCCAGCACCACCATCTTCTTCCACATTCCAACAGAGGCCCGACACTCCTATAGTGGGGTGTTAAGACTGGGGCAAAAGGAAAGTCAGCGTGGGTAAGGAATACTTGGGCCAGGAAGATGGGGGCTGATTCAAAAGGAAAGACAATGCTGATATCCTGAGGACAGTTTCCCTCCTCCTCACCTGTTGCCAAGGTTACCTGCCTCCAGGGAATTGTTCCTCCCACAAGGAGTTGTTAAAGAGGTACCACCTGGATGGCTCCCTTCCTGCCTGTACCCCCATACCCCAGGAGGGCTCCTTTCCTGCTCTGGTTACTCCACCTTTTGGTTATATAGGCAAGATAAGAGGGGAGGGGGCCACTCCCTCAGGTACCTGCTTTGGACCCACTCCTGTGTGGGGGAGTCTCTCTCTCTCTCTCTCTCTCTCTCTCTCTCTCTCTCTCTCTCTCCCTCCCTCCCTCCCTCTCCCTCTCCCTTTCCCCTCTCTCTTTCTCTCTTTCTCTCTCCCCCTCCCTCCCTCCCTTCCTCCCTCTCTCACACTCTCCTTCCCTCCCTCTCACACTCTCCCTCCCTCTCTCTTCCCACCCCCCATCCTTTAAGTAAAACTTCCTGCACTTGCTATGTGTTTCTTGGGTGCTCAATCTTCAACTCTGGGGGAAGGGGACTCGGACAAGATTTTCAACACCCACATCATTTCTGGTCTCAGATTCACAGGCAGACATCATTTTCCCAAGGTCATGCACGGGACCTTGAGCGTCTCCAAAGGTTGGTTAAATATTACATGCCCTTCACTAACCATACACAGGAGAGCCACCCAAGTAGGCAGGTACAGGCCCTGGGCTTCACAGGGCACAGGTGTGACCTCCCCCATGGCAGCAGCTACACGGAGGCATGGCCAAGGTCCAAGCAGCTGCAGGCACCCACCCTAGGAAGCGCAAAGCTCCGTCCTTCCAGCGCGAGCTCTGGTTCCCAGCTGAATGCACACTCCTCTTTGCAAGGAGTGTTGTCTCCTTTACTCTGGCCTTCAGATAAATGTCCCCAAACACTACCTGACTCTGCCTCAGTGCTACTCTGAGTTTGTGCCTTGTGACCACCTGATCTCAGAAAATCATACCCAAGGAAGAAGGACGACAATGCTCCACATCATGTCCCACGCTCCAGTGACAGGGTGTCTTCTGACTTCTGTCACTTAGGAAAACCGAGTTTCTTCTGACTGATGATAGATCAGCCCTACTCCTTCTTGGTCATTGTGTAAATAAAATTCCCTGATACACAGGAAACTTCACTGCCAGAATGCAGTCTACCAGGGCCATGAGCAGGTGGAGCAGGAGGCTCTGACCCCTGGCCCACCCAGACCCGTCAGATGCAGCCACACACACTCTTGTTTAGTTCTTACCTGTGCCCCCCCTCCCCTGAGGCACAGTTATTGTCCCACTTCACAATTAGAATCTTCACAAAAAAAATCTGTGACTCAGAGCCTCTGAAAACATTGACCTCTGGTCACACAGCTTAGGAGTGGGGACAGGGATTGTACTCATGGCCTCTGCACCCCAAGCAACTGCTCTCTCCTGGACTGCTGTTGACCAGGTAGACCCATGGGGGTAACCTGGCCAAGCCCTGCGGAGAGGCAGAGAAGGGGTGTCCGGGTCAGATGCAGGTCACTCTCCATTTATAGCCACCATGTCCAGGCCACTCGAGAGCCAACTCTCTAAACCTATCGTCAATAACCTACAAATGCTTCTAAGAGAGAAGTAGGTGGAGCTTTCTAAATTGGCTTTTAAATGGGCTCTCAAATGCAGGCTTTTTTTTTTTTCAGTTGAAATGAATGAGTTGGTCTCCTAGGCTCAGATGTGGGGAAATATGGGATTGTAGACTATTTTTTTTTTGTACTGGGATTGAACTCAGGGGCACTGGACCACTGAGCCACATCCCTGCCTTATTTTGGATTTTATTTACAGACAGGGTCTCACTGAGTTTCTTAGCTCCTCACCTTTGCTGAGGCTATCTTTGAACTCATGATCCTCCTGCTTCACCCTCCAGAGCTGCTGGGATTACAGGATACACCACTGGCCCGGCTGGGATTGTAGAATCTTGCTGGAATTTGTGGAGTTAGTGACGGCTGCAGGTCTTGCCTGGACTGTGGAGCCTGTCCAGTGGGGCATCTGTGGATAAAGAAAGGGAGACAAGCTGTTTTGTAAATAAAATTCTTTGTCTTATCCTCACAGGCCTGTGAGTGGGGAAGAGTATGAGATCTTACTTTAAAAAGGCTCTGGGTCACTACGGGCGGCAGGAGGGTGGCTCCACCACGCACCTATTCAAAGACTCCCCGCAGGAGGACCTCAGCCTCCAGCCACTGCCTGCTTGGGCTTTGTGTGTGCTCTGAAGCTCAGGCCTCGGCTGCCCTGGGGAAGTGGAGAAGATTGGGTTGTGTGGGTGGATGGAGCCCCAGTCCCTGACTTCCAGCAGGAAGATCTCTGCCTGAACTCATTTGTCAAAACACCACTTTTTCCACTCTTTTAGCTTAAATATAAAGTCATATTAATGTTCTCCAGAGAAATAGAACCAAGGTTGTTAGAAACTGTCTCCAGTGACCTTGGAAGTTGGTAAGTCTGAGATCTTCAAGGGTAGGCAACCAGGCTGAGACCCAGGGAAGGGCGGGTATTTCAGTTGGAATCCAAGGCCGACTGGCTGAGAGTTTCTCCTCCTGTGGGAGATGGCCCTTAATTCTAACCAGGCCTTCGACTGGTTGAACGAGGTCCATTTACATTATGGGAAGCCAGTTGATTTAAATGTACTGATTTAAATATTAGTCTCATTAAAAAGCACCATTAAGAAACATATAGAACAATATTTGAGCAAATATCTGGGTCCCATGACCTAAGTTTCTTCTTATCAATGATAAATTAGTCCTAAATCCTCCTCAGGTCAGCAGACCCATTAAGTCAACCATCACATGTGGTTTAATCTGCATTTAAGTGACAATTTCCATCATCCTTCAAGTCACAGGATCCATTGAACACAGCAGACCTCTTGGTCCATCTCCTTCCCATCACAAAGGCCGGTGAAAATTCTTTCCTTGAGCCACACTGAGCCTAGCACAGCTTCAGAGGGCCGTGTGCATAGAGTCCCATATTATGTGGAATGTGAGTCAAATTCAGAAAAAGCCAGGTGGTTCTCAGGGAAAATAGTTTTGATTTTAATACATCTGCTCGTTGAAGTGTTTTCATCTTGGTAAAAATATAAATTCATTCACCACCTAATTTTTAAAAATTATTTTTAGGCAAGCAAAGAGGCTGTACAACATAAAATATTAACTTCAAATTGGGTATAAAAATGCAGAAAATATAAGGGTGCAAATGCCACTAAAGCAATGTTTGAAGTCCCAAGACCATCAACCCCCATGGCTGCCGGGCTGCGAGGCCTTGGGAGCAGAGCTGCTATTTCAACACGGCTGTTTTAAAGAAGTCCTGTCGTTGCTGCAGCTGACTCTATGTGGGAACCTGATGGAGCTGATACAAGAGCATTGGTGAGACGTGTCTGGAGCTGTCGGGTGTCTCCAGTTGCTGTGAATGTCCCCTGGCTTCACCTTCCACTTTGCTTCACGGGGAGACTTTCTTATTGTTAGGATGTTCCAGGAAATGAAGAGGTGACTGAACTCATGGCCTTGGAGGACAAAAGGAATGGCAAGCCAACGTCCCCTGCGACAGGTCTACTCACCTGGAAAGCCGTCTCTGCCTTTCATTTTAACTGTTTCGAGCCACGACAGAGCAGTGCTCTTTTGAGAAGTCCCTGGCCGACAACTCGTAACCTCACCGCTCACTGTACCCATCACCACGTGGCCGTCTGCCTGCAGCACAGGCTGCTGCCCATTGCTGTGGCCAGGGGTGCAGGATGAGTGGCTCTCCGTGTCTATGGCCTTCTATGCTGGGAGATGGAGTGAGATTCATGGCATCCGCTACTACATATCTGTGTATCCAGGACGATAGACAAACAGGAGCCGTGAAAAGAGGCTTCCAGCTTCCTGATGGGAGGGCGGGGCCCACGTGTGGCAGGAACAGTACTCCTGATGAAAATTATAGTCCCTGGAAATGTACCAAGCCAGTCCAATGTTTTAGGTGTGCCATTGTTGACGTGCGTATCACTTTCACTGTCTCATGGCCTGGGAGCTCCAGCCACTTGCAGCAAATCCCCATGTGATTTCAGGACACATCTTAACTCCTCACCTGCAGCACCGCAGCACTTCAGTACTCCACTGCTCGGCTTCTCTACATACACAGCCATCCTTGCCGTCCACGGGAGGTGGTCCCTAGGTCACCTCAATACGCCAAACTCCGCAGGTGCTCAAACCCCAGGTGCAGAAGTATTTGGGTGTAACCTAGGCACTTTCCCTCACACCCGACTCGTCTCCAGGTAGTTAGAACACCTGGAGCAACGTACTTAGCTGCACCAGGTGTCCTATTGAGGAGGAAGAGCGAGGAAGGCCTGTGAGTGCTCAGTACTGGCACTCTGTGCAGCTGGTGAGGCCTGCAGGAGCAGAAGTGCAGTACCAGCCTTCCACGCTGGCTCAGGTGCCTCCTCCAGCGCCTCTCCCTCCAGAGCCTTTCCTGGCCCCACCCTTACTTTCTTCTTCTTTTCTCTTCCTTTCTTGTCTTCCCTCCCTCCCTCCCTCCCTCTCTTTCTTTCTTTTCTACTTGTCTGTGGTGCTGGGATTGAACCCAAGGGCTCGAGTGTGCTAGGCAAGGCTTGGCCACTGGGCTACACCCCAACCCCAGGTGAATCGCCTTCTCCCTTCTGTCCCACTGACCTGACGTTGCTGTGGTCACTGAACTACAGACACCTCACAGGAAGTGTCATGGTGGTGGGAGAGGGATCAGTCTTCCTCGTGCCATCTGGCTATCAGCCTGTGCATGCACGGTGCCCTGTGAGCTTCAGTCAACTCCACGACCAGAGGGACCCGCTCTTCCTATGGGCTTCTGCGTGTTCAGGTGCAGGTACGTCTGAGGGCACATCAAGAAATTAAGGCACACAAATGGCACCCATCTTAAAACCTATCGGGGAAGACTTGGAGGAGTGGCTTCGTTGTGTGAAGGACACAGGAGGAGAGGAAGAAGGGCAGTAGCAGATGTGACTGAGAACAGAAAGGCTGGTGGAGGGTCCATGGAGTCCACTGCTAGAAGCTGGAGGTGCCCGTCCCCTCATGTGGACCAGGGTTTCAGAGGGACTGCCATTAGTTGCTAGACACGTGAACAGTGGCCCAGGTTTTAAGTTCTTGTTCTGGTTTAGACGTGAGGTGAGCCCTAAGCTCCTGTTGATTCAGGGGTTTTTAGAGGTGAAGTGAGTGGATTGTGGGCTGCAGCCTGTCCAGTTCATCGCAGCTTGATGCTAACTGCAGGCAGGTGGGGTGTGGCTGGGGGAGGGGCCCCTGGGGTGTGCTCTGGAAGGGGGCACCTGCCCTGCTGCCCCTGCCCTCCCCTCCCTCCCTCCTCTTCCCCTCTCCCTTCCCTCCTCTCTCCCCCTGGGCTTCCTTGCTCCCATAAACTCAGCAGCCCTCCTCCCCCACACCTTTCTATCTCTGCCCAGAGCAATGGAATCGGCTGACCATGGAGTGAACCTCTGAAACCATGAGCTCAAAATAGACTTTTCCTCCTCCGAGTTGTTCTGGTCAGTGACGAAAAGCTGACAGTTCTGTTCCAAGCTTTTCTTGCATGGAAAGAGATGCCAGCTTCATTCTGACTCAGAACTAAATAGACAAAGGATTGCAGAAATCTAGCTGGGGTTAAAATCAAGTTGTCTTTTTCCCTTTTTATACAACCTCATTTACAGGGTTTTTGTTTTGAATTATTTTGAAATGCTGAAAGAGAAAAAAGTGAGGCAGACTCCCAGACAAGTCTTTCTACATTAGTCATGGTGATTTCTGAACCTGAGGTCAAATACTGGTGGTTCCCTAGGGCAGAGGTCAGGCAGGACAGTGAGGAGAGGGCTCCTGTGGACTTTCTCTTCCCCAAGAATTACATTCCAGAAAACTAGCTATGAAAAAAGGAAAGGCTCCCTCCCCAGTGTTGGGGAGTTTGTTTCCTGCTCATAGCATAAATCTATTGCACAGGCATTAGAGATTTTAGTGTTTGTTTTTATCTCAATATTTTATTGAAGGTTTTCAAAGGGAAATAAAGAGGAAAGATTATAATGAACTCAAAGTTATAGACTACTTAGATTCAATTTTGTTAACATTTTGCCATATTTGTTTTCTTTGGATCTGTGTACATAACATTTTTTCTACTCAGTTTACTGAGCAAATTATATACATGATGATCATCCATGCCCCAAACAAGAGGGTCTTCTGCAGTAAACATGTACCATCCTTCAGCTCTGGAATGCTAACAGCAATTCTATTATAACATGGCAGCCAGACCAAATTCAGATTTACCAACTATCTAACTACGTTAAAGCATCTGCATAGAATCAAGGCTCCTAGGTTGGGCAAGAGCATTGCATAGGTCTTAGAGGTGAGCTGTGTCTCTCCAAACTGGGCGTTAGAGTCCTGCTCCCATCAAATGTGCCAATGTTTGCATTATATGGAAATAGAGTCGTCATAGATATAATGCCTAACATAAGTTCATGCAAAGCAGGTGGGGGCCCACCTGATACGAATGGTGTCCCTATGATAAATGTCCTTGTAAAGACAGCAGTGAAAGACGGCTAGGGGACCCCAATCCTGCAGGAGACAGGACACGTTGCCATTCTGGTATTGGTGGAAGCCTGGCCTGTTCACACCTTGCTTCCTGACACATTCCAAGCCACATAGATTGGCGTGCCCTGTCAGGAGCCTGACAGGCAATGCTATGTGTTGGAAATCATGTCCCATTATGTATCCTGCCGCGTTTCACCTCCTGGTAAACATCACATTGCTCCAGTGGAATGGTGTGTGTGTATGTGTATGTGTGTGTGTGTGTGTTCCTCCCAGTTCTAGGAATTTGCACATTCCAGGCAATCGCTCTACCACTGAGCTACATCTCCAGATATTTCTCTTTTGAGACATGGCCTTGGTACATGGCCCAGGCTGGCCTTGAACTGGCCATTCCTGCTTCGCCTCTTGAGGACTGGGTCTACACACGTGGGCCACCATGCTAAACTGTTGGTGCTGTCTTTGTTTGCTTTCCCCTCTAGTAAATTAGTGACCACTGGAAATGTGGACTACCCTGCCAGGTCAACTTCGAGGAACATGTCAGTGCCCATTCATGATAGGTAATCCTCCACTTGGCCAGTTCGCCTCTGTGGGTTTGAAACGTGGCATTTTCTAACTCTTTCTGCATGTATTGACTAGTTCTTCTCTGAAAAGGGAAATTTTTCCTGTTAATACAGGAATTAAATACTATGGTTCTACCTGAAGCCCAGGAAACACAGTCTCTTGTCGCCAATAATGATGCCATAGGCGGGCTCTCTCCTCACCCTCCCGCGCTCGTCTCTCCCCCAGGAGCACAGGGCTTTCAGGGCCCACTGGGCTTCAGTAAAACACAGGGCACATTCCTTTCGATGAGGTCATCATCCCATCTGTGGTCACGGGTGGCCTGCTCAATCCAGCTTCCCTGTCCTTGGCACACGTCCTCCTTGGCCTTGGGGACCTTCTTTCCTGCTTTAGCTCTTTGAGGCTAACTTGTCCTTTTCTCCAAGAGTTTCTTGTGTCTTTATTAGAAAATGGTGTTTAGAGACAAATGTAGACACAACTGGCTGTCACAGCATCTGGGGTTCTTTTTTGTTTCCTCCTCCACTTCTTCCACCTTTAAGGAGACAGGACAAGGAAAGTTTCATTTTATAAAAGACCTTGAGCTCACTTAGACATTTCACAACTGCCAGAGTTTGGATCTTACATATCCCCCGGAGGCGCACAGGTCAGTTTCAGTCACTGGCTTGGTGCTATTGGGAGGTGGTGGGACCATTTAGAGGGAGGATCTAGTGTGGGGTGTAGGCCACCAGGAGTCATGGGTGTGGACCTAGGGCCACGGGCATCTTCCTGCTTTGCTTTTCCATCTGGCCATCAAGTGAGCTGCTTGGCTCCCCCAGGTCCACCTGCCTGATGTTCTGCCTCACCCCAGGCCCAGAAGCAAGAGTGCAGGGACCGGGTCTGCAGCCTCCCAGACCTCTCCTCGTCCTGTTTGACCACCGCAGCCACATGCTACAGTGAGGGAAAGCTGACATCTTTGACTTTGTACCTGCATTTGTTTTCCTCTCTGACATTGGAACCTCAATTACTGATCACTTTAACATACATGCCTACTTGTTGTATGAGATAGCTTGCCTTTGTCTTAGCTTATTTTTGTATCTTTTCCCAGGGGCATATTAATGCTTTCATCACAAGAATTCTGCAGTTTTTTTTTCTGTTTTTTTTTTTTTGTATTTTTATTATTGTTTTATTGCTATTCTAAATTATCTTTTTATTCCGTTTATTTTATGTGCTGTGATAAGGTGGGTGCATACGAGCTGATGACTGCTCTATCTCTAGTTACATTGTTTTATCTTTAGTTCGTAACTGAAACTTTTAGCATTAGGAAACACTTTTTCCTTATCCTGATTTAGTTTTTGTGCTATAGAGAGCCCATGGGTGGGGCAGGGGCTTGCCCTTGTGCCTCCCCTTCCTCTCTTTCTTGCCCACCAGATCCTTCTCCTATTGGAGGACTCTGTCCACTTGCATCATCTGTAATTAGTGAGTAGATCTTTGTTTTTCATGTCCTTAGGTTTGCTTTTGCCCTGATTCTCCTCTGGTTTCTGTCTTACCTTCTTTGGGTCCCTATGATAGATGTCCACCCTGATGTGGTTTCCATTGTTGGTTTCTGTGGTCTCTGCCAAAATTCTATCATTTTTTTTGCCTATTAAACTAATTTGAAAATTCCTACTTAACTCATATTCATATGAGTCTAAATTAAATCAATAGTTTGATGTTTTCATTACATATTATAAGGACCTTTTAACCATGGAATTATACTACAAAATTCACTTGAAAAAGCCTCAACTTTACTGCATTAACATTTAAAAAGTAACTCCAAGTTTCTTCCAATTGATTATATTTTTCCTGATTAGAGGGAAAATAGATTAGCATATACATCTCCTAATTTGCAAAGTTAATTATTTTTAAGTAATCCTACTTTACAGTCATCAATTCAGATCTTCCTGACTGATGTGAAAATGCCCCTATTACAACAGAAAGCTTTTGTCTTTGAGACCACAGTTTTATGGTTCTCAGAACGCATTTTCAAGTGTTCTGATGTTGACCTTGTTTGTTAGAGCACAGAAGAGGCTGCAGTTAAATCAAGTAGAGCTGAAATCTTCATCATTTTTAAACTAATAGGCATCTAGGTTCAAGACCTCAGCATTGGGGAGGTACTAGCTCCACGGTTCCTCGGTCAGATGCATTTGCAGGAGCCCAGCACATTTAAATTTCCTTTTTCTGTCATAAACTGTGTAGTAAATAATTCATCCCAGTGTGCCCCCGCGGTGATGCAGTGACAGCTCAGAGGCCATGCCCCAGTTCCAATGCTCCCAGCACACAGTGCAAGAGGCAGAGCATTCCCACCCTCGGGCAGAACGTGCTGCAGACCTGCTGCTGCCTGCGCCCCGTTATCCTGCTGAGGATGTCTAATGCAGCATCGAAGATGCAGTGAACATGGTCGCTTTCTACAGAAGGAAACACGGTCTTTCTGTCTTGTTGGTGAAGTAGGAGAGGGAGGAGCAATGATATTTGAATGTAATAAACTGTGCAAAGAAAATGAGTTCGTTCCCCGAGGTGCATTCCGTGAATCTGATAGTAAACTTTCATTTGAAAAAAGTATATTACCTTTTATACCATGTGTCAGAAGCTCAAGTGGGAGTTGTGAGACATTTTTTATAGGGTTTTCGCTTTGACATCTATTGGTTTCAGCTTAGAGGACTAGTTTATCAGTGACACATGATGGCAAATTAATATGTATAGATAAAGCTTTCCATAAATATTCATTACATCTCATTACTGCAAATTAATGGGATACTTTAAAATTCAGTCTAGTCACATTCCTTGCTGGTGATCTTGTTTTAATGTATGATGCTCGGAGATAAATCACAGCTGTGACCATGATCCAGCTCCTCCTGAGAAACTTAAATAGCCTGCTTTCCTGACTGTCAGAGTAAGGACTGAATACTCTCACACCTGATTTTAGAAATAATGAGAAATTCTAACAACTTTATACTTCTAAATTGCTTTAATAATAACTTAGCCATTCCCACATTTGTTGTATAGCAATAAACTTTATGTATCAGACTTCTTATAAAGAATTTCAACAGCCTGGAAGATCTCTCTGTTTAGAAGTGTGTGTCATAATAAATCAACATTTAAACTAATCATGACTCTTTTTCTCTGCACAAATATAGCTTCTATACGTGCACTGAGAACCTGAGAAAATGTTTAAGATTTTTCAAAGAAATAAATGCACATCATCTAGGAAAAAGCCTATAACACCAGTGAGAACTGCTTTTGTCCCCTTGGTGAGGGCTGTGACTCTGAACAGCTCTGCAGCCGAAGCTGTGTGTCCCCACGTGGCTCAGGCTGTCCTCTGCGGAAGGCTGCCCCTGGCCTGCACAAACTCTGAGGGCCTTCTCATGTACCCTGCTCTCACGCTCTCTTCAGAGATGCGCCTGTCTGAAAACCTTCACTGTATTAGTCAGCTGGTTAGCTGCTGTGACTCAAGGATCTGACCAGAACAAGGGTAAGGAGGACAGGATTATTTGAGGGCTCATGGTTTCAGAGGTCTTAGTCCTTAGAAGGCTGGCTCCATTCCTCACCAGATGAGGCTGAAGATCATGGTAGGAGAGATGGCAGAGGGAAGCATCTCCCATGATGATCAGGAGGCAGAGAGGGACTCCACTCTCCAGGTACAAATACACACCCCAAAGCCACGCCCAGTGCCCCTCCTCCAGCCACACCCACCTGCCTCCTGTTACCACTCAGTGAATGCCATCAGGGGATTAAGTCACTGATTGGGTCAAGGCTCCCACAACCAGTCAGTTCTCCTCTGAACCTTCTTGCACTTCTCCTTCGTGAGCTTTTGGGGGACACCTCACCTCTAAACCACAGCGTTCACTTCTGCTGTTTCTTCATTTATTTCAAAGGGGCTACAGAACCTTTGCTTTTCTGAAATTACTGCCAAAGCTGCTTCTTTGCTAGGTTCTCCTTAAACATGCAGTGACAGTTGTTCTCTCAGTGTAGATCCCTGAAAATAGGGCCACCATCCTATGTGCAGCGAAGCGGCATTCAGCCCTCAGCCACACTGTGAAAAGCTCATTCACGGGACTGAATCGGTCATTCAAGACATCCCACTCAAACCCAGTGTGACCAGCGGCAAATGCTCTAAAACTGCACAGATCCTCATGACCTTCTGGGGACGATGTCCTCGGCTAGAAGTTGAAGGTGTCTTACTAGATAATATCTCAACTAATTTCTAGCTACAATCCTATAATCCTCCGTAAGATCTTCTAGGAACTCTACTTCTCGTACATTTTATTGACTCACTGACCGGATGGATGCCTCTTGGAGCAGAATCATGTCACTCCTTACTTTCAGGCACCTGTCCCCCCCAGCTGTCTTCTCTGTGAGCAGAGGGGAGACAGGGCAGCTTGAAACCTTCTGTTTCTACAGAGGAGCTGGACAGCTCTTCCATGTCGAGTCTTTTTATGAATGAACATGTTTTATCATTCGATTTGTATGTGCCTTTTTAATGCTTTTTCGTATAATGGAAACGTGAAACATTGCTTTCTGCCCTCCCTTGTTGTGGGTCAGAATTCACATATCAGGGAGAACATTTGACCTTTAGTTTCTTGGGACCGACTTGTTTCACTTAGCATATTCTCCAGTTCCATTCATTTACCAGTAGTTGGCATGATTTAGTTCTTCTTTATGTCTGAATGATATTTCATTGTGTATATATCGCACGTTTTTTTATCCATTCATCTGTTGTAGGACAACCAGTTTGGTTCATACCTTAGCTATTGTGAATCTGAACATCTATGTGGCCACATTGCTGTAGTCTGCTAACTTCAAGTTCTTTGGATATAAACTAAGGAGTGGGAAAACTGTGTCAAATGATGGTTCGTTGGGCTGGAGTAGTGGATCAGTGGTAGAGCACTTGCCTGGCATGTGTGATGCCAGGGTTCGATCCTTAGCACCACATATAAGTAAATAAATAAAGTAAAAAAAATCTATTGACAACTAAGAAATATTTTTTTAAAAAAAATGATGGTTCCATTCCATCATTTGGATGGAATCTCTGCTTTCCATAATGGTTGCGCCAATTTGCAGTCCCACCAGTAATGTATTAAGTGAACATTTCCCCACATCCTTGTCAATATTTATTGTTTATTCTTGATCATTGCCATTATGACTGGAGTGAGAGGGAGTCTTGGTGTAGTTTTAATTTGCTTTTCTCTATTTGCTAGAGATGTTGAAATTTTTTTAATATATTTTTTACCATTTGTATTTCTTCTTATGTGAAGTGTCTGTTCAGTTCCTTTGCCCATTAATTGATTTGGTGATGAGTTGTTTGAGACCTTTATATATCCTGGATAATGCTCTATAATAAAAATAATGCTCTAGCTGAGGTGCAGGTGGTAAAGATTTTCCCCCATTCTGTAGACTTTCTGTTTGGCATGATGAATTTTGCAACTATTCCTTCATTTTGTTGGTCTGTTGCTGTTTTACATATTTTGAAGGAACGTTTTTGAAGGAAAAAAAAAACATTTAAATGGTTCTTCAAAATATTGAGATAGTTTACCTATCACAAACTTTGCATATTTAGAATTTGACTTTAGCATACAGATTTATGTAACTTTCACTTAATAGAATTTAAACATTATTTCAGAAACCCTAATACTTTTAGCAGTCACTTCCCACTTCCACTCTAATACTCCAAAGTAAAAAGATAATCTACAGCTTGACCCTAGAGGTGTGCCTATTCTGGATCCTTTAAATGAATGGAATCGTGTGAATCATGCGTTTTGAGTCTGTCTTCCTGCAATTAGCACTTGAGGTTAGTCCGTGTTGTAGGATCTATTTGCACCTCATTCCTGTTATCAGATAATTTAATTGCACAGATGTATTATTTCGTACTCATTTTATTAACTGGTAGATATTTAGGTTGTGTCACTTTGGGCTTAATGCATGAAAATGCTATGACCACCTGACCTGCTTCCATGGGGACAGAGTTTACACTTCTGTTGATCTAGCAGTCACATGGCAACTCTGTTTCCATTCTGAGAGTCACCACACTCATTTCCAAATTGTCTGTCCCTTCAGCAGGTGTGAGGATCCTAGTTTCTCTACATTCTCAGCAACAGGCCTGTTTTATTATAGAATTTCCAGATTATGTGAAGTAGACTGTAGATTTGATTTTCATTGTCTTCATGATTAATTATATTGACATCTTCTCTAATGTGTATCAGCCATTCGTGTCTTTGAAGAGCTATTAAAATACTTTGCCCATTTTGAAGGGGACTACCTTTATTATTAAGTTGCATGTGTTTTTTTCTGGCTTCTGGGTATAATTCCATTATTATATATATGACTTGCAAATATTTTCTCCCATTCTTTGATGTGTCTTTAATTTCTTGATAGTATCAATTGATCACAAATTTCTTTTAACTCTTATGAAGTCCAGTTTATTTATATTCCCTTTTGTTGTTCATACCTTGGTGTCAAATTTTATAATCAATTGCAAAATCTGAAGTCATGAATACTTGTTCCTACATTTTCTAATAGTTTTAGAAGTATTAAATTATTAAAAGTAGTTAATAGCATAAATACTAATAAGATTTTTCTGTATATTGTTCTCTACATGCTAATTGGATAAATTTGTTAATCATATTATTTAATTTTTCCCATTATTAATATTATTTTAAATTTTGCTGTACAAGGGACTGAGCCCAGAGGAGCTTTACCACAGGGCTACACCCCAGTCTTTTAAACTTTTAAAAGTTTTCTAAATTTCCCAGGCTGGCCTTGAGCTGTCAGTCTTCCTGTCTCTGCCTCCAAGTTTCCGGAAATAATGGTAGGTACCACTGCAAACTGATAAATTTTCCAGATTATTAAAGATTATTCTAAGTCTTTACTAAATTTGTGGGTTTGTCTACATGAATTATAATTATTTATATCATTGCTTTACATGTTTTGCAACTATATTATTAGTTACCTATAAATTTATTTTTATTATATATTCCTTGTGGATTACTCTTTCATGATTTCAAACTGCTTCTTGTCTTGAAGTCTCTTTGTCTCTTACTTCAGCTGTAAATCTTTCTTTTGGTTTGTAACTGCAAGGTGTTGCCTTTCCACCTTCTTATCTTCAATAATTATCTGCCATTGTCCGTTGTGTATTAAAAAATAGTGAAGAGTTTTATTCAAGTCTACCAATCCCTGCCTTTTGAAGTTATTTAGTACATTTACATTTAATATAATTGTGACCCCCATTTTTGTCATGCTTTTTTAAGCTTCCATTAGAGAACAGGTATCTTGTGCAGAAAGACTTCCTGACCCACTGACTGTAGCATGGGTTTGTTGGTAAAGGCAGGTCTCACTTCCCATTTTCATCTTGCATTCAGCTCTGAAGACTGTCTCCACCAGGTTCTGAATTCCAGGTCACCAGCGACTTTCCCCAGAACTTTGTAGTTCCTCCCATTCTCATTAAGTTCCCCTCCGCCTGTGGGGTTGCACCACTGTTCCTAGGGCTGCTACATCAGAGGAACAGGCATGTATTTCATTCCCCTTTCACCAACTTTTAAAATTTACTCATTTTCATAGTTTGCAGCAGTTTTTCAGAATCTGCCAAATTTTGGAAATATCTATCTGTCCATATACACACATATAATTTATGTATATATATAATTTACGTATAATTTATCTCTTTGAGTGTTTTAATCAGGACTATTTTTAAATTCCTGGTAATTCTTTGACATTTATGGAGTGTCTCTTCTCCTGTCTCTTAGGCATTCACATTAGTTTTGATAGAGTCCCCATTAGAGATGGCAGAGGCCTGGACATCATTTTTAGAAAATGTTTTCTTTAGTAAGTGCAGATGATCTTAATTCAGTCAGAATTAAGCTCTTTGGAGGTGATGTTTTGTTTTCTGTAATATATTTCCCTCTTACTCTTCGTGCTGTTTTTTATTAACCATACTTCCTACCTACCTTCAGTAGTAGAGACTGTCCTCTTAACATTCCATAGGAAAAAATGTCTTGGAAAAGGCATAAACAGAGTTTGCATCAAATAAAAATGATAACTTGGTCTATGCAAAAATTTAAAATGCACGTCAAATGCAGAAGTCTTTGATTTTATAAAACAGTAAGTGTGGCTGTATATGTGGAAAATAATTCTTCTTTAATTATTCCATGAGAGAATTTTCTTTCTCCTGAGCCTCTTTCTAGGTCCACTGAATCCCTCCTCTCTTGTTTACAGCAAACCTATGCTGTTCGTTATCATCAGTCACTCTGCTTTCCATCATCTTCATTGTCTCATTCCTAGGCTTTTCCCAGGTCCTGAAGAAGGATGTCCCTCTTAGGAGCCCTTCTTTGATTTCCCAATATTCTCTTTTATAACCATATGTCTACAGGAATATTCTGTAAAAAGAAAATTGTACATATTCTTACAGCCCTTTTATTCCCATATGCCTTTGCAGGGGTCTAAATGTTCGTTTCCTTCTCAAGTTCATATGTGGACACCTGATCCCTAACGTCATGGCACTGAGAGGGAGAGCCTGGGAGGTGCATAGGTCATGAGGGCGACAGTTATGGATGGGGTTAGTGCCCCTAACAAGGAGGCCTCATGGAGCTTGCTTGCTTCTTTCCCAGGGACATAGTGAGGAGACAGCATCCCTGAGCTAAAGAGGCCACCCACCTGCTGGCCCACGAGCACACCCCTTGCCCAGGGCAGTGGAGACACAGGGCTCTCTGAACCTGCCTTCAACGCACACACCACACTCGGCTTCAGACCATGGACCCACAGTGAGACTGTGCTGTGCTGCCCACCTGGAGCAGAACCAGCATTGCTGACGGTTTTACTCAGCTTTTTTTGCTGCTGCAACCAATATACCTCAAGAACAGTTAGAGGAGAAAAAGTATATTGTTGCTCATGATTTCAGAGGTCTCAGTGGACAGCAGCCTTAATTCCTCCTGGTCATGGTGAGGCAGAACGTGGTGGAGGAAGGGTGTAGTGGAGGAAAGCAGGTCAGGACCTAGCCACCAAGAAGCAAAGAGAGAGCTTCATTCAACCAGGAGGAAATAAAATTCCCAAAGGCACGCCCCCAGGCACCCACCTCCTCCAGCCACACCCCACCTGCCTACAGTTGCCACCCTGTTTGTCCCTCTCAGGGGATTGAAGCACTGATTGGGTTAAGGTTCTCCTAATCCAATCATTCCACCTCTGAACCTCCTGCATTGCCTGGCCCATGAGTTTTGGGAGGACGAAGGGCATCTAAACCCTGACACTGACCAAGCTGACACACAAGGCCATCTGCTGGAGAAGACATTCCCTGCCTGACACCCCATAAAAGCAGCGAGATCCACCAGGTGAGTGAAACTCAGAGTCACTAGAGATGAGGAGACACGAGGTGACATGGTGCTTCCAGAGGACCCAGTAACTAGCAATGGGCCACACAGAACAGAACACTGATGAAAGCCGCCAAGAAGTCAGGAGAGTGGCCACAAGGGACAGAAAAAGTCAAGAGAACCCAGAGGGAGAGTCCACTGAAATCAGGTTGAAAGTCATGATGTGAATGGGAATCCAGCAAAGAGATGGAGAGCTTATAAAATAAGCAAACAGAAGCCTTGGAGATGAAGAACTCAAATTTAAAAAAGCTCAGCAGGAAGCCTCAAAAACAGGTTGATCAATGAGAAGGCAAGCCAGACAGGTATCTTGAATTCCCCAGACAGAAGAGAAAAGAAAAGAAAAGAAGAAGAAAGGCTTGGGAACCTTTGGGACACTATTAAACCATCAAACAACCACAGTTCTGAATTAGCTGAAAGGGAAGGGAAGGAAAGTAAAAAGGCATAAGAAACATAGTAAACAAAATCGTAGCTACAAAGTAGCCTCATCTTGGGGAAGATGGACATCCAGGTACAGGGGGCTCGTGGGACTCCAAGTAGACATGGCCAGGACGACAGGGAAGCACGCTACACATGACACAGTTTCAAAAACGCAAAGGAGAAAGGCCAAGGCACAGGTCAGACGCTCAGACAGAGCAGCAGGCTTCTCAGAAGAACCCTCCCAGCCAGAGAGGGATGGAAAGCTGTGTGTCCAACTGAGAGTCTGTGGAGAAAAGAAAATCCAGTATTAGTGGAGGGAAAGAAACACATGTCAGAACAGGCATAGAAAGCAGAGACTAGAACACGACACATCAAATAAATGAAAAGTGGCTTCTTCTGGAGATGATCCAAAAGTCTCAGAGCCTTGACCTAGACAGGCCAAGAAAAAAGACCCAAACAGCTAAAGTTGGAGATGGAAGGAAACACCACAACCAGCCCCCAGACGCACGGAGGGCCGTTAGGGACTGTTTAGAACCAGCAAGCTGGAGGATGTGGGAAGACCTGGGAGAGATGGACACGTGGGACCTCCAAAGGCTGACCCTGAGGACACACCAGCCGAGCAGAGGAGAGCGAGCAGGGAGCCGCGTCCCACAGACACCAGTCTCTTCCCTCATGTCTTCACGACCGTCTGCACCAGGCGATACGGTCACTTTTAATGATGACAAAGACACAAGGAAACGGAATGGTTTTCAAAATCAGTGTCAAACTGATTCAAATATGAAATTTACAATTGCCTTTTAAAACAACCAATTGTACACAATAATTTAGAAAAAATATTTTTTTTTCCCTTTTAAAAATTTTACAAACTCAGTAGCCAGGATCAGTCTTTGAACATTTTCAGAATTCAATGCATTTATGTGTTATAAAGCAGAGGATGGGAATACTCATCAAGATAGCCCCAAATAATTTTCCCTGAATTGAAATAAGTTTCCAGAATAACAGAAAAATTCTCCCAGATCAGGAAATTTATATAAATAATATCATGGAAATGATAAAACTTGTATCTATATACAATTTTGTGGTGAGCACTGCTTCTATATTATTTAGGAAGAGAGAATAGAGGAAAGTCTAAATGATGTCTGTTCTGATCTGAATTGTGTCCCCCACGTTTACATTCCTAAGTCCCAATGTTCACTTAGTAGTCCTATTTGGAGATAAGGTGTTTAAGGAAGCTACTCAGTGACAAGGAGGCTGTTAGGGGAAGCCCTCATCCAGGACAACTGACGTCCTCCTAGGTAGAGGCAGAGACACCAGGAAACGCAGCTCAGAGCAAAGGCCGTGTGAGGACACAGCAATGGGACAGGCTCCAGCCAAAGAGAGGAGCTCGGGAGACCACCCCCATCTCGGACTTCCAGCTTCCAGGGTGGTGGGAGCATAGACTCTGGGTGTTAAAGCCACCCACCTGCCGCAGTCTGGCTGGGCACAATCAGGAGCCACTTGTCAAAAGAAACTAACTTTATTTTTAGAACCACACACACCAAACAAAACAGCTCCTCAGGAAAAACCCTCAGAGCCTCAACTGCCACCACCGGCTTCCCACAAGCCTCTCCACCTCCCACAATCCTCCTGCTCTTGAGGTCGATTGGCTGGGTCATGTGGGCGGAGCCAAAAAAGTCCCCCAATGAGCAGCTCCGTGGTCTGAAAGGGCAGGGAAACAGCCCAATGAGCATCACCGCAGAAGAGCCAATCAGCTAGATGTTGCTGGGGCCGCTGTGAGCCAATCATTAGCTGGCAGCTGGAAGTTTGCTGGGGCCCCTTCGGCTGTGGCTCTCAACACCCACCTTTTGTGGTACTTCCTTAGGAGGGGGTTGGGTTGGAGGTAATTGGGTTTCCAAGAGGTCATGAAGGGGGAGCCTCCTGATGGGATTAGTGGCTTGAAAACAAAACAGACTCCAGAAAGCTTGCTTCCTCTCTGTCCCCACCACCTGAGGGCAGAGAGAGGAGGCGGCCATCTGCAAGCCGTGAACCAGATCAGGGCTGCGCTTTTGTCTTGGGCGTCTCAGCTCAGAACTGCTATTCAGCCGTCCAGCTATATATTTGTTCTGGCAGCCTCAGCTGACCACGGAGCCAGAGTGTCAGCACTCACAGGAGGCTGACCGGTGTGGTAGGTTGGTGTTAATGTCACACGAAGCCTATCAAACCCAGCATCCTTTACCGAGAGATTTAAGAGTAAGTGCAGTGTTTGTTTGAAATCATCCTTGTGTGCCTGCTCTGTAGGGATGTGGCAGTGAACTCAACAGCCACTGTCACCTTTCTCAAGGAACCCATGTACTTTAATGTAGCATTTCCCTGTGTAAATGGCTAATCACTTCTATTTTCAAAATCGTTGCCCTCCTCCGTCAGCTCCTGAGGAGAACCATCCCTGGCACATGGTTTCCACGGTACAGCAGCCTTCGGGGCCCGGCTGGCTTGAGGAGAAGGTGGGCAGTGCACTCCTCCATTCTTTCCTCCATCCGGTGGGCCATCCAGATTTCGGGACACACCAAGTCCTGTGGGAACATCAATGATACTAAGATGATCCATCGCAGGGCTATTAGCCTGCATGAGAGACTTGGCTAGAACCATCACATGGCTTGTGCCTGTTAAGTCCCCAATAATGCAGAGGTTTGCACTTTTACAATCTCTACATGACATACAGTAATATTTAAAGCTTAGAGAAGGCACATGGGAGCCCAGCCTATGTAGGTGGTGAATAGAGGGTCCAGGATTCAACCCAGAGCAACCAAACTGAGCTTGTGGCTTTAGTAAAGGACACTGTGGTGCCCCTCAATTTAGAAACAATGGTTCATGAGCAATGGCAGACTGAAGCCCCGCAGTGAATTAGGGCTTCAAACAGCAAGTAGTCATTCTATTTGCAATATTTCTAAAGCCATCTAAATGCAACCAATATTCACTTCACTTAATGCTTTTGTTTTCATCGTGATGATTACAAATGTATGAGGTGTACGTTTATTTTCCTCTATGTTAGAGGAGAACAGGAAGTCCAGGTGCCATCTTGGCTCACCCACCCTTCTGTCCCCAGAACACATCAATTTCTTCAAACACAGTTCTTCTATCTTCATGGCTTTAAATAAAATCCTTTGGGAATTCAATATTATAGGAGGATGTTGTGATATCCATATTTGATCAACAGAGCTCATAGATAAAT
This sequence comes from Marmota monax, assembly GCF_021218885.2. Classification (NCBI taxonomy): domain Eukaryota; kingdom Metazoa; phylum Chordata; class Mammalia; order Rodentia; family Sciuridae; genus Marmota; species Marmota monax. Next base: position 1,316,987 of record NW_026692321.1, on the reverse strand, counting down.
AGTCCTAACAATAATGCTGATAGGCAAAATACTCTTTCTTAGTTCAGTGCCATTAGTTTTCAAAGTCCAGATGACTTGCATGAAATTATAAACCCCTAGTGATGTGGGAGTTCTCTCAGAATACTCTGTTCAATCAATACTTTTTAAAATAAGTCCATTTTGAAAGCTTTCTGATGCTGTTTGACTCTGTAAAAGATCCTAATAGAGTTGAACCTGGTGACACACGTCTATAGACCCAGGGACTGGGGAAGCTGATGCAGGAGGATTGCAAGTTCAAGGCCAGCCACAGTAATTTAGCAAGGACCTAATCAACCTAGCAATGCTCAGTCTCAAAATTAAAAATAAAAAAATAACAAGGTCTGGGGATGTAGCTTGGTGGTAAAGCACCCTGAGTTCAATCCCCAGCACCAAAACCCCAAACAAAAAAATCCTAATAAGTCTAAGGTAATTATAAATCCTAATAGAGTCTAAGGTAATTTTGTGTGAGCACACACGGAAGGCCTTAAATTACATTGGCATTTTGGTATTCTCCATCAAGACTTGGAGTGAAGTTGTAGACAAGACATTGTTTGAAGTCAGAAAATTTGAGTTCTGGAAAAACTGCTATAACCAGCTCTGTTAGATTAGGCCTTACCTAGTTACACATGCAAGTCCAGATAGTGCCGAACCAGGAGATAGGGTGTCTACAGTCAGCGTCTGGGTCAATTCTGGGCACAGGGAATGGGGCCCCTGAAGTCACTCTGCTGCTTTCCGTCTGCCCACAGCCATGGTTGTCAGCTATAGACCTCCTGCCTCAGGGCTGCGGAGGATTCACCCAACCCCTGTTCATTTATTTTTCTATATTAATATTAGATTGGTACAATTTGGATTTTGGAGTAGAATTTATGTGTTAAGTTATTTTTATTAAAATGAATTCACAGCTGCTCCAATTAAAGATCAATATCAGAATCTATTCTTGGCGGCTGTCCCTTGGGCGCCCAGGTACTTGCACTGCCTGCTTGCTTTCTGCAGACGGAGAGATCTTTCCCTGCACTTTACTTGTGATATGTTGTCCTCTGCTCATCCTAGGAAATAATAACAGAAATTTTTGTTCAAGTTTCAAACAATGCATGATTGTCTAGGGACCAGAATGAGGGAATATTTGCTGAGCTTTCTTGTTTGGATGCTAAGAACATTTTATCAGAGTACTGGTGAAAATTGTCCCAGCTGGGTGGCTGTGGACCATGTTGATTACCTCAGGCTACATACGTGCACTCACAAGTAGCTTTTCAAGTTAACCCCAGTTGAAATCTTGGCTAAATAAAGACTGTGACTGGTCTAGACACTAAATAATATGCAAAGTCTAAAATAGTAGAAACTATTTCTGCTAAAGCAAAGTTTTAGATAGTAGAACTACTTGGCATAAAATACCTCTCATTTTTTAAGTCGTTGTGGTATATGTCCTTCCTCCTTGTGATTATAAATGTGATGAGTGTTGGAGTAGGTTCTGCTCGTTAGGAGCGTTCAGGATGGGCCTCTCTCACAGCACCCATGAAGTCTGTTGTGCTCTTTCACTGGGGTAAGCAACACTGAAAGATGGAAATGACCCTCAAGGAGAATAAACATCGGGCTCCACATGTCATGAAGTCCTACAAAATTGCCACTTAATGCTTAAATGTAATTTAATCACAGACAATACATTTTCCTCAAAATACAATGAATTTTTAAATTACAGGAGCAAAGGTTTCATAAAATGTGTGGTGGGCTTTGAAAGCTCTTTTCAGCACTTGCTAAACAGTTAACATGCACAAATGCAGTGACAGTGAATTATAGCTGTATTTTGGCACATCTGGCTAGTGAGGGGAGGGGACATGGAGAGGAAGGAATAGGAGACCTGACAGGGGCTGTGGGAGAGAAGGGGTGAAGGTCACTCAGGCCTCAGGAAGAGCATGGAGTTTTATTTATGTCTCTAAAAATGGGTAGAAATGCTTCTGGCCACCATTCACTGAGGACGATGACCCTCCCTGTCACCTTTTTCATGACCACTTCTTCACCAGGCTACTTTGTTCCCCAAACTTCCTGAGGCCTCCTGGTCAAGTGTAGGCTGGCTGGTGGAATAATAGCAACATCTTGTCCTCAGGCCAGCATCTTCTGAAATGGCAGTTCACTATACCCCAAGGCTGCAGAGGCTCAGAGAAATGGAATGAATCAAGGAAAAATCCGCCTGCTTGCTTTCTGTAGGTTTAGAGGTTTGGGACTAAAGGAAATGTAAGTAGTCACACAACCAAAGCAAGAACTTCCTTTGGCAGCTCAGAGATGAGTGTTGTAGCAACACCTGTTTTTACCAAAACATGTGAGTCCCAGTGATTTCATTGATCAGGGACCTGTTTTCTGTCTGTTCTGTGTGCTGCTGCTGGGGTTGGTAAATTGCAGAAGTCTCAGCACTTGCTGTAAAACTTGCACGTTTGTCCAACCCAAAGCATGGCCAGTGTTTCCAACACACCTCCTTTAACAGACTCTCATGTACACACAGTTCATGAAGTGGTCTTTCCACCACAGTATCCAGTTCATCTTTCATTTTGCCAATATTTAAAGTGTGTAGGTCTATTTGAGCCCCCAGAGATGCTAGGACAATGCCCAAGTCATGGACTTGCAATTCAGAGGCAGCTAGGTTTGCAACCTGGCTCAACCGAGTCCTGTGTGTTGAGTTTCTGCATCCCTTTAGTCACGTGTATTTGCGTCTATGATATATTTTGTTTGGCATTTTCATCACTAGATAATAGTAGAACTTTGCATAGTTTTCATTTGGATCGAATGAGGAGACAGTAAAGAAAACCCTTCTCGCCAGAAAAATTTGCATTTTGGTAATTTTACCTGAGTCTTCCTCTCCTCGTCATCCTTTAGGATATCGGGGAGCCTCTTCCACCCTCGAAAGAGGCAAGGACAGGGACCTCCGTGTTCTGCACTTTTAACTTCAAGGCTAAAGATAGAAGGGTTCTGCTGCTCTAGTCCTGGTGGGAACATGCTGGAAGACCACAGCGAGGCTGTGTTGGGCATGTGGGTCTAAAGATGTTGCAGCCTCATGGTGCAGTTAGCCCTGGGATCGGAGCCTGAGGTTCTTCCCAGAGTGGGGGACAGGAGGAGGAAGCTGGTAGATTCAAACCTCTGTCACCTGCTCTTCTAATGAGACCCCCTCACCAGGCCCTTCCTATTCCTAGTAGCTCTTGCTTCCCTGACATAAAGTGCTTGGTGACACAGATGGAGAGACGGGCATATCCTAGCAATAGCACCCACTGTCAGAAGTGCGTCCATGCAAGAATGAAGCGAAAATTTGATTTTTTAAAAAATTTTGCTCAGCTACTTCCATTATTCCCCTCATTCTAGATTCTTTAAACTGAGGATAACTGTATTTCAGCTACCTCACATGATTATCATAAAGAGAGAAAAACAAATGCACTTGATTTTTTTTTTTACCGTTAATTAGTACTTTCTAATAAATCATCCCCATATTTAGTGGCTTTAAACAGAAATTTCTATTTTTTTCAAACATTTCTACAGAGTAAGAATCTGAGTTGGTATGTCTGGGCAGTTGTGGCTTTGGATTTCTCACGAGGACACAGACTGGGGGTGTGAAGTGGGGCCTCTGCAGTGTCCTCTCTTCCACTGCCAGGGCTTGGACTGCAGAGTGCTGCTATTCCATCTGTCTTCCAAGGCTTGCTCTGGTTGCTGTTTGTTCCCCCAAACTGACATCCAGACCTAATTGCTGCTGTGACAGTGTCAGGAAGTGGGACCTTTGATAGGTGACTGGGCCAAGGCCGCACCCTCAGGAGTGGGACTGGGTCTGGTACACAGGCGGTGTCCTGCTTCCTTCTGCCTTCTGCCAGGCAATAATGTAGCACAATGTCCTTCTGTGGACACCAGCATCGACCTTGGACTTCCCGTCCCCAGAACTGCAAGTGGATCAGTTCCAGCCGTGAAGTTCCTGGGTCTTGGTGTTCTAAGATGGTGCATTAAAAGGTGCTGAGTTACTGCAGTCATGAAGGGAAAGGTCACCCTGGGACTAGATCAGAAAGTCTCCAACTGGACTTCCACTGGGACCATGAACTTGGCCGGTGTTTTTAACGTCTCTCAACCAATGTTTCCTCCTCTGTAAAGTGGAAATCCTGATATTTCCCTCTGAATGAGCAAATTCAGTGACCTAGCACTTTATAAAACAGAATGGTGTCCACACATTGAATGGGAAGGACATTCCATACATACTTGTTCAACAGCAGCATTGTCTTTAAATGGGCATGGCAGGTGCGTGCTGTGTGAGCGGCTATTTCAAGCCGGAGAGGCTGGGGGCCTGAGTGTCCCAGCAGGAAGACGGGGGTCGTCCTGGTGTCTTGTTCCTACTTCTTTCAGGGGTGCTGTGCGGGCTCTCAGCAGCCTCTTCAGGAGTCCACTGCTCATCTCTGCAGTTGCTTTGCACACTCTGTCTCCCCACTGCCCAGGGGATGCGGCCGGTCCATAGGACTTCCTGAACTGAACCTGGTACCCTGAGAGCTCCGCATCACTTCTTAACTTCTGCCCTATGTTCTTAAATCTGCCTTTTACGTTATGAACCAAGCAATGCCCTCCTCAGTTTCCCACAGGCCTCCCCTAAACTCTTCTGATGAGCCATTCACTACTTAGACCCCTTAATCGCTTCCTTGCTTTGCAAGTTTTGCCACCGATATTCACTCTATTCACCTGAAATTAACTGATGCTTTTGTTCATAGTGACAACGATGGCATATTTTATATTTTTTGTGTTTTTATTTTTAGGCAAATATAGACAGAATATTTTCCTTTTGAGGGAAAATAGTTCTATTTTAGCAGATAACCCTCTTCTAACATGATGACGTTAATTCTTCATTCTTTCTATAATTTTATTATTCCCATAAAGAAGAAAAATATAATTATGAAATACTTAACTTATGTAATTGTATCAGTAGGCACTACTAGATAGAATATCTCTTAAGAAAAATAAAAATGCTATTTTTGATATAATGAGGGAAATTTTTCCCAAGTCAAATTATCTTCATGGGATAATGAAATAAAATATTGCTCCATTAATCATATAAGAACATAATAGAAGAAAGGTAGTGGGTGTGTTTTACTTTTATTTTTCATTTTCCTGATATATACTAGAATATTTGATTGCACAAAGTGCCAATTTTTAAAGTATAATAGCACTATTAGCTAAATACATTCTTAAAAGCCCCAAAATATATCTTTAAGTGATTTTTGGGTCTCACGGATTAACTATGTGAGAATTATATCACATGCAGGGACCTCATTAAGGGGGATTTATTGTTTATTTTCTGCCTCTAAGCACATTGTGAATAATGTTCAGTAAACAATGTTCCTTGATTTTAAGGAAGTCAGATCTTCCAAACTTAGTGAGTATTTTCTACAAATCCATGATCCAGTATGTCTTCAGGTCCTTCCTGTGCCTGACACCCACTATTAAGTACTGGGCTTTTTAATGCCCATCTTCAGTATGCAACAGCTCCTTTTACAGAGGAATGGTTCCAGTGACAGGGAGGAGAAGGTCTCTTATCAGTGTGGAGCAAAGACACAAGGGAGATGAATAGGGGGTGAGTTTAAGCATTTTAAAATATTGTTCAATAATGTAAAATTTTATTTTCAATAGTTTAAAGCTGTTTTTATCTAAGCTTCAGGAACATATTAAAAGAAGTCACATTTCAATAAAAGATATGGTAATTCCTAATACATAATGGAAAATGTATTTCTTTAATGTGACATTTTGACATAAAGGGAACTTGCATAAATATAAAGTGAAGTCATCCAACAAATGTTAATTGTGTATTCTACTTTACTCTCTCTGAGCACTCTTGATATATATGATCAATTGCAGGTTATATCAGCTGCGCTTGAGGATTTGCATCTAGCTGACACCTTCATGTTTTATTCATTTGCTCGAAATTGAATTATTTTTCCTAAAATTCTTTTGCTTCTCTGAATGTGTTTTCCTTATGTTCTGGAGAACAGTAGATACAATCCAGCGTCTATGAACTAACAATAATTGCCTAAACAGCATCACGGACAGTGCCTTACATGCAGTAAATGGTAAGCAAATTCTTTTAAACTGGGTGAATGAAATGCTCTAACCTGAACAGAGAGTGCCGCAGAGTCCATGTTGGTGTCAATTTCTCCACCCGTCCTGCTGCTCTGTTCTCGGCCACACTGTGAAGCACTTTGTGGCTCCGAGGTCCAGGGGTACTGCTCTCGCTCTGCACCAGCACCCTGAGTGCCTGGGGTGCTGCTGGCGGGAGGCGGGTCCACAGCTCCTTCACCAGGTGCGCGTGCATCTCCAGGAACTGGGAGGCAACTGGAGGGAACTGCGTGGAACAGCATCTCCTCAGTGGATTTGCAGAAATCGGAGCAACCTGCTGATGGCGGCTCTAATGAGGGCTTTCTCTGTCACTTCAGATCCACAATGACCTCATCTAGGGTGGGAGAGAAGGTCCATTCTCCTTCTGTATAATCTTTTCCTTTTGGACTTGTACATGCTGTCAGAGTCAGTGGGGTTCCAGCCCACCCCCCCCCCGCAACTTCTCCTCCTGAAATAGGAAATCTAATAACACCTCCTCCCTGCCCTCCTGTCTCTCTCCTTATATTTATCAGAGTGTTTTCTTGATTGCAAGGTGGAGGCACACGCACATACACACCCACCCACCCTCAGAAACTTGGGGACATGTGTGCCAGTGGGCTGCCGGAGTGTCATGCCAGTGGAGAACTCGTGTGACTTCAGCTTGGCTGACTGAGACAATGATGCCTTAGTAGAGATGGGACGTCAACGTGCAGGTCGAGCATGCGTCCTCCCTGTGTTCTTGGGTTCTGGTTGAAATCTAGACTCTGGGGTGCTGCTGCTTTCCTGAGGTCCAGTTGCTGGCTCTCCTGTTGTGCTGTGGGAAGTGAACACAAAGCCCTGCCCACCCGGTGCCTGGGGTTTCCTTTAGGAAGGCAGGTGAGCTCCCAGGGAAAGCCAGAGTCCTCTCCTTGGGACATGGTGTCCTAGCCCTGGGTTCTGTGAAGGTCGGAAGTGCAGAGTGCGTGCTGCAGCCACCTCCCAACAGCAGAGAGAGCCTCTGGCAGAGCCATGGCCTCCTGAGGACGGGGGCTCACTGGTCACTTCAGGTGTTTAATCTGGGAGTGGACATTAGTTCCTGTGACCTGTTAGGACAAAAATGAATGAGAAATCAGAAGAAAGAGGTCCTGTTGATGGGCTGGTTTCTTATGCTCTGCGTCGGATTTGTAGACCATCGATTTGTTGACCTCCTGCTTCGGTTTCGGCTGCAGTGGGAGCCCCCACAGCCCACACCATGGAGAGTATATTCCAGATTTATTAAAGGGAAAAATATGGAAATTTGCTTTCCTAGTTTTTAAAAAATAATCTTTAATTGACAAATAAAATTGTGTCAGCCTGAGGTATGCAGCCTGATGTTCCAAGACCTGCACAGCTTGGGGCATGGGTAGATGGATCTAATTAGTATGAGCTGGACCTCACGTGCACTACGTCCCAGACACATTTTGTAATTGTTCTAAAGACACTTAAAATACATTCCCTTAGCAACTTTCAAGTATGAGCTGCCTGGTTATTAACCACTGTCCTCACCGGGTCCAACAGCAGACCTTTCCTGCTGGTCTTGCTAACAGCTTTTTGCCATTTGACCAACATCTGCCCTGTCCAGCTGCTCTTTGCTCCCCAGCCTCAGCTGGTGACACCCACCATCCTACTCTCTGCCTGAGTTGGAGTCTTTCAGACTCTGCCCAGGAAGGAGATCACGTGGCTTTGGGGTTGGGAGCCTGGCTTATTTCACTTAACGTCCTCCAGGTTCATATACGATGTTGCTAATGAACCACAACCGTTAGGACGCTATTGTCAAGAAAGACAGAAGATGACACCTGCCCATGAGGGTGTGGGGAAAGGGGACCTTGTACACTGTGGGTGAGAATATGAATGACATCACCACCATGGAACAGGGCGTGGACACTCCGAAAAAAAAAAAAATGCATGACTGCCAGATGATGGAGCAACCCCACGACCGAGCAGTCATGCAAAGGAAATGGGGTGAGCATGCCAAAGAGACATCCGCACCCCCACGTTTATTCCAGCACAGTTCACAGTGGTCAAGATAGGGCATCGAGCTTGAAGTCCATCAGTGGGGGTGGGTGTAGACACAGCTGGACACTAATCACCTTTCAAAGGAAGGAGCTCCTGTCCCTGGGCTGGTTTCTGAGGCTCTGCCTCCTCTGCTGGCACCAAGGAGCCCTGCAGACTCCACAGAACGAAGGCAGGTGTGGAAGGTCCCCTTCCTCACCTGTGGACTTAGATCCACCCACTGCCCCACAGCAGCGTCCTGTCTCATTGCAGAAGAAACAACTTGAGGGCTAGGAGCAGGAGGGATTCCCCAGCAAGGGATTCCCTTGGCCCCATAGCCGAGAGGTAGGTGGCCTTAGAATTATTGAAGACTCGGGATGATACACCTTGAGGAGCACTTTCAAGTCGGACATTGCTTTGGGGGAAACAGTCAACAGCCTTACACTTTCCACGTAGCCCACTATGATCGGCATGACAAAATGTCCAGCCAAACAGCCATGGACAAGACTTTCCTATGTTCCTTATTTCAGAGACCACGGGCACTAGCTTAACTGGTGCTGATAATTGTTCAGAAATGTGCACTGTGTGACTGCCACAGGGTACTCATCACGAGCACTTAAGACTTGGAGCCTTAAGCCTCCACAATGGGCCTCCACAGCCACCCCTCACTGACATACTGAACACTGAGCCTATCTGGCTGAATGACCTGCTTCAAAGAAGCCTACCTATTTGACAGGCAAGAGGACTTAGATTGAAACACACAAGATCTGACCACCTGCCCAAGCTACCCATCCTGAAATTGAACTTCAATAGTTCAGTACACATTTTTCCAGTGCAGTATAACCCACTGACACAGTCATAGAATATCAAACATGACTCAGTGTCTAAAACCAAACACTGGAGCGTGTATGGAACTCATGCAGTCCGAGGAAGCTATTTGGCACAGAAGAAGGTCCACTGAGCTGGTTCTATAAGCCTGGGGTTGGGGAGCATTGGCCAGCTCTAATGCCACAGGCAACTGGCACTGTGGGTATCTCACGGCAAAGTGGAAAGTAAAATGACACAGACCGTTTCTGCAGAGGAGGAAAATGGCCAAGAGGCAGGAAGGCAAGCAGCACCCCGTGGCTGAGCTGCACAGGAGCCCCTGACCAGGACGGACAGTTCCAGTGGAGCCACCCTCTGGAGGCAGCTGTGTCCCACCGAACTCTGGGGACAGGGATGTTTCAGCTGTGCCCCAGTGGGAGGGGCCTTCCCAAGAGTCACACTGCAGCCACAAGAACTCCAAACTCAGGGAGTCTCACAGGCTGTTTTTTTTTCTTTTTTTCTTTTTCCCCTGCTAGTTAAAGATTGAATTCCCATAATTTAACTGCAGAGTAAGCACCATTTGGTAAAGAAAGGAGTTAATTTGGCGAGAATATTAGGTTCATTGAAAAACTAAGCTTTTCTATTACATGTAGGGGGAAATTACGTGGAATCAGAGCGGTCCATACATGGGCACCGTCGCGGAGATACTGGCTGATATGGTCTGGTCACACCAGCCCTGCTAGCCTTGTGTGGAGGGTCCCAGGTGTCACCTCCTGGTTCCAGTGCACTTCCTCAGGCACGAGCTGGAGAACTGAAGGGCAGCAGTCCACACAGATAGGACGACTTTTGGAATTAATGAGTTTAATAATGTCTTGTTCCCTCTGTATATTGATTTTAAAGAGGGATCTGTGAGGTTTAAACCTATTAATAAGTTATGTTCCTCGGTCAACAATGTACAAATGAGGTTTCTTAATATGCATTTAGGTTACGCTGGCAGGATGTTTCCAAATTTAAGTTTATATGTGCGTGTAGCTATACTTACCCCATAAATGCCGAGGTAAGATCACTGCCAAACAACTGTTTTGGTGTATTTTTATCTTCACTATTTATAGTTGTGATACTTCTAAATAAAATATAGGTAAAATAGTGATGTGACAGAGAGTTTCCATCTTGATTTAAGGAGAAAGCTGATGGCATTTATAAAGAAATGTTCCATTACTAGAGCTCTGAAAACAGATTCTGTAGTCCATTACGTTTCTTCTATCTTTTTTTGGATAATGAACATTCTAGAATGTTCTGGAAGAACTTTAGTCACATCTTCCCCTGCCATGACTTGGTAGACACAATGGGAATTAATAAACACTCAACAATTTTTCATATGCTAAACATGTTCCAAACTGAACATTTTATCTCAGAAAACAATAGTATTCCACTTGAGAAGCTCAAAACTTGTTTCTATGATGCAAGTAGAGTCAGCACTTACAAAACAAGGCCAAAGGCCACGTCTGATGTGTAGGATATGCTAAGCAATGTCACGCAATCTACAGACCCCTGTGGCTCAAAGTCAAGATAATGTGTTTCAGGAGGAAGTCCTCTGTGCCCCCTGGAGACCCATCAGCTTAGCCCCCACAGGCATCAACTGAGGGACAACAGAGTCTGGGGAGCACCCTCCATGCTCTGGGCTCCCATCGTGGCTCTTCTGTTGGACCGCTAGGTCCTTGGAGTTACTAATGGAGCCTGACACTCTACGGCACTGGTCAGTGTAATCTGAATTGTCAGCCAACTCATGTGCTCACTCAGTGTGTGACTTTGCAGGTGACTGCTTGGCTTATGGAGGTGTTGTTAGCATTAAGTTAATGTTGCATTCTGGAGAAGACCCTACCTGGCCATGGGAGCGTATTATTTCTCTATGTTGTGGGGCTAATACTTTGACAGAGATTTTTCAAGTGTGTGCGTGAGGGATGATGGCCTGGAGTCCCACAGTCTCATGGTGTCATTCATGGTAGCATCGGTGCAATGATGGCACCATTAAGTCTTCTTCCCTGTGGTCTATGCAAGAGAACACGTGGGTTCAGATAACACCTCCTTAAATGTGGGTTAGAACTCACTGTTGAAGACAGTTGGGCCTGAAGTTTTCTTTATGGGGAGTATTTAACAAATTCATTTTTTTTCAATAGACAATGAAACACTGTTTTTATGTGTTTCCTGTTATTTCTGGTAATAGCTGACTTTCAAAAATTTTGACACAATGTCTTTAATTTTTCTGTGAGGTCCTTTTAACACTTGTAGTGTACATTGCAATAACCCCTCTTTTGTACTGATAACTTGTGTTTTTTCTTATTATTTCCTTCTCTTTCTCTCTTCCTTCCTTCCTTCTTCCCTCCCTCACTCCCTCTCTCTTTCTTTCTTTATCTAAAAAGATCTCTTTAAAATTTTTTGATGTGAGCTCCGTCTGTTGATGAGCCGATGACAACAAATGATCTCAACTTTTTCTCTTAAAAAGAATTATCTTTGATTTTTGAAAGATATTATCACAAACTAGAACTCTCAGACCTCTTGACTGGTCCCACAGGCACCGTGGACCACGCACTTTCCCCAGACCCCCTTCTCTCCTTTCCCAGGCTGCCCCACCTCAGCTTGAATGTGCTCGGGATCCCAGGCTCTTTCTTCCGTGGTGTCTCTTCTGCGGTCAATCTCATCCGGTATATTTTTCATTTCAATCTTTACATTTTCTAACTCTCTATGTGCCGTTAACTTTTATTGTTCCATATACTCCCTCAACATGTTCATTTTCTGAAAGCCCTCTAACTCTTCTGAGTAGCTACTTTAAAGTCATTAAACTCATAATTCCATTATCTTCTTCACTTCTACATTTAGTTCATGGATGGATTTTTCTCTGGGTCACTTTTTTTCCCCTCTTTTGTGTGTTTTTTGGTTTTTTAATTGTCTTCTTGAAACACTGAACATAGCGAGGTTGGTGTGTTGGAATTTCATTGTCTTACTTTAAATGCTGTGAAGTTGTTGGAAGTTAACATCTCCAAGTCTTGTGTTAAGATCTGTGAGGGAGGCTGTGAGGGAGGCTTTTCCCCAGGTTGGTTCCCTGTGAATTGTAAGGTGTGAATCTTCTGGGCCCTCAAGTGACCCTGGCTTTCCACCTTCCCCAGCTCTGACCGTGAGGAACTGTGCCATGCTCTCCCCGCTGCACCTTCCAGTTGTTCTTTGCCCAGCTTCGTAGGGTTTTATACCCCATGTCAGGTTTATATTCAGGCCAAGACTCAGCGAGAACCTGTGAGAGTTCATGGAGCTCTTTCTCTGCGTTGGACCCTTTTCTCTGACATTTTATCATGTAAATTGCAATTTCCTCCGTTTCACTGATGCTGTAACTTTGCGTCTTAAGCTGAGTTTGATGGTGACCTCTGTGAGTGTTCTTAATTCCTGAAGTGATGTACAGGAGGCGCCTCAGGCAAAAGTCTTGGGGGAGTTTTGTCATTGTGTGTCTTTGTCATTAATTTCCCTCATCTCAAGATTTACAGTCTAGCACCACATGTGGTCCGAGATCCAAGCCTTTCCTCTGTAGATGTTGCCCAGTTCTCCTGCTGTTTCTGTGGAATTAGAATCCCCTTATCAGTTACACATTTTCATCAGTGGAATAGTTTCTCATGTTTTATCTGAGTAATACCATGCAATTAATATTTTGAGCATGATTAAACTATTACATAAGATTGCAAATATTGCATCATTTTCATTTTTTTAAACTGAATGAAATTTTGGAAAGCTAAAACTCGAGAATTTTCATTATAACTAGGAACTCTTCTGTTTTGTCCTTTCCAAAGAAACTTGTTTCCTTTATACAGTGACAATTAATGAAATGGGAATCCAGGTATTTGTTTTCACCTCTTCTTGCTGTTCACATTGCATGACACACAGATGATTTTTGACACGTCTTTTCTAAGATTATGGTACCTCCAGGATAGACCTCAGGATAGAGAGAGTGCCTATACGTGTGATGTCCACATAGAGGCAAATGTGTGCATGCTCTGTGTGTGTGTGTGTGTGTGTGTGTGTGTGTGTGAGAGAGAGAGAGAGAGAGAGAGAGAGAGAGAGAGAGAACCTGTGTGTGAGAGAATGCAGTTTTTAGTAAATTGTACATTATTCTCTGGTGTCATTCAAATTCTAAGCTGAAGTTTGGCTTGGCATATGTTTAGTACAGCAAAACTACAGGATATTGAAAAGGCAAATGAATTTGAGTGAGATTCCTGATGTATTCTCCTATTAATTGTAAGTTTTTAAGGACATTATGTGCCAGTGCTTTAGATTATTTTTGGACAGAATTGGAGGTGATTTAACTAACTCAGAAGCAATGGTTACAATTGACACAAGATATGTAAATTACCCAGCACCATGCCAGGTACTGAGTTATATTTCAATTGGGGTAGATATTTTTCTTCATCATTAACAAACTCCTGAATTGGTTCTCAGCATAATCTGAATGCCAACCATTCAACTAATAATCAACACAGAGCACAGAGGCACTGCCCCCCCCTGTGGAGTGGACAGGCACTCACTGCACCTGACCCTTCCTGTTCAGAGGCTTCACCTGCTCACCTCTCTCTTGTTTCAGTCTCTTTAGTGTTTCCCCAAAGATGGTTCTGTAATCACCATATTAGCTTATTACTGAAGAGTCTGCTCATATATTACTATTCCTTAGAGATATGTGCCTCTGTATGGCTCGCTGACGCTACCCCTCAACCACTCCTTCTGGCAAAATGCCAGGCACCATCTTTACTTGGTTGTGGCTCTCAACATGCCTCTGTATCAGAAACATGTGAATGCTAAAATTATCCTACAAAATCAAAAGTGTGGACCTCCATTGGCAGGGCACAATGTATTCCAACACTCACCCAAAACAGTGGAGCCTACGTCCACTAACAGGAAGCCCAAAGGCTGCTCTGTTGTTCTCCACAATTCAAATACTCAGCTAGAATTATAGTCTAGTACCACATGTGGTCCAAGACCAGTGGTACAGAATAGAAGACATAGAGACAAACCTGCATAAATACAGTTATTTCATGTTAGACAAAAGTGCTATAAACATGCATTTGAGAAAAGATAATGTCTTCAACAAATGGTGCTGGGAAAAATCCATATGTAGCAAAATTAAATTAATCCTCTATCTCTCACCATGCACAAAACTCAAAATGGGTCAAGAACCTAGGTATTCACCAGAGACCCTGCGCCTAGTAGAAGAAAAAGTAGGTCCAAGTCTCCATCATGTTGGTTTAGGAAGTGAATTACTCAGCAAGACTCCTAAAGTGCAAGAAGTACAGCTTTTCACAGCACAGGAAACAATCAAGAATATAAAGAGAGAGCCTATAAAATTGGAGAAAATTTTTACTACCTGCACCTCAGATAGAGCATTAGTTTCTCAGATATACAAAGAACTCAAAAAACTTAACACCCCAAAACAAACACCCCAAAACAAATAACCCAATAAATACACGGCAAACAAACTGAAGAGACATTTTACCGAAAAGGAAATATGATCAGTCAACAAACATATGAAGAAATGTTCAATATCTCTAGCAATTAGAGCAATTAGAGAAATGAAAATTAAAACTACATTGAGATTTTATCTCACTTCAGTCAGAATAGCAATTATCAAGAATGCATGTAACAATAAATATTGATGAAGATATGGGAAGAAGGTACCTCATACATTGCAAATTTGTGCAACCACTATGGAAAGCAGTGAGGATATTCCTCAGAACACCTGGAATAGAACCACCATTTGACCCCATTATCCCATTGCTCAGTACATATCCAAAGTATTTAAAATCATCATATTATAGTGATGTGGCCACATCAGTATTTATAGCAGCTAAATTCACAATAGTTATTAAGCTTTGGAACCAACCGAGGTGTCCTTCAACAGATGAGTGTATAAATAAAATGTGGTATATATACACAATGGACTATTACTCAGCTTTAATGAATAATGAAACTATGGCATTTGCCAGTAAATGGATGGAACTGGTGATTATCATGCTAAGTGAAACAAGCCAGTCCCACAAAACCAAAGGTCAGATCTTCTCTCTGGTATGTGGATGCTAACACACAATGGGGGAGGAAGAGAAGAATAAAAGTTCATTAAATTAGACAAAGGGAATGATGGGAAGGGAGGGGTAAGTGGGGATAAAACTAGGAAAGACAGTAGAATAAACTGGACATTAATTTTCTATGTTCATATATGAATACCCAACCAGTGTAACTCCACATCATGTACAACCACAAAAATGGGAATTTATATTCCATGTATATATGTCAAAATACATTCTCCTGCATGTATAACTAAAAAGAACAAACAAAAAATAAAATATAAAATAAGAAAACAAATATTCTTTTGATAAATAAAACATATTGCAACACAATACTTACTTCTGACAAACAAATCACTTAAGACAGATCAAGAATAGACAAAGGGATAAGTAAAATACTGATGATATTTTGGTTGAAAAAAATAGGTTAAATATTATTGTAACTGTATATTCTGTTATACTTTTTCATAGAAGTTAGTCTTTTAATACTTAAAGTCCAAAATTAGTGGATCTTTCAGATAATAGAAGACATAGATTTTAAGACAGTTACATAAGAGAATTTGAATACTTACAGTTACTATCAGAAAACCCTATATTCCACTGTTGGAAATACTCTATCTCCTTTTTCTGTATTTTCAAATGATTACTTTCATGGGCCGGTTTCTTTTCCCTTGTGATTTTTATAAGCAATTAGACTTTCTAAAGAGTAGGATGAATGTAAAACAGTCTACTTCTAGGTCACAGATGTGTGTCAAAAGGAAATTAAATCTCATCTTTCCAAGCACCAAATATCAGTAGGTAAAGGAAGAAACACCAAGGAAATGAACTTCACTCAGGGCACAATTTTAATGGAAATGTATTCTGGATCTTGTTCAAGTCCTTGGCATTTTAGAACATATTTTGCTGAACTGCATACTCAGTGTCTCGTCCTGCGTTTTGGCTTCCGGGTACAATTTAAAATGGAAAAACTAATTTGCAATCCTTAACTCTTTGGTCCTTGATTACTGGAAACACTCCCCCCTTTCATACACAATATCGCTTTCATATTTGGTAAGAACAGAGATTTCATGTCTCCTTTTTATCATCAGTTCTATAATTTTTTAAAATGTCATAAGTTAAAATTTTTACTTTTTAATTTTATTTTCATTTTTTTGGATAAACCTCTGATGTTAGACTGTACAATGAAAGGTATTTAATATATATTTTTAAAGCATTTTTTTACATTTTAAAATATTTCAAATGTAACAGCATTACAAATGTATATAATTTGCACATCCTTTTATGTACATTACTTCTAATATGCACTTATAAGTACATACATGTAAGGATTTCACAGCCCTAATGAAATTGTTTATCTGGCAAACTTTTCTGCACATTATTGGAATTCTCGTAAACCATATTAATGTATTTTTTAGAAATCACTGTAGCACAGTATTTTAGAATGTTCTGTTGCCACTGTATACTCATTTGAACTTTCATTTTTTTTCTGTGCCTTAAGGAGGGAATAGCCTGAGCTGTGTGGGAAGAAGTGAATCCATTCACTTCTTCCCACATAGCTCAGGTTATATGGTTATATCCTTATAACCCCGCATTCTGGCCAAAAAAATGTGGATTTAGTGCAGGCTGTTAGTTCATGGCTATGTTACTTTTTTGTCTTTTAAGATCTCTCTGGGACCAGCTCTGTGTGACTGAGAATGATACGTCATGCATTCCTACCCAGGTGCTCCTAGCCCAAGACCTTAGCTAGCTTCTGGATGTCTGGCTGTAAGTCAGGAGTGACTTGAACCCTGCCTTGACTTAGAATGCACAATCAGAGCCGGACCACCAGCCGGAAGCAGTGTGTGAAATACTGTGGATCTATATCGTGGAGGTGGGGGTTCAGGAACAGAGAGCCTGATGTGGACGATCAGAGATAAAGCTAGGGAAGAGGTGGCAGAGGGAAGAAGGGACTCATGTCAGTTCTCCAGGTGGGTGGCCACTGTGATCTGAGCCAGCACTTATCAATGGGGTGCGAATGAACAACTGGGAGCCAGGGGATTTAAATGCCACTTGATAACTAAATTCAGAAAGCATTTGTGAAGAAGGAGTGAAGAGTGACCTCTGGCGCCCTAGGGACAACCGTTGATTGGATAGAGGTGTTTTTTGCTGGCTTGAGGATGCAGCAAGAAATGTGGATATGCTTTGTTGAATCACAAGTCTAATTTTTAAACCTCACAAATTTTATGTATCTGTGGGGCCGTGTAGTGGATATGCACAACCACAAAAATGGGAAGTTTCTTAAAAATGGACAAAAGGCAGGGATTACCAGACTATCTAAAGATAAAGTGTTTACAAAGAAACTCTGTAGCTTTAGACAGGTTTGAGGTGGAATGTAACCCAGAAAAATTCCAGGGCTCAAGAAGACAATAGATAAATAGAAATTAACCATTCTGAAGGAATAGAAGTAGTAAAGTGAAATAAAGAGGAATCAGCAGAAACCCTGGGATAGATGTGCAATAGTCGTTCCAGAGGAGAAGAGGGAGAGAAAATGACACAGTAAAGGCTGCACACCACCGGCTGAAATGTCCCCAATTTGATACTACCTCCCATTTTAAAAAACAATACAGACAACAAACATTAAGCAGAAACAATCCCAAGAGATTTATCTAAATTCAACTTAGTCAAAGTTGGTGGCCAAGGATGCAGAGGAAATCCTGAAAGCAACAAAAGAAAAATTAGTTATCACATGTAGAGAAACAACCATGTGATTAATGACTGACATAATCAGAAACCAGGTAGGCCACAGAAAGACACAGTCAGTGACAAACCAGATATTCCATGCCCAAGAAAATTGTCCCTCCAAAAAGACGACAGAAAGCATTCCTAGACAAATGATGACTGAGCTACTTCAATGCTAGTACTTCTACCTTACAAAAAATAGCCAAGGAAGGTCTTCAGACAAACAAGATGGCTCCAGACAACGAAGAACCAAATACCCAGAAGGAGACAAGAAAATAGGAAAGACTGTGGGATACCATCATATCCTCTCTCTCTCTCTCCTACCTGCCCCTCCTGTCTGTCTGTCTGTCTCTCTCTCTCTCTCTCACACACACACACACACAAACATATTTACATTTATGAGTCTTTAACTTTTATAAAATATAAAGTTCATTTGTATCTTTACATTTTCCACAATTTACATTTCCCAGATTTAATATTACATAAAGTAATGAATAAAATATTATATTGCTGGATTTTTAACTTTTATAAATTGAAGATAGTAGATTTGACAATTATAGCACAAAACAAGGGGAGAAAAAAAAGATACCCTCTAACAACTTTGCTGTATCTTATCAGAGCTCATTGTAGATGAGGCTGAGTTGTATTATGTTATGTTTAAGTAAATATATTTATACCTTGCTGAGAGCCACAGCTGAGTTGGAATGGCCCCTGGCATTTTGCCAATAGTATTGATTGACAGGCGAGGCATTACTATCCGCCTCGGCCGCTACTTTGCAGTTCTCACGCTACTTTGGAGTTCTCCTGGGGATTCCCAGGGATTCCCAAAGAGTTCCCATTGGTTGGGGAAGTGCAGGAGAAGGGATTTCCAGAGGATATTTGCAGTTGCTGTTTCCTGGAGGAGCCGCGTGTCGGTCGGAAGATTTCCCAGGAGCGTGTGTGAAGTGTGCTGGTAGAGTTCAGAAATAAAGTTTGTTCCTGCTTCAGTGGCTCGTGAATTGTGCCCAGCCAGACTGCGGCATTTGGTGGCCTGTGTGGGGAATGCCTGAAGCTCGGGGGTAAGTGAAATTGCTCGCCCCTAAGGGAAGGTGAGAGAATGGGTGACCATTTCAAAAAACAATGTGTTCTTGTTTTGATTTGTTTTGTTTGTTTCAAGCTGCGTATCCCTAGAACTTTCTCAGGCAAACTGGGAAAAATGGTTGGCTCAAGGTTTGAAGTTGTTCGCCCCTGAGGAAGAGATAGAAATAGACCACAAATGCACATGTCAAGAAAACAGGAAAATTGATACAATGATTTTTTGTTCCTTTTTTGTTTCATTCTGTTTCGGTTTTGTTTTGTTTTATCTTATTGGGTTGCGTTATCTTTATACTAGATTAGAAATTAGTAAAAAACAAACCGAAAGAGTGTTAAGTAAATTGTTAGAGGTTCAGAACATGGAGAAAGACATTTTAGATCAAGTAAAAGAGAAGGTCTCTCGAGCTAGTCAGATAGAGGAAGAAAATTTAATGGAAGAAAGCTTACAGGAGAAAGAGCTATTAGGGAAAAAGCTACAACAGGAGGCTGCTACTAACTCCATTCTATCACCAGAGGGCGTAATTCAACCAACAGCTCCACCTATAGAGACAGCTGAGTGGCCCTCAACCCCCGTAGGTGATAGATGGGATCCTGAGATAGGACCTCAAAGATTAGCATGCCCTGTACTTGAGCAGGCAGGAGGGCAGCGAATTCACCGTGCTTTAGATTTCAAAACAGTGAAGCAGTTAAAGGAGGCTGTAACAACCTATGGTCCTCAAGCACCCTTCACTGTAAGCATGGTCGAATCCATTACCAACTTGGACATGACGCCAGCAGATTGGGCTAGCATGTGTAAATCTGTGCTAAATGGAGGACAATATTTGTTATGGAAGGTTGACAATGAGGAATTTTGCATGGAGACGGCTAGGTGAAATGCAGCAGCCGGTTACCCTCAAAGAAATCTAGATATGATGTTAGGAAAAGGACCTTATGAGGGTCAACGGCAACAAATTGAATATGATCCTGCTATATATGCACAAATTGCTGGAGACGCAGTTAGGGCATGGAAGACTTTACAAGGACATGGAGATTTACAAGGTCAATTATCTAAGGTAATACAGGGAGCTAATGAACCTTACACTGAATTTGTAGATGGGCTTATTCAAACAGCTACCAGAGTTTTGGGGGATACAGAACAAGCAATGACATTAATTAAACAACTGGCTTATGACCAAGCAAATCGTTGGTGAGGAGAGGTCATTAGATCATGGAAATATGGAGATTTAAACACATATATTAAATTATTTAGAGACATTAATGAACAAGGGCAAGTCTTGGCAGCAGTACAACAGGCTTTAGATGCCAGGCCAAAAACATGCTACAATTGTGAACAAACAGGACATTTTAAAAGGAGTTGCCCCATAGGAGGAGGATTAAACAAAGCTAGATATCTAAGGAGTAGAATACCAGGTATTTGCCCACAATGCCGTAGAGGGAGGCATTGGGCTACTGAATGCCATTCTCAAACCACCATAGAGGGTACTCCGTTATCAAAAACAGACAAGGACCAGGTGTTTACCCACGATATCATGGAGATATCATGGAGATATTGCCTGAAGCAAGAAAGGCATTAAAAGTTATTGAAACATATATGGAAAATATGCATTTGGATAGAATTGATATAAGTTTGCCTTTATTATTTATTGTACTACCAACAAAAAATATTCCTACAGGAGTATTTTGGCAAGAAGGTCCTTTATTGTGGATACATTTATCTTATTCTCCTAACACTATTCTTACTAGGTATCCTGAGGCTGTAGGACAATTAATACTCAAATGAATAAAAGCAGCAAAGGGAGTGTTTGGAATTTCTCCCAATAAAGTTATTACTCATATACTATGGATCAAATTGATGAGTTAGCTAATGAGTTAAATACTTGGGCAATAATCATGTGTAAATCTAATGTTTCACTTGATAATCACTTACCATCTAATCCTTTGTTGTCTTTTTGGTCTTCGCATCCTGTAGTTTTTCCAAAAATGACAAGAAAAACACCTATCATGAATGCTCCATATGTATTCACTGATGGGTCAAATAATGGTACAGCAGCAGTAGTTACCCCTGATCAAACTTTTACATTTTTAGTACCCAAACAATCAGCTCAAAAGGTAGAGCTTAATGCAGTTTTACAAGCTTTTGTGATGTTTAAAGATTCTGTATTTAATTTATTTTCTGATAGTCGTATATAGTTAATGCTATAGTATCCCTTGAAGATGCTGGTAGGATTTCCCCTTCCTCTACTGTTTTCTCTTTGTTTTCCACTATACAAAGTCTAATCTGGGACAGAAAAGATCCATTCTTTATAGGACATATCAGGGCACATACAGGATTGCCTGGAGCCCTTAGTTTGGGCAACAATTTAGCAGATAAAACTACACATGACATACATATTTTCTCTACACTAGAAGAAGCTACAAATTTTCATAAAAGGTTCTATGTCAATGCTAATACTTTACAAAAGCATTTTAAAATAACTAAGGAACAAGCTAGACAAATAATAAAACAATGTCAAAATTGTGTGACCTTTTTACCACAAGTTTATCTTGGAGTCAATCCTAGAGGATTGATACCTAACCATATTTGGCAGATGGACGTCACACACTTGCCAGAATTTGGAAAATTAAAATATTTGCATGTTACAGTTGATACTTCTTCTGGATTTTTGATGGGCTCCCTTCATGCCGGAGAAAAAACTAAAGATATTATAGCTCATTGCTTACAAAATTTTGCCACTGTGGGCATTCCAAAACAGTTAAAAACAGATAATGGTCCTGGCTATACCTCTATCTCTTTTAAACAATTTTGCTCATCATTTGGCATTACTCATATAACAGGAATCCCATACAATCCACAGGGACAAGGCATAGTTGAAAGAGCTCATCAAACTATTAAAATGTACTTATTAAAGCAAAAAGAGGGAAGTGGGAAGTGGTATATATCCCCCAAAGATAAACTTAAAATAACCCTTTTTACTCTAAACTTTTTAAATTTGGATTCATCAGGGCTTAGTGCTGCAGAAAGGCATATGTGCCCAAAAAATGTACATAAGCCTAAGGTACTTTGGAAGGATATTCTAACAGGACAATGGAAAGGTGCTGACCCAGTGATTGTCTGGAGTCGGGGTTCTGTTTGTGTGTTTCCACAGGGAGAACAGCAGCCAATTGGGATTCCAGAGAGACTAACCAAAGCAATTTCTACAGACCAAAAAGAAGATGATTTGACTGAAATCCATAGCAGCTGGTATCCAGAACTCCAGCTTGGCTATTCTTACATCTGCGACAGTGATTAACCAGGATGCTTTTTTCAATATCTATTTTATTACTGCCTTTTCCCACATCATAAAGTTCTATTTTATTTTTTGAGCTCATACAGACCTAGGTTAATGTTTTTCTGATCAGTTTTATTTTTTGACTGTGGAGTTTTAAACATTGCTACAAGGCCTTTACTATTGTCTTATGTGTTGTACGTTTGTGTGCACACTTGTGTTTGGTGTTATATGTCTGTGAGTGCGTATGTCCATATATCGTATATGAGGAGCACTCATGAAAAAATGGATCCGAATGTTTTTTATTCACATGATTTAAATGGTTTAATTTAAATTGGGTAAACAGCTGTTGAGGATTGTTTTAATATGTGGGGAAAAAAAGGTGGTTAACAGATCTGTTTGTTTACTTTCACCTTTTCTTTTCATTATATTTAATAATTCGGTTCAGGATAATGTAAATTGTTCAGAAAATTGTTTTCTTAGTACCTGTTGGAATGTTACATAATTTTTTTTTAGCATCATTGCCAGAATTCCTATCTTCATCCCAGTGCTGGTGAAGACAAAGATAAAACCAAACTACAGCTTCTTCGATAGTTATCACAACAAACTGTATAAACTGATGCATCAATGAATAATAACTCAACAAGTGATGCTCAATCAAGAAGTCGATTTACTTTGGGAGGAAATGGACATATTGATGGATTCCTCTGCTTTGAATTGCTTGCAGACCTTGCCTGGACTATGTATCACTTGTATACATTGTGAACTATCTGTTGGTGCAGGGAATTGTGGTAGTGCTGGAGTATCTTTGCTGGTGGTGTCACCAGTGGTACAATTTTTCAAGGGAGCCCTCAATTGGCTTAGTGTCGTGGCATTTCTGTATCCTCCTCCCTTCTACTAGTGATGGTCTAAAATTTGGGGGCCAACAGAGGTGAGTCAAAGAACCTCACCCTCCCACTGGTGCAAAGGCCTATCCACAAGTATGGCTGTATACTGGACCGGTAGTCAGTGACGGGTATGATCCAATTGCAGTGGTACCAACCTAAGACAGGAGGCTGATGCCTAGAGGTCAGCTCATCCAATGACGGGTAAGGACCATATGTTGTATTGGACAACCTATCAGGCACGGTCCCTAAGCCACATTGCTTCTTTAATTAAACAGAAGGGGGGAGATGCTGAGAGCCACAGCTGAGTCGGAATGGCCCCTGGCATTTTGCCAACAGTATTGATTGACAGGCGAGGCATTACTATCTGCCTTGGTCGCTACTTTGCAGTTCTCACGCTACTTTGGAGTTCTTGTGGGGATTCCCGGGGATTCCGGAGAGTTCTCATTGGTTGGGGAAGTGCAGGAGAAGGGATTTCCAGAGGATATTTGCGGTTGCTGTTTCGTGGAGGAGCCGCGAGTCGGTCAGCAGATTTCCCAGGAGCGTGTGTGAAGTGTGCTGGTGGAGTTCAGAAATAAAGTTTGTTCCTGCTTCAGTGGTTCGTGATTTGTGCCCAGCCAGACTGCAGCAATACCTATGACAAGTACTAAATCTAACAAAATATATAGATTTAAAAGAGTCATTGAAAATGTTTACTATTTTTTTTACTTATCACAAAAGTAAGGTATTAAAAGAAGAACAGAGAAATATAAAGACGCAAGATAAATAGAAAATGAACAGCAGACTTAAATCATGCTATATGAATATGCAAATCATATTAACTATAAATTAACTAAACATCTAACAAAAAGGCAGGGATTATCAGATTATATAAATAAAAGTATTTATAAAAGAAACACTGAAGCTTTAAAGAGAGTTTTGAGTAATGGTTTCTAAAATTAATCAATAAAAATAATAGGTGTATGGAATGACCATGCTGACATCAGAGAAAAAAAAATAAGACTACAAATATTACTATAGAACAAGAGAGAGAATCTTGAATGAATAAATGCCATTACATCAAAAATATAAAATTCTTAAACATGTACAAATATTCAGGAACAGAGCACCAAATTACACAGAGCAAAATCTAACAGGAAAGGAAAGAGAAAGACAATAAAAGTTGGGGATGCTAATTCTAAACTTTGAATAATTGATAGAGCAAGTAGTCAGTTACTTGGAAAAGACATAGAGACCTTGGATACCACTTTCAACTAACTTGGCCTAATTGATGTTTATAACAAGTCCAACCCCAAAATGCATAATACAAGTTCTTTTGAAGTATGTATTAAATATTCCCTAGGATAGACTATGTGCTGAACCATAAAAGAAACTGTAATAAATTTAAATTTACAGTTTGTTCCTTTGTCACAAGGAAATTAATTTTAAATGAAAGGCAATCTCAAAATCCCCCAATTTTGTCCAAATTAATCATTACAATTCAAAATAACCCATTTATCAAAAAATAAAAAAGGAAATTTAAGAATGATTTTAACTGAATGGATACAGTAACACATCAAAATTCTTGAAATGAGGGTAAAGTTGTGTTAAGAAAAAAATTGCATCCTTAATATTTATAGCAATAAAGGAGAAAGACTGCAAACCTGGACTGAGAGAGACTTCTCCCAGGAAAGTAGAAAGAGAAGGAGAGGAGGAGGGAGAAGGGTAAAGAGAAGGAGAGCAGGAGGGGAGTGGGGGAGTGAAACTGAGAGGGGAAGGGAAGGGAAGAGACGGTGAAGACAGAGTTAAGTCAATAAAATAGAAAAGAGAAATTTTAAACCCAAAAGTTGCTTCTTGGGAATGATCAACAGAGTTGACTAACTAAGAACAAGCCTTACAGATGACTGGGATCTGGGATTATTATGGGAAAATAAAAAACATTATGAAATAGATTCCAACAAGATACAAATCAATGAAAGTGTCTCCAGGAGAATATGACTTTAGAAGAGAACTTCAGAAATGACAATAATTAAAATAGTAATTAAAAGTCTTTTCTGAAAAGAAAAGCTTAAATCCAGTGGCTTCACTGGAAAATTCTACCATGTTTAGAGAATAAATAAAGCCATTTCTTCCCAATTCAGAGAATATACAAGAAGGAAACTCTGCCCAGCTCATTCTGAGAGGCCAGCGGCTCCAGAGTGGCCTTCCTCAGGAGCACACGTGTCCTGGTCCCCGAGGAGATACTAGCCCAGGGCACCCAGAAGTCCTGGAAACCAAGGACAGACCATGAGCAGTGAACAGTGGCAGTTATCTGGGAACCAGCAGCTGAACTGTCCAGTCTGTGGATACAGTGCAGCAGGTTAGCAGAAACTGGTTTGTGGGGGGACAACTAGAAGCAATGAAGATTTCCAGGGGATTGTAAAAAGGTGTGGTCACTTCAGAAAGTTTCTTAAGTCAAGCAAATGTAACACAGTCCTGCTGATCCGTTTTAGGGGTCCAATGAGGGGGAATTCTGTCCACAAGAACTGGGACAGAGGTACACCTAGCAGCACTGTTCATCTAGGTGAAACATGGCAGCCACCCAATGTCATCAGCCAGCCCCAGGCGGCCTGGGTGCAGTGTGGCCACGGACACTGTTCAACATGGAAAGGGAGGGGCAGCCATGTGCACGGTGCAGCCAAGGGCCCAGGAGAGGAGCTGGAGCCAAAGAGCACGGTGGAGTGTGCGCGCTGTGGCTTTTGGTTTTGCCTCTGAATGTCTCTGACCTGCAGTGTCCCATGCTTTCTCCTGGACGTCCGGTTGGTAGCTGAACTCTGACGAGTGGCCTGCTCCTTCCTGCCGACTGTGCACTCAGACACCCCTGGTTGCCGGGGGCTTGGGCTCTTCCACCCTGCTCTGCCCTCCGACCCCTGTGTACACATCCTGGTGTGTGTCCTTAGCCTTTCTGATGTTGGTTTCTCAGCTGGCCGCGGGTCATGCTGATACCCAAGTCTTGATTAGAATTCTCAGTGGGAATCACAGGCTAATCAACTGGCACAGTGACCCACCCCTTGTGAGACTAGAGCAGCTGACATTTAAGAGAAATTTGTGTGTGTGATATTTTATTAAAATTGTTTCTTTACCAATAAATATGGCAAAGTACATCCTATAATTATCATAAGGTTATTTTCAAACCAGACTAAGTCATTAATAATATGGAAGTATACTTAATGTATGGTCCAATAAAATATGCAACCAAGGTTTATGTGTGATATCTACTTGCCAGAGAACACGTTACAACACAATATGACTGCAGCCAGATGCAACGTGACAGCAACCTAATTCATTCATGAGGTTTTATTTATAAAATAGAAGTTTGATCAAATTGGTTTTTGTGTTTATCAAGTGAATTGAATTTGAGCAGCATTAATTTGTATTAATTTCTAAATTCAACTTACATTAGATTGCATATATTTCATTAAATACTTTTCAATGTATAAAATAATATTCTCTTGATACTAAAAATATAATAAATATATAAAATATCTAAAAATTATATAAGAGAGTCAGCATTGAAGGATGAAAACTCAACATTAACTCTTAGTGTCATCTAAGTGCAAAGCTCTAAAGTCCCTGTAGGTCTCTTCTGATGCTGTCTGCTCTGAAAAATCAAAACCTGAATAGCTAGTTTTCTGTTTATTCTCAGTGTGATATCTCACATTCAAAATATAAATTTTAAGAGCATCTCCAAGGGATTTTTTTTCATGTAAGCCAAAGCAAACAAGAGAAAGTAACTTTTTCCTCTGCAGAGAAATGCCTGCCTTTTCCAGACGGAGGTGGGTGCGTTCCCCACATGGGCTGTGTGTCCTCTGCAGGGAAGATGCAGAGATGGGAAGGATGGAGCAGGAACTGACAGATCAGCAATACCGCCTGGGAACCGCATTGTGTGGTGTGTGCAGAGCTTGTGCCAGGAGCTGGCGGTGGATCCAGGCCACCGTGGGGAGGCCGAGACAGACTGACCAGGGAGTCTCCTGCCAAGATCCAACTCCTCACCTTTCTGGAAATGGAAGCAGCTCCCACAACAGATGATAACAAAGGTCAGTAATGAGTCAAGCACCAGAATATGAGTGGAGCTTAATAGGTTTTACAAATATGGGCAGCAGTCATTAGGGAAGTAGGTAGGTCACTGTCAACACCTGATATACCATGGGTGAAGAGCAAAGTGTGAACTGGAGCATGTAGTCTGTTCCTAATGTGTCATTTTATAATATGTAAAAATTAAATTAAAGGACAACTTACCAAGAAATACATATCAGTATGACACCTAAATATTTGAAGTTGGATCTGCATTTGCAAAGCACACATTACGGCAGTCAGACGGGCCAGGAGGCCGATGGTTTGTGAAATGCCACTTCTGCAGGAATGTGCATCAGTCTATTTTCTGTTACTGTAATGCCATCCCTGTGGCAGGCTGTTTACAAAAGCCAGAAGGTTTTCAGCTCACAGTTCTGAAGGCTCACAACTTGGCTGCGAGGAGCAGCTCATGACACAACAGCATCAGGAAGCAGGGACAGGTGCAGGGAAGAGAGTCCTTGTGATAAAACAGGGAGCCTCAGAGAACTCAGGGCGGGGCTCACTCTAGAGCAGCTTGATGGGGGAGAGCTCAAGTGCCCTGGGGGCTGCCAGTGGCCCAGGTCCTCCCGTAGGCCTCCCCTCTTCAGGCCCCACACAGCTGAGGACTAGTCTCCTACACAGGAAGCTTCGGGAGAAACCCCCATCAAAACCCTAACAGACCCCAACTGGGGCTGTGCTCCAGGGCCCAGGGAGCATTTCTCACCCCTCGACTCTTCAGGGTGGACATTTCATCCCACTTTACAGACAGAAAGTGTGCGCTCAGTCTGAAATGTTGGCCAAACACAGGCTCCAGGCCTGAGATGGAAGCCAGCTGTTGCACATGGTGAATTCCTGCCAAGGAGAACAGCCTGGGAGGGCGCCGAGGGGCAGTCCACAGCTCCACCAGGTGAAGAAGGCCAGCACCCACCGAGTCCTGCATCCTAGATGGCCAGGCGAGCATGGTGCTACCTCTGAGGGCCGCCTTCCAAACACTCACACCCCTATCTAAACATGACCACATCTTCAGAAGAGAGCAAGCTGTGGGCTCCATAGAATACCCCACCCGTTCTTCTCAAACTGCCAGGTCTTCTAAAACAGGAGCGGCCCCGCGGAGCCTGAGGAGGGTGACAGCCAGCTGCTGGGCCCCACAGGGCACCTGGAGCCCAGGAGAACACTGGGTGAAAACCAATTACCTGTGTGTTTGGCTGGCGATCAGTCTTGATGTTGGCTTATTAATTAACAAGTGCACGGTGCTAATGTAAGATATTGCTAATAAGGAAAACTGGGAATGAGGCAGACGGGAACTCCCTGTACTTGCACTATGTTTCTGTACATCTAAAACTATTTTAAATGTCTTGAAAAAGCCGGCCAAGAGCGGCAGCAGTGTCTGACATCACCAGCTGGGTGCGACTGTGGCTGAAGACTCTGTATTCTCATAGGAAAAGAAGAGAAAACTGATGGTTAATTTGCTTGAGGTGGGACTTGGGTCCCAGTGCAGGGCCAGGCCTGCTGACAGAGGTGACAGGCGTCGTGTGGTGCAGCATGTCCTGCAGCCCAAGAGGCTTTCTTCAAAGACTGGGTACTGTGCCTGCAAGTCCCCCTGGGCCTGTGGAGGGCCTAGTCCTAGCCTGCTGGGAGCCATTAGCCAAGTAGGTATGACAATTTCCTTGCCAGCGTACCCCATGTTGCTGACATGTTGCAGTGACATTGAATGTAAGTGACCTTGCTCAAGGACCAAGGCAGATTAGGGTGTTCCCGGTTTTAAGATAATCTTGTTTAGGGCGTTCCCAGTTTAGGTTCCAGGTTTAAGGTTTAAGATTATTCCTGCTGGGAATAGGGCGTATCCTGCTGCCTGAGTTCCCCTTGAGTTCTCACGGGATTCAGACAGTATATTTTGGAGATAGAAGCCCAGTGGAGGTGGATTTGGGCAGAGAACGTGGATTTGGGAAGAGAACGTGGATTTCCCCAGAACGTGATTGTAGACGGCTGGTGTGAGTTCGGGAATAAAGAGTTGCTGTTTGAATCTACAAGCTGTGTGGTGGCTCGTGATTGTGTGCCCAGCCAGACTGCGGCATTTGTGCCCAGCCAGACTGTGGCATTTGGTGGCCCGTACGGGGAACTTCTGAAGCTTGGAGGTAAGTGAAATTGCTCGCCCTGAGGAAGAGCGAAAGAATGGGTGACCAACTCAAAAAACAATGTGTTATTGTTTTGATTTATCTTGTTTTTGTTTCAAGCTGCCTATCCCTAGAAATTTCTCAGGCAAACTGGAAAAAATGGTTGACTAAAGGTTTGAAGTTTGTCGGCCCTGAGGAAGAGAAAATTGATACAACGATTTTTTATTCCATTTTTGTTTCATTCAGTTTCGGTTTTGTTTTGTGCTATCTTATTGGGTTGCGTTATCTTTATAGTAGATTAGAAATTAGTAAAAAACAAACCGAAAAGATGTTAAGTAAATTGTTAGAGGTTCAGACCATAGAGAAAGACATTTTAGATCAAGCAAAAGAGAAGGTCTCTCGAGCTAGTCAGACAGAGGAAGAAAATTTAAAGGAAAAGGGGTTGTTAGGAAAAAGGCCACAACAGGAGGCTGTTACTAACTCCATTTTATCACAAGAGGGCGTAATTCAACCAACAGCCCCACCGATGGAGACAGCTGAGTGGCCCTCAAACCCTGTAGTTGATAAATGGGATCCTGAGACAGGACCTCAAAGATTAGCATGCCCTGTACTTGAACAGGCAGGAGGGCAGCGAATTCACCGTGCTTTAGATTTTAAAACAGTGAAGCAGTTAAAGGAGGCTGTAACAACCTATGGTCCCCAAGCTCCCTTCACGGTAAGCATGGTTGAGTCCATTACTAACTTGGACATGACGCCAGCAGATTGGGCTAGCATGTGTAAATCTGTACTAAATGGAGGACAATATTTGTTATGGAAGGTTGCCAATGAGGAATTTTGCACGGAGACAGCTAGGCGAAATGCAACAGCCGGTTATCCTCAAAGAAATCTAGATATGTTGTTAGGAAAAGGACCTTATGAGGGTCAACGGCAACAAATTGAATATGATCCTGCTATATATGCACAAATTGCTGCAGACGCAGTTAGGGCATGGAAGACTTTACAAGGACATGGAGATTTATAAGGTCAGCTATCTAAGGTAATACAGAGAGCTAATGAACCTTACGCTGACTTTGTAGATAGGCTAATTCAAACGGCTGGAGGTGAGGAGAAGACGAGGACTGGGGATGACCAGCATGGGTTCAGCTGAGTGGCTAACCTCTTGTCCAGGGAGAAGACACGGGAGGCACGCAGCCAAGCTGGGAGGAGCTCAGCACCCAGAGGTCGCTCTTTTCCTCTTCCCCCAACCCTGGGGCAGCCTGCGGAACTGGACTGTGTTTTCCTAACACCAGCACCTGCTCCTGGATGCTCTCCTATTCCGCCATGCACCCAAACCCATCCCACCAAGAGCCTCATCCTGGCACCATTAGCACAAAGTGAATCTGCTCTCAAGGAGACTGAAGTGATACGGCCTTCCATTTAGAACAATGTGAGGTACAAATGTGGAGAATATTGTTTTGAGAAAGCGAGGGTGCCTGGCGCAGGCGAGGAGGCTCGAGCCGGAAGCCCGGTTTTCAGGTAAGTGGATGGAACAGTGGTCTTGTTATGCAATCCTCTTCCTGTACTGCTTTTCTTTCTGCCTGGAATAGGATGTCTATTACATATAAGAAAACTGAACTGTCTACATTCTGCCAGAGCTATTTGCCACGAAGAAAATAGTGCTCATTTTTATATAAATATTGGACTTCATTTTAATGCTCTCTAAATTTCAGTCTGTAGCAAAATTGCACACCAAGATTTTTTTGTGTGTATGCAGAAGACCTATCATACTTACAGAAACACAAGACAAAGAATATTGATTCTTCAATAATTCAGATTCTTGAGCTAATTTAGAATAAAAATTTGGAACAATAATAAGGAAGGGAAACCTCATGGATTTTGTTTAATGTCATTACTGAAGAATAATTTACATGAATGTTCTTTGATATGTTATGATACAAAGAATCTGGCCTTTGTATAAGTTATAATATAGACATTTAAAAAAATTGTATAGATTTTTTTAAAGTTGTAGATGGACACAATAACTTTATTTATTCATTTTATGTGGTGCTGACAATTGAACCCAGGGCCTCATAGGTGCCAGGCAGGCACTCCATCACTGAGCCACAACCCCAGTCCCTATAATACAGACATTTCTAAGAACATGACTTGCACAATTTCTTTGCTGAAGACCCTATACCAGATTCCCTGACCTATATTGGTGAAGGTCAGAGGTCGGTGCTGAAATTATTATTACATGTGAGAAACAAACAAGCCAGGTGCTCCTTTTCCTGTCCGTTGATGGTAGGATGGGGTTTGAGTGTGCCCCACAAAGGCTCACTGGTCTCCAGTGGGTGGCATTTGAAGGTGGTGGACCTTTAAGAGTGGGGCCTAAGGAAAGGGGATTAGGGATGGCTGGGTTAATGGGGGTCTCCTGAGGCCTAGTTTTCAGCAGAGTGGGTTGTTACTGAAGGGAGCCCAGCATGGACTTTCTCTGGCATCCTCTCTTGCCCTGTGGTTTCTCCCTCTCCCATGCATTTCCATCATAATGGCATCCGCCATGTGGCCGTGCAGCCAGGAGGTCCTGGCCGGTGCCAGGAGGATGCCGGTGTCACCCTCAGGAGTCCTCAGAGCTTGGCGCTGCATGAACTCCTTATCTTTACTCAGGACCCAGCATTTTCCAACAGAGAGTGACTCCGACACCCACCCACTCCACTCACACTGTGCAGAAGGGGAGCATCCTCGATGCCCATGAGGCTTCCGGTGTGGAGGCCTCAAGGTCCTGTTCAGCGGAAGGGCTCATCATGGGAGATTTAGGCTGCCGTTATTTGACTGATTTCTTCTAACATATGCCCAAGTAGTTCTTTCCACAGTAGTGATGATATTATGACACCTCACTGTTTCTAGATGTTTTCTATGCTGACACAAAGGTATGGCTGCAGAGATGGATACAGGTGTGTTTCAGTTCCCCAAGGTTTACATAAGCAATTGACCTGAGCTGGGGGCTTAAAACAGCAGAAATGTCTTCTCCCACAGTTCTGGAGGCCTGAGTCCTGAGGATGAGTCCTTAGCCAAGTCAGCTTGCTCCGGAGCCCTGGGGGACGATCCTTCCTGTTTCTTCCGGCTTCTAGCACTTAGGTGCTTCCTGCTCATGCCTGCGTCTCTGAAACTTCCCCTCCATCTTCAGGTGGCCTTCTTCCTTCTGCATTTCTATGTCTCAAATTCCCCTATCCTATTTCTCAGAAGGACATGGCTCATTAAATTCAGGATTATCTCATCACAGGATCCTGAAATTAATATCTGCAAAGTCCCTTTTTTTCCAAATCAGGTCACATTCCCAGGTTCTGGAGTTTGAAACGAGGACATATTTTTAAAAAATTATTTTTTTCAGTTTTAGGTGGACACAGTATCTTTATTTTATTTGTATGTGGTGCTGAGGATCAAACCCGGTGCCTCACACGTGCTAGGTGAGCACTCTACCACTGGGCCCCAGCCCCAGCCCGGAGGACACCCTTCTGAGGGGATTGTAATCCAGTGCACAGTATTGCCATCCCATGTGCTTCCTGACATACGTACACCAGTACTTACACATCTGGAGCTTCAGTCCGATTCATAGTAAGGAATAAATGGCGTCCTCACGTTGGGGTGTTCTGGGAGGAATCCATGAGGACACTGTTTACAAAGGTCTAGGTAGGACATAAGGAAGCTTGGAGAGCTTAGGGAAACCTGGAGACAAAGGGCTGAGTTGAAGGCACGGTTGGCGGGAGCCAGCAGGGAAAGTGGTTGGAAGAACAGGACCCTGAGAGGAGTCTTTCCTGGCTGGGCAGAATGTCCTGTGGTCCAGCAGTTCCATCTTTCAGGAGAGACCAGCATGTGGACCCATCCTGGAGCAGAGTAAGCCCAGGGCATTGTGCACACACACTCTCTAGATGTAAGCTACAAAGGTGGCCAGGGTCATCGTATCTCTTAACTGGCCCTGGAAAAGGAGGTCAGAGAGGATGGGTGTGCAGGGTTTTATTAATGAAACTTCCTAGAGCCTGGTCACATTGCAAAGACATTTAAATATATTTCATTTAAATATATTGGTAAAACGTTTCTAAATTGCTCAGAATATTACATGTATTTTACCCCCTCCTGGACTTTGGAATACAGATTTCAAGCTTACTCTTTGTCGAAAATTAGCTATGAAGACATCATGCTTAGTAAACCACTGTGGAAGACAAAACCATTACCTTCTCTACGCTGCAGAACAGGAATTAACTACACTTCACAAAAATGTCATGTTTTCATGAATATGTTGCTTAAGAACAGCAGTAGACATACCTGGCCAGATCCCTTTCTGGCTTCTTTTGAGTTTTTTGTGGTAGAAGCCAATGATTTATTGCGCCTTACATGTTTGGTGAAATAACTGTATATTATAGTTTGTCTATTCTGTCACCAAACATAATACATGTTAAACAGTTGTAGTTCAGTAGTAGTACCAAAACAGCCCTTTCCCATGTCACAAAGTATTCTTTTCCTGTATAGAAACACACTAATATTTTGCATCAAGGCACTAAATTATTTATTTGTTTATTTAATTTGTACTTTGCATCTTCCATGAACAAAGAAATGTAGTTTCACTGACTTATATTGCCCATCCATGTTCTGAGATTTAGAGCATAATAAAATATACTTGGCACTAAAATCTTACTAATCTAATGGATTTCCCTTTGTATAACATAATACTTACCACAATTTCTAAGTAACTAAAAGACATATGTGCTTTTGGCTGGATAATGTACACTGGTAAGTATTCTATAAAAGGCAAGTTGTTGGTGGTGGAGATATAGATGGACTTATGCTATGTTGTGCATCTTCAAAATGTTGTTAGGAGGTTTCTTTTCCTGGAATCTGAAAAAAGTTTTGGAGGCAGGCCATGAACTCCAGCAGTCACCCTCACTCTGGCCTGTGGAGAGCGGTGACAGTGACTGGGAGACCAGTGTCTGAGATTGGGGTATCTGATGACTTCAGGGCTGTGGCATGCTTGGTGACTGGAAAAGTTTCTATGCAAAGGTGTAGGATGCCTGGTTGTTATGGCAATGCTCTCCATGGGGAGACTCTGTTGGGTGAGAGCCGCACAATACTCCTAACATTGCACATTGCAACTGTAGAACGTAACTGAGGAAATAGCTGCATACTGTTGCTAACTCTGTAACTTTCATGAATACAAAGAATACTGCTTGCATAGTCTTTAATCTGATCAATAAGACATACATATATATATATATACTATATATATATAAAGATTGGTGGTATAATTCTTTAGACCTGCTTCTCCATCAGAGAGCAGCGTTCCACCTGATCCTAGCTTTATCTTCAAGATCTGTGTGTGTGACTTTTTATTTTTTCTAATCTCCCATTGCCCCTTGTCGGAACCTGCTAGTTTGGCCATTCTGATCACGGCACTGGCCTCTGGTCGAACCTAGTACACCTCCCACATTACATGTTTATCAGATTAATGTATTAGCCATTTTGACTGAGGCCCCAAGATAGAAACTCCTAGGATGAATTGTGACATAGACCATCCAGAGAATGCTCAGAGGTGTAAAGAAGAGCTGAGCACAGAGTACCCCAAATGACCCATAGAGCTGAAACCAGTTCCAGAGAGGAGTTTTTGAAGACTCTTTGACAAGGGTTGCTGATATATTTTAAGTCTTACCTCCAAGGAAGGGTAAGAAGTATTTCAGTCTCCTCTTCTATGTAATGAAATGGGCTTCAACAGATCCTCTAGAGAGCTGAAATGTGTCTTCTTAAGGTGTGGGAAACATGACTTGGAACCTTCAGGTGACAGGCTGGGTTGGCATGCTTCTGTGGACTGTGTGCAGCTGAACTCAGAATGGATGGATGCCAGACCCCACAGGTCCTCCATCTCAGTCTCTACAGGCTGATAAAAACAAACAAACAAACAAAAAACCCACAGACCAGGTAGCTTATAAACAGCAGAACTATTTCTCACAGTTTGGGAGGCTGGGAAGTCCAAGATGATCAAGATCAATGCACCTATTTTGTATCTGGTGAGGTTTTTCTGATTCATAGATGGCACCTTCTTGCTGTGTCCTTAAGTGGGGAAGGGACAACGCAGCCCTCAGGGACTCTTTTTCAAGGGGCACCTTACACATGGGAGGACTCCAGCTCATGGCGGGAGCACCTCCCCAGGAGCAGCACCTCCTGAAGCTGCTTTCACCTTGGGACTAGGGCTGCCACCTGGGGATTTCAGGGTGCCACAAACTTCAGAACAGTGTTTTTGCCTTAGGACAGGCCATAGAGGAATTCTTCATGTTTTTAGCACAAAGGTTTCTGCTAAGTGGGATTGCTGGTTCTCGGCGACATCTGTACTAACAGTCATCACGGAAGCAGGCTGGGTCTAATTCTGAGAACCTGAACAACCTGAGTGGGACTGGGCTGGATGTGGGTGGGCAGCTCCCCGCCTCCCTGGGGACCTAGCGTCAGCACCATGGCTGGGCCTTGGGCACACTAAGTCAGAACAAGGACAGACCTTGGTCCAGCTCCACATTAGCTATTCCACATTACTTTGGGAAACGTTTTTGGTTAAATAAATTTTAAATATCATCAAAATATATAGTGAAAAATCACTTCTTGGAACACATACTCATGGCGCTTTATTTAACATCACCTTGAAGTCTTTAAAACACATTTACTAGAAGTTAAACTGTTTTGCATGGGAAATCTTTCTGATGCCGGAATTTGTTTATTCAGACTAGTACTTAAATTCAGGGATCCAAACTCAGAGGACATAAGGAAGTATTGGGAAGGGGAGCGGATACCTGGCTCCGGTCTCTGGTCCTCTCAGCTTTCTCCCCATGGCTCCCTGGTTCTCTGATGGCCCCACTCCAGCTCTGGAACCATTGCCAGGGCTGAGGAAGCTCAAGACCTGGCACCTCTCTGCTGAGGTTCACAACCTCCCGCAGACCAAGCCTCCAGGCCAGCCTGCTGGTGAGCTGACAGCAGGGTAGAGCTCAGGGCCGCATTGCTGCCCTTCTGGGTTGCTGCCCTCTCAGGAGGTGCCACCTCATGTCCTTGCGTCATACTGATGAACAAGTCTCAACCTTTTGCTTGTAACCAGGGCCTTGTAAAACCCAGGCTCACTGGACAGCAGGTATTATGAATTATTAGTAGCAAGGACAGAGTGGGACAGATCAGGAATTTAAATAGATTGGTCAAAGCAGGAGAAGATGCAGTTGGCTTTTTACTTCCCAGAACGATGGCCTATTCACCTCGGCCCTGAACTTGTAGATCCTCTGGACTGTCCTGTGTTAAGCACAGAGATGCACATCCTGGGATGGGAAACCAGGCTGATGTCATAAAATCACAGGTGGAAAGCATCCCAGTTTAAATCCCGACCACATCATCTGTCCTCAAGCACCTGGGGGCACCTTGCTCAGTACCAATCAGCACTCCACATGAGGCCAGCTCCTCCCTGTCGCCTCTCCTCAGGGTGAGCAGAAGCCTGCCTGTCACACGGGTCTGGCTGGGGCCTGTGTCAAGGGCCATCTGTGGTTTTGCGTGGCCTTTCAGAGAACTGAAGGAGAGATCAGCACCTCAGGACAGAAAACGCATTTGGTGCTTTTGAAGTACCATTGGTCCATTGAGAGTCTTACTGCCTAGTTGATTAGATAGGAAATGACACTTTGGGCTAGAAATCCATGAACATTTCAAAAAGTTGAGAAACTTTCTGAGCTCCATGAACCAGGTCTCATTTAGAATAATTCATATGTTACTGAACTTGTAAATTATTCATCTTTTGATTAATATGCTAATTAAGGATTTGCTGTTAAAAAGGTATAAATATCTTTCATTGCCTAAAGTAATTAGAATAAGTAATTACTTAAACATTATGATTCTGATGTTAAATACTCACCATGAGAAAAAAGGAAAGAGAAGATAAAAATATGCTCCATGTAATTTCAACTGTTGAAACAAATGACAATATTTTATGCTGTTTATATAAATATATACATATGCTCTGGAAGACTTTAATATTTGTTTCCTTTTGGACAAGTCATTCATTTTTCGTTTCACTGACAACCTAGAAATGTGATTTTGTTCTCCTGAAGCCTTTCTTTGAAAAGGAAATTATAAACTTATTTATCATGTAATGGTTTGTATTTTATTTTAACATTTATTCAACAATTAATTTCTAAATTGCTCTTTTACTAAATGTGACACAAAATGTTGAGGATGCTAAGCTTAGGGAGTTTTTGGAGTGACTCACACCATTTTCAAATGGTTTTTGCGACATTACTATGATCAGTAGAACGCAGAATCCTGTCCATCTCTTTAGGCAGTAATGCTCAAGCATTAAATCATGTTGACTTGTTTGCCAAAAAATATGTTTGGTTCATACTATGTAGTAGGTGTGTGATTAATTTTAAGGTAAATATACATTCTTATTATGAGCTAATATTTTTAATTCAATTTAAATGCATAAGGCTTGACATTTCCAAATATGCACTTTGATGAATGTATAAAAATTCAAAATGCATATCTCCCTTTGCAAATGTTTTATGCATTTAAGTCACTTAATACTTAGTCTTTGTTTCACTTGAATTCTACAGAAAAACATAATTTCAAGGTTTCAGACCTATTCACCAATGCATCTTTGTTTGCATATTTATTTTTAAGTTAATACACAAGGGCAAAACATTTATTTAGAATGGTGTATATAAATAAACATTGTGGCTATAAAGATACCGTTAAGAGTCTTACTGGGCATTTGGTCTTGAGGGTATCATTTTCTTCAGTGTGATTGTAGCTGAACTCATGAAGGTACAGAGAGATGCGATCTTCAAGCTCCCACTGATGAGACTGATAAGAACTGTGAGTCTTTAATCCAGGGCTTGTAGGTGACCGTTTCCCACCCACTCATGCATTTCTCCAGCATAATGAACACGATAGTCAGGCCCTCTGCAGTGGATACTACAAGAAATGAACTGTGGAGACAAGGTATCCACCCTAGTTTCATGGAACCTCCTCTCTGGGTACAAGTGTCATATTTGTAACTTGTTTGTGGATGAAAATATCATCGATGATGGCAAATCAAATATTAATGTATTGTTTTAAAATTTTAGACAAAAATCATAAGAATTGCAAATTTATTATTTTTCTTCTGAGCAAAGTAAGTCACCTTATGCATCTTGAAAAGAGGTGCACATGAATTTAAAATCAAACCACTAAAGTGCAGTTTAAATGCTATCTCCTTCCATTAAGCTGCTCCTGATCCTGCCAGCCACAACCTCCACTTCTAATGCCTCCTGGTCTTCTGCATCTCTTACATGTGTTGTCTGTTCCATTGTCTGCGGTGACACCTGGTACGTGATCATTGCCAATCACAGGCAATCCTTTATACCCTCCTGTAACCTGGAGGCTGCTGCACACCAGAAATATGCTACTGCTCATCTTTTGCATCATGTTAGCACCGAACTGAGAATGATATACAATGAAGGTTCTTATCAAATGCAAACAAAAGAGGGAATGGTCTAAATCTTCCTGGTCTAAATCTTCCAGTGTGTCTATGACAGAGGAGATAGCCAGGCTTGACAAGTGATGGGGCATCATGCGACCAAAACAAGGAAAGGGGTGGAATTACAGTCTCAGTGCTGAGCAGCTCCCTGAGCCGGGATTCCTGATTCTCATCCGGGAACACTGGGCAGCACTGGCCAGTGTTGCTGTTCTTTGTCATGCATCTTTTCACTTCCTGATAGAAGCATCTCCAAATTTAGATAGGAGAGATGTAGGAGCTTGGGTAAGTCAAAATAGAGAAATCTGTGTACCTTGCATACTCCTTCTCTGCATAGCTCTGGAATGTCACATGTACAGCTGTAGGAACCCACACTGCCAGATTGCATCTCTGAGCTGTCGTCTCTGGTCTTGTGATGCTGGTTAAGCTACTTCTCCTCTCTATGCCTCGGTTTCCTCCTCCACAAAATAGAGCCAGAAGTGTCAGGTGCCAGGCACAGTTAGCCCTGTTCCCTCCATGAGATGAGGAACATGAAGAGTCTGATTCAGCCTCTACCCATAACCGCCAGTTTTCATCCAGACTTCAAATCTCCCAGGTTCTCACTGAATCAAACATGAATGACCTTTGAACTCTCCAGTAATTATAATTGAGCAAGAATCAAATAATCTATTACCAATATTATTTTATTAAAATAACCATTTTTAAATGTCATTGACAAGTTAGTCTAAGAAAACAACTCCAGAGCTCTGAGAAGAGCTTCCAAGAGTGTGGCCAGTGTTTTCACAAGGGAAGAAATTGGTAAGAGCACTGCAGAGGAGAGCCCCCCAGACAGTGTTGGAGGAAGGTAAACAGAGAAGCAGACGGATGAGAAACTTGAAAATTTGTGTTCCTGAGATTTTCTCTCTGCTATAACGTTGTTAGCAAGATAGGGTGAAACCCTTCTGGATTTCTTTTTTTTATATATATTTATTTTTTAGTTGTAGTTGGAAACAATAACTTTATTTTATGTATTTATTTTATGTGGTGCGGAGGATCAAATCCAGGGCCTCGCATGTGCTAGGCGAGTGCTCTGCTGATGAGCCACAATCCCAGCCCCCACCCTTGTGGATTTCTATAAATTCTAAAAGCAAAGCCGGCCAAGCTTCGTGAGGTGAAAGCCAGACACCAATGGGGAAACTCCAGAGGAAGTCTTTGGACCTCAGGGTGCACAGCCACGCACACTCACAGTGTGCCCACCAAGCCAGATGGCAGCAGTGCTCACCCACGAGGAAGTACTTACGATATCTGTGTCTCCACAGTTCCTCTGCTGTCCTGTGCTCACCTCCTTCAGCCAAGAGCAGGTAAGACAGGAGATGATGAATGTTCCCTCCAAATGCTTGTGCTCTACAAGTGCACACAGTGGTTGTAAAAGAAAACATGGAAAAATTTGCTGGGGAAATTTGGTCTCCCTGGTCCATTTTCACCAAGGGGGAAAGAATCAGGATTCTTTACCCAGTATGTCCCCACCTTGGCTCTCAGAGTGTGGTCTCTGGACTGTAAGTATAGCACTGCCTGGTATCTGTGAAAGATAGAAATCTTGGGCTTGCCTGAGACTGGTCAGAACATCTTGGGCTGTGTTTGGGCAAGCCCTCTGGTGATTTGGTTTGCTTTCAAGTTTGAGAATCAAGAGTCAAACACCTGATATGGCACCGTATGGTTACCCCAATCACCTCCATGCCACACAGCTGTGGGACTGGGGGTACCAGCAGCCAGAGGCGGAGCCCAGGCTGTTCCTGTGGGCACTTCTCTTACCACTTGTCTTTCAGGGTTGGGTTTGAACACGTCCTGCTGGACGGGTCCACAGAGGTGCAGATAGAGACATTAGACACAGAGAAACACAGACTGTCAGGGAGAGAAGACTGTCAGCTCTGTGGAGAAGAGCACTGCACCCTCTGCCACCGTGGAAGTGGCTGGGCCTGGGGGGGACCTGACTTGCACGCTCTCTCGTTCTCCCTCGGTCCTCCACTGCCCCTCCATCGTCCAAGCTGATGTCTGCCCTGTGTAGATACGACACAGATTAAAGACACTCTTGGGCTCTAACTTGTAACTAACTCCCCCAACCCATGTGCTTTGGTGACGAGAAGACTAAAGTTCAGAAAGGCCCCTTGTACTCAGCCGGGTTTTATTAAGCTCCAGAGCACCACAGAGAATAGAGGGAAATTCTCGTTTTTGTTCAGTGCATGCTGGAAAACAATGCCCTCCATCCGGGGACCCTCCACGAAGAGTAGCTGTTACATGCTCATCCTGAATGTAGGCTCTCGGCCACAGCAGCTGGCCAGGCCAGAGCTAACCAAGGGGGAATCCAATTCTGTCCTCAGGCTAATTTTTAAAATGCCTGATATGCTTTGTATGTTTTTAAATGAATGAGCCCTTGAAGTGTTTTACTAAAAATAAATAAATAATAACTATTTACAACCTTTTGAAGGATGATTTGTTAAAAAATATCAGTCAATCTACATTATAAAAATTAGCTTTTTATTAAAAACATTTTATATTGATGCTTTCTCAAAAAATAACAAAGGAATATTTTTCTACACTGAACTTCTAAGTAGACTAGAAAAGCTTGTTTATTCTTTTATCTGCAGGGATTTCGATGTGAACTCAATCTTTTAATTAGATAATCGAATTAATGAATACAGAAATATTCACAATTCAAAGGCATCTTTGAGTCTCAATGTCCACGCATTCCTCTACAAAAAGTTTCTCATTGCACAACCATCTGTAATCCGAGTAAAAAAACAAAAAATTACCGAGTGTCTACTCTGTACTCAACACAGACTTCTAAACAAATGAATGTTAATATAAGGTGACAAATGCAGCCCAGTGTTTATGGGCACTGAAATAATGCAGGTGGTGTGATCCTTTTTTTCCAGAGGGTCCAGACATTCTTGCACCTGAAGATGTAACTGAAGCTGAGTTTTGAAAGGTGAAAGTGGTGGTGAAGAACCCGAGGTGGGGCCTTCAGAGAACTTGGAAGGACAGCCCTGCAGGGAGGTGTGCGAGGGCAAGCACCAGCCTTCAGCCTGCTCTGCCTGAGCCCGAGCAATGGTGGTCAGCTCCCGCAGTCAGGCTGCTCACACTTTGAGGGAGGGTGCCCTAGCTCCAACATCCTCTTCTGAATGTCTCCTTGGATACGGGGTGTAGCTGTCCTCCAGGAAATCAGCTCCTGCAGGAACTCATCCAGTACCTTTAAGCTCACCGAGTTACCTTATTTTCCACAACAGACTCGATAGCTTCCCTTCCAGCCCTGTTCTGTGTTCTCCATAACTTCACTGAGCACATTGGTGCTGGGAACACCTTCTGCTATTCTAGTTATTAGTGAAGAATTTAGATTCTTACAGGCATACCCCAAACTGCAAGGTTTTATCTCCACATCATTGTTGAATTATTGGAGACTGTAGTTGACCTGGCTGGCAAAGGACGACGACGTAAGCCCAGCAGAGACACAAAACAGCAAGCCCTGTAATGTAGAAAAACATTCTTTGAGGTCATTGGGCAGGTACTGGGCTCTCCAGTGCTACTTGCTATGCTTCCTAAGATCCCTGGCAGTAAAACGTCCCTGCAGAAATATACAGACTCTTGATAAATGTGCACTCATACTAGGAAACGGAGAAACACCATTTATTTGATTTTCTCTCTAGAGGTTCTTTGATAAAAGTTGATTTGCAAAGGCTTTGTTATATTTAGAATTTTGATACATTTTATGGTGTATATTAAAAAGAATATGTAGCACACAGTACTGCACACAGTACTTTTCTCAGGAAGGAATTAGGTACAGGCAGCCACTGGGCTAGGATGCACCATAGGTTGGTTA
Source organism: Marmota monax (assembly GCF_021218885.2). Classification (NCBI taxonomy): domain Eukaryota; kingdom Metazoa; phylum Chordata; class Mammalia; order Rodentia; family Sciuridae; genus Marmota; species Marmota monax. Next base: position 1,274,485 of record NW_026692321.1, on the reverse strand, counting down.
ACTTACAGACTAAAGGACACCCTACCCTCCCACCGTAAGGATGACTTGTAGCAGATGACTAGACCTCACATTGATTAAGGGCTTCTTTTGCCTGAGGCAATATACAAAGTAGATACTTTCTATCTCGTATGTGAAACATGCTTTGAGGTAAATATCACTTTCTGTTTTAATGGGGAGCTTAGGGAACATGGGAGCTGGGCAGCTTTTAGAAATACTGATTCATTAGTGAAGGGCATGATGCAAACTCACCTGCTTGCAAACCAGGATGCTTTCCTCTTCTGTCCATAAGCACATTCAGGAATGTTCTCCATCTCTCTCACCGCATAGGCTGTGCTTTATCACACTCACCACTTGTGGGACCTCTGTCACCTGAAGACTCTCAGCTCAGTTCCCTCAGGATAGAAAGGGGAATGATTCTTGTGCACAGGGTCCTTCTGGAGGTTACATGTACTCACGCCTGCAGAGCCCTTGCTGCAGGCACATCTAATTTCTTCCCCCTTCTGTGCCCTCCTGTTGTGGAAGCTGCTGGAAGGGACTGTGTGCATTTGCTGTGTTTGCTGCTGCTGTGACTACGGAACACCATGACTTTCCTGACTGGCTGCAGGGAGATCCAGAAGGAACAGTCTTTGTCTTCAAGGTGGCCATAATCTCGGTGCACAAAACAACTCCACAGCAGAAATGTGAAATGAGGCCGAGAGGGTCACAGAGGAAGCTCAACTCATTATTCCCAGGAGTCCTGGAGAGAGCATGGGCCCGAGGCCCACCTGCCCTCTTCCTTTTATAACCTGTGCTATTGCTTATTTAGCACGCAGTCCCAATAGATATTGGGAAGACGGAGTCGTCAGGGGTGCTACTACCTATTTAAAGACTCCTCAAAATCTAGTTTGTAAAAAACATATTTTGGGTTTACTGGTTTATAGAGTTTATGAAAATAAAGAATTGTTTCTGTAGTATTAAATAAGCAAAAAGCAGTGTTTATATTGCCCTTCTGTGTTGACTATGTTAATTTATAATGTGCCTATTTGGGGACAACCTGGTTGGTAGGACTTTTAAATAATGAGCCTGGGCTGCCAGAATTGTTGACATTGAATAAATAAAATAAGGCCTTTCTCAAATATCTCTTTGAGTGATCCTCCCCATGGTTCCAACCACACACTGCTCCAGTGGTCGTTTCTATGTGTCACCAAAGCCGGAGCCTTCCTTCTCCACACCGGGGGCCTTGCTGGGTAAAGGGCCTCTACCACTGAGCGTCCACAGTTGCTGCACACCCTGTGGCAGCCCTCCTGCAGCGCCGTGCACATTGTGCCTTCCAGCTGATAATCACCCTGCTCCGAGCTGGAGAGCAGCAGCTCCGCTATCTATCCTGGAGAGAAATTGCAGGGTAAGAGATAACAGAGTTGATTTTGCTAGAGCAAAAGCTCTCAGAAGTAAACATTCCAAAGCATTGTATGCATGTGTCTATTTTTCTTTAACCTCAGATTGCAGCAGGCAAACATCTCCTGGAGGGTCTTGATAGCACAAATCTGGTGTGCAGAGTGGAAAGGGTCCTTCATGTTACCATGGGGACACCTCAGTGTGAAAAAAATGCAAACTTTCCCTCCCCCAGCTCTTAAGATAAGTGCGAATCCTGAAGACTTCCTTGGCCATTTATTTTAATTTTTTTAAAGGTACAGCTTGCCTCATTTCCTTTTGTTACTGTTTTATGAAAGGCAGTAACTGTCTGGGGCAGGAGACACTGGTGGGACTTGTCACTGGCTTTGGGTGGTTGTGACCAGGTTCCAGGCCTTCCTTGTGCCCAAGGCAGCCCCTAAGCCAGAGGCCAGTGGTCCAGGATGTTGCTACCCAGTCCAGGGGCCCTGGGAGAGGACCGATCCTGTGCCTGACTCTTCTTTACGGGGGGAAAGTGTAACTGTCTTGCAACTGAGAAACATCTGCAGAGTTACACCCAGAGGTGGACAGGCTCCAGCAAAGGAGGAAACTGTGTCCAGCAGCAGAGAAGACTGTCCACGCCCTGTGGGATCCAGACATCCTCCGTTCTTCTGAGGAAAGTCAATAACTTTCCCAGGAAAAAGTCCACTTCACTTCAAAATTAATCTTTATGTATAAATGTGTATAATAACATGAATCTGAATTTATAAATGAAGAATGCAGGAGATCATGCTCAAAACCTCTCATTCAAAAACCGTGGAGGAGAAAGCCACCTGCTTAGCAGGCGGATGGTGGCTGGGACCCGTGGCTCTGAGCTGCTGAAGGGAAGGTTCATAAATGCACCTGTTCCAACCCAGTGACAAATCTCTGGCCCTTGGAAGGAGAGCTGTGCAGGCCTCTGAGTGCAAACCAGCCAACACCCTATTTGCTTCTTGGAAACCCCTGTGGCTGGGATTCCAGAGCTGCTCAACTGGGACCCCAGACTGGAAGGCAGAGTGCACAGCGGAGTGCCCTGTCACACAGGCTTTAAGGCCCTGGGCCGCACCTGTGCACCCGGTCTCTCGAGAGCCCAAAGGCCCAGGCAGGAAGGCCTACAGGCCTGGAGCTAGGAAACACTCACGGGCTCTGGAGCCACAGCTGCAGAGCTCTCTACCTGTGAGGTCGCGGCACCTCTGGGCTAAGGACTCTGTCCTGGGGCAAGCGACTCTGCAGGGGCTGAGGGAGCAAGACGCGGAGCAGCCAACCCAAACAGGAGCCCATCACAAGAGAACTAGCAGTGCCAGTGTGTGGCTGGAGACACCAGGAGTGGGAGGGAGCCCTGGGTGCACAGGCACGGGCACCTGGGGCTCCGGATGGAAATCAGCCCTGGGAAGGCGGAGCACTGAGGTGTCTTCCTGACACCCCTCCAGAGCCCCAGGGGTGGTTTCCTTTGATCTCATGGATGTCTCTTTTTTCCAGGTCTTTTTTATTTTATTTTACTTAAAAATCAATCAAACAAACAACAACAACAAAAATATTCACCACCTTCTGCAGCAGTCTGGCTGGGCACAAATAACCGGGAGGCCACGAGCCACTTGTTAGATTCAAGCAGGAACAAACTTTATTTCCGAACCCACGGGGAACGCCCCCTACGCGAACTCCCCAGGAACTCCGCGAGAACTGAACTCAATGGGAACTCTGCGAACCCACGCGAACTCTCTAGGAACTCTGCGAGAACTCAACCGTCCTAATGACTTGCTGGCGCCACCTCTCAACCACTCCCCCTGGCAAAACGCCAGGTGCCATCCCGACTGAGGCTCTCAACAACCTTCCCCTGAAGTGTGGAAGTCCTCTGAGCCCCGGGGCTCCTTGGCCCATCTTTCCACATACAGTACTGCCCTATGAACATCAGCCAGCTGCAAGGCCTTAGCGATGACAGGTCTCTGCCTGTAGAGTTGTCAACCATGCCTAGATTCATTGCCATTCTTCGGACTACAGATGATTGACAGGTAGGTGGATAGTCACATACTGCATTCTTAATGTGTAGCATTTGACACTGTTACAATTGATATTGTTACATCATTTCATTGATTTTAACCCTGCATCAATTAGGAGGCATATTTTAAAATCACTATTATTTTCCATGAAGTGTAATTTGTTTAACACTAAAATTTATGCACCTTCCTTGACGGAGGAATTTGCTGAATTTTTTTTTCCTTTACTTTTTAGAGGTCTCTCTTGCTCAAATTATTTAGACATTTTTAAAGAACTAAATCAGAATCCATCTTTTGAAGCCTGCATTTGGTCCACTATTTTTAGTATGAAGAATTGAATTTACACCTGCCACCGTAATTCATACAAACCTGGCACACCTGTCCTGTGTTTCTTTTTTTGCGTTTTTCTTGCCTTTCTTGGATTGACAATTTTATCACCTTTTTCCTTATTTGAATTTGAGAGCAAGACCCTCTGTGTCTGTTCTTCAGGGCGGGGGCTGTACATACACTTCTTGGTCTGTCAGAGTCTAAAACTGGTGAATAAGTTCATCTTCCTTCCAGAGACAGAAAGACTTGGGATATTTGAGTGTCTCCTGCCCCTCCCCTGGTTTTATGTAGCATTTGGGTATTTTATCTGCATTACGTTGAACCTGTTAACGTGCTTCTGCTCCGTTACGCTGGCCCCCATGTCTGCCATTCTCTGGGCCCTTTTCCTTTCTCAGACTTTCTCCTGGGATTACATTCATCCACTCGAAATACAGCATGTAACATTCCTCACACAGAAGATGAGCTGGTGGAAAATTCTCCCAATTTTTTGTCTGTCTGGAAAGGTATGTAATTTTTGTCCTAGGGTTAAAATAGGTCATTGAATTGGAGGTTTAGAGGTGTTTTCCCAAGGTCCACTGATGTCCCCCTGCAGTCTGGCTTCTGCCACTGATTTTTGTTTTGTTTTGTAATTGTCAATGTGACTGTGGCTGTTTCTATAGATAGATTTGACTTTCATGTCTCACTCTTCCCTGATTCCTTCTTTCTTTTGAGTTTCTGTATTTCTATGGAAAACGTGTAGGTATGACATTCCACTTCCATTTTGGTCCCATTCTGGTGCTGTGGCTGGAGGGGGTTTGTTCCTGACCTTCCTTCTCAGGGAGGGTTTGGCCTTCCAATATTCCAAAATCTGAAAGTGTCCAAATCTGACCCTTCTGGTCCCCAGCATTGCTAATACATGACCTGCAATACTTACCAAAGAGCTTTCTCAAATTCCCTTCTAGTGGGGATTTATCTCTACACTGTCTATAGTGTTCCACTGTTTATGACTTTGAGATACAGAATTCTTAGTTTTGGGACTTTATATTTTCTTAGCTTTGGTACTGGGACTGAACCCAACCAAAGCTAAGAAAATATAAATAAAAAATATAAAATGATATTCTACCATGGAGCCGTAGACCCAGCCCTTTTTATGTTTAAATTTTTTCATTTAGAGAGAGGGTCTCCCTAAATGGCTGAGGCTGGTCTTGAACTTGCACTCCTACAGCCTCAGCCCCCTGGAGCTTGGGATTTCAGGCCTGTGCCACAGCACCCCACAAGTGCTACATATTTGACATCACAAGGTTGTGTAGCCCGACCATCAAGGTTCAGGTCTACCCATCCACAGAGGGCAGACCCCTTCCTCGATTAACTAATCCCCATGCCCATCATCAGCTCCTGCTGTTGCCAATGAGACAGATTGGAATTTTATTAAACCCACAATAATTTAGGAAAAAAAATGTCTGAAAAATAGTTGAAGCCTCCACTTCTTGAATTCAAGCATTTGTTTTTTTTTCCTGGAGCTTCAGTGCTCATTACCATTCAGGACTTCTGTGTTTTCTGTTAGGGTAAAATTTGGTAATTATGGATTTATTGCTCTTTTGGATGATATCATGGTTTTGAAAAACATTTTCTTTTTGACATTTTTTGTAAACTTGACTTTCTATTTTTAAGTTAACCTTGTATCCAACATTTTGCTGAAATCTGTTATGGGTTAGGATTTTTAACACTAAGAGATCTCTAGGTAAATGATCACATAACTACAAATAATGACAAGTGTGGCTCTTCTTAAATCTTTACACTTCTTTTTTCCTTGTTTAATACTCTTGGTAAAGGCCATTGTAGGCAGAAGTAGAACCTGTATTTCAGTAGGTGCTGCTATGTGAACACTTGTTCAGTTAAAGGAAAAATTCCTATTTTGAATTTTCTGCATATTTTTTTAAATAAAATTAAATTCCGTGAAATGATTTTTCTTCTTATGTTTGGATGATTGCATTATTTTTCCAATTGCTCCATTCATTAACATTTATCATAATTGCCCAATGTTTATTCCCAGATGAGATTTATCTCCTTATCTGCATGTTTTCTAGTTGATCTTACCTCCTCTCAGCTTCCTTGTTTTGGGACACCAGGCACATGAAGTCGATGATCACCGACTTCAGGGAATAATAGTCACCGTGGTACAGTTGCTTGCTCACTTGGTCATCCATTTATTTGCTATTTTTCCCTGTTAGTCCTGCACCATGTGCCTGTTCTTTTCTCCACCAGCTCGTCCATTGCAGTGCTCTGAGTGTGTTATGAGCTGACTGGGTGCACGCCATCTCCTGGTTATGTACATGTGTCCCCTGAATCGAGGTCACCACCACCACGTGCACTGCCCTCAGGTGTTCCTGTGCGTGCACTAACATTTATGTGTTGACATTCCACACACATACTGCTTAGGAGCACCTTCCATGAGCCCAGGATTGCCCGTGCCATGGCAGTCTGCCCATCAGCATGGATGCCCACCTCTCCTAGGTGGTGCCCAGAGGCAAAGCCATTGACTTTCCTCATCCTCTGACCACCCAGTATACAGACCAGACAACAAGAGCAGACCTGAGCACCCCCACCTGCACCCGCGCGCCTTCATGCTACAGTTTGCAGCCCAGAGCTGGAGGTTCTGTGTCCATGAAGGCTGTCAGACCCTCCTTCTGCTCCCGGGGTGACACAGCTGTTGCTGGTTCCTGTAGGAGGGACCAGGAGCTCTCTCCAGGCCACCAGAAGCCGACCTCCAGCATAGTCCACGCTGTGGTCTTTCCAGGAAAGCCTTCTGTGGGCCCAGGGACCTAGAGTACTTTTTCATCACCTGCAGGGAAAGAGCTACGGTTCCTGGGAAAACCCAGACGCTGGCGTTTTTCTTCTGCATGCTACCTGGACCCTGGGCCCAGCCACACTCCAGAGCTGCACGTGTGTCCAGCTGCTCCGTGCTCCCGGCTGCCACTCTGCTGCCAGCTCTGCTTGGGCAACCTTCCCCGCTCTTATTTTTGTGCTATGCAAATTGTCCCATTTTAAAGAAATCTACTCAGAAACCTGATCTTCTGTACAAATTGACCTACTCTCATTTCTTCCCAAACTAGACTTAGCCTTTCCTTCATTGGAGTCCCTGTGTTCAGATATCCCATTTCCTCTGAAGTCGGGCATTTGAACCTGTGCTCTTGCTGAACTTCTCTGCTACTACATGTTTGCAGAGATCACCTTCTGCCGAAATGCTGCCTAATCGGAGCCTCCTCCTAAACAGTGCTGTGAGGTGGCAGCAGCTCCCATGTACTTGGGCCACACCTACTGTTCCCACAGGGCACGGCCCCTGTGTGCACCTGCCCTGGTCTTGAGGAACAGCTGGTGAATGGAAGAGAGCTCTACCATGTGGCCGTGGTTTCTCTTGCCTTAAGCAGGTCTCTAGATCAGAATGAATGCTTTGTTATGCTACAACCAAAATGACAAATGTCTTACAAAGGCCCTACTATAAAAGGAATATACTCATTTTAAGTTTCATAAACGTAGAAAAGTAAAGCAAGACAACAGTGGTCACCCATGGGTCGCCACTCACACCATTTCTCTAGCATTTTGCTGCCATTGATCTTGTTCTTTTTACAGCTCACATGTTATAACTCTACCTAAAGAATGTCCTACAGTTTTCCACACATTCTCCATGTAAATATACCCTGCAACCATAACTCTTTATAAATAATTTAAAACACACCTTACTCCTTTGAATATAAACATCAAGATATATTTAATTATCTTCATGCATTTATGACCACAGGTCATTTCCAATATTCATTACTGTATAAAAAGGTGAAATATGCATTTTGCATGCCATTTTATATATTTATATTTGTTCTTTAGAATAATAGCTTATAACTAAAACTATCAAAAGGGGACACATATTCTTTTAGGTTTATTTATCTATTGCTATTTTTAAAAATAATATTTAAAATGAGGACATCTCAATGCTGTGGCTGAATGTCTGTGACCCCTCTAGATTCCCATGTTGGATCCTAACCCACACAGGATAGCATGAAGAGATGGAGCCTTTGGTTGGTGATGAGGTCGTAAGAGCAAAGCCCTCATGAAACAGGTGCTAGGGTGCTCAGTCAAGGCCTCCCTCTCCTGAGGACCCAACAGGCAAGCAGTGTCCGTGGACGTGGAAGCAGCATCCAACCACCTCAGAGCTCTCCATGCTTTCCTCCTAGACCTCTCCCTCCAGAGCCCTTTCCAACACATTCCAACGTCTATCTGTAAGCCACCCAGCTGTGGTATCCTGCAACAGCAACCCAAGACACTCAAAAAGCTACAGGCTGCAATATAAAAGACACTTCATTTTGAGTTTATTATGTATTTATTTGAGTGTATAATTAATAGTTATTCACATGAAAGAAAAGGTCAGAGGAGATGTCTATCTTCGCCTGCCTCCTGATCTTCAGAACAGTAAGACTTAAGGCAGTTGATACCCCAAGTTTTTCCATAGATGTCAATATAGTTAAATATTTGTTCTGCATCTTTACCTGTCTTAATGTTTCCTAACCAATGTTAGTTTTAATTATTCAAGTTCTTTTGACACTACAGAGCTAGATGAATTAAAAATTCATTATATGAATCTAATGTAGATAGTTCATAATTTTATAAATAAGTAGACACATAGCCAATGTTGCTTTGTTTCTACAAAAGTGATTTTTGTTTTTATTGTGCTGGGGATTAAACCCAGGAATTTGTGCATGTGAGGCAAGCACTCTACCAACTGAGCTATATCCCAGCCCATGATTTTGTTTTTAAAGGAGAATTTAAATTTGGGGGACATGACCTGCATGGGAAGAGTGACCGATTCTTTGAGATACATTCTTATATGCAGAGATCACAGATGAGTGGGCATTGGCTAATGGCTTCTATCATTACCAAGGCCATTTATGTCATAAACAAGCACAATTAGCTAGGGATAGCCATTGCTTTCCTAGTAGTTCTGAAGACTCATCTATTCTATTGTTTTTTTTTAACATTAGCTAAATATATTTGCAAGCGACTTGACTCTGAATCACCAGTAACTGGATGTCCCAAGGCAAAATGGACTGACTTGTAATCAATAGGAAATAAAGAATAAAAGCTATGGAAGTCATAAAAGGCCACATTTCTATAAATTATGTCACAGAAAAAGTCAAAGTGCATGTTAGCCCAAGTTTGGATATTGCACAGCAAATGCTTGCTCTAAATAGCAAACTGTGATTTAACCCTCACTGGATTTGCATGTTTTATGGTGGCTTTGCCTGTAGAGGGTAATCTATGGGGAGTGTTAGCATTCTCATTTATCAGATAAAAAGTAAAATAAAAGAGGTAAATAGAAAATCTAAAGTAATGTCAAAAAGTATTTTTTAATATTTAAATGTCACTTTAAGAGGGTTACAAAAAGCCCCACGTTGAAGTCATGACATAAGTGCCCTCTCTGAGCACTCTGCACGCCATACGGTGTTTCTAGAGTATGCTTTTTATGTTCCCTTATTTTTCAACATCAGTTTTCAAAAGTATGAATATCATTCATATGTTTAAAACAAACTGAAAACACTCTCTCCAGTGCTGTAAAATGTAATTAGTTCGGAAGCTGAAAGTTGCACACATTTTTTTTAAGCATGAGATTATGGATTTTTACTTTTACTAAAGAATATGTGTGCATTAGTCAAGGAGGAAGCTCCTTTTTCACAGCCATTAATTGGCTGTTTTTATGCTGTCAGCCAGTTCACTGTTTTCCCCTGCTGTTGTAAACATCAAGGTCATTTTGAGGTTCTGCCAAAATGAAGATCATTATCTTCAGAGCAGTATTAAAACAGAGTGGCTGAGCCCTGGGGCTGTCAAGAGCTCTGAGAAACAGCCACTCCATGAATGCTGCTCCTCTCTCTGAAGGCAGACGGCTGCTTAAGAAGCACCCCAAGTAGTCAGGTGCACTGACAGTAGCTAGTACTGAAGTGTGTCCTCTTGCATGCAAATGTGTGCACATGCTGCTTTCTCAAGCCCACAGGAGAAGAACAATGGCGGAGCCATGTGTCATTGGGTCCTCCAAGGAACACTTACCAGGACATCAACCTCCAGCAGAACGGAGTCAGCAGCTCCCCTAACCTGGTCCCCAGGAAAACTGACAAAACTATCTTTTATGAAACCCACCATCCAAGGCCTTGGAAATGTCTTAAGGGCAGAGGGCAAATGATGAAATATCTGTTCAAGAAAATCCACGAAAACTTGATAAGGCAGCAAGAGCGTGCAGCACTCCATCCAAGGCTTCCCCTCCCGCCCGTGCCAGCAGAACATGGCAGGATCACTCAGGCCTGTTGTGGACAAGAACACAGGGCTTGGGGTAGGGCGTGCATCCTTGAGGAGTAGGATGTGACAGCCTGTCAATAGGGTCCCAGCTACCTTGTGCTTGGCTGAGTATTGAGCAGGTGCAGTTGAGTGACAGGGACTTTCTTCTCTCCCTCAGCCCCCACTCTCATTCAATAGTGCTCTATCTCAGTAGATACCGAAGTCCCCTGAAACCTTTCTTTCTCTACGAATGGATAGTCCATGCCAGGAAAGGCAAGCTAAAAGGACTCGTATACTGCCCCTGACTCTTTAGCAGATTCTCAGCTCTTGAAGCATGCATAGTAAAGACAGAAATTTGCATTGACCCTGAAGTTATCTTCAGAGCCCCAACTCAGAATTTAACTTAGGAGGAAGGGGAAGCTGGTCACAGAGCAGGTAGCCCATGAGTGCTTCCCAAAAGGAGTGACTATTTTTGCACATAGCATGGAGGAGCTCAACCTAAGGGTGGTCTTAAGAACAGGAGAGGTTCTGGTGATGATCAGTCATAAGGGAATTTGTGAATTTGATGAATTTGATGAAGTGAGAGCCAAGACTACAGGCAACTTAGTTTTGAGAGTATAGGAGAATACGACAGCAGTTGGCCCCTCCTGGCCTCAGAACACAGATCAAACACTGACTTCCCAAGGAATCCATTAAAGGAGACGTAATTGGATGAGATTAATTTGAAGAGAAATGTATGTTCTAGGATAATATAGAAAACAGTAGGGCAACTTCTTGGTGGAGTTTAACGGCTGAGCTCATCTAAACAAAATGGAATGCAATTAAAAACAAATAGCAAGAAACGTGAGAAAGTAGTACATATCTGAAAAATGTAAAACATGCTACAACGTAACTGAGGGAGTGAAAGAAGAACTCAGAAGGGAAATAAGAACCCACTTGGAAGTGAAGCTAAAGCATGGCGCCAACTGTGGGCACAGCTGATGAGGAACTCAGGAAGATGCTCTGCTGCGGGTGTCTGGTAGGCAGGAGGACAGCTCTGAAATCAGCAGCCTCAACTCCACATTAGAACCCCAGACAGAGCAGAGCAGGCTAAAGTTAAAGTAAATAGAAAGAAGAGATAATAAGAAACAGAGATGAAAGTAATGGGATAGAAAGCACAGCGATACTAGAGAAAAGCAAGGAGACCAATCCAGCTCTTAGAAAAGATCAACAATATTGAGAAACATGTAGCTACAATGGCCAAGAAAACACACACCCTCGAGCTATTAGAATGAGTAGGGCGAGGAAGGTCACTACTGACTCTACAGAAAGAAAAGGGAACATAAATAAATATGAAAAATTGTAAGCTTCTGCATTGGGTAACAGATGAAATCAAAACTGATAGGAAAAAGATTAAGAAGAAATAAACAAAGTGAATTCACCTGTGTCAGGTTAGATCAATAATCAAAGCAAAACCAAACAAAAAGTAGACACAGAGAAAAGTTCAGGACCAGAACTTGCCGAACTGTATCCTACACTTACAGGAGAAGTAATGCAAGATTTTCACGCTTCTAAAAGATGGAGAAAGAGCAAACATTCATCTTATGAAACCAAAATTGCCATCATATCCAAACCATACAAAGATATCACAGAAAAAATCATGGACCAATATTTCTTAGGAGAAGATAAAAGAAGTCCTTGACAAAGAAGTACTGAACTCAATCCAACAACATGCACAAATGTATACACTTTACATTTTTGGTCAAGTGGAATTTATCTCAGCAATGCAAAGTTTACTCTCAATTTTAATTTCTGTTAATTAATCTTAATCAACAGATCACAGCACTTCAAAAGAACAAAAATTGCATGAACATTTATCAGACACAGCAAAAGTTCTTGACAAAAATCTAACATACTTTCATGAAAATAAAAATCACTCAATAAACTAGGAAAGTGCCTTAGTCAAGGTTCTCCAGGGAGACCCAATAGAATATACATAGAAATAAATACAGTGTGAGACTTACTAGGGCAAATGGCTCTCACAGTTTGGGAGGCTGAAAAGGTCCTCTACAGGCTGTCAGAAAGCTGGAGACCCAGGAAAATTGGTAACATGTCTCATCCAATTCTCCAAAATTCAGAAGCCAATGTGAATCCCCAGTTCCAGGCTGAAAGGGTAAGAACCCAGGGACCATTACCCATGCCCTGGAGTGCAAGGGCCAGAGAATGTAGATTCCCTGTGGTTAAGGGCAGGAGAAGAACCCAGCTCAAAACATTATAAAAGGAAAAAAAAAGAAAGAGAGAGGGAGAGGGAGAGAGGGAGAGGGAGAGATGGAGAGGAAAAGGGAGAGAAGAAGAAAGAAGAGGAATTTTTCTTTTCTTTGCCTGTTTGTTCTATCCCAATTCCCAGTCAGCTGAGTGGTGCTCACTCATACTGGGGGCCGTACATCTTCCCTGCAGGGCTCACTGAATCAGATGCTAATCTCCGCCTTAAACCCCCTCACAGACATACCTGCAAATAGTGCTCTTCCCACTATCTGTTTATTCCTTAATCCAATCAAGGTGACACCTAAAATTAGCCACAACAGAAGGGAATTTCCCATAAAGTTCAGAGCTAATGTCATACTTAATGATTAAAGATGGGTGATTTCCACCTAAGATCTAGGATAGGAAAAGAATATACACTCCTGGTATTTCTGTTCAATATGCAACTGGATATTCTAGCCAAGACAATTAATCAAGGTAAAGAAATAAAAGATATTTAGATGGGAAAGAAAGACAAAAAACTATTTGTTTGCAGAGTTTGTTTATAGAAAATCTTACGGAGGCCACCAAAAAGCTATAAGTAATTAATGAGTTCAAAAAGGATGCTGGATACAAGCTCAGTATACAGATAGAATGTATTTTTGTAAAATTGCAATAAGAGATTTAGAATCAAAGTTAAGAAAGCAACTTCACTTGTAATAGGCTCAAAAGGAATAAAATACTTAGAAGTAACTTAACAAAAGAAATGAAAAATATATACTCTTAAAACTATGAAATGTGATTGAAGGTATGATGGTGATCGTCCCAGAAGACAATATTGACTGCCAGAATCCCAAAAGTCAAAATCTCAGAAGAGCAAATCTCTAAAGTCCAAAAAGACTAAAATTTCAAAAAATCACCTTCCTGAAAGATTAAAATCCCAAATGTAGAAATCCCCCTAAACTGTAATTCCCATTGAAAAATATAAAACTCACATAGAGGGGTAGAAAATCAAATTCTAGGCAAAGGGATTGGTGTGTTTCTGGTTGTATATGGACAATTTGTCAGATATTTCCATCATATACCTCTTCTGCTCCTTTTCCAAGGGCCATGCTTGCTCAAAACAAAGCAAAATGAAACAAAGAAGGAAAAAAAAAATCCTTCATCAGAAAATAAAAGGAACTGGGCAAGCTCAAGACCTTCTGAACCTGACCTGTGTGTGGAAATTCCCCCAGGGCTACCCAGCACATTAAAAGGTGCACTACTGTTGGCTGTCAAAGGAGGTGGACTTCCTATGTTAACCACTGAGTCTAAATTAACACAAAACAAAACAAAAACGATTGCATCCTTCACTTTGGCTTGTGGACAATACTTTTAAACTGTCCCCACTCTTTATTGTTATTGTTTTTGTTTGTTAGTTTGTCTGAAGTCAAATACATACAATCCATGTACCTGATGGATCTGAAGATTCTCAAACATGTGAAAAATTCTAGAATTCCTTTCGTTATTAATGACTGGGAAACAGTAACAAAGTTCCTGAGTTGTATTTGAGAATTTGGTGGCTTTGCAGAAGAAACTGGTCCAACTGGTTTCCCAAACTGTAAGGACAGGTTGAATTTTAGTGCAACCAAGGCTTCTCAAATATACTAATAATTCGTTTTTTTATTTAGCCCAAAGCACAGCAAAGAATTCAGATGGGTGATAAGGCAAAATGAAAAAACTTCAGCTTAAAAATGAGTCATTTTTAAGTCATTGCACCAGCTTTCCTTCTGAAGCTGATGGAATCCCCAGGAGTGCTTCATGAACTCAAGCCACATTTGCCTGCAGAGGCGGTGAAGTTTCTGACTGGCTGGAAACAGTTCTGTGCTGGAGAAGACGCCGTGCACCATGGCTGCTATTCAGGAAGCAGCATTGCTCCCGTAGAACTCGTGGTCAACAGATGAAGTGTGCCTTGAACAAACTTTCTTGTATGCAAAACACAACTGAAGCCTGTAGTGGAAGATGGGGTATCACACAGGGAACACTCCTGCTGGTGAGCTTCCCGTCACGGAGGAGTTATCAACAGAGAAGCACCGAGCAGGAAGCACATGGGAAGCAGTCTCTAAGGAGAACAGGCCCTGATAGAAATGGTGGTATACATCTTCCAAACAGGGTGACGGTAGAGAACATGGCTACCACATGTGGGGCAGCATCCTGCAGCTGTCCACAATCCCTCCCTGTGAAGTACTTTTTTATATGTTGAATTTTCTTTTTCCCTTTTGTTGTTGTTGTATTTTCCCTCACTATTTTAAGCAATAGTATTTTATATCTATTGTTATAATCTGTAAGGAGTAATGACATAGAGGGGAGACACAGAGACAAGGTGCAGAGGCAGGGAGGTGGCCGAGTGGCTCAGAGGCCAAGCTGCCGTGCTTTATTTGTATAACAGTTTACATTCGAGCATTGGTACCAGAACTACAGTATTGTTTAGAGTATCAGTAAGGTTGCTTACTCTGCATTACATTGCATAGTTACAATATGTAAAGTAAGGAGCTTTGTGCAGCTCTCAAGAAAGTGCATTTTTGAAGTTACTGTTAGGCAGGCAGATCCAGGAGCACTAGAGCTTGGTGAAACATCGCAGTTATCAAGCAAGCAAGTTCCCAGGAGCTATATGCCTGCAATCAAGGTTGAGGCTTGATGAGGCTCTAACACAGAGGCTTCTCGGGGCATTGCCATACCAGCTAGACACTGCACACATATTAGCTGTATTACTGCATCTGAAGAGAGATTGCAGGGCATGCTAAGGGTGGGAAACAGGATGCCCGCCACCCTCGGAGTTTGCTCACCAGGGCAATCTTCCCTGTACATTTCCACGGTCAGAATGCCTTCAATAATCTGGATGCTTGTTTTCATCTGTGCACTATTTTTTAAATCAGGAAGTATAAATTGTGCAAAGTCTTTTAGAGAGTTATTTTTTTTTCTTTTTGGCAAATTTAACTCCACAAAAGTACATTATCAAAATGTGCTTTGTTTGTAAGCAGTGCGTATGTCCTTGTGTGTAAAGATGTTGAAACTTCCTCAGTAAGTAAAAAGGTGTCCTTGTTGTACATCCACATTCTGGAAGGTGGATTTCTGGGGATCTCGGCTCTTCTAGTGACTGCCCCTGGGGTGGTGACCCATTGCGGTTTCCGACGCCTCTTGCCTCCTCTCAGGTGGTCCCTTGAAGCACTTTAGACCATCAGCTGTAAAGCCGGGTGCACAGGGTGACCATCCAAGGTGGTACACCCTCACCGTTTCCCTTCCCACCCAGCTCTTCAGGAACCTGGTTAGGCCAGGGCAGGGCCACTGGCCATGCTTGCAAAAAGCACAGATGTCAGTCGTGACAGTTTTATTGTGAGTTCTGCCATGTTTTCACATGTGTCCAAATAAACTTCCTTTTCACATGTAAATAAATGACTTTTAAAGAAACTTTTTTTCTCTCTCACAAAGGTACTTTGGGAGTTTTGATCTTTTAGGATTTCAACATTCGGGATCGTGAGGTTGAGGATTATGTCTCTGGACATTTGGTCCAAACTCAGTTTAAATAAATTAAAAACAAATTATAAAACTGGGAAATCTTTCTGTGCTTGTGGGTCACAGGCATCATTCCCATTGCCACAACGGCAACCCCACCCAGACCAGCCTACTGCATTCTCAGGAGGCCCCAGCGGGGCTCTTCAGAGAAGCCCACGAGAGGATCCTAAAGTTGCAGCTCAGGGGACCCAGTGGTCAAACCGTCTCTAAAAAGAAAAACAAATGTGCATTTTGTGATTACAAAATTGCAACAAACTGGCAAGGGTAGGGTATAAAGGGCATTGTGTAAAATAGTGGAGTACAACTGAGGGTCTAGAAGTTAATCCACACACCAGAGGTCTTGACTGCCAAAGCCACCCCAGGGAGAAGGCACAGTCTTTTTAGAAAACAGCCCTGGCATGACTGGGTACCATGTGAGAGTGGCTGAAAGTGGATTCTTATCTAACACCACACACAAAAATTGTCCCCAAATTTATCAAAGACCCAAATACAATAGCAAAATAAGTAAAATTCCTAGAAGAAAACATCCAGGTTAGTCACCATGCCATTACTTGAACAAGGGAGTCCTTGATACATTACCAAAATAAATAAATAAATAAATTTAACTTCATCAAAATTTAAAATTTGGCATTTCAAAGACATTATTAAGAAAGTAAAAAGACAGACTGAAAAAATGAAAGAGAATATTTTCAAACCATCTACTTACAAAAGACTTGTATTCAGAAAGTATGAGGAATTCTTACAACACAATAAAAAAAGACATAACCCATTTAAAAAACGAACAAAGGACTAAATAGACATTTCCCTTGTACAGCATACAAATTGCCAATGGGAAATGCACAATAAAACCACAGGAAAGCCAGTTCATGTCCTCGGCATCCAGGACCAAAGTCACACAACGACGAGTATCGGGGAGGACACAGGAGGCCGTGCCTCTGGGGCTTTTCTGGCTCGAATGGGAAAGGGGCAGCCACTTTGGAAAGGAACTCGACACTTCTCCAGTGATCAGCAGAGAATCCCCACGAGACCCAGCCCTTCCACTCCTGGCACGTGCCCATGTGGGGTGAAACTCAGGCCACCCCAAAGCCTTCACTCCAATGTACCCACACTGTTCCCAACAGCCACGAGGGAGAAGCAACCCAAATGTGTGTACTGAGAGAAGGGCAGTGACCCACAACGCAGCCACAGGACGGAGTGAGGCGTGGACACACACCGTGGCACAGGTGGACTGTGACAGGATTATATGAAGTGACACAAACCTGCCACAGGACACCCTCCCTCTATGTGAAATGTCACCAATAAGCCAGTCAGTAGAGACAGAAATGGATCCAGGATTGCTTAGGGCCAGGAGTGGAGAGAGAGGCGAGCAGAGAAGAGTGGAGGTAAAATACAGAGTTTCCTTTTAAGTTGATAAAAATGTTTGAAATTGATGGTGGTCATGTTGCAGCAAACTGGCATGTTAGCTGAAGCTGCCATCACTGGAGAGGACATAGTGGTGCACCTGAGGGCAGCCACCAAGGAAGGCACCTGTGCATCCACGCATGAGGTTCCCACCACCACACATGCACAGAGAAGTGTCTCATCACCTTGCAAAAGACAAGGGTTAGGGAGAAGTCAAGACTCTTGCATTACTGAATTTTAAAAAGCCGCACTCAAGGTTAAGGATTCATACTTAACTTTCAGCATCCCATGTGCTAAGGTTGAGAAAATGTGAATCGAGATTTCAGACTGTTACATGAAGCCAACACATAGTGGAGTTCATGGCAGAATGACAGAACTATAATTGATTCCAGAAAGTTCTGGCAGAGAAGCAAATAATCGTGTCCAGGGTAAGTCAGAAATCCCAGGAGCTCCATATCAGATGACACCCCATCATGGTGATTAGGGGCAAGATTTCTGGAGTCTGTCACCCAGGTTTGGGGCCAGTTTTCTCATTAACTAGTTCTGAGTTTCTGAGCCAGTAACACCTTCTGCTAGTCTGAAGCCTCACCTATAAAATAAGGATAATGCCTCTTTAAGTGGGTTATTGGGCAAATTAAATTAGATTCTATATAGAAAGCAGGTATTAGTCATGGTCCAGTCAGGAAACTAAAACCAAATCAGTTATTTTAGTAAAAATGATGCAATATAATAGAAAGGCTATAATTTCAATAGAGAGAAACTAAGCAGGTTTTTTTTTCCCCCTAAAGAATTACGTAGCTAATTTAAAAGATCACAGCAACATGGGAAGGCAGCAACAGAAAGAAATAGTTTTCCCTGCCTCCCCAGAACTGGCAGGAATAGAAAGAGACTCCAAGAAGTGGGACCCAGAGGCTGAGGGAGGAGCCCACGGAGCTGGCCCAGACCTGAGGGGAGGCTCCCCTGGGGATCTGTGTGAAGCCCAAGCGCCTGGCCCCCTGCTCACACATGGCACTCAGCCGCAGCTACAGACAGGGGCAGCAGAAGACAGCCCCTGGACACTCACTGGAACAGGAACCAAACAGGAGAAAGGCAGGAAAGGTAAGCACTTACCTGATTGAGCCTGCCTCACTTTTGGACCAACGTTTGGCAAAACCAAACTGAGAGCCTGTTGGCAGTGAGAAAAATAATTGGCAGAATCCCAAGACAGCATCTGAAAGCAAATTGACAAAAATAGGTTGAGAGTGGGGAGAACACCTAAACCAGGAACACAGGCAGTGTGTTAGCTCGTTTTCTGTTGCCGTCACAGAATACACGAGGTTGGGTACTTTATAAAGAAAAAGATGTTTGCCTCATGCTCCTGGTGGCGGGAGGGTCCGGACAGCATGACATTGGCCCCTGACTGTAGAACAATGTGTTGGAAAAGGGAAAGAGAATCAGCAGAGTGCAGAAGGGCCAAGGGCATGGGTGGCTCATTTACAGCCACTTTCATGGGAGTTCCCTCAGGGAGAACAGCATCACTCACCCCTTCCAAGGGCTGCATCTCCCATGGCCTACTCACCCTGCTTAGTCCCACCTCCTAAAGCCACCACCTCAACAGCATCAGACTGAGGACTGAGCCTTCAGCAAATGGACCCAGGCTGGCACACTTTGCTCACAGTTCTGGGGAAAGGCAGGGTGGGCAGGAGGTCCTACTTATCACAGAAATAATTTGGTGCCTATGGCCATCCAGGAGTGCTAGGCTTTGGGAAACAGGAGACACAGGGAGGCACAGTCTCACCCCCCAGAGGCCTCCACATGAGCAGTGGAGCTGGCTCAAAGAGCAGGCCGTGAATCCAGAGGGCCTGGGCTCCAGGCCCAGCTCTGGCATGGATCGTTGTCTCCCTGGGCAAGACCTTGCACCTCAGTTTCCCTGTGTTGGAGTTGGGAGAGGAACACAGATGTGTGGGCTGTGTGTCAGTTAATGTCTGTCAGTGGATATACTAAACAAATAAACAGGAAGCATCATTTTAGTTCAGTGCAAAAATTTACATAAAAACACATCAGAGAGAACAGTTCTACAAGGATCAGGAGCGGGTAAGCACCACGGGGCTGAGCCAGGCTTCCTTGGGAGGCCCGTGCCAGGGTGCTTGGACCCCTCAATGTCTTCCCACCTTAAGGCCCACGTTGGTCTGGTCTGCAGCGGGAAGCCCAGCCCTATTGGTAGGCATCGTCTTTGTCAGGGAGACACCGTCTTCATATCTCTGCTCCAATGGTGGCAGCTCCTGATTTTTTCTGTGATTAACTTAAATTTGCTTTGAAACATCAGTGCTCTTTGGACATCCATCAGGTCACAGATGCAAGGAGTTTTGCAAAAGATTAAGTTATTCATCCCAGACCTTTGTGATCAGCAGCATGTGTGTGTGGGGGGGTCTTTTCTATGATCTCTGTCACACAAAGCTTGAACGTGGCCATTTCCTTCAGCAAAGCGCGTGCTCTGACCCAGGGGAAGGACAGTCATTTCCTGGTGTAACATGGCATCAGCCATCAGACACTCATGCCCAGAGATGCATCGGTTCACCTCAGGGCCCTTGCTGGAGTGCATACACAGCCGGTTCTGGGACCCTTTCCCATCACAGGTAATTACAGGTGAGCCAAGAGACAGAGTCCCGACCCACTGTCATCTGTTGGGAAAGTGCCATTTTCCTAATCCTAATAAAATCCTCAGAACATGTATGAGAAAAGTCACTCCTGTCAATCAGCCGGCTCACGGGTGAAGATGCCCTTTCCACACGAGCACACGTGAAAAGCGGTCAGCGTCCACCGACACGGACCTCCAGATGATGACCTGGCAAGTGCTGATTACCATAGATCTTGTAATGACCTAACATCAAAGAGTTTGGGCTGTGGGTAAAATAAGCTCATTTACATTTTTATTTTTTCTTCCTTTTCTCCCTGTCTGCTGCACAGGGGTTCGGAATTCCTAAAGGCGAACACTGAGTCATTAGATCTGGAATGCAGTCATCAAGAGCAGGTTCCCCTGAGATGCCAGGCCTGGCACTTACCTCCAGGAGAGACTGCGTTCACACAGACCTTGGTTCAGTCCCACACTCCAATTTAAATGCTGATGATTTTTTTTTTTTTTTTTTTGCTTTTGAAGGAAACTCTCCAGAAAGCTCTCCGTTTTCCAATAGGACTCTGTTATCTTTACTAAAATCTACTGCTAGTCAACCATCAAGTTTTCCTTTTTCTAGTGCTAAAGTTACGAGTCCTACTCTCACAGGGAAAGTCATGCAAGGATGAGATTTTATGTCGTTTCATCTGCCAGTGGCTGGACACTCACTGGACCTTTCCTGTGCTTTAGGGTTCCTTGCTGGGATTAACCAGGTAGGGCTCTTCCTCAGCGTAACCTGAGTGTCCAGCCAGCCTCCGTCCCTTGGTGATCCAGATGACCAGGCTCTGTGCCTAGAGCAGGAGTTGCCCTTCGGATCTGGCTTCCATACTTGAGGGCTCGGCAGTACCCCTTTGCTGGATGACGATATCAGTCCTTCGCCCCCGATGCCACCCCAGTTCTGCCTGCTTGTTCACAGGTGCCTCCCTAAAGTGCAGAACAGTGCCTGGCAGGCAGGAGGTGACCCAGAGCACGTTTGTTA
The DNA here is from genome assembly GCF_021218885.2 of Marmota monax. Classification (NCBI taxonomy): domain Eukaryota; kingdom Metazoa; phylum Chordata; class Mammalia; order Rodentia; family Sciuridae; genus Marmota; species Marmota monax. Next base: position 1,253,658 of record NW_026692321.1, on the reverse strand, counting down.
AATAAATGCTGTTGACGCAGCCGTTATAGCTAGTTGTCAAGTACCGTGTACCTGAAACTTGCTGAGACAGTGCGTCTTACGTGTTCTCAGTACACGCGTGAGGCCACGGGTGTGCTGATTAGTTTGATCCTGAGAACAAACACAGAGAATCCTTACATCAAAATACCACACCACACACCTTAAATATATGCAGTTTTTAATTGGTCAACTATCCTTCAATAAAGCTCCAAAGAAACACTAACCTGATTGATGCTATTGGGCCTCCTGGAGCCAAATCTTAGTGGACAGTTCCAGTGGGAATGCCCCCTGGGCCGCCCTGCTGCTGTGTCCTCAGACACATGCCTTGATTTCTTTCCCCACACTAGGTCTAAAGTGCACTCAATCCCTTAGTGTGTGCGTGTGTGTGTGATTTAGGAAACACTAAGCACCAGTTAGTACTCTAATGACAAACTCTCCCTGTCAAGCTTCCCCACTGTCTTCCCTCCACAGTATCATTCCCCTTTCTGTGTCACCAAAGTGCACAGTTGGTTCCACTGGTAGATTCGTAACATCACATTTGTGTACTAACGACAGCACACGGATCATGTTTATCCTTGCAGACCGGCTATTCAAAGGACCTGTGTAAGTTTTATCAGGAACTCCCAGATTTCCAAGCCTAGCCGCTGCACAATGCCCACGCTGGCCTGGCCCTCGCTGGCTCACAGCTGCACACCTGTGGGTGATGCTCCCCACTCACCTTGGACCCTGAACTGTAGCCACCGCACGGCTGACTCCTGGCTGAGCTCAGGCCTCTCCAGATGCCCTGCTGCTCCCCACTGCCTGCCCCTGTGCCCCGGCTGGCCGGCTGCAGTACGTACCCATGTGGAGTCTCCCCTCGTGGGCTCCTCCAGGTCTGCACAGCTTCCTGAATCCCTTGTTCTTGAGAAGAGTGTGCTGAGGCCTGCAGGGATGCGGAGGCCGTCAGGTGAGCAGGAAGGTCCTGGGTCTGCAGATCACCCAGGGGAAATGCAGCTGGAAGCTGAGCTGGTCTCCTCTCACCTCCAGATCCGGATTCAGTTTGTTTTCCAGATCCCCGACTTGGTTTTGGAATGTATCCCAGGGACCCAGTGTCTCCTGCATGGCCCAGCTCTGAGGCCTCCAGACAAGTCTGGGCTTGGCAGCTTCTGGGTGTGTGGCCTTCCATTTTCAGACACTGACACTAGAAATACTTTTACTGTTCAACTTGTCTTCTAAATGCAGACATCTGAATTGAGTTTTCCCAAGTAATTTGAAAATGACCATTTTGGTGAGTTTGTGGCTGTTAACAACCACAGCTCCCTAGTGTTGCTTCCGATCAGTGGTGTGCAATTTGGGGCAAGTTAGGTAAGCTGGCTTAGCATCAGATTCTTTAAAATGGGTGTGATAAAAATAGGTGACACATGTATTAGACATTCTTCATGTATTATTTTTTAAACCCCATAACTTTAGGAAGCAAATTATGTTATTGTTTTCATTTAAGAATCGAAAAAGAGAGCCCGGAATTTAAAAGGGTCAAGGGCCACATATCTAAAGTATGCTGAATTAAGGAATCAGATTCATGAGCAATTTTCTGAAACTACTGTGTTGAATTTTACTCAAATAACACTGATTGTGCCATTCAGTATATTTCCACCTATCTAAATGAGATGGTGTTGGTTGAAATTCAGCCTGTGAAATTGTTCACCATGGCAAATTAGCATTCACACATTTCTGCCTTAAAGAGCCGGGGAGCTTGGGCTGAAGACATGCATCCCCTCCTAATGCACCCATGCAAAACTATCAGCCTAGAAGGCGTCCCCACTGGGAAGGACGTTTGGAACTTGAACTTCCATCTAAAGGTGGAAAAGCATAGAATAATCTCATCACGACAGCCCCCACTGGAACAAGGCACTTCTCGAGCCCTTACATAGTAAATACCCTGTTTGGAGCAAATCAATGCTTGTGATGAGCCTTTGAAACAAAGATTAGTTACTCAAACTGTGGGTGAAGAGACAGAGGGATGAGGGTTGAAGCAACTTCGCTGAGACTCTAAATGGCAGAGTGGGCCCTGTACCCCAACCGCCTAGCTCCAAGCCTGGGTCTTGCCGTCTTCACGCCAGCTTCTCTCCCAGGCACAGGGACCACTGCCAACACAAGCACAGGCTGCGGGCCTCTGCGCAGAGCTCCAGGGAGAGCGCCTCATACCCACTCAGCAACAGGCGGTAGTGGCCGGTGGCCTCATCCTTGTGCCACTCACTGGCCAGACCCGTCCAGGTGGCCTTGCCACACCCACAGAAACAGCACGGGGCTCCTTCACTGCATTTCATTCCAGCTGTTCATTCTCCTGCTCCTTCTTTACTTGTGTGTCACTGACCACGGACGTTTTGGTAGGGCAGCACCCCCACTAGCCCTGTGTAATTTTTGATTGACTCTTGGTGTCCTGGATTTACTGCTTCTGGATTCCCAGAGGAAAAATGTCCTGTCTGACTGGGTTCCTGAGCTTGAGTTTTATGCAGGTGAGCATTGTCACCAGGCAGAACAACATGGCACGCAACCCCAGGAATAGCCATACAGGATGGCTCTGCCCACAGCCTGGCCACGTGAAGAACAGCCTAGAGGCCTGGGAATCAGTGTGGACACTCACAGCTGGCTCTGTGCAAGGACTGTCCACGGCCAACCCACGAAAGAGGCAGAACTAGGGAAGAAGAAGAGAGAGTGTAGTGGAGACCGAGTTGTGTTTTGATTGACCTCCCTCTCTCTCTTTTGGAAAAAGGACAAGGGATTAATTTTTCAACCATGGTCAGTCTCTTCTAAAATTGGATTTATTTTGCTTTCCGTTTTGCAAAGACTTTGCTTTTATGGGCACCTCTAAAAAGGCTCCTGCTGGGTGCAAATTAGATTGTTGATCTGATTGTGAAGCTGCCGCTCCATCTTGGACACCAATACCCCTTCACTTCTGAGCAAGGTTCGGCACAGGAGAGGGAATCCATGCAAAATGTCAGTCTCTGGAGAGGCTAAGCTGGCACCATGCTCGGCATCAGTAGAGGTTTCATCTCCATGTCCCTGCTGCCTTGATCCTGGTTCCATTTTTTGAGCAGGTGACATGCAGCAAAAGCATGGGCCTATCTCAGAGACGCAGCAGGTGGTCCCAGGCCCTGTGTGGGGACAGGCTTTCAGAGCAGTGAGAACAACAGGATTTCTGCTTTTGAAAATCGTGCTTAGAGAATGCAAAATCAAATGTATTATTAAATTTTCTTCTTCTGTTTTAGTAGAAGGAATTTTTAGTTAACTGGACAGACATAATTTTGCATGATAACATGACTTAAACTACTTGCTAATTTAACTAAAGAGAATACCACACCAGACATATAATTTTAGAAAATATATAATCCCTCATCTAAAAGGTATACAGGTATTAGAAAATAACAGTATAAAGTTCATCCTTCTATTAAATTTTTAGAAATTTAAAAATTTCTCCCTCTCTATCATATCATTTTAGTGAATATGTTGTTATTGATTACTTTATATTCGATTTGATTTGACTTAATTTTTGTATGTTGCAAACCATTAAGTATAAACCTCTTTCCTCACTAAAATATACCTGTTTTATATACTGACACAGTTTGGTCTTTAATCATTCACTGATGAAAAAGAGATGTGTAACTATTTTACAAAATATTTTTAAGTCGTAAGGTTGATATTTAGAACTTTTACTAGATTTTTATAACTCTGAATCTCATTTTTCATTGATTAAAAGAATAAACTAAGTCTTCAAAAATTCTGAATTATCGCTCAGTTTGTAAAACCTTGTGATTAATCTTGAGTCACATGAGATAAATTATTTGTACAAGATTAGGTAGAAACATTATTAGATAAATGTCACTGAATCTGCCTTCCATTTTATAATTTTAAAATTGCTCAAATAATTAAAATAGTTTTTGTTATCAATTGTTTAAGTTTGTCCTTAAAAAGTAATGCTCACATTTCCTGGGAAGAACCTGACAGTGTCATCTTCTGGCATCTACGGCATGATGGCCAGGGTGGGGCCTGTTCTGGGCATCACTGGCGGACTCCCAGTGAGACTCAGGATGAGGAGGGGTAGTGAGCAGGTCCCCGGGACGGCAGTGGTGGCCCCAGTCAGCCCGGGTGCTCCAGAGCACAGTGGGTCCAACTAGCTGCTGACTATGACTGAGTCCAGGGACCCATGTGGGCCTCACTGGCTGGGCCTGGCATCTGGGGTCCCTGGCCTTTGGGGGAAGGTGGTCTCATGGTCTCTTTCCTGGCTTCTCCTGCTGTCTCAGGCTACAGCATTCCCAGAAGCATGAAGAGCCTGTCCCTGGAATCAATGGCCACCTGTTCTCAAGAATGCACAGAAAGCCCCTTTCTCATTCCCATCCTAAGGGTCAGCACTGAGAGGGGCACAGATAATGAGTGTGACCTTGGGAGAGGTCGAATCCAGCTGGTGTGGTGAAGAACCATTTACCTTAAGGAGCACGGAGTGAGGGTTTCTCTGTCCGGAACTCTGACCACCTCTTTCTCTGTGGCCCCTGGTAAATGCTATCCCTTTTCCTGGAAAATGAGATGCTCAGTGTGGACGGCTGAAGAAAATAAGTGCCCGGGCTGCAGGTGGACGCTGGAGACGGGTCCACTGAGTGTCGTGTACTGAGTGTCTGTGATCTGTCAAGGGGTTTGACTTTGTGCTGCCAGTGCTAAGAATCAACCACCTCTTTTAAATTTTTTATTTTTTTTAGAAAACATGTGTGTGTTTGATTTCATATTGTTAATATAGCTCCACTGGGGAGAGAACGATTAAAAGCCGGGAATGTAGTTGGCTGACAGCTGATCAGATCGAGGTAAAAGTGGAGACCTGACATGAAGACGGAGGCTGGGTGGTAGGACAATGTCCAGGACTTACTTTGGTGGAAGAGTTCAGTTCAGTGGTAGATTGGGTAAGGAGGGACTGTTAGGAAGAGTCAAGATGGGTGAGGTTTCTTATTTGGCTAAGTGGGTAGGTGGTGAAACCATTAATGAGTTGGTAAAGAAGCTATTCTGACAAGCAGTTACCTTTTGGAATTGTGAGTTACAGGTGTGTTTGGATAGCCAAGTGAGTTTGCTTTGGGCAATAAACGTCGAGGTTCTGCCAGGCAGGACTGGCTCCTGGGTAGTAGAGTGGGGCTTTCAAACCTGCACCATGTTGTGTTTGTCCAGCACACAGCCAGCTGCCTCTCCAGCAGCAGCACGTCTTTCTGACAGATGATACTCATGGATGATATGTCCAGCTGATTCCGAAATCTGTTAATAAAGTGATGGCAAGAAGAGAAGTTAAAAGGTGGGATGGTACTGCAGGGTGCACATGCTCCGCGGGATCAGGGACATGGGGTCACTGCAGCAGATGCTCTAGAACACTGTAGCTGGTGCCTCTGAAGAGGGAGTCAAGAGAGTAGGGAAGTCTGGGATCTTAAAGGTAGAAAAATGGGGTGACCAGGGACCTATGTCACTGTGGAACAAGGCAGTGAGGCAGAGCCTGGAGAAGGCAGAATCAAGGATCCCAAATAAATGCACCTTCAAGGTGAAGCGTTCTGCCTGATGAGAATGGGAAATGGCACAGGCCAAATATCATTTTTTAAAATATCTCACATTTCCAAATGACTGTGGCCAGAACAATGTGGTAAGGTTAGAGGAAGTTAGCATGTCCTTCTGGTGTCTGGATTATAGGGAACAGTGTCCTTGCATAGTGAGGAGGAGGTGCGAGCCCTGGTCTGGCATCTTGGTCCAGGAATCCAGGGCCACCTGGTCTGTCAGGCACTGTTTTTATTTCCACACAGTCTGCCTTACAGAAGGGCTGTTATCTTCTTCAAGATACCTCATGATTTGGAGGTGAGTAACTACTTTTTTTTAGAGCTCTACCAGGAACATATCTTTAGGTCCATTAAGAAGTCAGACTCTGCCTTACTCACTTCTTGGCTTTAGAAGTTTCAAATACCTCCACCAACTGACAGTGTCTGATTATAGGGATATCCTTCTCTAAAACTTCCATGGTCAAGGGGAAGGGCCTCTCTTTCTAGTGCTTTACTATCCACAGGATGTGTGCTATGTTAGAGAGTAAACTGAGGGGTGATGAAACTTGAAAAGTCTATTTGAGCAAACAACAATTCAGGAATTAGGCAGCTTCAAACCAGAATGGAGGAAACCCACAGGGGGAGCCTCTCACAGGAAAGACAGAGAAGTCAAGGAAAACGTGTCACTGGTTACACTCATGCAACTACTCCATGTGGAATGGCTCTTTGGAAAGTCCCTAGGTTGTAACTATAAATGCATTGGCTGCTTCTGATTGTTTGAGATTAAATTCCATTTTATCTTACAGATGTTCACAAGAACTAGCTCAAGTTAAGTCTGTCTAATGTTTGCAAAGGTTACTTGTGCATCCTCTGTGGTTTTCTCTGTTTAGGGATTCTTCAGCCCTGGTCCCCATTCTGATTTACTTTAACATTAGTGAGCACAACTCTATTTCTTGAGGGGGAGTTGAGTCTGAGGGTTGTTGACTTCATTGTAGAGCTAGGCTATGACTGTGGAGGGCCTCGAGCTGCCAGGCTAAACGGTCTAACGAAAGAAATGGTTGATGCATGGGCCCCTGAGATGAGATAGACCACCTCCTTGCCCAGGAAATGCTGGGGAGAGTTGACTCAGGGTCCTGTCATGGTGTGACACCTGGCCCCAGTGAGAAGCAACGTTTAAATGACTAGAACGATCTGGGCTCTATAGAGACACAGGTCAGTGGGAGCTCTGGCAGAGGCCACCCTGATGTACAGAAGGACTAACAGGTCAGAAGGAAGAGGAAAAGGCAGGGAATCCAGGCCTGCCCAGCAGAGGCCCCTGCATGGACCCGGTCCCTGTTTTCTTCATACTTTCTGCCCAGGCTGCGGAAGGCTTCCTAATGGGAATGAAGACTGAGGACTGTGTTTGTGGTCAATGGCGACGGTGTCAGTCCTCACTAAGTCTCAGTTCAAGTACTACGTTCTCAGTGAGCCTTCCCTGTGTGCCATCCTGAATACAGACCCACCTCCTTTATAACAACCGTTTCAGGTACATCTTGTCCAAATTCTGAAGTCTTTCTTTGACCATGCTATACATTTTCAAAGAACAGTGTTTATATTTGTCTTGGAATTGTATTTTTAGCAATGAACAAAAATAGTGGCATGTGGAAATGTTCATAAAGTGTCTATTGGATGGAAGGACATTAGAGAATAGAGCTCTGTGCATCATGCAGCAGTGAATTTCACCAGTTCATAGGGCCTGAGGATGTCTGTAAGTTCAGAAGGACACAGGACTGACATTCTCTCTGTTGGTTTGTGTTTTTTATTCATTTCTATTTTATGCACATATATCTCATTGCTGAAACTAAGTCCAAGTACATCAGGTACTAGATATTTTATATGCAAAATTATTTTGTGAATGCAAAGAATGCATAATTAATTGGCATATATTTTTATTGCCAATTAATTACTAAAGAGTAATATCTTATAAAAGAGGAAAATATTCTTTTCTTTAGAATCCTCTTCTTTTTCTCATTTCCTTAAGTATTAAATGGCATAAGGCAAAATGAACTGCAGGTAGTTTACATAATTTTAAAAATATTTAAAGCAAAATATTTAAAAGCTGAAATTATTTTCCATATTAAGCAGATTGAGTTTGGAAAACATCAGTTTCATCACTTAATTGGAAATATAAAATATAAGTAAAAAGTCATAGAAAGAAACCCACATTCCTTTGTATTAATGAGAATCCTTTATACACAACAGGTACTGTGTGTAAAAGTACCTATCTCCTAGTCTAACTCATTAGTTGATCAATATGATTTATTTTCTAATCCTTCTTTTTCAACTTGTCCATTAAAGATATGCTTAATGGAGGTATCCTTGTAATTTGCTATAACTATCAAATTAAAATTCGATCAATGCAAAAAATCATTTACCATATTCAATGGTTTTGTTTGCTTTTATTTTATCTTTAAAATAACTTCACAGGAAGCAGCTAAATGTGTAACATGTAACCATACTACAATGCAAATTACACACTGGCAATTTTTCACATTAGGGAAATTGCACCCAGACATTTCTATATCATTTTCTGCTCCATTTTTAAAGGAAGGAATTTTATATTATAATCAATTGTATTTAACGTGTTCCATCATTTTTAGGGAATTTATGGAGATTAAGCTTAGGTCAAAGCTCCTTCATGACACTCTAATATGTTTTCTAAGGCTTTTTGAAATGAGAGCAACACATTCAAAAACAACCCCTGGGAATATCTTCCAAGATACATAAATGGTTGTATCCACAGGCTCCTTTCAAGACTAAACCCTCGTGTATTTATGAAGAGAATGTATAAGATAATATGATAGAAATGCAGAGAAAGTTTGCCCCTGCATTTATCATCCTCTAGACTCAAATCCCTCCTGATTTGTGTGTCAACAACAAAACACCAACAAAAATCCCATTAATCACAGGGCAGAAACTGACCTCCTGTTATCTGCCTGCTTCTCCCTCACAGAGCCTATCTGACCCTTTCTGAATTCGACAAAGAACGGTTTGTGGAGTATTTTCTTTCCTGCTAGATCATTTGAACACTGTGAATTGATGGTGCTGGGGGAGTCGACTGACTTAGAAGATAAGCTAGACTCAGGGATGATTAGGTCGCCCAGCTGGACCCATAGGTTAGCTAAGAACACCAAGCCCAGGACTCAGGCGGCCAATTGGTATTCATGGTTTTCATGGGGCTAAACAGATAAATGCTCTCCCGACTCCTCAGCATCGGGCAATGTCTAGAGATGCAGAGGTTCGTTTCTTACGTCCAAAGGCATTCAAGTCAGGAGGCAGGAAAAGGTCGGCTAAGGCCAATAGAAACTCAGGGCACAGGGCACAGGGTGGAGTGTTCCACTGTGCTGATGGATGAAGCTCAGATCCTGCTTCTTATAAATGAAATTCAGCGTGCAGTAACTGCCTAGCCATTAGACGTTTGGGCCTGGGAAATAAGAACAGAAGCTGCTTCTGTTTCTGGGACTTTCACGGAACCTGCAGAGGTCAGAAAGGGAACCCACAAAAATCAGGGTCTTACAGGGTCTTGTGGTGGTGACAGTCGGGAGTCGGGGATGGAAGGACAATCTGAGCTGCCTTTGCAAGAGGAGATGCAGTGCGGGTGGGCCCTGAGGGCACCCAGTGATCCACCAGAGGAGGAGTGCGCTGGACAAGTGGAGAGCAGAGTCGTGGGTCTGAGTGCGCGGGAGGGGGGTCAGCAGGCGCCAACGGGCACTGCAGAAGCACAAGGGGGCTGTGGACCGAGGTACCCTAGTTATCAAGGGCTTTTGGTCCTCAGCAGGAAGAGGACTATTTTGTTTTCTCCGTTGCCGCAGTCTGGCTGGGCACAATCAGGAGCCACTTGTCAAAAGAAACTAACTTTATTTTTAGAACCACACACACCAAACAAAACAGCCTCTCAGGAAAAACCCTCAGAGCCTCAACTGCCACCACCGGCTTTCCACAAGCCTCTCTCTCCCCCCCCAGCTTCTCTCCACCTCCCACAATCCTCCTGCTCTTGAGGCCGATTGGCTGGGTCACGTGGGTGGAGCCAAAAAAGTCCCCCAATGAGCAGCTCCGTGGTCTGAAAGGGCAGGGAAACAGTCCAATGAGCATCACCGCAGAGGAGCCAATCAGCTAGATGTTGCTGGGGCCGAGGAGCCAATCAGCTAGATGTTGCTGGGGCCGCTGTGAGCCAATCATCAGCCGGCAGCTGGAAGTTTGCTGGGGCCCCTTCGGCTGTGGCTCTCAACATCTCCTGCCACAATCTGGCTGGGCACACAATCACGAGCCACCACACAGCTTGTAGATTCAAACAGCAACTCTTTATTCCCGAACTCACACCAGCCGTCTACAATCACATTCTGGGGAAATCCACGTTCTCTGCCCAAATCCACCTCCACTGGGCTTCTATCTCCAAAATATACTGTCTGAATCCCGTGAGAACTCAAGGGGAACTCAGGCAGCAGGATACGCCCTATTCCCAGCAGGAATAATCTTAAACCTTAAACCTGGAACCTAAACTGGGAACGCCCTAAACAAGATTATCTTAAAACCGGGAATACCCTAATCTGCCTTGGTCCTTGAGCAAGGTTAAGTACATTCAATGTCACTGCAACATGGGGTACGCTGGCAAGGAAATTGTCATACCTACTTGGCTAATGGCTCCCAGCATCTCCCCCCTTCTGATTAATTAAACAACAAGCAATGTGGCTTAAGGACCGTGCCTGGTAGGTTGTCCAATTCAACATATGGTTCTTACCCGTCATCGGAAAACTGACCTTTAGGCGTCAGCCTCCTGTCTTAGGTTGATACCACTGCAATTGAATCATACCCGTCACTGACTACCGGTCCAGCATACAGCCATACTTGTGGATAGGTCTATGCACCAGTGGGGGGGTGAGGTTCTTTGCCTCACCTCTGTTGGCCCCCAAATTTGGCCTTGGTGCCAGTGGGGGAGTGAGGTTAATGTGGCTTATGGACCGTGCCTGGTAGGTTGTCCAATTCAACATATGGTTCTTACCCGTCATCGGAAAACTGACCTTTAGGCGTCAGCCTCCTGTCTTAGGTTGATACCACTGCAATTGGATCATACCCGTCACTGACTACCGGTCCAGCATAAGCCATTGGCCCCCAAATTTTAGACCATCACTAGCAGAAGGGAGGAGGATACAGAAATGCCACGACACCAAGCCAATTGACGGCTCCTTGGGAAAAATTGCATCACTGGTGACACCTTCAGCAAAGATATGCCAGCATTACCACAATTCGCTGCACCAAACGATAGTTACATAGTCCAGGCAAGTTCTGCAAGCAGTTCAAAGCAGAGGAATCTATCAATATGTCCATATCCTCCCAAAATCCGTTTCCTCCCAAAGTAAGTTGACTCTTTGATTGAGCATTACTTGTTGAGTTCTTCACCCGCACTGGGATGGAGATAGGAATTCTGGCAATGATGCTAAAGAGACATTATCCTGAAAAATTATTAAATATAATGAAAAGGAAAGGTGAAAGTAAACAAACAGATCTGTTAACCTACTTTAAAAACAATCCTTAACAGCCTTTTACCTAATTTAAACTAGTAAACAAACAGATCTGTTAACCACCTTTAAAAACAATCCTTAACAGCTGTTTACATAATTTAAATTAAACCATTTAAATCACGTGAATAAAAAAATAATAATAATTCGGATCCATTTTTTCATGAGCGCTCCTCATACAAGAAATATGGACATACGCACATACAGACATACAACACAAAACACAAGAGTGTACACAAACGTACAACACATAAGAAAATAGTAAAGGCCTTGTAGCTTTACCTAGGTGAAATCTCCATTGCAATGTTTAAAAACTCCACAGTCAAAAAATAAAACTGATCAGAAAAACATTAACCTAGGTTTGTATGAGCTCAAAAAATAAAAATAGAACCTTATGATGTGGAAAAATGCAATAATAAAATAGCTATTGAAAACAGCATCCTGGTTAATCACTGTCGCAGATGTAAGAATGGCCAAGCTGGAGTTCTGGATATCAGCTGTTATGGATTTGAGTCAAATCATCTTCTTTTCGATCTGTAGAAACTGTTTTAGTTAATCTCTCTGGAATCCAAATGGGCTGCTGTTCTCCCTGTGGAAAAACACAAACAGACCCCCGACTCCAGACAATCACTGGGTCAGGACCTTTCCATTGTCCTGTTAGAATATCTTTCCAAAGTACTTTAGGCTTATGTACATTTTTTGGATACATATGCCTTTCCGCAGCACTAAGTCCTGATGAATCCAAATTTAAAAAGTTTAGAGTAAAAAGCGTTATTTTAAGTTTATCTTTGGGGGATATATACCCCCTTCCAATTCCCTCTTTTTGCTTTAATAAGTATGTCTGTATCTAATAGTTGTCTTAGCTTTTTGCATTTTCTATCTGTGTAATACCTTACTTGACATTTTCAACCATTTTCTATCTTATTTCTATCTTCTAGTTTTTTTTTCCCTAAGGTTTGTATTTTTACCCTTAGTTGCTTATTTTCCTCCTAGTTTTTTTTTTCCTATTTTGTGGGTTTAAAATTATTGTCTTCCTACATCTTTTCTATCTTCCTATATCTTTTTTATCTTTATTCTTTTTAACTTTCTATACTTCTGTCTTTAAAGTTTTTCACTTTAAATTTTTAATCTTCTTTATCTAAATATCTTTTATCCTATTATCTTCCATTTTTTTTAAAGTAATGCCTTTAAGATTAAGCTTCTTTCCTCCATCATGAAGGCATTTTAACCACCTTTAATTTAACCTTTTAAAGCCTTTTAATTATCATCTATACTGTACTTTTAAGTGTACTTTTTCACCACCTACAACTTCACTCTTTTAAACGAGGCTTAGATTTTGTTTAAATCACTTCAATGTTAGTTTACATGGCTGCCCTTCAACCAAAGACTTTTTTTTTTTTAACTCCATTGAGAAGCTTTGTCTCAATCTGCCATGTACAAATACCTTTTTCTTGTTTCTTCCTTTCTCAAGCTTTTAAAGTAAGTCTAGTTTCCTCAAAATCTTTTTAAATGGCATTTTACACCTTTTTACTTTACCACACAGAGATTATCTCATCTAGAAACATTTCTTTCTTTTCCTTTAACCTTTTATATTAAAATATATTTCCACATCTTGAATTTTTTTCTATCTCTTTTTTAGCCATTAACCCTTTTTATAAATTCACATTTTGAAACAACTCTTATAAAATTTCTGATTTAGACAAATTACTCCACTTTAATAAAATGAAAGACTTTCATGTTTTTTATGATACTATAATACTATAATTGAAACCCAACTGAAACTTCTTATACTCTTTGTATATAAATTACACATGATAGAATCTTAACTCTTAGTAACCTTGTTTTAGCAAAGACACAGACCAAAGCAATATTAAACCTTTTTTCCATTCACCAATTTATGAAAACACACATGCTTAAATATATTACCTTATGTAACTTAATAAGTAAAGAGTGGTTGATGTTTCAACATTTTAGCTTTGTAAATTAATCAGAACTTTGTAGAAACCAAGATCTTAGACAAGTGTAGCAAACAGAACTAGCCATCTCTTTCTTGTTGAAGAAAAATCCTTCTACAGGATACCATGGTGGTCCCATTGATATACTTAATAACTCGTCTTTAAAAAGCCATGGGCTACATTTTTGTATTGTATCAACATATGCCCTAATTGTTCTTGGTCTCACTGGGGTGCCTCCTTCCTCTAACAATTTCTCTTGCTCGGAGGTGAACAACTTCAAACCTTGAGTCAACCATTTTCCCCAGTTTGCCTGAGAAAGTTCTAGGAACAGGCAACTTGAAATAAAAACAAAATAAGTCAAAACAAGAACACATTGTTTTTTGAATTGGTCACCCATTCTTTCGCTCTTCTTCAGGGGTGAGAAATTTCACTTACCTTTAAGCTTCAGAAGTTCCCCGCACGGGCCGCCAAATGCCACAATCTGGCTGGGCACAAATGCCGCAGTCTGGCTGGGCACACAATCACGAGCCACCACACAGCTTGTAGATTCAAACAGCAACTCTTTATTCCCGAACTCACACCAGCCGTCTACAATCACATTCTGGGGAAATCCACGTTCTCTGCCCAAATCCACCTCCACTGGGCTTCTATCTCCAAAATATACTGTCTGAATCCCGTGAGAACTCAAGGGGAACTCAGGCAGCAGGATACGCCCTATTCCCAGCAGGAATAATCTTAAACCTTAAACCTGGAACCTAAACTGGGAACGCCCTAAACAAGATTATCTTAAAACCGGGAACACCCTAATCTGCCTTGGTCCTTGAGCAAGGTTAAGTACATTCAATGTCACTGCAACATGGGGTACGCTGGCAAGGAAATTGTCATACCTACTTGGCTAATGGCTCCCAGCAATCTCCCCCTCTCTGTTTAAACAACAAGCATGTGGCTTAGGGACCGTGTCTGTTAGGCAGTCCAATTCAACATATGGTCCTTACCCGTCATCGGATGTTTGCTGGCAGCTGGAAGTTTGTTGGGTCCCCTTCAGCTGTGGCTCTCAACACTCCGTAAAGTCACTTACGGTTCTGAGGACATCTATAAAGCAGTCAGCTCTCGGGGACCCTGGCAGCTGGAGGTCAAAGCTTGGGATAACGGAAGCATGGCTGGAGGCTTCCACTTCTTCCCTAGTTCTCAGCTTGCTAACTTTCCACCCATTTGTCATTAAACTGTCATCTCTGCATGAGCCACAGTGGGGGGAACCAAACTAGTGGCTTCCCTCAAGGGTAAACACTATTGTCACGTAAAGGCTTTTCACAAGCCATTTGTGAGCCTCAGTGTTTAACCTTCCTGCCCTGAGAGGAGTATCTTGATGGGGAAAAATCTCCATTTATTTTATTATCATCATGACTAGAGGAAGAACAATGAAACAAGGGAGTGGAAAACTTACTCTTAATTCAGAGATAACGAACAACAAAACCACATTTCAGAGGAGAATCTTAAAGCTCTTAAAGACACTTATAAACCTGTAACTATGCATGCAAAACGTGATTTTGCCATGCATACAAAGCAAATGACTGTGCAGAGTGTGAATAATTCATAAATAATTTACCATCACTTTAACCTATCCATTTTTATCCTATTTAGAGAAATTAAGATTCAAGTGATTTCATTCACTTCTTGTTTAGTAGAGTTTAAACCAGACAGAACTGGAGATGTTCAGGAAGACCCTGAAGTGGACGCAGCCTGGCCAGGGAGGAGGAGGAGCCTTGTCCACAGTCCCAGCCTGGGCTTCGCCTTACTCTGGTCATCTGTGTCCGTGTGAGTTAGACTGAGCTGTTCACGTGCCACAGACCAGAGGTCTAAACAGCAAACTCTTACTCCTAAGGTCCTGGAGTCTCAGAGGCCAAGACCAAGGCACCTGCAGACTGTGTCCAGTAACGGCTACTCTGTCATCACAGCTGTCTTCTGGGTCCTCACATGGCAGAGAGGAGAGGGCAGGCTTTCCTGTGTGAGGGCTCCGTCCCCACGCCTAGCACCTCCTGAGGCCCCAGGTCCTCATGCCAGCACCTTGGGGTGAGGATGGCGAGTGCACAGTGAGGCCCCCACAGACCTCCGGTCAGCCACCTGCCCTGCCCCCCGCCCTGTGTACTTAATGTGGACCCAGCAGCTGGCTCCTGTCCCCCCCAGTGGGAGAAGGCTATGCACTGCCTCCGACTCTCCTGTGTTTGCATCCTCACCTGATGGGTCAATTGAGTTTTCGGCACAGCCCTTCTGGCTGAATAAGGTCTTTAGAAATAAATATTCCCCAGTGTGCTTGAGTGTGTACCTGCCTCTGTGAGGGCTTTTGAGCAACAGATACCGTCCATCCACCTGTTGTCAACGTCCTGATCAGAAATGATGACAGGAAGAAACTGCCACAGAGCAGAGGGTTGTGAGGTGGGAGCTGGGAACCTGGGGTGGCTGAGCCTGGTGGAGAAGGGGCTGAGGCCAGCCTCCCCAAGGTGAGCCTGCACACAGCTCCTGGGCTCTTCTCTCCAAGTGAGTCTGGGCACTGGTTCCCTCAGAGGCCACAAGCAGCACAGTGCTCCTGTAGTGCCGGAGCACCTGCTGGATGGGGAGGTTAGAAAGGAGCAGGACTCCTCTAAGCTAGGCCTCCTTACCTCCAGCTCTGGACCAGGGAGCTAGAGTTTCCTTGCCATAAATTCAGAATCAAGCAAGGCTCATCTTCCCCTTCTCCTGTGTTGGCTTCCTGTGTTCTTCATGAATCTTTCCCTACTTGCTCCTTTCCTCGAGAGTCTGCTAGAAAGACTGGAGATATGTCCACATGATAACAGAAATCCACATGTAAGAGAGAGCCCAGCCAAGCCTCTCATTTTGCAACTGACCATGCGAACCTGCGAGCAGCTGAGCCCAGCCTTGGAGCAACAGGGTCCTCTTAAGGAGGAGAAGTTAATTTAGGGGCCCCAGTTTCAGGGGTCTGTTCATAGATGCCTGGCTTCTTTGCTCAGGGTTGAAAGTGAGGCAGAACATCATTGCAGAAGGGTGTGGAAGAGAAAATCAGCTCAGACATCACTCTAGGAAGGAGGGAGGGAGAGAGAGAGAGAGAGAACTCTTTCCCCAACAAGGGCAAAATGTAAACCCCAAAGGCATGCCCCTCAATGACCCACCCCTTCAGCCACATCCCACCTGCTTAGTTATCACCCAACTAATCTGTCCAATGGACCCATGCACTAACTAGATCATGGCTCTCACAACCCAATCATGTCAACTTTGAACTTTCTTGCATCATCCCACACAAGAGTTTGTGCAAGATAGTTCACACCTAAACCATAGCAGTTCTTTCTGAAATTTTGTCACTTATAATGTTCTGCAAACATTTCAGATATTATTTACAATGCTTTAGGGAGTGGCTATATGGCTCAGCACAAGCCCCGAGGGATGCATCCAAGTGGTTGGGTATATCTTTTTATTGGTGAATAGTATTCCATTGTATAGCTGTATTGCAGTTTGTTGGAATATTTGCCTTTTTAAGGACTTCTAGGTTATTTCCTATTTTGGGCTATCATGAATAAAACTGAATGTTTATGTCCAGGTATTTACATGAACATACCTTCTCAATTTTCTGGATAAATGCGATGTGTGCAATTACTGAAACACATGGCAGACAAACAGGTGGATAGGGAAAAACAAAATGAGAATAACAACTTACATTCATCTTAGAAAGGGTGTTCATTATATGATTATCCAAAAGTGGTGGTTGCCATTTTAAGTCATTCTGAATGCTCATTATTTTATTTATCCTCAATGATCATAGGAGAGAGAAAGTTATCAAGGACATTTTATTGTTAAACAAAAAATCCACTCAGAATGATTGACTTAGATACATACTTTCTAATGGAGCTAGTCTTTATATATGGCTCTGGAGAGCCAAAGCCTGAGCACTTAGCTAGTATGCTCGACCATGGATATGCTCCATCCGCCGACCAGGGGATAGAAGTTAGAATATACATGAAGCAGTATTTCCAGAAGGACCCATATGCCCTTGTCTATGAATACATGCTAAATTATTGTGAATCCTAATTTTACACTCAAATTCAATACTGGGGGCTCCTCTCCCTAAAGTTATTCTCTCATTATCATCTAGTTTTCTTTATGATAAGTCCCAGTGTGGATGCAGTTCAGCAGTCTCTCTGCCAATCTTTGAGGAGTGAGGTGGCATTTGAGGCCCTGGTCCACCGATCAGCTGTTGGGTCACAGACTCTGCACTTCAGAATCGTAAGTTCCTACTTTCTCAGATATGGAGAGGGGCTGAGGCCCAAGCAAGTGGCTCATGCTCCGTGGTTCTGGGCAATTCTGGCCAAGAAGAGCATCCACTGATGTTGGAGGAAACACTTTGCTTTCTCCTGCCCAGGCTTGGTGCCTCATCTCTGGAGGGGAGGAGTTTGCTGGTGGAGAAGGAGATGATGCTCTGTAAAGAAATGAAAAGGAAGACGATTTCGCTCCACATGGTCGCAGCCTCTTGATTTTAAATAGTATTTCACGTGTGGGGACTGTACAGAGAAACCAGTGAGTTTTCACGCTTACACAGTAAGAATTCGTTCCGTTCCCTACCCCTCTGCCCAGTTAAGACGTGCAGAAACAGTGCCCGACTACTGAAACTCACCTGGTTTCTCCGTGGGTTCTGGTGAGCTAAGGGCAAGAGTGATGGTGTCTCCCTGCCTTCCTGAGAACGCAGGTCCCTGGGAGTTTCAGGACGCAGAGCCAACGGGGTGCAAAATGAGAGTTCTGGGCTTCAGAGATAACACCCAACACTGCATACTGGGAATCTGTGGAACAGTCTAGATAAAGACGTGATGTGCACCTTCAAGCTGTCAGTCACCATTTGCAAGAAGGCAGTAGTCAGCATATTAGAGGACGTCTTGGCAGGTGACAATCTTGGTTTGAAAATGACCACAGTGAACTGAAGTCATATTGCAAATGGCATTCAGCAGGAGAGAGAATTGAAGGAGCTTTGAGAGATGAAATCACACTCCGGCTGCTGACTCAGCTAGATGTGTCCTGTGCTCGCGCAGTCTCCATCCTCTTTCCTTCAGTGAAGCGCAGACAGGAAGGTGACTCATGAAGCCTCAGGTCAGCGGTGAGGACCAACCTGGCCATATCTGGGTGGCAGTGTTGAGCTTCCATGAAAAGTAAGGGTGATTGGGATTGGCACCATCTGTTGTAACCCACACAGGGCAGCAGGTGACAAAGCTACTGTGACACGGTTCAGTTCAGCACATTTTGATACAACATGTCCCACAGCCCTTTCGCTTGGCATTGGGACATACCAAGAAAAAAGAAGCCCAGACTCCAGAGGGAGAGTGCCACAGAGCAGAAATGTTACTGTGTGCAGAGAGGTCAGAGACCCAGAAGATCCAGGTGTCACCCAGAGCACAGGGAGGATTTGGGAATGTCTCTTGCAGGAGGTAACTTGAATTGAGACTTACCAACCAAAAGAGCCCTGGAGGAAAGCTCCGGAAAGTGGGAGGGGACCAGGGGAAGCAAAGATCTGAGAGAGAAGGGGAATGGAGGGGCCAGCCCCAGCCATGAGGGGGCTTTGAAGGCTGGTGGCTCCATGTGCAATTAGATTTTCCAGCAAAGTGACATTCAGTGCTGAGCTTCCAAGCCTTGGTCTGCTAGAAACGGGATGAGGAGAGATTCCTGCTTTTCTTTGCTCCCATTTCCTTCCCCTTTCTCTACTGAACCATTTTCATCCAGAAGGGGAAGAAAAATAACTCAACGTCCATGAGTTTTTGTTGTCACAAAGATCAGACTAACGAAAGCAAATGAGGTGTATTTGCAGGTAAGCCTCATGTAGACATGGGGCGTGCAGAGGGAAGGAGTGATCCTCAAGGAAGGGCTTTTGGGTATCAGCTTGTACAGCGTCTTCAGGGAGACGCAGAGGGAAGGGCATGAGATGGTGGGAGTGGAAACCAGAGGGGGACGGGCAGACAGGCGCTAACTGGCGAAGCTGGCTCACGCAGACGCCCCAGGCTGTCTTCCCTGGTAACGTTTTCCTCCCTGGTGGAAGGCGGGTTAAACAGCTTCTGTTCTTGCAAGTCTCCATCCTACCTTAGGTGACTAGAGGAAGGGCCGAGTGTTGTCTCAGGTCTCCTGCTTCTTGATTCCCTCAGCTCAACAACGCTTATGCAAAATGTGAACTTAAGGGTGGTGCACCCACATTAAGGGGGGTCCTCCGGGGTCTGGAGTTTCCATTTAAAGTCCTGGGAGCAGCCGTGGAGAAGGAAAACCTGAATCAAGCCTCATGGCAGTGCCCACGGAGGTCCCTATCCTCAGGTGATGGTGTGCTTCTCAAGAATTCCACAGCCCCGGTGAGAACTGTCCCCCCTGAGCCATGAAGCAGGAACCCCGAGGATGATGACCATTGCTTTCCAGCCTTTGACTCTGCCATGTATATCGTGGGTCCAGCTGCCCTTGCTGAGTCAGTGGCCTTCTGGGGACAGCCCACTACCACTAATCCACCCAGTCCCGAGTTCCTGCTCCACCTGGGCTGTCTGCTCAGATGCTGGCTCCCACAGCAAATCAGCCTTCCCTGACTGCTGGGTTAACTCAGTTCTTTCTTAACACAGAGTCTGGATACAGTTTCAGAGCTCCAGGGGAAAAGCATCTATACCTGCATCCTGTCTGTGGAGGGGAGTAAAATTCCAGTCACAGTTTTTATCAGACCATTCTAAGCCATGACCTACCCTTGTCCTTGAATCTGTAAAAGCCCGTATAAAAGTTAGGCTTCTAAATGCACTAACAGTTAAAAAGCAGACATGGGAACACAGTGACCCAGGGAGGAATCAGACTCTCTGAAAACTTCCTTCCAAGTGACACACTTTAAATGCTTTTCAAAAAGAGCTCAAGAATAAGAGTTCAAGAGTTCCTTTTCAGCCCCGCCCCTTCGCCGCTGTCCTGTGCTGGGCATGGGGGTAAACAGTGGTGAGTGTGGTCACAGCTCCTGGATCCACGCTGGCAGCGTTGAGCACCTGTTCTGCACTTAAACCTGTGGTTATGTGAAAACCACGAGTGAAGTTAATGAGCCATCCAAGCTCGGAATCCGCCAGGATCCGATTTTAAAGCTGAGGTCCTATGGTAACGCTTCCACTGCCCTACTGTATGCTCTTGGAATTTGTCTGTGATTATGTTGCTGTTGTAATTACGGGGAACTTTACAATGCCTGGGTTGTTCGCAAAGGCCTTTATTTATTTGCAGTCTGGCAGCAGCGAGTTACATTCATCAAGAGGAGGCAGGAGGCACAGCGCTACCTGATGATTCAGCGCAAGCCTGTGCTCCATGTTGGGCAGGGGCCTCTTTCTTCTTAAATATTCATCCCGAATGAGTCTCGAGTGTGGAGAGACATACAGCAGCCGAGAGGAGATAACGAGTCTCATATCTCTTTCCTAAAGAGAAGGTCTCCTCTGACCTTGTGCGCTGCTGCGCCAGAGAACTGACTGAGGCTCTCTACCTTGCAGGACATGAGTGGAATTTGCTTGTGATTTAACTCAAACCACAAGTGAGTCTTCGCTGACAATCACAGCCTCTGTGTGTCCCTAGCAGATGGAGGATGGTGGGAAAGAGGGCTCTCTGAATCCGACCTGGTGCCCGACTGGCCTTTCACCTGCTGCCGAGCACAGCTGTGTACAGAATCAGCAGGTCAGATGTGGACGCCCGGCGTGTCACCAGATCTCTGCAAACGCAAAGGCCTCAGGAGTGTCCTCAATGCTGGCAGTGTGCTAGACTCCCGGGAGCTTCAGAACCCTGCACTCAGCCACTCACAGAGCAATGGCATCAAAATCCTATGGGTGGCCACCGGGTACCAGTGTTCCCAGCGTGCCTCACCAGGCTTCAAGGAACTTGAGGAGGGGAGCCACTGCCTGGGGGCACCGTTGGACTCCACCTGGCTGTACGTGAAGAGGAGCTAGCTCCCGAGTTAGTACACTTGGATCTGAAAAATCAGAGTGGTAACTGGGACTGGGAGCAGGTGGCTTTGACGAGAGTGACAGTCACAGCTGGTTTGCTGGTGATTTAATTCCCGTGTTCTAGCCCTTGGTAAGATCTTTATATTTACTCTATTGTTGATTTCTTATAGAAACTTTAAGGATAGGTGTTTTTATTCCCATTTCACAGATGAGAGAACTTGGGTTTAGAAAATGTAGGTAACTTGCTAAAAATAACTTGTTTATTCCGAATTCAATGAAGGCTAGAATTTACCTCCAGCTCTAACTCCAGAGTCACGGGCTTTGTCCACCACAGTCCTACTTACAAAACCCTGTCGACACACCTTTCCATCTCCACTCTAGTGAGGGGCACTTGCTTGGCCTGGCCCAGCACGTTTGTCACCCCACCATAGAGTACCCAGAGCCTCCACGGGTATCACCACCACGATCATTTCTACCTTTTCTGAAATCAACACAGACATCATGTATTAAAGGAATAGATACTATGTTTCCTACATATAATGATTTCATTAACGTGCACAGGATATTCACACACACATAGGATTCATGCTTAGTTTAGACCACTTGCTGTGTGCCAAGTTTTTGGTTGTATATAGACCCTGATCAGGACCTCCCCTAATTCCTGATCCCTTGGGATGAGTTGGCTTAGACATGCAATTGCCAAACACTATGCACCCACTGACTGCAAAGACTGAACTGTTAGAGAGGGTGGCATGACTACAACAGAATCACAACAATGTTACATAATTCCTTCTGGAATAAAAAAGAGCATCATCTCTAATAATAGAAAACAAATGCAAATAAATTAACTAAAATATATTAAGAAGGTAGCAAATTTAGACTATTAATAAGTTATTTTAGAACCCAGAAACATCTAAGGGCAAAAAAACAAAATAAAAATGCAAATGAATCTTACAGTGCACATGTTATATTAAATGCTTTGGTTGTATATTTATTCTATCAACAATATTGACATTGTTCGCCTGATATTTTGAGTCTATTGCATCTACTAATGAAGTTTAAATAGGATAAAATATATTTTCTGTTGATTCAATTAGCAACAAAGATTTTCATTACAGAGAAAAGACATGCAAAATTAAAATCAGAAAAATTAAATAAAAATCAAGTTTCACAATATTGACATAAATTACAAATTTATTATGAACTCACAATTTTCCTCTTCTATGAAATATCTGTTGAAGTGATTACAAGCCAGTACCAGTCAACTACTCATGGTACAATCTAAGTACCCCTCCCTGTTGTAAGAAACCAGGCTACTCAGAGAGAAGCCAAGTCCAAGACTGAATTAGAGTAAGTATTAGTTTGAACTAAATGAAATTGCCTCTTTGTAAGTTGAATATTGGCTATTTCAAACATTTCACCTAATGTGGAATGAGCTTGGGACATGTTGGAAGCAAAGAAATTATCATAGACTAAATCAAAGCTCTCTATACAAGAGGCAATGTGAAAACTGGATTCCCAGTGGTGTATAGTGAGAAAATTTGAGCAGCTCAGAGGAAAACACCTTCAATGGATTCATAAAAATCATATACATGTGTATATACATATATGTATACATACATGTGTGCAAATATATATGCATATATACATATATGTACATAATCATTATTTCATAGGAATGACCTTTTAAAGTAATAAACTTTTTTTTTTTTACCAACTATGGAGGTTTCTAGGACATTCACTCATTATTCTAAACATTAAAAAGTAAACTAAAAGATAAACATTAGGTACATACACCTGTAATCTCAGTGACTCTAGAGACTGAGGCAGGAGGATCCAAGGTCAAGTTCAGTCTGAGCAACTTAGCAAGACCCTATCCTGAAATATAATAAAATAAAATAAAAAGGGCTGGGGTAAAGTACCCCTGGGTTCATCCCCAGTTTGAAAATAATAAATAAATAAATAAATAAATAAATACCATCTATTCTGCTTTTCCAGTTTGGGCTGCAATTCAGGAAATGAAATACAAGAAGAGGTTACATTTGTTATAAAACATTATACCTAAGAAATGCAGGAGACACTTTGTTATTTAG
Organism: Marmota monax; assembly: GCF_021218885.2. Lineage (NCBI taxonomy): Eukaryota > Metazoa > Chordata > Mammalia > Rodentia > Sciuridae > Marmota > Marmota monax. The sequence continues at coordinate 1,230,539 of NW_026692321.1, read as the reverse complement.
AAATGACCATTATTTCACTCCCAGTGCAGTATGTATCAGTGCCTGATAAACTACAGGGAAAGGCTGGGGAGTCCACCAGGGAAGGAGCAGGGTGACGCCCATGCCATAAGGCAACTTAGTGTCTCTAAAGCAGCACAATAGGACTGTGTGGGCTCCTTGATGGGCTTAGATAGGAGGGGCCCCAAAAGCTCCCATGTGAGACAGTGCGAGAAACTCAGAGGTGAGAGGATTGTGTATGAGAGCCTTAGCCAATCAGTGGGCTAGCGTGGGTTAACTGGGTGGTAGCTGTGATCCCGTAGGGTCTGACTGGAGGAGGTAGGTCACTGGGGATGGGATTTGGGGGTTCCCTTTCTGCTTCCCGATGGCCCCGTCCTGAGCGCATTCCTCCCCCACACCCTTCCACCATGATGCTCTGCTCACTCAGGGTTAGAGCAATGCACTTGGCTGACCATGGGCCAAGCCTCTGATAAATGTTTCCTCCTCTCTGTTGCTCCTGTGAGGTCTTTGGGTTCCAGAAGAAAAGCCAACGAACACAGATACAGTAGGGAATGCTTGGCATGCTCTCCCAAACCTCTGGACCTAACTGGTTGGTCACTGGGAAGCAGGTGAGCAAAGTTGTTAAATAGCATGGTGTGTGAGGAGCTGATTCCAGATTCCGGACTCTTATGCAGTTTCTTAAGACAGAAGCAGCAATGAGAAAATGTGAGGAGTGAGTGGCGGCTCTGTTAGAGCCTCCAGCACAGGGGCAAAGGGTGGGCAAGAAGCCGGCTCTGGGGGAGCAGAGACCGCGTGGTCACAGGAAAAGAAAACAATTTCTGAAGCCAGAATTCTAGCCTGAGGCCTCCTAGTTATATCTTCCAGGCAAACCACTTCACCTTTCCCAATTTGTCACCTGGAAAACAGGAGAGCCCGGCTCCCTGTCAGCGTGCTCAGCGGGACGCGGAAGGCACACAGCACACTAAGTCTGCAGCTGCTGGTTTCAGTCACTGTGCTGTAAGACACATGGGACCACACAGGGACGTCAGGCCCCAGAAGATAGTTATGGATAGCAAAGGCTTACTTCTTTATTTATTTTTTGCTGTTCTGCTGTTGCTGCTAAGTCATAGTGAAATCACTTCTGAATGCTCCTTAGTGAATTATAGTCATGAAATTGCAATGACCAAATGTTTTTCTCTAAATATCAAACATAAAACTATGTTATATAATTGAACATATTCTGAGATTAAAAAAGACAATTGACTAGAAATTGAAATTCACCATTGTGCTTTGAAATGAAGTTCATTTAATGTTTGGTAAGTTCATTCGAGAAGCACTTGTAATTAATATGTGAAGTTATTAATTGGTTTTTTACCATACACCATCTTTATTACAAAGGGCTACAGGGAAGCCAGAGAAAGCAATTGGGAAAGCAACTGGGTGATTCATAAGGAGAAAATTAAGAACCTTTATCTTTTATTTTCATTACATTTTACACTAAACTGACCACACTTTTGTCTTATGCATGAATCTGTGGGTGAGGGTAGATGTGGGCGTCAACAAAGCTGCCTTGATTTGTTCCCGGCTCAGAGACATCTGGTGTGTCCTGATGTTCTGCCCTGATGATTGTCACAATACAGATCCAGTGACTGTGTTAGCAGTCTCTCTGGCTCCTGTTAATTCTGCCTGCCTCTTCTTTTCACATGTCATATAATCATGGTAATGAACCAGGAAGTGGTATTTGAGAAAAGTACAATAGACAGAACCAATTTATCATGTTCTGTTAAACGAAACTGTAACAATAAAAACAAAATTGCCCATGACAGTGGGAAGCCTTCTGGAGGATTTATGATGTGCAGGCCTAGCCCTCCAGGCTGACCCGCAGTGGCCCTGCCCAGAGCGCCATACAACCTTAGAAAGCACGCATCAGTGGCTTTCAACAAGCTATGTCGAGGCCTGCACACTTATTTATGTGTGTGTGCACACTGTGGCATGAGCTCTGTAACACTAAAAACTTTTGCAAATACATGTCAAAGCCTTTAGAGATAAACTAAATGAGAATGAAGCAATGGTCCTCTGTGGGGCATGAGCTCTCAAGTTGCAGATTAGAAAGAGGATTCTAATAGGCACAGCATTCACAGATTTATATCACAGAGTGGAAAAGTAACTTCAAAATGTCACCATCTCATGTCCACCAAGCATGTTCATGTGGACTTCATCTAGACATTTCAGTCCATCTTGGATACCTTTAATAATTAGAAATTCTTTCCTATATTGAGATCTAGCTTTCAGATATGAGTTTTAGTTTTGCTTTCTTGAATCAAACAGAAACTTGACACGTTCCTCAAATACTGGGAGAGGGAGAACCAAAGGTTTTATTGTTCTGGCTAAACTTTAGCCACTTTTCTTCCTCAAAGGACTTGTTTGCTTTCTCTGTTTTCATCTTGACCACTTTTCTCACCTTAGTTAGTCATGAGATTCTATGTAATTTCTTTTTTTAAAACTTATTAGATTTATTGTAAAACATTTATGTATTACATAACTGCATTGAAATTCATATTACATCTATATTAAAATATGTATATTACAGAGGACAAAATCACATTTTAAATGTCATGTAGAAATAAACTATTTTGTGCATGTGAATTTCCTAGATAAGTAAAAATTTACCACTGTGAATGACTCTTTAATATTATAACCACTAAATAAAAGTATTGCAGCTTTTTCACAAATCTTACAGACATTTTAAAAATCATCAAAAAATATTTTCTTGACAAATGCAAGGTCATCATTTGGAAAAAAAAAAAGAATTGGCTGTGAGCCCCCAGCAGGCCAACGTGGAAGGAAAGCACAGTCAGCTATAAACTCCTTGCTGAGTACGAGACTTCACTCCAGGGATCCTGGACCTCCACCTCTGAAGTAATGTTCTCTCCTGGGGCAGATGCCAGGAGGGAGAGTGAAGGATTCCTTCTGCATCATTCCCATGGCAGAAGCAGTAGCCAGCTTCTGAGGCTTGGTGGGCAAGATCGGCTGGGACCTCATCATCCCCTCCCCTTGGGTCCTGTGTATCTCTGAACATTTGCAAACATCCCTAGGACCAGAGCTCCCCAATACAACTGTGACACTCAGACATTTACGGAAGTGGTTCTCATCACTGCAGCTAGCAAGAGAGGAACTGAGTGATTTTTCTAGGCTTCTCTTTCTGAAAAATCTCAGCACTTCAAATATAACTGAAACAGTGAATTACGTTATAAGGTCACGGAAGATACGGGGTGCTGCGGTGCAGGCCTGCAAACCCGGTGACTCAGTGACTCCAAGGCTGAAGCAGGAGGATCACATCTTTGGGGTCAACCTGGGTACATTAGCAAAACCCTATCTCAAAATAAAAATAAATAAATAAATAAAAATAATGACTGGGAATGATGCTCGGTGGCAAAGTGCCCTTGGGTTCCAGCCCTAGTTCCAAAAAAGAAAAAAAAATCATGGAAGTGCATAGAATAAGTATGTTCCACATTAACAGTTTTCTGATCATGCATCTGGATTCCCTGAACTCATCTGCAGAAATTGTTAATGGTTGATACATTGAAAAAAATGCATCCCATGGTCAAGTATGTTGGAAAATACTGAGTTTAAAGGAAATAATACTATGTTATAGCAATCTCTCTACCTATATCACAAAAACATAGCATACCCCATAACCAAAATGTTTTTTTCTGCCTATGCTAAAACATTTTAAAACATTTCAGAGATACAGGAAATGAAGAAAATAATTTAATAGAAATCTATTTATGCAAAGCTGATATTAAAATGCTATTAACCCTTTTGCATTTTATGCTTCTAATTGTTCCTTTTTAAGCAAACAGTCTGATAGATACTCCTAAGCCCCCAGCTTCTGGCCCTGGCCCAGACGTGATCACTTTCCTGGGATGGAGTGCGGGCTTCCCATGTGTTCTACCTCCCAGTCATTCACTATTTATTGAGTATCAATTATGTGTTTGACAATGGTACAAGAATGGTTGATAGAATAGTTAAAAAAATAAGATATAATGAAACGGAGTCATCAGGTAGGCTAGCCTCACGGAAGCCGACAGTGAGATGAAATGCATAATGATTTATTGAGCAGTGACAATGTTTAGGTGGAAAATGGAGCAAAGTAAAGAGCCTGGGGCCTCTCAAACAGCCATGGGACACCTGGAGAATGCAGGAGTGCCCCCCCAGCAGCCTGGAGGTGGCGTCCTAAAAAGCCACACACAAACCAAAGGTGGGACCCAGCCAGGGAGGCAGCAGAACCAGAAAGCAGAAATAGGGGGTGGGGGTACAGGAGGAGGTGAGACCCCAGATGGAAGTGCAGAGGGCGTGGCTTAGGTGCCACTTTGGGAACCAGGCAGTTCAGGACAGAAGCAGGTGACCTGGCCTCCAGCATAGCCTGCCACACTGGCGGTCAGCACTCTCCTGGGCCTTGATTTTTTCCTCAGGTAGATGCCTCTAGTACTTTACTTCATGTGCCAGCTGCAGGCTGAGGAGGCTGCTTGGGAGGGCAATGCGAGCTGGGTCTTGGGTGCTGGCCACATAAGGGTGACCACTCCAGAACAGGAATGGGAGTTGGTTCTCTCACAGCTGGAGACATGAACTGAAGTATGGAAAGAGGGTTAACTGGAGTGAGCTCTGAATGTTGGGTTGAGATGGAAGGATGGACGCTCTGCATACAGTGACAGAGGGAGACAGGGATGCCATCCTTGTGTGTGACTTTCACTGATGAGCCCTTCGCTGTGCACGTGGGTCAGAATGTGACTCACCACTCTGCTCCCCGAGAAGCAACAGACCCCTTTCATGGTTTACTTCTAGGCACCATGTGTGTGTGTGTCATCTGCACCAGGAAGAGAAAACTGTTCCCAGAGAGAAAGGTATGGGTCATGGCCAACAGCAATTTTTCTGTTTTTTTGCTCTACAGGTCTCAAAGTAGAACAAGGTTAAACTGCTGCTACCCAATAAAATGCAATTTGCACCTCGCCTGATGCTACGAGATCATGGCTCAGCCGGTGCCACGTACCCTGCCCTTATCTTCTCTAAAGTGGTTCCAATATGCAGTCCTGAATCCAGCCCTCCTTCTCGGAACATGGTGGGTTGTTTGTCATCTCTGTTCCACTTATTTCTACCCAGCCCAAGCAGAAACTCCAGAGACATTGCAAAGGGACAACCAACCACATCTGAGTGGAAAGCCTCCAGTCCTCTGGACTTTCTCAAACAGCGGTGTCTCGTCTGATCTGCTGCATGGGACAGATCTCCCCTCTGCTGGGAAAGTCTCTCTGACAGACTGCAGTTCGCAGCTGAAGGTGCTGAAAGCCGGCAGAGGTGCCCTCCAGCTGCTGGTCCACACGTCAGCATGCTCCTGCTCCAGCATGCTCAGTCCCCCAGGGATGCATTCACAGAAACACTTCAAATAAAGTTTTTTACATCTGTCTTGCTGGATTCCTCCACCGATCCTCCTCTACTGCTTAAAAATCTCAAAACATGGCTCATTTGAAAATCTACATTTAAATCTCTTAATTGCACTTTTTTTTTTGGCACTGTCTTCCCTACATTCTGTGTTCAAATGCAATTTCAATAATACTCATCTCTGTCGATATCCAGAGCCAGCTCCATCTTTCAAACGAGTTTCTTGGTCATCCGTACCCAACCATTGTGTCAGCTGGCCTCCGCAACGCATTGCCCACAGTCTTCTCTCAGTTGCATTTTATGTTTGTAATTCATCAATTCGGCAGCTGGACCCTAAACTGTGGACAAAACAAGCCAACTGTGCTCTCCAAAGTGAAGGAGATCACAGCCACAGTCAATAAATGATAGTCTAACTCTCCCTATGTGTGGTGGATTTCCTCAATTAAAGGTGGGCATACAACTGGAGTAACAGAAACTGAAGTGTGGGTTTTCTTTTTCTTTTGAAATGCTTACATGAAATCATCTGCTTTTTAACCTTTATAATATATGTTTCTTTTTTCATTTTTGTCATAAACATAAATTGCCAGTGGAAGAATATGAGCCCTTCCCACAATTTTTATATTGTCTTTGGTTTTCAGGAGGGAATCAAAAGTACTGGTTTTAGTGCAGGTGAGTCCTGATTGTTTTTATGTTATAGGTAAAAGTATTTGCATGGGTGCTGAGGATGGAACTCAGGGACTTGGGTGGGCTGGGCAAGTCCCTGATCACTGAGCTGCTCCCCAGCCCTTAAAGTACTTTTAAATAAAATCTACCTGAGTATGCCAGGCCATGATAGGGCATGCATTTTACCATATAATTAAATCTTACTTCTCCCAAAGTAGTTAGTTCAAGTACTTGACCTTAGCTATTGAGAGAACCAGTGGGACACTGCACATAAAGTTTTTAAAAAGTAAGACTGTAAGATTCTTTATAGTCACAATAATTATTGAAATCCAACAAGACATATTTCATAATTCATTTTCTATATTTAAGAAATCTACTCAGTGCTTCTTTTGACTATCTTGTTTTCCACCCACAGAAGATTAAGTTCAGCAAGTTTTAACAAGGGCATCTAGAAATAGAAAGACTGAGAACAAAAAGTAAATATAGCTGACAATCTGACAATGAAAGATAAAAATATTAAAACCAAATCAACATCAAGAATCTGACAAGCTTGGGACACAGCAGACATTCTGGCCAGCCCGAACCTGAGAAGGCAGCCCTGCACCGCAGTGAAAATTGCGTTCTAGAACCTAAAGCTCAGAGCCAGTGCTTACACACAGCACACACTTGTGTTAGTTGATGTGATCCTGCATCTGAAGCAGAGCAGAGCTGTGGCTCCCTCTGAATAGCTAAGTGCTTTGTATGACACTCACCAGCAGGAGCTCAGGACCAGATGGACTTGGGAAATCATGAGCTGCATCCAGCTTGATCTGTGCTCCTGGTTAGCACAGTGGAGACTGTGCAAAGGGTATAGTGATGCCTACCTCACCTGATGCCGAGAAGACAGGTGAGATGATGCACTCTGACAGGCAGAAGCCGTCAGTAAGCAGTCATTGCTGCCATCAGACGCAACAAATGGAAGCCCAGAGCTCCGGACTTGCTCTGGATCACAGAACCCAGAAGAGGTGCAGCTGGATCCGAGGCTCCTCTTATGCAGGGCCCTTTGTCCTTCCTGCAGTTCTGCCATTGTCTCCAAGCTGACACACAGAATCTACGGTGTGAGGCTAAGTGACATTCAGGAGTTTTTACATCATAAGAGATGATTGGGATCTTGAAGTACTGAACTTTACTTATTTGTTTTCTTATAATCATGGGGTCAAAGATCGGCTCCAGCTGTAAAGAGAATTCTCTGCAGTGACATGAGTAGTACAGCAAAAAGGAGGCCGGCAGCGTGTCTTAGGGCAGCAAGGACCAAGAGAGCCTGAAGGAGCAGCAGCTGAAGAGGAATACGGAAAAGAGCTCACTGCATCAACCAGTCCCCCGCCCTGGACTCCATTCCTCCCTCCCTCTCTTCCTCCTCCCTCCCTCCCTCCCTCTCTCACTCCTCCCTGCCTCCCTCCCTCTCTTCCTCCTCCCTCCCTCCCTCCCTCTCTTCCTCCTCCCTCCCTCCCTCTCTCCCTCCTCCCTCCCTCCCTCTCTCCCTCCTCCCTCCCTCCCTCTCTCCCTCCTCCCTGCCTCCCTCCCTCTCTCCCTCCTCCCTCCCTCCCTCTCTTCCTCCTCCCTCCCTCCCTCCCTCTCTTCCTCCTCCCTCCCTCCCTCTCTCCCTCCTCCCTCCCTCCCTCTCTCCCTCCTCCCTCCCTCCCTCTCTCCCTCCTCCCTCCCTCCTTTCCTCCCTCTTCCTTTTATTCTTTCATTCTTCCCTTCTTTCCCCCTCTCTCCTTCCTCCCTTGGCATAGAGTTGGCTGTGCCAAGAGCCACTCTACATAGAGTCTCCCGTCTAAAAGAGTTTGCATTTAACCAGGGAAACAAAGAAACAGACACGTATAATATAGTGAGGAAAATAGTGTGACAGAAAGAGTAACAGAGCTACCAGCCACAGAGGAGAAGGCTTGACCTTGACTTGGAAAGCTGGGGGAGGGGTGTTTTGGGGTGGTGGCTGGTAATGATAACCACCTAGTGGTGGCTGTGAGTTCTAGAACAAGATCGTGCTAAAGCATGTTCAGCACCTGGGGGTGGGACACAGGGCCCGGGGGACGCAGAGAGACTGGTTTCCCTTTGAAAACTGAAGAGCTGAGTAACAAGGAGAAAGGGTGAAGGACGCCAACTAGAGAGGCGGCAGGTGCCAGACAATAAAGGGTGGCGTGTGTGTGGAAGGACCTGCGGTCTAGCTGGGATGCTGGGGTGGGGTTCCTGGACACCCCTTCCACCTCCTTCCATCTGGGTTTCTGGCTCACAGTTGTCCTCGTGGGCTGGGACATGGGAGTGAGCCGAGGACTCACTGCCCTGCAGAGGCAGCAGAGGCAGCGGGGGAGCCTGCAGAGCCACTTGGATCCCACATGTTTATGCCCCGTTCTCTGTCATGGCAAGGAGCTGCCTGGCTGCAAACTCACAGGTGCAGACAGTGTCATCCTGAACCAACGTGCCGTGCTGAGGACTTTCACGCCTTCCTCCCTTAGGTCCTGCTCTGGCTCCTTGACGGTCCACCTTCCTCCTTCCAGCTCTCACCTGACCCTGACCGCAGCTCCTGTCCTCCAGGGTTGCCTGGTGCCCTTGACTTGTTAAATGCCACCTTTTCTTCCAGACTTGACTTTGCAGTTCCTTCCAAACTTTTACAAGATCCAAGAATTTTACCTACAATATTTTACCATTCTACTCTGTTTCCATTCACACCATTATTGACACTAAAAGTGTTTCTAGAGCAACAACATTTTAGCAATGAGACACTGGAAATGGTTATCTGCCTATTGATTAGGTATAGGCCATTAGTGACTGTTTGAAAGGGGACACTGATGGCATGTCAGGTGACACCTGTTGGCACCTGTTGACACGTAGCTATGGAAGGCAAATCCATCACAGCAAACATTAGTGAAAGTAAGTGGGTGGAATTAGCTGGTTGCATGTAAGCAAGCTGGAGATATTGGAGGAAAATGAGCTCTTGGATTTGCATTCTCAATGTAGTCCAAATTGGACAACAAGTTTATCATTTCCTTACAAAATCCGATCACCTCCTCCAGCCACAGACATGAAATTTCTGAAAAACTAAACACCATGTCTTGCTCGTGGGGGAGTAAATAACCACAAAAATTGATTAATCAGTTCGAATTAAATGAAGCTGAAGATGGGGACATAAGAGCAAATTCCTCCGTGGAAGAGGACCTTGAACTCCTAAATGCTCTAGGGCTGCCTCGGCTCAGAGGAGCAGACTTCTCTCCCACCTGAGGATGCTCTTGTGGAAGAGACACTGGAGGTCATCCCCAAGCCTCATCAAATTTTATTGCTTCTAGTTCACAGATTTTCAAGTTTTCTCAATTTCTGGCTACCTTAGCATCTCAACAATGTTCCACAGTTTCCTGAGGCCAGAAGAAGTGGCCAGCAGTGGCATTCATGAAAGAGGTTAGCCCTCAATGCTTTTTTGCTATTCATTTTGTATCTTGATCCCAATTTCACACCTCCTTTTTTAAAAGCATACATAACCTGAAAGGAAAAAATAGGTTCACTTCATTCTTAAGTAACCACAATTACTTACTGGGGTACACATGCACCTGATGTGCATGCCACAACTTCTCAAACCTAGAAATCAAGAATGGACACCCCAGATTTTCATCCTGGCAACTTCTCAAATGCTCAGTTTACAAAAGATATGACATCACCAGAGAGACTGCAGCATGATCTAATGCTAGAAGTGATAGACATCAAGCAAGTGGTCCCCAGGGTGTCAGACCAGCTGAAGGCATGCTTCCCTTAGCGTGGTGCCCCAGAGCACCTCTGTCACAGTGTGAAAACTAGAGCTAACCTAAACCAGCACCAATGGTTCCCAGAGAAACAGGGCCAAAGTGTTTCTCAGGAGGATATGGACTATATACCTGAAGAACTGTAGAATGTTGTCCATTTGCATGCACAGAATTAGGACATATGTTTGGTAGTGGATCCTAGGTATTCTAAAGCAAGCCCTCCCAAACAGCAGATCATGTGCAAAAAAAGGGTTTTGTTTCTGATTTGGGACATTAAGTTTTGGGACATTTTGTGATATTTTAATACATGACCAGAAGTTTTATCTTCAGCAATGTTACTATATTTTCTGTTTTAGATGGACCATGGCTGGCTTTCTATGGGACATGCATTAGAATGAGAGGGTGGGCTTGGACACACAAGAATGAGTTGGTTCTTAGATGTGATCAAGAGCCTGCCTGTGCAACATTCCAGACATCCCCCATGGCCCTTGGCTAGCCAGTAAGAATGAAAGGCTTCCCTAGAACTTGTCAGCCGCTCCCATAAAATACCTTAAGGTCAACTAAACAACAGGAATCTGCTGCTCCTAGTACTGGAGGCTGGGATTCCAAGGCCAAGTGCAGAGTTGGTGTCTGGTGAGAGCCTATTCTCCAGAGAGGGCACCTTCTCTGTGTCCTCACAGGAGGCATGGGGTAAATGGGTTTCTGCAGGCCTTTCTTACAAGGTCACTGATCCCACCTGTGAGGCAGAGTGCTCCTGACCTGCTCACCACCCAAAGGCCCACCTTGGAATCCATCACACTGGGGAGCAGTTCACAGTGTGTGAGCGTTTCCAACATCTGGACCACAGCAGGTTCTATAGAGTAGTCTGAGGCTCGCACTCGCAGGTATCCCATTACCTAGCAAAACCAGGTACAAGACAATCCATTCAATCAGAGGGTGGCACATTTTTATAAGGCAAACACAGGTATCTAACTAGTCTTGTAGTCAGTCTTAGGATTTGTGATATCTAATTATCAGAACTAACACTTCACCTGAGATCTCCGGCATCTGAGAATCTTGGGGATTGCCCAGTGTGCAGGTACCGCAGCCTGGGAGGGAGCAGACGGTGCTTTGGCCCCAGGGAAGAGTACACACCCATGTTGTTGGTGGGTGGCACAATGGCTTCTCAAAACACAGAAAATGGAGTGAATTCCTTAAAACAGCATTACAGAGTTCTCCTTTTTCCAAATACGCCAAATAACTTAAACTTGCCACTATAGTAGCTTTTCCTTGACTTGAAATATTACTTTGTATACACAGGCTCTGAGTTGCTGGAGTGGGTTTTGTGTTGGCTTTTTTCCGGTCTGAAGGAGCACAGGGATGGCTAGGAGTACCCACTGTGTCCTCACCCACACGCCTTCTCCTCATATTGACAGTACTGGCCGTCCTGCCTCCGTCCATCCGTCTCCCCCATCAATTCACACACAGAGCTGGTGCTAGAGAACGGATGAATGAAAACGTGCTCCCACCAGCCAGCGCCAGCTGGAGACAGGGGCAGTTCTCGTCCCAGGTCCAGTGCTGTTTACGCCCACTCTGACCTGCTAAGGAGCCACAGCCCCATGAGCTCCAGGGTCCACAGGGTGGTCAGGCAGGAGTGGCTCCCTCTGGACCTGCCTGGTGCAGTTCCTTCCAACTCCCATTCCTTCCTCGAAGCTCTGGTCTGGGGTGTGTGTTTTGTCCTCTGTAAGGACAAGGCACCTCCCCCAGGTGCTCAGCTGTCCCCAAGGCGGATGCACGCTCATCCCTGGTAGGATTGTGACTGTCTTTGTGCTTGAGGAGCTGGCTTTGGGGCTGAACTAGGGACACAGGTGTGGGGGTGGCGCTCCAGGTCCCCTCCATATGGGTTTCCAGGACAGCAGAGATAGCCAGAGTTCTCACATGGGATGAGAGTGGCCTTCAACCTCTCTGAGCTGTTGCAAAGGAGTGTCTTTCTGGGACAGAAGAGGGTGAGTGCCCCAAGTGTGGACCCTGCTTTGTCCTGAGAGAAGGAGGAAGGCTGGCCTGGAAGGGAGTGTTTTCCTCTTGAGTCAGAAGATTAGCAAAGCCTTGGAGCTGAGGTGCGTCAACACTAGAAAACACTGTCATCTTGTGCATCCTTACCCCATAAAGATGCCTCTATTACCCTTCCAATAGGATCAAGATCAAAGGGTGTGCTTGCAGGGACCAGTGAGCCCGAGGGGTGCCACCACCTGGCAATTGCAGCGAGCACAGCGTCAGATCTGCCAGGTTCCTTGCTCCAGCCTCCTGCCAGCCCACAAGGAGGCCTACTGGTCAACCTCGAACCCAACTCTAACTTAGTCATTGATGCTGTGTCATTTATACCTAATCAAAATAAATAAATTGATTAATAAAAATAAATAAACAGAACAGCTTGTGGACCCCACAGGCTAAGCAGGAGCAAGGACAGGGACAGCAGAGCTGGTCACTGTCGTGTGGAGAAGACGACAACGCAACACTCAGGGACGCCACTGGAGGGAACAGAGACAGCCTGGTGCTGGGAGCAGAGTCCCAGGGAGTCCGGTGTCCGAACTGTTTGGAGGAGTGTGGACAGTTTGCCAGTAAACAGTGAAGGCTTCGCTGAGGTCTTGAGTGTGTGAAGATCCATGTCCCACGGCAGTTGCCTTTGCCTGCCACAGTGCCCATGCAGTGGGAGTGAGCAGGGGACGGGCCTGGAGGTTCAGGCTTGCTGCCCTGATGTGACAACTTGCAGGCCCGAGGCCTCTGACCTCATCCTGGAGGCGGTGGGGGCGGGGCTCTCAGTGATGGGAAGCCAGGGAGCAGGTGAACAGGTGTCCCCTGTGGGCTCTGGGCGTCACACCTGTTCTCATGGAAGATAAAGCTGGGCCACATCTGCAGGACTCAAACAGCAACAGCTGTTGCAGCTCCATGTCAGGTGTCAGCCCTGTGGGGTCTGTGGGTGACCAGGCCTGGTCTGGCCTGCTCGCCTCTAGAGAGCTGACCGACTTTGCTCTCCCTCCGGGTACCTCATCCTGCTGTAGGCAATGTCTTCTGTTTCGCCTCCTCTTTTGAATTCCTGTGAGCACACTGGCTTCGGGCCTTGTGGAAAGTCACACTGGGAGGTGCATTGGACTTATCTTGTGGAGTTAGGTACAGGCATGTCAGCAGGTGGTCAGGAGGAGCAGGTGGCCTGGGAAGTTTAGGACCCAAAGACACCAGAGGGAGAGCTGTCAGAGCCAGAGGTTCCAGTGAAGAGGGTCCAGGAGAGGTGCCTGCTTCATCTCCCGGCTTTGCTGGTCAGCCCCAAGGGCAGGTGGTCTGTTAATGCACAGACCCTTCAGTGGGACGCAGTTGGGAGCATGGTGCTGATCTCTCATGGCTCTGGCTGTCCACCATGGTCCAGGGAAGGCAGTGGAGTCATGGTAGGCACCGTACATGGGGGCTGAGTCTCCTCTGCATTCAAGACATAACCATAGAAATAAAATGCTGCATCAGAATCACGACCACTGCTTCTTGCACACACCCTAGGTGCCATGGCTTATGCCGTCAGCTTTGAAAACACTGTTCATTAGCCTTTACCTGGTGAGACTTTGTGAGGTCACTAGCACTGTCCAGATCACATTCTCTGTATTTCCTGAACTAATGACTGGCTTCTCTTAAGTTCCCTCATAACCATTGGGCTGATTTCAGCCATTGCAAGGAGAAGAGCTGGGTCTCATTTCCAGGATTCTGAGGCCTGTTTCTTACAGCACCAGACCCTGTCTAATCCCAAGTAATACAAATGGAGGAAGCTGAGATGCAGAGGGGTGAATAACTTCTCCTAGTTCACACAGGTAGAGAACTGTGGGCCAGGAGGTGAAAGCAGGTCAGCCTCACCTCAAAGACAAGTGCATGCTCATTCTGTGCTCCTGGCTTTGCTCAGAGGGTGGCAGCTGGGTCTCCACTGGAGATCTCCCAAGGGAGCGGATCTGCAGATGGGCAGATGGCTTCTGGTGCAGTTGTGCACACGGCCCACTGGGAAGGAGCTGTCCCAACCCTCCCTCCCCCACTCTGTGCCTTCCAACATGGACTTGGGTCCTCAGTGTTTTTTGTTTTTCTTAGAAATAACACTTAAATTACTAATTCTTATTCCTTGCTGAGCCAATAGATTATGAACAATTTTTGCATATTTTATCTTAGAAGCAGAAATGATCATCAAAATATTTAGAATCAGTGAGGCAGACTCACCAGCTGACCAGAAAGAGCCCAGGCTGATGTTCAAAGTGTGTGACAGCTGGCTAGACCAGGTGAGAATATATGGCTACATATTAAGGACCAGCAGAAGTCCTGACTCGGATATTCCTCTAAGAATAAGAGTGGACATACTGGATGTGTAGGTCATACTAAAAGGTTAAAACCCCAGGATGAATTGGATTGTAAAAGTGTCTTCCTTTTCCTGACTTTTATGTGAATAACTGATAATTGTGTCATGTTATTTTCTTCCTTATTCCAAAAGCCTACTGTAAGAAGGACATCCAGTTTAATTGACAATTTGGTAATTTGAATGACTATAATTTTATTTTTATTCTTTTAGGATATATCTGGTAAATACTGAATTTTGTTACTCATGTTATCTACAGAAATTTTGAGTAAAAGTCTTAATTTCTTGTGTTAAATGTATAGACATTTAAAACTTCAAGAAGTGGGTGTGGGTGTGTATGTACGCATAAAACAACAACAGCAACAACAAAACCCTAAGAACCCAAAATCATATTCTGGAGATAGAAGAGGTTTAAATTAAGGTTGTGATGATGCAATCATTTGCCTTTTCCCATTTAGAATGATATTGAGATCATCTATATGGAGACCTGGTGGCTGCTGCTCAGGAACAACAAAATCACAGAACCTCCCTGGAGTAAGTCAGCACCCTCTGTAGCCAGCCCTCTGACCCTTGCTGGGCACTCTGGACTAGCAAGGACACCCTGCCAGGAGGTGGCAAGGCTGGGCGTCATTATCTCAGTGAACCTGATGCTCACTGGGGAGGGCCAGGGAGTCCTCGCTGAGGCTGTGGTCGGATCACATTACGCAAACAGAACTTGGCAGCCTTCCTCCCTAGGAGCATCTGCTGCACCCCTGGTCCCTTGTGCAGCCATTCTGTTTTGTCCAAGAAAGTATCATGAGTGATGGAGGGGGCTGAGCCTGCTAACACATGATGTAATCATCAGAGGGATTTAATTAGCAGCACATTTCACATGGGATTACTGTGTGGCACTTTCTCCAGCACACCCTCAGGCAAATTAGAACTGGTTTGAAACAAGACCACTGAGTCCTCCAAAAGTGACTAGTAATGTCCTTGCCTCTCTCCTGCCTGTCCAAGAGCTTAGAACAACCCTGCCTGCTTCACTTGCTGACTTCAGTAAGAAATCTGAGCAGCATCCTGTCCAAAGGCCATAGTGCAAGGCTCTCGAGAAGACACTCAGTGAGGACATTCACTGACCAGGGATAGCTACTTGAGCACAAACTCCACGAAGGGACAATTACCAGGAGCACATCCTTCCTCAGAAACAGACCAAGTAGATAGATAATGAAGCATGGTGCTCCGATTTAAGATGGATTAAAGTAAGACTTTGTGGAGTAGTCAAAGCGTGCACTTTACCTAACTAAAACCATTACCAGTAGCAACTACCAGTATCACTGGTTACCAGTTCATTTGTACAGCAAAGCAGGCAAAATGCTATACTTACTGTAGTTGGAGATATTTTAATTGAGTGCTCTATACTAGGCTAGCTATAGTATGTAGTTGTGTAGGCAATCTCTGAATAAAAAAGAAAGAACGAGTATTAATTTAATCATGTGGATGAGGGAACAGATTGAGGGTCAGAGGTAAATTGTCAAGGATAGACAATAGAAGGGTTTATGTAAAAACAGTGAGAATAGAGCTAGACATTCAGACAATAATTGCTTTAGATATTCTTGTGAAGACCTGATTTTAATGATTTATGTAGCAAAAGTCTACATGTCATACTCTACTGTTGGTTAGTAGAGTTATTACCAGGGTCTCTTTATAGAAAGCAGAGCACTTAGAGAGAGACAAGCTCTGGGTGATCTTGGGTGGAAGGAAGGTGGTGTGGGAGGTCAGGGGGACAGGTATTGAAGTAGGTGTGGAACAGCTAATGACGTAAAGAACAGAACGGAAACTTGAACCCCAAAGTCATTGTGATCCCAGCTTCCATTTAAAATGATCATATACAGATAGAGAAAATAAGTTAATTTTTAAGTTGTTTTTTACTCTTATTTAAATTTCTAATATAAATGTGGATTATTTTATACCAACAAACTTGATAATAGCCTCCAGTATTTAGCAAAATTAGGATGTGATTTGCTTTATTATTCATTCATGTCTGCTGGCAGTACTCATACCCCTCCGCTGCGTATTACTGTGTGTATGACATATATGCATGTCTCTGTGCATCATCTAGTGTTCTGAGACCTAAAGAGAGACAATCCATTGTCTCATAAACTAAGTCATGTTTTTCTCCTCTAAATCAGAAACTACTAGATCTGGCCCTTAATTGTAAACTATTTATCAAATTCACATTAGATAAATATTCAGATGATCATTTTAAAAATATGTATTTATTGATTGATGTATATGTGTATGTATTGGTATCAGGGATTGAACCCAGGGGCACTTAACCCCTGGGCCATGGCTCCAGTGTTTGTATTTGTTTTATTTTGAGTCAGGATTTTGCTAAGTTGCTGAGGGTCTCACTACATTGCTGAGGCTGGTTTTGAACTTGCAGTCCTCTTGACTCAGCCTCCCCAGCTGCTGAGATTACAAGCATGTACCACAGTGCCCGGCTCTCAAACAATAACTTAATTTAGATTTATAAAAAATTAGCTTTTTATTCTTAGGAAAGCTGCTTATTTTTTAAAAAATTATCAGATTCAAAGATGATTAAAATTTGGGGCATTCCAATATTTTGCACTGCTCTTTCACTATTTAGCACTAATATTCCCCTCTGTTTCTCTGAAGGCACATTCTGGTTGGAAAGGGTCTTCCTGCGTGCTGTGTGCTGAGTTCCTGCTCTTGGAGCTGCAGGAGGGTGCCTGCCCACCGCCCTTTGTTCAGCAGCAGCAGCAGCTCCTGACGGAGGGTAAGGTGGTTGGCCTGGTCTCGTTTCCTCTTCACCAAGTGGAGGTGTTGAACACTCTGAGACCACTTCCACCTCTCTTACTGGTTACTAGTTGCCATTGACCTCCGACTTTTACATTCACTTGTTCCTTTTCTTTCCCTTTTTAATGCCATCGATCCTGAAACCTGGGTCTTCCTCACTGACTCTTGCCCTTCCTCTGTGGCTGCCGGACAGTGGCAGGAAGGTGACGCTGGATTCCAGGGCCACTGCAGGTCACCACTTCCTTGCTCTGATTTTGCATGAGTCAGTCTCCCTGAGCCCTGGAAGCTGATGTCGCATGTTCCGACCTGGACCCCAGCACGTGGGGGTCGACCCCGTAGGCTGAAAGGCCACCAGCAAGTTAAGTAGGTGTGGAACAGCTACTTAAGTGCATCATAACCTGGAAAAGTCACAAAAATGCAAGTTCCCGTCTCACTTCTCATGTGTTTCTGTGTATTTACTTGTTTTCCTTTGTGAAAATTTGAAATTATTAAATAAATGCATTTTGTATTTTATATTTTATTTAAACTATAAAGTAATCACGTCAATTTTGTGTTGATGCATGATTTTAATCTTTTCTATTATATATCTTTTTATTACATAATTATGACAGATTTTTCTTAGATATAAAATGCTATCAACCAGCTTTCTGAGCATGTATAGATTTGCAAATAGGTACGTATTAACTAAACATACATATATGCTTTATATACCATTATTACTCAACCTTGATGTGATTTTTTTAATAAAAAAACATAATTAAGGGGTTTTAGTAATTTAAAGAAATCATTTTTGCAAATTCAAGTAATGTTTTTTACTGAAAGGCAGATGAGAGACATCATTGTTCTTATTTTATGGATTCCTGGCTATAGAGAACTATTCTCGACCATAAGTGTTCCCTCAAGAGCAGAGGTCAGCTTAAGAGACAACCATTAGGAATCTATTCCTGGTCCCAATTTCTGAAATCGCTCCCACAGAACGTCTCTTCCCTCTTGGTCTGAGGTGCTCTGGCCCTGTGCTGGGAGTTGCTTTGCTCTGGACAAGGAAGAGCAGCCCTGGCTGAAGGCTCTGCAGATGGGCAGGTGGCCTGGAAGGGAGGGACGGTGGCTTTGAGGACCTCACTTGAGTTTTCTGTTACCAGCTCATGTTGCATGAATGAGGAATCTGGTGTCTCAAAGCAGGTGAGGAGGGTGTTGCTTGCCTTCTTCATAAGGCAGCCGTCCTTCTACGCTGGATATCGGAGCTTCCCTCACTGGGCTGGGTACAAAGTGTCTTCACCTCATCAGAGTCTGCCCAGCAGAGCCACAGACTTCCAGCTCTAAATGCTTGGGAGGAGCAGGGCACTCCTCACATTTTCTAGCCTTCTCTTCACTAAGTTCTCATTATATATATTTTTACTTCCCAAATATGCAAAGTCAGCATTCAGAGTAGGCAGCTTGTAAACTGATGGCAATGAAAATCTGGACCCAGGTTTCCTTTTGGGACACTGTTTTTCAGATGGACTTTAAGAGGTGCCCTGTGGGCCTGAGCCCAGCTGTGCTGCCCCGGGGTGGCCACACTCACTGCCAATGTGCTGCTGCCCCGGGCTGTTCACGCATAGCCCCGCATGGCCAGCTAGTGCTGAGAGGTCACCAGGTGCTCCGTGTCCCCCTCCGTCAGCTGCAGGTCCAGAGAACTGCTTCACGTGCTCCTAGACAGCATCCTGGCACACGGTGGGCATTGGCTCTTGATACTGCTGCTAATGTTATCAGCCCTCAAAGCGTGATGTCACCTCCTAGTCCTTCTGAGGAATGACACCCATGAAGAGGTGTTGACACCTGGAACAGCAGCCAGCTCCCGCCCCATGCTCCCCTTGGCAGTGTATCCTCCTGGGGGAGGTGGTTTGGAAGATGCGCAGGACTCTCTTCCCATGATGCCAGATAGGGATTGGCTTTTGTTTATTTATTTTCTTTTGCTTCACCCTCAAGGCAAACCTTTGTACCCTCTGCAGGTAGAGGACAGCGTCCTGGGCAAGCCTAGGATTTCCTGGATAACAGACCTGCCATGGGTCACAGGCCCTTGGCTGACTCCAGGGACCTGGCCTGCTGACGACTGGCGCCAAGGAGGCTGTTCCTGGGGCCCAGTGGCTCTCAGGAGGCTAAACTTTCCCCATGGCTCAGGCTCAACAGGAGGAGGGAGAGGCAGGGTGCAGACTCCCAAGAGGCAGCATCTTTCCTGGAAGGCAGTCTATGGCTCCAAAGTGACTGCATTGCTTTCTTCCATAATAGACGAAGGCATGGGGTGAGTGTGCTCCAGGTGTGGACGCAGTCAGAAGTGCCACCCGAGTTCCAGTCGAGGACAGCAGAGCAGCACTGTCACCACCTGAGGGTCGCACACCACCCCACCAGTCCAGATCCCTGCTGATGCTGGGTCTGGAGGATGTTCTGTGGTCGGGCGACCTCTGCATTGCTTCATGCTTAGAACCACCCTGGCCTCCCCGGCTAGCCGCCAGTAGAATCCACCGATACTGACAACCAGGAAAACAAATGAATGAAACCCTCCATACAGAGCCCGGTTTCCCCTTGGGAGCAGGGGATGAGATCACCCTCCGGGAAAGGCAGGCTCCTGCTCTTCTTTACCCATGGGGAGCCGTCCTTCCCCTGCTGGGTGCCCTAGGACAACAGCAGTGGGGCTGCGGCCGGGGTGGAGTGCAGGAGGCAGGGCTCTGAGAGCGCTTCCCTCACGAGCTCACAGGGTCCTCACGGTGGCCTGGGCAGAAGGTGAGGGGACAGGAAGCAGGAGGAGAACCAGGACCCTGAGGCTGGGCCTGGAACTGTCCATCAGGCCACAAAGGAGCACAGGACAGACCACCTGCACCTCGTCTCTGTAAGGCTTCACACTCCCAGTGGCCTCGGAAGCACGTGCTTGTTCATTCTGCCCCTCACGTGGCCTGCTCCTGTAGAAGACCAGGCTCAGGTCACTGGGTTTCCCTGTCACTCCATCATCCACAGCTTCCTCGTGGCACCCGGGCAGAGTTGGTGACCGCATGGAAAGAATTAAGTCCCTTCAGGACAGCCACATAGCCAGGGCAGGGAAAGCGTGACTCCCCCCAGGCTGTCCCCCCATGCAGCCGCAGACCCACCCCCTGTGAAGCCAAGCCCCAGGGAAGGGGGCGGCACCAGGGTGGCTGGGTCTGGCTGTGTGGAGGGACCTTTCTCCCCCACTCCAGTGCCCCTCACGTGTTTTGTGGAAACGTGTGTCTTCCCAGAATGAAGAGCTGACAGTCCCCAACACGCTGTGCCTTCAGGGTCCAGAAGTGCCTGCTGCTGCTGCTGCTGCTGCCGCCTGATCTGGGCATGGCAGGATCCGGCTCCCAGGAGGTCCTCTCCGATGGCCCAGCTGCCACCTGGGAATGCTCACACTGCTGGGCTGGTCATCTGTCCAGTACCCAGATGTTCACAGACACTTCTTGGTGTCCTTGGGAACCTCAGGGGTTTGCGGAAAGTACTATCGGACAACAGGACGACTTGAGGCACCCAGCTCTACCTCCCAATATCATCTCCACTTTTGCAGGGGCCTCCAAGCTGCTGTGCAAAAGAAATGATTTAAATGTCATGGTGGGTCCCCTGAGGAAGGTGCTCAGAACAAAGTGCTGAGATCTCTGGTTTAATTTCAGAAATCCCTGAGTGCGGACCTGTCTAAGGAGCATTGGATGTTCTGGGTGACACACTGCCTCTGTCCTCTAGGACCCAGCCATGTGGCCTGGCTCCTCAGTCCTGTGCAGTGCTGGCCTTGGAGTGGACGGATGGACAGCTGCTTCGGGCTGCCCTGGTGTCCCTGGGTGGTTTTCCTTATCTCTGCCCTCCCTATTAGATGCCAGCGGCAGCTTCCCACCCCACCCCCAAATGTTGTCACCCAAAGTGTCTCCACATATGGTCTTTTGTCCTGTTGGGGCAGAAGCCCCACAGGTGGACAGCCACAGGCACGCCACCCAGGTTAAGGCAGGCCTTGGGCAGACCTGCGGGACAGAAGGAGCCCAGTCATCGTGGCCAGCCAGCCTGCCACCAAGCCCTGGTGGAGAAGCTGGGAAGTGGGATGAGTCCCTTCCTCTCCAGGCCTGGAAACCCTCCCTTCCCAGGACAGGGGACAAGTAGATTGCTCATTGAAAAGTGACCGAAGCAGAACAAATTGCAGAAAGCAAGAAGCCCTTCTCTCTCTCATTAGATTCACTTAATTGTCATTGAGAAAATCAAGGGAACAAGAAGAGCTTAAGACACGGGAGAGGTGCACGGAGAACAGAGGGGTGGTTTCTCTCTTAAGTGGATGAGAGGGAGGAACAAGATGCTTATCATTACCACAGACACCATAGGTGCCAGAGCACCGTGGATACTAGCTGAGCTCACACTCCAAACAAGTTGTATGTAGAGAGCGAAAAAATGATTTTGAAATAGATTAGTTTTTATAATTGTTGAATAATTTTTGTGTCTAAAAGCAAAGTACCAGACTGGGCTTGATGGCACATGCCTGCAATCCAAGTGGCTCAGGAGACTGAGGCAGGAGAACCATGAGTCCGAAGCCAGCCTTAGCAAAATCAAGGTGTTATGCAGCTCAGTGAGGCCCTGTCTCTAAATAAAATATAAAAATGGGGATGGGATGTGGCTCAGTGGTCGAGTGCCCCTGAGTTCAATCCCTGGTACCCCCCCAAAAAAAAGCCACAAAGTGCCACATTTTTACCTTATTACCTTATCTAGCTTTGTCTCTAACTACTTTTAAACATGTAAACACGATCTATGATCTTTCTCTTTCTAAGATAATTAGAATAATTATCTTATTCTAAAGCCTTGCCCCATACTTTTCATCTGGGAAGTTGAAATTTAATGCGATTTAAAAAATAAAACATAGCATGAAATGAAATGCTTACTAAGAAATGCATCCCCACCTTCCAGCCACAGTAGGGGAGGCCTTGCTTTGGGTGAAGTCAGTATCCTCAGATGCACCCAAAAACGCAGATGTGCTCCTCAGGACAAGACTGCGCACTAGTCAACAAGTGGTTGCCATGTGATTGAGGGGACACCAGGTAGGACATTCACTCTCTCAGCATTTCTGGTGGGTCACCATATTCAGTCTTCTGGGACAGGAAGGGAGGCAGGCACACCTGTGCCCAGGAGCACATGGCTTGTGGAGAAGGCTGAACTTGCCAACACATAAGGCGCAGGTGCCAGGTTACTGTGCCCGCTTACCTTCTGAATTGTCTAGTTCTGCTGTCACCCCTTCTCAGGAAGATAGCAGCCCCATTGTGTCACAGAGACACCTGACATTCTTCGGATCTGCAGGTGCCCAGTGTTCCCCACCCCAGACAGACCACATCTGAATCCCTGGGGCTGCTGAGCAACAGAACTTCTAAACCCTCCTGGTGATTCGGGTATTCAGTCAGCGCTAGGAGCCACCACTCCACTTAGTTTTCCTTAAATAAAGGCAGGTCAGGATGATGCTTCCATGTGCCAGACTGGCCTGAATCACAGAGGCACTTGTTGAATGGAAGTCTTAAGATTCTCCCTATGGAAACTGGGTTCAGGTTGGGTTCAAACCAACAACTCTCCATGCTGAAGAAGAGCTGTATGCAATTCTTAAGAACAGTTTGAAAATAGCTCAGAAGTAAATTTCTAACTTTAATGTGACTATACCTGCTCCGGCTGCCCTCTACTCTTTCTCCAGATGCATTACAAATCCCTACTGTGGACAGAATGCTCAAGTAGTCCAGAAATAATAATTATCCCACCAAGACACCTCGCCTCTCTTCCACTCTCTTCCACACCATCTGAGGATACAGCAGAGGCCAGAGAGCGACCTACCTACCTACCTACCTGATGACCACTAAGACTAATAATCAACTCTGCACGTGAATGGATAGCTAAGGTAATTCAAAGTGGATAATCTTGAAGAGTTTAAGAGATTCTTACAATCCATTTTGCATGAGGTGGTATTTATGCCTAAAATTAACAAACATAAATTGATGCTTATAAGCACAAGCCACTGATTAGGCCAATCATTATTGAGGGTCAGCTTGGGTCCAGCGTGCAGGACAGCCATGCTCATTAGCTGTAATGAAATGCTGGCCCTGAGTAAAGCACTGTACCTCCCACATACGTGTGACAAACAAGAATTCTACCAGCAGGCCACAGTGGCTGTTGTAAACTGTGGACTCTGAGTCTTAGAATCTAGCTCAGATAATAAGTAGAATCCACCCAATAAAGCACTTCTGAACATGACTATCAAGACTCTTGATGTGAGTTTTAACGTTGAACCAGGAACTGCTTCCTGAGTCCTGGGTCCCTGCCAGGTGAGGGACATGTGCTTTGCCTGCCGTGCGTACAGTCAGCCGCCTCACTTCTACCACCTGCTGTTTTGTGGCCTTGGACAGGTGCTCACCAACTTCTCCTGTGTGGGGTGGACCTGTTAGTGGTGTTCCTCTCATGTGGCACCAAGTCCTGTGCAGGGTGCAGCAGGTTCTTACAGCTTAGTCACACCAACAACAGAAACATATGCAATGGGAGTAAAGACCATATTATCTGGGATGGCATTTTAGTGCTCTAGACCTTACAAGGAGTGGTTAATAGTAGTGGGCTCAAGCTCCCACTAGTTTGTTGAAATTAATCAGTCAATTTCATAGAAGAATGGAATGGAATTTGGGGTCACTGAGACTGGGAAAGGCAGCCGGAGACAGACGGAAAGAAGTTTACTAAGGAGCACCAGAACCCTGGGAGTGAGGGAAGGACTGATTCTGCCACAGCACAGTAGGGCAACCAGGGGCCGACACAGTCTGGGATATACTTAAAAACGCCCAGGGAAGATGTGAAGACATTCTGAACACTTAAAATGATGATTCATGTTTATCACCCTGATTTGATTATTACACATTATACACATGTATTGAATTACCATAATGTACCCCATAAAGTTGAACAAATATCATTTATAAAACAGAGCTAATGAGGACAAAATTGTAGTGGGCTAGAATAGTTTAGGAAATAACAAACTCGAATCCCACAGATTGGAAGTTTGGAAACCTAACTGAGATTCTGGGTGGGGGGGTCCAAGCGTCCTGGGGTCATAAATGTACTTTTGAGAAGAGACGGGCAGACATCTATAGTGCCTAGAGGAGGAAGAAGCTGGAGAGGGCAGCTATCCAAAACAAACCCAATGCTGGAGACGGGGAGGAGCCTGGGAGCCACACCTGCCAGGGACCCAGAGGTCACCAGGGAGAGTGAGGAGTAGAGAAGATGTCCAGTGCCGCAGTCTGGCTGGGCAAAATCAGGAGCCACTTGTCAAAAGAAACTAACTTTATTTTTAGAACCACACACGCCAAACAAAACAGCCTCTCAGGAAAAACCCTCAGAGCCTCAACTGCCACCACCGGCTTTCCACAAGCCTCTCTCTCCCCACACAAGCTTCTCCCCACCTCCCACAATCCTCCTGCTCTTGAGGCCGATTGGCTGGGTCACGTGGGCGGAGCCAAAAAAGTCCCCCAATGAGCAGCTCCGTGGTCTGAAAGGGCAGGGAAACAGCCCAATGAGCATCACCGCAGAGGAGCCAATCAGCTAGATGTTGCTGGGGCCGCTGTGAGCCAATCATCAGCCAGCAGCTGGAAGTTTACTGGCAGCTGGAAGTTTGCTGGGGCCCCTTCGGCTGTGGCTCTCAACATCTCCCCCTCTCTGTTTAAACAACAAGCATGTGGCTTAGGGACCGTGCCTGCCTTAGGTTGTCCAATAGTACATATGGTCCTTAGGTTGCTACCATTGCAATTGGATCTTACCCGTCACTGACTACCGGTCCAGTATACAGCCACACCTGTGGAGAGGTCTTTGTACCAGCAGGGGGTGAGGTTCTTTGCCTCACCTCTGTTGGCCCCCAAATTTTAGCTGGACGATCATGACAAGCAGAAGAGAGGAAGATACACCAAGCCAATTGACGGCTCCTTTTGGAAAAATTGTACCACCAATGACATCATCAGCAAAAATACCCCAACACTACCACAAGTCGCTGCACCAACAGATAGTTCACAATGCATACAGGTGAGTTCACAATGCATACAGGTGAGCTCACAATGTGTCCAGGCAAGTTCTGCAAGCAGTTCAGTGATGGCTATTGTAGAAGCTGTAGATTAGTTTTATCTTTGACTTCACCAGCACTGGGATGAAGATAGGAATTCTGGCAATAATGGCTAAAAAAAAATTATGTAACATTCCAGAAGGCACTAAAAGAAAACAATTTTCTTAACAATTTACATTGTCTTCACCGACACTGGGATGAAGATAGGAATTCTGGCAATAATGGCTAAAGAAAAAATTATGTAACATTACAGAAGGCACTAAAAGAAAACAATTTTCTTAACAATTTACATTATCTTTAAGAGAATTATTAAATATAATGAAAAGGAAAGGTGAAAGTAAACAAACAGATCTGTTAACCTTCTTTTTTGTTTACATATTAAAACAATCCTCAACAGTTGTTTACCCAATTTAAATTAAACCATATAAATCATGTGAAAAAAAATATTTGGATGAGCACTCATCATATATGATATATGGACATACGTACATTCAAACATATAACACAAAACACAAGTGTGCACACATAATATAATACATACAACACATAACATTATAGTAAAGGCCTTATAACTTTTTACAGGTGAAATCTCCATTGCAATGTTTAAAAACTCTATAGTCAAAAAATAGAACTGATCAGCAAAACATTAACCTAGGTCTGTATGAGCTCAAAAAACAAAATAGAACTTCATGATATGGCAAAGGGCAATAATAAAATAGATATTGAAAAAAGCATCCTGGTTCTGTTGCAGATGTAAGAATAGCCAAACTGGAGTTTTGGATATCAGTTGTTATGGATTTGAGCCAAATCATCTTCTTTTTGGTGTGTAGAAATCGCTTTAGTTAATCTTTCTGGAATCCAAATCGGCTGCTGTTCTCCCTGTGGAAACACATAAACAGACCCCCGACTCCAGACAATCACTGGGTCAGGACCTTGGTTAATCTCTCTGGAATCCAAATCGGCTGCTGTTCTCCCTGTGGAAACACACAAACAGACCCCCGACTCCAGACAATTACTGGGTCAGGACCTTTCCATTGTCCTGTTAGAATATCCTTCCAAAGTACCTTGGGCTTATGCACATTTTTTGGACACATATGCCTTTCCGCAGCACTAAGTCCTGATGAATCCAAATTTAAAAAGTTTAGAGTAAAAAGGGTTATTTTAAGTTTATCTTTGGGGACTATATACCCCTTCCCAATTCCTTCTTTTTGCTTTAATAAGTACATTTTAATAGTTTGATGAGCTCTTTCAACTATGCCTTTTCCCTGTGGATTGTATGGGATTCCTGTTATATGAGTAATGCCAAATGATGAGCAAAACTGTTTAAAAGAGGTAGAAGTATAACCAGGGGCATTATCTGTTTTTAACTGTTTTGGAACACCCACAGTGGCAAAATTTTGTAAGCAATGAGCTATAACACCTTTAGTTTTTTCACCGGCATGAAGGGAGCCCATCAAAAATCCAGAAGAAGTATCCACTGTAACATGCAAATATTTTAATTTTCCAAATTCTGGCAAGTGTGTGACGTCCATCTGCCAAATATGGTTAGGTATCAATCCTCTAGGATTGACTCCAAGATTAACTTGTGGTAAAAAGGTCACACAATTTTGACATTGTTTTATTATTTGTCTAGCTTGTTCCTTAGTTATTTTAAAACACTTTTGTAAAGTATTAGTATTGACATGGAACCTTTTATGAAAATTTTTAGCTTCTTCTAGTGTAGAGAAAATATGTATGTCATGTGTAGTTTTATTTGCTAAATCATTGCCCAAACTAAGGGCTCCAGGCAATCCTGTATGTGCCCTGATATGTCCTATAAAGAATGGATCTTTTCTGTCCCAGATGAGACTTTGTATAGTGGAAAGTAAAGAGAAAACAGTAGAGGAAGGGGAAATCCTACCAGCATCTTCAAGTTATATTATAGCATCAACTATATACTGACTATCAGAAAATAAATTACATACAGAATGTTTAAACATCACAAAAGCTTGTAATACTGCATTAAGCTCTACCTTTTGAGCTGATTGTTTGGGTAGTAAAAATGTAAAAGTTTGATCAGGTGTAACTATTGCTGCTGTACCATTATTTGAACCATCAGTGAATATATTTGGAGCATTAATGATAGGTGTTTTTCTTGTCATTTTTGGAAAAATTACAGGATGCAATGACCAAAAAGACAATAAAGGATTAGATGGTAAGTGGTTATCAAATGAAACATTAGATTTGCACATGATTATTGCCCAAGTATTTAACTCATTAGCTAATTCATCAATTTGATTCATAGTATATGGAGTAATAATTTTATTGGGAGAAATTCCAAACA
This sequence comes from Marmota monax, assembly GCF_021218885.2. Classification (NCBI taxonomy): domain Eukaryota; kingdom Metazoa; phylum Chordata; class Mammalia; order Rodentia; family Sciuridae; genus Marmota; species Marmota monax. Next base: position 1,203,132 of record NW_026692321.1, on the reverse strand, counting down.
CTCCCTTTGCTGCTTTTATTCCTTTGAGTATTAATTGTCCTACAGCCTCAGGATACCTAGTAAGAATAGTGTTAGGAGAATAAGATAAATGTATCCATAATAATGGAATTTCTTGCCAAAATACTCCTGTAGGAATATTTTTTGTTGGTAGTACAATAAAAAATAAAGGCAAACTTATATCAATTCTATCCAAATGCATATTTTCCATATATATTTCAATGATTTTTAATGCCTTTCTTGCTTCAGGCATTAACATTCGGGGTGAATTTGTATCTGATGGACCTTTTAGGATATCAAATAAAGGTCCCAACTCTCCTGTTGGTATACCTAAATAAGGCCTTATCCAATTTATGTCTCCTAATAACTTTTGAAAGTCATTAAGTGATTTGAGTTGATCTACTCGTATTTGAATTTTTGGTGGATGGACCATGGTTGAGGATAATAGAACTCCTAAATAATTAATTGGAAAATTTAATTGAACTTTATCTATTGCTATCTCTAGATTATAATTTTTTAATAAGTTTGTAAGTGTGGCATAACATTCTAGCAATGTGTTTTTATCTTTGTGTGCTAATAATACATCATTCATATAGTGAAATATTTGTAGTTCAGGATTTTGATTTCTAAGTGGCTGGATTACTTTGTTAACATAAATTTGACACATAGTTGGGCTGTTAGCCTTCCCTTGAGGGAGTACTTTCCATTCATATCTCTGATCAGGACCTTCATGATTCAGTGCAGGGATAGTAAATGCAAAACGTGGACTATACTCAGGATGAATTGGAATTGAAAAAAAAAACAATCTTTAATATCTCTAACTAAAACATACCAGGTTTTTGGCAAAGCAGACAACTGAGGAATCCCCAATTGAGCAGGTCCCATAATAACCATCTCATTATTATTGGCTCTTAAATCTTGCAATAATCTCCATTTACCAGATTTCTTTTTGATGACCAAAATGGGAGTATTATGGGGAGATACAGAAGGTTGTATATGTCCTTCCGCTAATTGTTGTTTGACCAGGTCATGGGCTGCTTGTATCTTTTCTTTAGTCAGGGGCCACTGAGGAACCCATACTGGTCTTTCTGATTTCCAAGTAATTTTTATTGTCTCAGTGGCCCTTTCTGAAAATCCAACCCATGACTGTCTGTTCCTTGATCTATTTGTATTGGTGCTGCTATACCTTGTTCTTGTTTTTCTAATATTTTTCCTTTCCTAAAACCTTGTCTAGTCATAATAGTGGGTGCATTTTGGTTGATGTTATTTGTTAATGTCAAACCTAATTGATCTAGGACATCTCGTCCCCATAAATTTACGGGAAGATGATCCAATACATATGGCTGTATAGTTCCTTCACATTCTTCAGGATCCTTCCAATCTAATACCATTGCACTTCTATGGGGATTAGTTGCCACTCCTAGGCCTCGAAGCGTTTGAGTGGCTTGTTGTAATTGCCAATGTTTTGGCCATTCTTGACGAGAGATGATGCTAAGGTCTGCACCTGTATCCAGTAGTCCATTAAATTCATGTCCTTGAATATTTAGTTTTAGCATGGGGCGAGAATCTAAATTTAAAGAAAGCATAGCCCAATCTACACCTGTGGAGCCTAATCCTTTGGAACCTCTTTCTACAGTACGAATGGAAAATTTATCATTTAGGCTGGGTATTATTAGTAACTGTGCTATTCTATCTCCTGGTGAAATTACTGATATACCCTTTGGAGAACTGGCTATAATTTTTATTTCACCTTCATAATCGGGATCAATTACCCCAGGACTTATCATAAGTCCTTTTAGAGTAGAAGAGCTGCGTCCCAATAATAAGCCTACTGTTCCTTTGGGAAGAGGTCCTTTCACCCCTGTGGGAATGATTTGAACTCCCATCTCTGGAGTTAGTACTGCTCTGGCGGAGGCGCAGATGTCCAACCCTGCGCTCCCTCTGGTTTGTCTGATGAGGGATCTGATGGACAATGTGTCCTGGGCACTACCCTGATGGGGTTGCTGGGTTCCTCCAGTGCTCCGTATATTTGTGGTTTTGGGCCCCGGAGCATTGGGCCCCCCTGTCCATTTTTTGGCAATGGAGCCCGATGCCTTTCTCCACGATATCGTGGATAAACACCTGGTCCTTGTTCGTTTTTTGATAATGGAGTACCCTCTATGGTGGTTTGAGAACGGCATTCATTAGCCCAATGTCTCCCTCTACGGCATCGTGGGCAAATACCTGGTATTCTACTCCTTTGATACCTAGTTTTGATAAACCCTCCTCCAATGGGGCAATTCCTTTTAAAATGTCCTGTTTGTTCACAATTGTAGCATGTTCTTGGCCTGGCATCAAAAGCCTGTTTTACTGCAGCTGCCACAATTTGCCCTTGTTCATTAATGTCTCTGGAATCTAAAGCCTGTTTTACTGCAGCTGCCACGACTTGCTCTTGTTCATTAATGTCTCTACATAATTTAATATATGTGTTTAAATCTTCATGTTTCCATGGTCTAATGATATCTCTGCACCAACGATTCGCTTGCTCATAAGCCAGGTGTTTTAGTAATGGCATTGCTTGTTCTGTATTCCCAAAAACTCTGGTAGCTGTTTGAATAAGCCTATCTACAAATTCAGCATAAGGTTCATTAGCTCCTTGTATTACCTTAGATAATTGACCTTGTAAACCTCCATGTCCTTGTAAAGTCTTCCATGCCTTAATTGCATCTACAGCAATTTGTGCATATACACCAGGATCATATGCAATTTGTTGCTGGTGATCCTCATAAGGTCCCTTTCCTAACAACATATCTAGATTTCTCTGAGGATAACCAGCTGCTGCATTTCGCCTAGCCGTCTCCTTGCAAAATTCCTCATTGGCAACCTTCCATAACAGGTATTGTCCTCCATTTAGCACAGCTTTACACATATTAGCCCAATCTGCTGGCGTCATGTTCAAGTTGTTAATGGATTCGACCATGCTTACAGTGAAGGGTGCTTGAGGACCATAGGTTGTTACAGCCTCTTTTAGCTGCTTCACTGTTTTGAAATTTAAAACTTGGTAAAATCGCTGCCCTCCTGCCTCAAATACAGGGCATGTTAATATTTGAGATCTTGTCTCAGGATCCCAACTATCAACTGCGGGGGTTGGGGGCC